>NC_064929.1:181708918-182908918 GCF_023897955.1 Schistocerca gregaria | reverse complement strand
TTTGTTCAAAGTATTTTCATTGGGGGGAATGCAGTGGGGAAGCCAGTGGTCATTTGAGGGTGATCCTGTCCTGGGAATGTAGAATCTGTAGTAGAAACAAGTTAATAGAGGAGCAGGAGCGTAAGATCTGTGCCCTTCAGGTGCAGTTACAATGCGCAAAGGAGGAACTAGATAAGTTGAGGAGGGTGAAGGGTGGTGGGGAATGGGAACTGGCAGTTGGCAAGAAGTTAGCTAGGAAGAGGAGGTAGTCAGACAGTTTTACTTTGCATACATGCAATAGATACGACAAACTGTCAGAGTTGAGTGGAGAGGAGCATAGTGTAGCTGTAGATGTAGGTAACTTGCAGCAGTCCTCAGCAATTAGGAGGCCTAAGTTAGTTGAAAAGTCTAGCAGAAAGAAGGTTCTGCTGCTAGGTAGTTCCCACGGTAGAGGTGTGCGCCAGCATTTGCAGGAAGTTTTGGGGAGTGAGTACCAGGTCACAAGCATTGTGAAGCCTAGTGCAGGGTTCTTACATAACTCCCCTATACTTTCAGCCACCTAAGAATTTTACGAAGGCGGATCAGGTAGTGATAGTGGGTGGAGCTGGGAGCAGTCGCGATAGGGACAGGGGGTATGATGTCAGTGGTGACTTGGTTAAGATAGCTACTCAAACTGGTGGCACTAATGTGCTTTTCGTGCAACTGTTTCACCATCATGATCGGCCACACCTTAATGCGGATAGATTACACCTCAGTGGTGCCAGTTGGGTCTATCAGTAGATGGGGTTTCACTAGGCATGGCCTGCACCTCAATAGGTATGGGAAGGGGAGGCTGGCTAAGCTTGTAGGTGACAGTGTAGTGGGTGGTGGTGGCGGTAGTGGTGTCACTCATGGAAAAATTCCTATAGTAGTTGGTGTTAGAGCTGCACCTTTTTTAGACTGAAGGCAACTAATAGGTAGACCTGCTTAAATGAAGTGCCTCTAACTAAGGGCTCACCTCCAGAGAATCTAATGTTTCCAAGTAGAGAAGGAATTAGCATATTTCATCAAAATATAAGAGGTATTAGAGATAAAGTTAGTGAACTGCTAATAGATGTTAACTCTGAAATTATTGGTATATCAGAGCACCACTTAAATAATTTGATAATTCAGAGGCTTCCTTTACCAGGCTACAGATTAGCTGGCTGTTTCTCAAGGAGTTCCTTGCGGGGTGGGGGAGTGTCTCTGTACGTAAAAAACAGTATTTCATTTGAGTCCATAGACGTATCACGACACTGCACTGAACAGATATTTGAAAGTTGTGCAGCATTAGTTGAATTTAGTGAAACTAAACTTCTAATTGCTGTTGTTTATAGGTCCCCTAACTCCGACTTCAGAGCATTTTTGCTTAAGTTAGAGAGGGTTCTTGATTCACTTTATAAGAAGTACCAGAAAGTAGTTCTATGTGGTGACTTCAATATTAATTTTGTACATGATTGTGCAAGAAAAAGGAAGTTGGTAGATCTCCTAAATTCATATGATCTGATGCAAATTGTGTTTTTTCCAACTATGGTGCACGGGAACAGTAGCACAGTCATAGACAATATTTTTATTCATTCTTCATTACTAGATGGGTATTCTGTTAGTAAAAGGGTGAATGGCTTTTCAGACCATGATGCACAAATTTTAACACTAAAAGGGTTTGTACTGAAGCCAATGTCGTATTTAATTACAAAGTACGTAGGAAAGTTAATCCAACAGCAATAGAGAGTTTTTCAAAACTTGTCAAGGAACAAGAGTGGCAAGATGTTTATAGTGCCGATAATATAGATGATAAATACAATGCTTTCCATAACACATTTCTCATGCTCTTTGAGAGTTGTTTTCCATTAGAACATTCTAAACGGGGTACTAGCAGTAATGGACAGCTCGGTTGTCTGACTAGTGGGATAAGGATCTCATGTAGAACAAAGCGGGAATTATATCAAAATGTTAGAAGTAGTCACAATCAAGCTACACTAGGCCATTACAAACAGTATTGTAAGGTGCTTAAAAATGTTATTAGCAAGGCAAAAAGTATGTGGTATGCAAATAGAATAGCTAATTCACAGGATAAAATTAAAGCCATATGGTCAGTTGTGAAGGAAGTGTCTGGTCAGCAGCACAAGGTTGACGATATAAAGTCAGTTTGAAGTAATAATATTTCTGTTACTGATAAACCAGATATATGTACAGTATTTAACAACCATTTGCTGAGCATTGCTGGTGAATTAAATAAAAATTTAGTATCTACAGGAAATCATATAAATTTCTTTGCAAATGCATTTCCGAGATTGACGTCTGAAATACTGCTCTGTGATACAGACAAGAGGGAGACTGAGACAATAATTAAATCACTGAAGACTAAGGACTCTCATTGTTATGATGGAGTGTCTAGTAGAATATTAAAGTACTGTGCTGCACGTGTTAGCCCTGTATTTAGCCATATTTGTAATTTTTCCTTTACGAATGGTCAGTTTCCTGAGCGATTAAAGTACTCAGTAGTAAAACCGCTTTATAAAAAGGGAGAAAGGGATAATGCAGATAATTTTAGACCTATTTCTATGCCATCAGTGTTTGCAAAAGTTATCGAAAAGGCTGTGTATGTAAGGTTAATTGATCATTTTATATCACACGATTTGCTATCAAATGTACAGTTCGGCTTTAGAAATCGTTTGACAACTGAAAACGCTATATTCTCTTTTCTCTGTGAGGTACTGGATGGGCTAAACAAAACGTTTCGAACGCTTGGAATTTTTTTGATTTAACAAAGGCATTTGACTGTGTTGATCACACAATATTGCTCCAGAAGTTGGACCATTACGGAATAATGGGAGTAGCACACAATTGGTTAACCTCTTAATTTAGAAACAGACAGCAAAAGGTCATTATTCACAATGTTGACAACGGCTGTGATGTGGGATCTGAGTGGGGTACAGTCAAGTGGTGGGTGCCCCAGGGATCAGTGTTGAAGCCGCTCCTGTTTCTTATTTATATAAATGATATGCCCTCTAGTATTATGGGTAACTCTAAAATATTTCTGTTTGCTGATGACACTAGCTTGGTAGTAAAGGATGTTGTGTGCAACATTGACTCGATTTCAAGTAGAGCAGTACATGACCTCAGTTCATGGCTTGTAGAAAATAAACTAACATTAAATCACACTAAGACTCAGTTTTTACAGTTCCTAACACACAATTCAACAAAACCTCACGTTTTAATCTCACAGAACGGGCATATGATTAGTGAAACTGAACAGTTCAAATTCCTAGGTGTTCAGAAAGATAGTAAGCTGTCGTGAAAAGCCCACGTTCAGGATCTTGTTCAAAGACTTAATACTGCCATTTTTACTATTCGAACGGTATCGAAAGTGAGTGATATTTCGACACGTAAATTAGTCTACTTTGCTTATTTTCATTCACTTATGTCGTATGGTGTTATGTTTTGGGGTAACTCTTCCCATTCTATAAGGATATTTCTGGCTCAGAAACGGGCGGTTCGGGCAATGAGTGGTGTGAGTTCACGAACCTCTTGTCGACATCTTTTCACGAGTCTGGGTATTTTGACATTGGCCTCTCAATATGTATATTCCTTAATGTCGTTTCTTGTTACCAATATTAGTTTATTTCCAACAATAAGCAGCTTTCACTCGGTTAATACTCGGCAGAAATCAAACCTCCATTTGGATCGGACTTCCTTAACTCTTGTGCAAAAAGGTGTGCAGTATACTGCTGCGTCCATTTTCAATAAGCTGCCACTCGAATTCTAAAATCTTAGCAGTAATCCACGTGATTTCAAATTGAAACTGAATAGTTTCCTCATGGGTCACTCCTTCTATTCTGTCGAGGAGTTTCTTGAAAAATTAAGATGATTCTCATTGTATTGCTGATAGCGTTTGCTTAAACTTTTGGACCGATTTTATTTCAGGTTCATGAACATTTATTTTTATCTGTTATTACTTTTTATGTTGTAAGTTCATGTACTGAGACGTTCCATGACCTTGGAGATTTGCTCCTCAATTTGGTCCTACGGAACTTGACATTTAAATAAATAAATAAATAAATAATTTTAGATGGATTTGGCGACACTTTCATCAGATAGTGTTTTAAGTAAGCACACTACTTGCATTGTTTAGGTGACAGAATATTCACACTACAATACATACGAAAGTTAAGAATAGGAGACCTGTATACACAAAACAAAAGAGTCACATACCGAGGCATTCTTTAGATATTTACTCGATGTCGAAAGAAAAGCACTTGTATCGAATCGATTCTACGCGCATAACCAGACAATGAGTGAGTGATTGATTGTGTCTCGAGCAACATAGGAGTTTAGAAAAGGCTATCAGGAGATAAAAGTATATTACGGTACCTAAAATGATAGCAGTCATTAATTTTTTGTCAACAGAACTTAATAGTATTTCACTAGCCTCGCCAGTTGTCAAAGAATGCATGGATCTCTTATAAAGAGAGATGAAAAAGAGGTATGGGTTAACTGAATTGGATGACCGTGCACCCATTGATAATACAATGATTTAACGGCTTAAAAACTTGCATTTTCAATATCCAGCAACAAGCGGACGATAGCGCAAGTGACTCGGAGGAAGATGCTGTTTCATCTAGTACAACAAAGGAACACGGCTTTTGGAAACATCATAAACAGCTTGTGCACGGCCGTAAAAAGAAAGAGGTAACACATCAAAGTGAAGAAGTATCTCCATATTTGTGAAGCCCCGTAGAATCTTTAAAAAGTAACCGATTTGCAAAATGGGAAAACATGAAAGTCATTTTTCCGTGTGTCTACAAAGGTGCTCAACAATCTTATTGTCGTTGCAACATGTGTGTCTAGCGACTGTTTATTTTCAAAAGCTGGCGCAACTATGACGCAGAATGAAAATAAGTTTGAGCCTCAATTTTTAAACAATTGTAATTTTTCGGGAACCTTTAAAAACTGACTTTTTGGTTCAAGGATAAGCATTAATAAACAAATAAAAGTATTTAATTTATTTTATTACACTAAATAAAATAAACAAAGTATCACATAGGAAGTGGTGAGAAGCAGTCTGAAAAGCTTGTGAGGGTGTTGCAAGGTAGGTCGTGCTGAGAAACAAGTGTCAAGGGGAAAAAAATAATAATTCGTTACGCTGCTCCATTTTCTCGTTAATTAGAACTGAAGTTTACCAATCAGCCCTTTGCAAAAACAAGGGGCCCGACGTATATAATTAGTGCCAGGTGTTCTCATAGCGTAGATGATAGAGGAAGAGACTGCTTAGCCTTTGGCTCAGGTTCGTCTCATCTCCAATTTTTGTTTCATTCTCTTGTTCAGCATTAGGAATCAAAGGGAAGAACACGTTTGGCGACACCGTCTCTGGCGGACAGCTTGAATCTCCGCGCACAACGGTGTTATTGGTTAACTTCAATGCTATTTAACTCGGAACCGGCACAACTTATAGAAATTTTTTTCTTAATAGTTATTTCTCAGCACAAACCACTCTGCAACACGCTTAAAAGTTTTCCAGACCTTTCCTGCCACCATGTATACTCTGCATTACTTCATTCGCATACAAAAATTAAAAAGTACAGATATGTGAAAGTATCGATACTTTTGTAATGCTCACGTGCGTAGTATTGGAAGGACTTGCTGCGTACTACTCATTTGGATATGTATCGATACTTTTGGAGTACTGACGTGAGTATTACTGCGATACGACTTGAGTACTACTCATATGAGTAGGTATCGATGCTTTGATGGTATCGGAATATCTCCACCCAGCCTCCACTTTCTGTGATGATGCGTCGACGTCCAACACCTTGTCGCCCACTAATTGTCCTTCAACCACATTCCATAGACATTCACTTCAGTAGCACACCAAGAGGAAGCCAGCTCCCCATTTCCCAGGTGCCGGGCCATAGAAATATGCCCTTTGTCAAAGGGCAGTGTCAGTGAATTTCCTCACTTATGGCCCGTGTCGTCGCTATAATGATACCCCATTCATGTAAGATGAACATCAACAAAAGCAAAACGAGGATAATGGAATGTAGTCGAACAAAGTCGGGTGACGCTCAGGGAATTAGATTAGGAAATGAAACACTTAAAATAGTAAATAAGTTTTTCTATTTGGGGAACAAAACAACTGATAATGGTCGAAGTAGAGAGGATATAAAATGTAGACTGGCGATGGCAAGGAAAGCGTTTCTGAAGAAGAGAAATTCGTTAACATCGAGTATAGATTTAAGTGTCAGGAAGTCGTTTCTGAAAGTATTTGTATGGAGTGTAGCCATGTATGGAAGTGAAACATGGACGATAAATAGTTTAGACAAGAAGAGAATAGAAGCTTTCGAGATGTGGTGCTACAGAAGAATGTCGAAGATTAGATGGGTAGATCACATAACTAATGAGGAGGTACTGAATAGAATTGGGGAGAAGAGGAGTTTGTGGCACAACTTGACAAGAAGAAGAGACCGGCTGGTAGGACATGTTCTGAGGCATCAAGGGATCACCAGTTTAGTATTGGAGGGCAACGTGGAGGGTAAAAATCGTAGAGGGAGACCAAGAGATGAATACACTAAGCAGATTCAGAAGGGTGTAGATTTCACTAAGTACTGGAAGATGACAGCAACAACACAACAACTCTGCTCCTATAATTTAGGGTATGGTCGGGTAAGAGTTCGGGTCAGGTAAGAGTTCGCAGTGGCATTTTCTCTACATTGGCAACACTGACCGACAACGAAAAACTACATTCAGTTGTTGCTTCTATAGCGACGCCATGACATATAATCTTGAAGAGCTCCGCTATACTTATTGTCTGTAGCAGGTTTTTGCTTCAAATTACGTAATCTGAATGTTGTATATCGTAAGCAATAAGCACTATCTAGGTATGTACTAGAAAATAAAATTGTTTGCCAATAAAATCAGCGTTCTGTGAGGAACAAACCATGGCACGACAAACAACGGAATAAAGCACTGACTGCCATTTCTGATATTTCTTGAGCTGTGTGGCGCATCGATTAACAGTACGCTGTAAGATACCGAGAAAAGCTACGCACATACTTTTAATCACCATTACTCCCTCCCTCTCTCTTTGTTTCTAACGTTTCCTAATGTAAGAAGACCCATTTGGCAGAGAGATAGGAGTGCTTTGTTTCCAGCTGCATATTCTAAAGTAGCCGCAATCTAACCACCTGAGAAATCCTTAGAGTCAATGGGAATATTCACACCAGAAGACTTGCTCCATTGCAAATCACTGAGAGAGTCGAATTTCCAATAACTGAAGAAGGCAAAGGAGTTCAACAACAGCCTACAGACAAATGTAGCTCCTCAATGACAGATGATTTCTCTGTGCAGTCATCAGGAACGTAACACAAATTAAGTTCAGAGTGCTGATGTACGAACAGGTGTAGGCCTGTCCAGTATTTATCCACTGCCAAAATATGACTGACCTACAACAAAGAAGAAAATGGCAAAAAAAAAATCCGAGGATATGTCTGGGTCTCCGTACAGAAATCCATTGTCAGAAAAAAAGAAGCTAAACCAGACAAAACTAAAAAGAGACAAGATACCAGCAAAGAGCAACGCGCCGGCCGGGATGGTCGAGCGGTTCTAGGCGCCTCAGTCTGGAACCGCGCGACATATACGGTCGTAAGTTCAAATCCTGCCTCAGGCATGGATGTGTGTGATGTCCTAAGGTTAGTTAGGTTTAAGTAGTTCTAAGTTCTAAGGGACTGATGACCTCAGATGTTAAGTCCCAATCTCCTCAGAGCCATTAGAACCATTTTTTGAAAGAGCAACGCAGAATCTCTGGGTCTAACCACGCCACCATCTTCAGAAACACCTAAGTGCAAATTGAAGGAGGGATATGGTATTCTGAACTGCCCAGGGGTAGGTGTAGTCTACAAGGAGCATACCACGAAGGACTGGATTAAGTGCGGTAATTGCTCCCAATGGTGGCATGAAGAATGCACAGGTTGTGAAGGAACTGGTGATTTTTCTTGTGATTTATGTTCATGCGCACTCTTTGACTACATATCGTTTACTCTTACTAGACGATGCGGCTAAGAGTACGGACGAGGTGTGGCCTACATATGTCGACATTTAAGATTTGTGTTAAAAGTTAGACATCTGTAACTGCTATACGTTGCTCCTAAATAAACCATCAATAATTTCTTGTAAGAAAGGTATTTCAACCAGAGTCTCGTAGGAAGAAGACCACGTGAAAGGCCAAGAAAACGCTGGATAGGGGCTGTAAGATCAGATGTGGAGGAGAAAGGACACAAATGGGAAGCTGTGCTGGAACTGATCTATGAAGACACAATGACATGGTGAGCGTTTGTACAATACACCCGGGAAACTGGAGTTGGAAATTGATGATGATGAAGAAAAGTTAGTTTTAACCTTCTCATCTACTACACTACTGGCCATTAAAATTGCTACATCAAAAAGAAATGCACATGATAAACGGGTATTCATTGGACAAATATATTATACTAGAACTGACATGTGATTACATTTTCACGCAATTTGGGAGCATAGGTCCTGAGAAATCAGTACCTAGGACAACCACCTCTGGCTGTATTAACGGCCTTGAAACGCCTGGGCATTGAGTCAAACAAAGCTTGGGTGGCTTGTACAGGTACAGCTGCCCATGCAGCTTCAACACGATACCACAGTTCATAAAGAGTAGTGACTGTTGTAATGTGACGAGCCATTTGCTCGGCCACCATTGACCAGACGTTTTGAATTAGTGAGCGACCTGGAGAATGTGCTGGCCAGGGCAGCAGCTGAACATTTTCTGTATCCAGAAAGTCCCGTACAGGACCTGCAAAATGCGGTCGTGCATTAACCTGCTGAAATGTATGGTTTCGCAGGGATCGAATGAAGGGTAAGCCACGGGTCGTAACACATCTGAAATGAAACGTCCACTGTTCAAAGTGTCGTCAATGCGAACAAGAGGTGACCGAGACGTGTAACCAATGGCACCCCATAGCATCACGCCAGGTGATACGCCAGTATGGCGATGACGAATACACGCTTCCAATGTGCGCTCACCGCGATGTCGCCAAACACGGATGCGACCATCATGATGCTGTAAACAGAACCTGGATTCGTCCGAAAAAATCACGTTTTGCCATTCGCGCACACAAGTTCGTCGTTGAGTACACCATCGGAGGCGCTCCTGTCTATGACGCAGTGTCAATGGTGACCGCAGCCGTGGTCTCCGAGCTGATAGTCCATGCTGCTGCAAACGTCGTCGAACTGTTCGTGCAGATGGTTATTGTCTTGCAAACGTCCCCATCAGTTGACTCATGGATCGAGACGTGGCTGCACGATCCGTTACAACCATGAGGATAAGATGCCTGTCATCTCGACTGCTAGTGATACGAGGCTGTTGAGACCCAGCACGGCGTTGCGTATTACCCTCCTGAACCCAGTGATTCCGTATTCTACTAACACTCATTGTATCTCGACCAACGCGAGCAGCAATGTCGCGATACGATAAAACGCAATCACGATAGGCTACAATCCGACATCGGAAACGTGATGCTACGTATTTCTCCTTCTTACTCGAGGCACCACAACAACGATTCACCAGGGAAAACAGGTCAACTGCTGTTTGTGTATGAGAAATCGGTTGAAAACTTTCCTCTTGTCAGCACGTTGTGGGCGTCGCCACCGGCGCCAACCTTGCGTGAATGATCTGAAAAGCTAATTATTTGCATATCACGGCATCTTCTTGCTGTCGGTTAAATTTCGCGTCTGTAGCACGTCATCTTCGTAGTGTAGGAATTTTAATGGCGAGTAGTGTAGATATAAGAGGTGAAATACTAAGTTGCGAACTGTTTCCGACTTTCCCCTATACTCTGCATTACTTCATCCGCATTAAAAAATTAGAAAGCATCGGTGTGGGTAGGTATTGATACTCGTGGGAATAGTATCGGAAGACGACTTGGGTACTACTCGCCGGCCGGAGTGGCCGTGCGGTTCTAGGCGCTACAGTCTAGAGCCGGGCGACCGCTACGGTCGCAGGTTCAAATCCTGCCTCGATCATGGATATGTGTGATGTCCTTTAGTTAGTTAGGTTTAATTAGGTCTAGGCGGCTGATGACCTCAGAAGTTAAGTCGCATAGCGCTCAGAGCCATTTGAACCGTTTGGTGCTACTCACTGGAATAGGTATTGATGCTTTGATGGTATCGCAAGAGCCCTACTCCTCTCTGGTCCTCTGATATGCTCTTCCTTACGTCGTCAGGGGTGGAAGACGCCACCATCTCCGTATTCAACGTTGCGGTGGACAGTTGTCATAAAACTGTGTGCCGGACCGAGACTCGGACTCGGGTCCTTTGCCTTTCTTCCAGGAGTGCTGGTTCTGGAAGTTTCGCAGGAGAGCTTCTGTGAAGTTTGGAAGGTAGCAGACGAGGTACTGGCAGAAGTAAAGCTGTGAGGAAGGGGCGTGAGTCGTGCTTGGGTAGCTCAGTTGGTAGAGCTCTTGCCCGCGTAAGGCAAAGGTCCCGAGTTCGAGTCTCGGTCCGGCACACAGTTTTAATCTGGCAGGAATTTTCATATCAGCGCACACTCCGCTGCAGAGTGAAAATTTCATTCTATTTGTCATAGTGTTTTGTCTCGTCAGTGTGTGATGCCTTGGCACTGAAGAATGCTGAAGGTAAGTGGTCATATAAGGTACAAAATGAAAAGATTGAAAAAAGAATAGGCGGAGGTAAGAAAGCTCTTACCGGCAGGAGGGTCTACTTAGAGTCGCTAGGTGCAAGGCGTCTGGTATTAGTTCCTCGCACAGCGCTCCCCCGTGTAAAAACGCCGAGCGCGAGAGAGCCGGGGTAAACGTGTGCGGCTTTCCATCAGCTCCATAATAGACGTCTCTCACTTTTGAGGCCTTTGTAAACCGTAATAACCCTTACCTCGGCGACCGCAGAGCCGAGTCCCCTCCGCCTCTGTCGCGGGTCGCGGTGAAGCTGGAGCCGCGAGCGCGTCTGAATCGATTCTCCCGGCGGACAGGCTTTGTACCGAGACTAATGGCCTCGACTTGGCACTGCGGTAATGCCCTGCCCGCATCTCCTTCTCCCTCTCTGTCTCTCCTTTTTTATGTCTATCTCTAACCAACGATCGAAAGGCTGGCCAGATTAATCAGTGTCTCTGGTGATCTTGTTTCCTGAAGTGCTATTCGGAACGGCAACACCGACGGAATGAACGGACTCTCTCCCATGAGGAATGGCGAGTCGACAAAGAAATGCGGCAAGCTGCGGCTGCTCTGCCGTATGCAAACGTGTGAGTGCATGCGTTTGCGTGTGCTTTTACTTCTCGCTGCCAGAGTTGTACGTGCACGCCGCTGCAAAGCCACTGACAAGTCGCAGCGTTCATTAACGGCTGACAGTTCTCTCTAGAACTCGGGAGACTTCTGCACTAGAGTTTCCATCTGACGTAGGCAGCTCTGGAAGTGGGGAGGGGGTTGGATTTAGGAGCTGGCGTGATTAATTAACGGTCCATCAACTAGCGCTATGTCAAACAAGTGCCGAGAGCTTTTCACTTGTACTCGTCCTGTTAGATTCTGCGTGAGCAGACGTAGCAACTGGAGGTACTAACGACTGCTTCGCAATGTATTTACTTCTTAATGAACTTAGTGGTAAATAATATGTCTCTCGTTCGAACCCACATCTCAGTCCGTGAAATTAATACTGGAAATAAGATTCTTCATTTGTGTGGCCATAGTGTCTGCAGTTGCTTTAGAATTCTTGAGAGTATTTTTGTTCTGTCGTTGCAACTACAAAAATGGGTGATTTTTTTTTACCATACGCGTTTCGCTTTATTGGGGTAAAGCATCATCAGAGGTCTGTAATGGTGCTTTACCTCAATAAAGCGAAACGCGTCTGGTGAAAAAAAAGTCACACATTTTTGTTGTTGCAACGACAGAACAAAAATATCCTCATTAATGGAAATAAGAAATTTCTCCATGAAGATTTGAAGTCATGTACCTGCTGTCCACTTTTCAGGAACACACGTTGTCAATACCTTGGAGCAACTATAAAAGTTCAGTCAGAGAAACCTAAGGAAATTCTTGGTACCAAATTCGTTCTGACCCTCTGATGACTTAGGGGGGCTGCTAGATTTGTTAAAAAATGGTTCAAATGGCTCTGAGCACTATGGGACGTAACTGCTGAGGTCATCAGTCCCCTAGAACTTTGCACTACTTAAACCTAACTTACCTCAAGGCAGCATACACATCCATGCCCTAGCCAGGATTCGAACCTGCGACCATAGCGGTCGCGCAGTTCCGGACTGTAGCGCCTAGAACCGCTCGGCCACTCCGGCCGGCTGCTAGTGTTGTTACTGGTAGGTTTGATCATCACGCGAGTGTTACGGAAATGCTTCAGGAACTCGGTTAGGAGTCTCTAGAGGAAAGAAGGACTTCTTTTCATGAATCGCTACTGAGGAAATTTAGAGAACCATCATTTGAGGCTGAGTGCAGTACAATTTTACTGCCGCCAACTTACATTTCGCGGAAAGACCGCAAAGATAAGATAAGAGAGATTAGGGCTGGTACAGGGACATATAGGCAGTCACTTTTCCCTCGCTCTGTTTGGGAGTGGAACAGGGAGAGAAGATGCTAGATGTGGTACGAGGTACCTTCCGCCACGCACCATATGGTGAATTGCGGAGTATGTATGTAGATGTAGATGTAGATCTAGTGGAACGAACAGACTTAAATATTCAAAAGTAACGTAAAATAAGTGTTACTTGAAATAGGACATCCGTGCATCTTCATGGCTGTAAAGCACTCAACCTAAATAAGTGTTGGAAACTGATTTCTGTTTGGTGATACGTAGCTACAACAGACTAAGAATTATCTCGCGGTCCTCAGTGTAGAGGGTGTTCGGAAATCCCCTTTACAAACTTCTAGGACATGTAGAGGGGAGTGAATAGATAATATTTTGAATTTGAACTCGTGTCCAAAACCGTAATATTTGCGTGCTACAACCATCTGAAAACATATTAGTAGTGTGACCACTTTTATAAGTAGCTGATTTAGCGTGACTCAGCACATCATTTATTTCACAATTCCACTCGTCAATCGCCAAAGAAATCGTTCGTGTATTCATTGACGGGTTCTCTCCAAAGTGACACAGTAGGGCCTCCTCCAGTCCTTCGAGCACTGCAGCCACGCCTGCTGGCGCTGAAGGCACCTTTTCTCGAAGCCATTGCTTAATTGTGTGCGAAAATGGTATGGGATGGAGTCGGACGTTATTGAGACCGATCTTGATACAGGCGACAAGGAGCTCTTGCGTTACCGTGAGCTTCGTCATTCAGAAGGACAGTATACTCAGCCATGTTGTTCTAACACTAAAGGACACTCGATGAGGCTCGGAAGAGGTCAGAGAGGTAGGACAGACGTCAAATGACATTAGCCGATCTGACGTCACCACCCCCACCATGACTACATTGTTGCATATCTACTTAGCAAATACGTTGTCAAACGGCTGTAGCACGCAAACGGTACGTTTCCGACATGGGTTCCTATCCAAAATATTACGTACTCACTCCCCTCTAGAAGTCCTTGAAGTTAGCAACGGGATTTTACCAATACCGTGTATACAAAAAAAGGAATCCATAGTTATTACAAAAATGGATATATGTATGTATCTACGTTCCACATCTCCTCCTAGCTGCTTGACCGATTTCAACCAAACTTGGTACACCTATCACTTACGGTCTGGAAGGAAGCTCTGTGAAGTAAGATCCACTAACCAAAGGGGTGGGGGTGGAAATGAGAGTGGAAGAGGAGCGTACCTCACGACTCGCAAATAGCCAGATTCTTTTCATCCAGTTTTTGACAACGAGAGCGCTTAGTGTCTTGCAACCAATTTTATACGTAGTTTCAAACCTTTATGAAACTTTTTCTCGCTGATATCCCCCACAAAGTGATGAAACGACAGAAGTTTATATCTTATTACACTTTCGCTGTTCATGCACTAAAACTATCGCATTAGCCACGATGTTTTAATTTACTACTATTCGCAAGACGTTTCGCACAAAGTATCCACATAGACCATTGAATGCACCAACAAAATTATATCATTGTACGACACACAGTGCAGGACATATGACGTCATAAACATTGAGCTGCGTCAAAATAAAACTGAATGGTGTACTAGTAAGTGTGGACCGAGCGATGTGGCGCAGTGGTTAGCACATTGTACTCGCATTCGGGAGCCGGCCGTTGTGGCCGAACGGTTCTAGGCGCTTCAGTCCGGAACCACGCTGCTGCTACGGTCGCAGGTTCGAATCCTGCCTCGGGCATGGATGTGTGTGATGTCCTTAGGTTAATCAGGTTTAAGTAGCTCTAAGTCTAGGGGACTGATGACCTCAGATGTTAAGTCCCATAGTGCTCAGAGCCATTTGAGCCATTTTTCGCATTCGGGAAGACGACGGTTCAAACTCGCGTCCGGCATTCTTGATTTAGGTTTTCCGTTATTTCCCTGAATCGTTTCAGGGAGATGCCGGAATGGTTCCCTTGAAAGGGCACGGCCGACTCCCTTCCCCATCCTTCCCTGATCCGATCGGACTGATGTCCTCGCTGTTTGGTCCCCTCCCCTCAGTCAACCAGCCAACTAACCAATAAGTGTGGAATATGTTAAACAGGGTGATTCAAAAGTAACTATATATATATGAAGACAGTAACTCTTCTCGAAAGAAAAGAATACTGTTGATGATCGTGCAGCTTTTCCCTGGAATAAATGATGACTAACTGAAACCCTCAGCTGCCGACAGGTGTTGTTGATATACCTCGATGTGGACGGCTGAAAATGTGTGCCCCGACCGGGACTCGAACCCGGGATCTCCTACTTACATGGAAGAGAGAGAGAGAGAGAGAGAGAGAGAGAGAGAGAGAGAGAGAGAAGACGGACTAATAGAAGACAGAAGACGAAAGCATACACACCCGAGCAACGCCAGGTACTCAGCTAGTAGTAAGTATTTTAGGAGGTGGTAGGAAAGACTTATTTGAATGACGTATTTCCCATTATGTATGTCCAATTTTCACTGGTTACAGAGGCGCAAATGGGTAGAGAGGTAACTTTCGATTTCATGTGTTTGGTCTTAAGTTGCTATGGATTTATTTATCGATTTTAATTTTTGTTGGAAGTTCAAGTCGTGATATTGCACAAGAGCGTTAATAATGGAATATTTGAACTGCGATTGTGATTTGTTGGCTAATTCTACATACGAAACACATATGCAAATGCTGATTACGCCGATGTGGCAACACTGCTGCTGTTTGTATAGAACACGGTAGACTATCACCTAATCGCAGAGAAATAGTGTTTACTCGTGTTTCCACTAAACTGTTTGAGACAGATGCAGTGTCCACCTGTCATATCCTATCACAAGGTGCAAATTTTTGAACAGAGTGTGGGTGTAGTTCACAAGATATCCGAGCCGTTTTTCCGACTCTATAAAAACCTGGTAGCGTATTTCGGAAACATACACTCCTGGAAATGGAAAAAAGAACACATTGACACCGGTGTGTCAGACCCACCATACTTGCTTCGGACACTGCGAGAGGGCTCTACAAGCAATGATCACACGCACGGCACAGCGGACACACCAGGAACCGCTGTGTTGGCCGTCGAATGGCGCTAGCTGCGCAGCATTTGTGCACCGCCGCCGTCAGTGTCAGCCAGTTTGCCGTGGCATACGGAGC
Organism: Schistocerca gregaria; assembly: GCF_023897955.1. Lineage (NCBI taxonomy): Eukaryota > Metazoa > Arthropoda > Insecta > Orthoptera > Acrididae > Schistocerca > Schistocerca gregaria. The sequence goes on along the minus strand of NC_064929.1, from coordinate 182,893,214 downwards.
TCCATCGCAGTCTTTAACACTGGTAGCATGCCGCGACAGCGTAGACGTGAACGGTATGTGCAATTGACGGACTTTGAGCGAGGGCGTATAGTGGGCATGCGGGAGGCCGGGTGGACGTACCGCCGAATTGCTCAACACGTGGGGCGTGAGGTCTCCACAGTACATCGATGTTGTCGCCAGTGGTCGGCGGAAGGTGCACGTGCCCGTCGACCTGGGACCGGACCGCAGCGACGCACGGATTCACGCCAAGACCGTAGGATCCTACGCAGTGCCGTAGGGGACCGCACCGCCACTTCCCAGCAAATTAGGGACACTGTTGCTCCTGGGGTATCGGCGAGGACCATTCGCAACCGTCTCCATGAAGCTCGGCTACGGTCCCGCACACCGTTAGGCCGTCTTCCGCTCACGCCCCGACATCGTGCAGCCCGCCTCCAGTGGTGTTGCGACAGGCGTGAATGGAGGGACGAATGGAGACGTGTCGTCTTCAGCGATGAGAGTCGCTTCTGCCTTGGTGCCAATGATGGTCGTATGCGTGTTTGGCGCCGTGCACGTGAGCGTCACAATCAGGACTGCATACGACCGAGGCACACAGGGCCAACACCTGGCATCATGGTGTGGGGAGCGATCTCCTACACTGGCCATACACCTCTGGTGATCGTCGAGGGGACACTTATTAGTGCATGGTACATCCAAACCGTCATCGAACCCATCGTTCTACCATTCCTAGACCGGCAAGGGAACTTGCTGTTCCAACAGGACATGCACGTCCGCATGTATCCCGTGTCATCCAACGCGCTGTAGAAGGTGTGAGTCAACTACGATTGTCTCCATGGGAGAATAGCAGCCTGCATTGCTGCGAAAGGTGGATGTTCACTGTACTAGTGCCGACATTGTGCATGCTCTGTTGCCTGTGTCTATGTGCCTGTGGTTCTGTCAGTGTGATCATGTGATGTATCTGACCCCAGGAATGTGTCAATAAAGTTTTCCCTTCCTGGGACAATGAATTCACGGTGTTCTTATTTCAATTTCCAGGAGTGTATTTCTACGCTCGAGGTGTTTCAACTTCTTGATACGAATTGGGGGCCATATATATGTGGCAGCAACTTTCGATGCCGAAAGAAACGTTTTCTGCTTTTTTTTTCATTTTGTGTCCTGAGGCAGACGTTTCTTTTCACAAATATGGGGATAGATCTTGTTGGCAACGTTTTAAAATTAACATTCTTTTCATAGGCACTGTAAAAATGTTCCTTAGGGTAGCCTCAGCTGGAATCCCTGTTTTCAAAACGTCATCTGCACCTCGGTCTGCATATAGATTTTCTCCACATACATTAAACTGCCGAAAGCCATATCTGTTTTTAAACCTGTTTAACCAACTAGAGCTTGAAAAAAGAATCTTTTCGTTTCTCACCTAACAACTCAGTTAACATTTTAAATCTTTCTTCCATTATAGGGCCAGTGGAAAGTATGCCTTTTTCTCCTGGTCGGTGAACAAATAATACAGGACTTGTCCTACTTTTTCAGAGTCGGATGTTTTCAATGTTTTTCTGGGAAGGTTTTTCACAGCTCGCTTTGGGAAAAGCAACTCAAGGTCGTGCGCCCATCTTCCCCCACTAGCCATAGCTCACAACACTCTCGCCCTCGGATTATTTCCACGCAGCTCGAGATTAATCTTTGGTTCTGTGATTTTCGGTGGCTTTTCGGATAGGATGGGTTTCAGCTGACACGAGTTCGGTTAACGGGGGCTTTACTGCAATTAAAATAATAAAAATTCAAAAATAAGAGACTTCTCGGCCGTATTACAACGGCATTTCTCATTTTATAAGATGAAGGGGAGGTATACTTGGAAAAGGGCGGATGATGTGGGAAGATTTCAGTTAGACTACACCATGTCGGACACAAATTCCGAAATGAGATACTGGATCGTAAGGGCGACCCAGGAGCAGATACCGGCTCATATCACAACGTAGTACTGATGAAGAGAAGGCTAAAGATATATGTCAGGAAGAATCAATAGGGAAGTACTAAGGAATGACGAAATACGCTTGAAGTTCTCCAAAGCTACAGATACAGCAATAGCGAACAGCTTAGTAGGCAGTACAGTTGAAGAGGAATGGACATCTCTAAAAAGGGCCTTCACGGAAGATGGAAAGAAATCATAGGTATAAAGAAGAACTGCAAAGCATGGGTAACAGAAGAAATACTTCAGTTGATCAACGAGAGAAATTCAGGAATGCAGAAATACAAGTCGCTGAGGAGTGAAATAAAGAGGAAGTCCAGGGAAGCTAAGACGAAATGACTGCCTCAAAAAATGTGAAGAAATCGAAAAACCAATGATATCCGGAAGGACTGACTCAGCATACAGAAACGTCAAAACAACCTTCGGTGACATTAAAAACAAGAGTGATAAAATTAAGAGTGCAATGGGAATTCCACTGTCAAATGCAGAGGCGAGTGCGGAGATGTGGAAAGAGTACAATGAAGGTCTCTATGACGGGAAAGATTTGTCTGATGTGAGAAACAGGAGTCGATTTAGAGGAGTGATAGGATTTAATATTAGAATCAGAATTTAGGAGAGCTTTGGAGGACTTAAGATCAAATAAGGCAGAAGGGATAGGTAACACTCCATCAGAATTTGTAAAAGCATTGGGGGAAACGACTATTCATGTTGGTGTGAAGAGTGTATGGGTCTGGCGACATACCATCTGACTTTCGGAAAAATGTCATACACAATTCCGAACAGCTCATGCATCCAAGTTGCTGACAAGAGAGAGGCCGGCCGCTGTGGCCGAGCAGTTCTAGGCGGTTCAGTCTGGAACCGCGTGACCGCTACGGTCGCAGGTTCGAATCCTGCCTCGGGCATGGATGTGTGTGATGTCCTTAGGTTAGTTAGGTTTAAGTAGTTCTAAGTTCTAGGGGACTGATGACCTCAGATGTTGAGACCCATAGTGCTCAGAGCCATTTGAACTCATGTCGGCCGACCTTGGGGGCCAAATAATTTGCTCGAATTGTCCAGAATGTTTTTCAAATCAATGACGAACGATTGTGGCCCGGTGACAAGATGCATTGTCGTACATAAAAATTCCATCGTTGTTTGGGAACATGTAGCCGAACGTAACCGTTTCCAGCCAATGATGGGTTAAGTTGGACAGGAGAACCCAGTAAATTCGCATAAAGACAATCGACACCATTATGGAGCCACCATCAGCTTGCACACTTCATCATTGACAACTTGGACCCATGACATCGTCGGGCCTGCGTCACACTCGAAGCCTACTATCAGCTCTTACCAACTGAAATCGGAACTCATCTGACAAGGCCAAGGTTTTCCAGTCGTTTAAGGTTAAACCGATATCGTCACGAGCCCACGCAAGGCGCTGAAGGCGCTGTCGTGCTGTTATCAAACGCACTCGAGTCGGTTGTCACCTCCCGTAGCCCATTAACAGTCAAACGGGCCGACTTGGAGCAGGAGAGGCATGAGAGGACATTTTAATTTCCACTGTCTATACATTTACAAATAAACTTTGTCAGCATCACCAGGAAAGATTCAGGATTCACACTCATTGCAGTGGAAGATTGAAAACCTAACAAAATAATTTTTTTCGTCTAAAATTTCATCATTCTTTCACTTACTAATGGCTGCATTTGTTGCTATAGGTACACTTTTCTTTATTAAGTTAGAGAGATTCTTCGATCAATTTTGCACAGCATACAAACCATACTCAAAGTTGTATGAAACTCTAGGATTTTACAAATCTATTAAAAACTGTGGTAAAAATTTGAGGTAATTAACTAGAAAATTTGTGGTTTTTTTCTAAATATGAAGTTTAAAATATAACAGCTCATTCGTTTTTTCATAAATTAAATAAATTCTAGAGTTTCATACACCTGTACCTATAGCAACAAATGCTGCCATTAGTAAGTGAAAAAAATAATAATATTTCACATGGAAACAAAATTATTTTCTTATGTTTTCTATAATCCACTGCAATGAGTTTGAATCCTGAATCCTTCCTGATGATGCTGACGACGTTTTATGAATTTATTTGTAAATGTATAGACACTGGAAATTAAAATGTCCTGTGTTGCCTCTCCTGCTCCCCGTTTGACATCCTACCCCCCTTAACACCAAATTCCACCGCACTGTCCTAACGGATACGTTCGTTGTACAAGCCAAATTGATTTCTGCGGTTATTTCAAACGCTGCTGCTGTCGGTCATTAAGTGAAGACCATTGGCCACTGCGTTGTCCGTGGTGAGAGGTAATGCCTGAAATCCGATATTGTCCGCACCTTCTTAAGACTATGGATCTCGGAATATTGATTTTTAACGAAAGCTTTTCATAATGTTGACTGTATAACATCCCAGCTCCTCCACCAAATTATAACATCCCAGCTCGTCCACCAAATATAACATTTCAGCTCCTCAACACCAAATTAAAACGTTCCACTTCAATTTGTTTGCACTTATAGCGATCCCAGCTTCCTCAACCAAATTAAAACGTTGCATTAGGAGGTGTCTGCTTCGTGCAAAAGGTCTTGAGTTCATATTGACGACAACAAGTAATTCTTCATTACAGACGTTTATTTAAAAACAGAACTGACAGACTTCACAGACTCAACAACCGACTCTCCGAGCCAACCGCACTGCACATCCGAACTGGCAACTGACAACTCCTAGGTGCATTAATATCTTTCCAAACAATGAAAGTCTTTGACAATGTTTTGTTTACAATACGATAGCAATTCACGACTTAAAACTAAATTAGACATTACAGAATTTTAGTACAGATTAAAGTAAGTAAAAGGATCAGTACATATAAATTCTTACAAGCATAATTTCCAAATACATTTTATAACATTTTTCTACCAGCTTCTGGATAACCTTCACCAGATTTGTACCGATGTTTCCAGAAATATCTTGACATTTGATTCTGGATATTTATTGAGTGATTTAGAACAACTATTTATATGTAAAATGATTTAAATCGTGTTTCAAAACATAAATAAATCTTTTTAGCAATATTTCTTGATACAAATCGTCTTTCGAAATTGGGTTATGAAACAGTTTTCACAAGTTTTCGTATTTTTGGGAACATAATATAGAATTTCTCCATAGAAAGTTCCAGAAGTGTGCATTAAACGTTCATTTACAGACTTTCTCTTTAGCTGGTGAATTTTTTAAAAGTATCTTGTCCATATTATACGAAATAATTTAGCTCAAAACTGATAATTTATACAATTAATCAGAGCTACAGCAAACAGTGAGTCTTACTTTTACAAAATGAAATATAATTACAAAATTGAATGAAAATGGGTTACTAACACTAATATATATTTATATTAATTCTATTTTTGTTCTTTCTGTGCAAAATGTCCTAATATTGACACAGTACAATATTTAAACATCACCAAAGTTTCCCTTTACATTTTGCATATCTGTATCGACATCCCCTAAAAGTCTACAGTATCGAATACTTCAATATGTCCCAATATGTCCTGTAATGTTACAACTGGAACACTCTCTTTCCAATTCTAAAGGTGGCAGGGTTAAAATACTGGGAGTGAAAGGCTATTTACAATTTGTACAAAAACCAGATGGTAGTTATACGGGCCAAGGGGCATGAAAGGGAAGCAGTGGTTGAGAAGGGAGTGAGACAGGGTTGTAGCCTGTACCCGATGTTATTCAATCTATATATTGAGCAAGCACTCGTGGTCTAGGGGTAGCGTTTTTGATTCATAATCAAAACGTCTTCGGTCCCTGGTTCGATCCCAGCGAGTGCCTAAATTTTGATAAATAATCAGCATTGGCGGCCGAAGACTTCCGGCATAAGAAGTCAGTCTCATTCTGCCAACGGCCTTGTCAAAGAGGGCGGAGGAGCGGATAGAGGTTCAGGGCACTCTCTTGTCCTAGGGGGTGGGAAATTGCCCCTAAAGGCGGAAGAATCAGCAATGATCAACGACAGAAGGCAATGGAAACCACTGCATTAAAGACACGTAACATGTATCAACAGTACATGTGGCCTGTAGTTGAAGAAGTGTCATGATGATCTCTCCATTGGCAAAAGAATAGCCCCCATTCGGATCTCAGGGAGGGGACTGCCAAGGGGGGGGGGGGGTTATCACGAGAAAAAGATTGATTAATCAACGAAAGGATAATGTTCTACGTGTCGGGACGTGGAATGTCAGAAGCTTGAACGTGGTAGGGAAACTAGAAAATCTGAAAATGGAAATGCAAAGGCTCAATCTAGATATAGTAGGGGTCAGTGAAGTGAAGTGGAAGGAAGACAAGGATTTCTGGTCAGATGAGTATCGGGTAATATCAACAGCAGCAGGAAATGGTATAACAGGTGTAGGATTCGTTATGAAAAGGAAGGTAGGGCAGAGGATGTGTTACTGTGAACAGTTCAGTGACCGGGTTGTTCTAATCAGAATCGACAGCAGACCAACACCGACAACGATAGTTCAGGTATACATGCCGACGTCGCAAGCTGAAGATGAACAGATAGCAAAAGTGTATGAGGATATTGAAAGGGTAATGCAGTATGTAAAGGGTGACGAAAATCTGATAGTCATGGGCGACTGGAATGCAGTTGTAGGGGAAGGAGTAGAAGAAAAGGTTGCAGTAGGGTATGGGCTTGGGACAAGGAATGAAAGAGGAGAAAGACTAACTGAGTTCTGTAACACGTTTCAGCTAGTAATAGTGAATACCCTGTTCAAGAATCACAAGAGGAGGAGGTATACTTGGAAAAGGCCGGGATATACGGGAAGGTTTCAATTAGAGTACATCATGGTCAGACAGAGATTCCGAAATCAGATACTGGATTGTAAGGCGTACCCAGGAGCAGATATAGACTCAGATCACAATATAGTAGTGATGAAGAGTAGGCTGAAGTTCAAGACATTAGTCAGGAAGAATCAATACGCTAAGAAGTGGGATACGGAAGTTCTAAGGAATGACGAGATACGTTTGAAGTTCTCTAACGCTATAGATACAGCAATAATGAATAGCGCAGTAGGCAGCACAGTTGAAGAGGAATGGACGTCTCTAAAAAGGGCCATCACAGAAGTTGGGAAGGAAAACATAGGTACAAAGAAGGTAGCTGCGAAGAAACCATGGGTAACAGAAGAAATACTTCAGTTGATTGACGAAAGGAGGAAGTACAAACATGTTCTGGGAAAATCAGGAATACAGAAATACAAGTCGCTGAGGAATGAAATAAATAGGAAGTGCAGGGAAGCTAAGACGAAATGGCTGCAGCAAAAATGTGAAGACATCGAAAAATATATGATTGTCGAAAGGACAGACTCAGCATACAGGAAAGTCAAAACAACCTTTGGTGACATTAAAAGCAACGGTGGTAACATTAAGAGTGCAACGGGAATTCCACTGTTAAATGCAGAGGAGAGAGCAGATAGGTGGAAAGAATACATTGAAAACCTCTATGAGGGTGAAGATTTATCTGATGTGATAGAAGAAGAAACAGGAGTCGATTTAGAAGATATAGGGGATCCAGTATTAGAATCAGAATTTAAAAGAGCTTTGGAGGACTTACGGTCAAATAAGGCAGAAGGGATACATAACATTCCATCAGAATTACTAAAATCATTAGGGGAAGTGGCAACAAAGCGACTATTCACGTTGGTGTGTAGAATATATGAGTCTGGCGGCATACCATCTGACTTTCAGAAAAAGCATCATCCACACAATTCCGAAGACGGCAAGAGCTGACAAGTGCGAGAATTATCGCACAATCAGCTTAACAGCTCATGCATCGAAGTTTGGCTTTAGGAAAAGTAAAGGCACGAGAGAGGCAATTCTGACGTTACGGCTAATAATGGAAGCAAGGCTAAAGAAAAATCAAGACACATTCATAGAATTTGTCGACCTGGAAAAAGCGATCGACAATATAAAATGGTGGAAGCTGTTCAAGATTCTGAAAAAAGTAGGGGTAAGCAATAGGGAGAGACGGGTCACATACAATATGTATAACAACCAAGAGGCAATAATAAGAGTGGATGATCAAGAATGAAGTGCTCATATTAAGAAGGGAGTAAGACAAGGCTGTAGCCTTTCGCCCCTACTCTTCAATCTGTACATCGAGGAAGCAATGATGGAAATAAAAGAAAAGTTCAGGAGTGGAATTAAAATACAAGGTGAAAGGATATCAATGATACGATTCGCTGATGACATTGCTATCCTGAGTGAAAGTGAAGAAGAATTAAATGATCTGCTGAACGGAATGAACAGTCTAATGAGTACACAGTATGGTTTGAGAGTAAATCGGACAAGGACGAAGGTAATGAGAAGTAGTAGAAATGAGAACAGCGAGAAACTTAACGTCAGGATTGATGGTCACGAAGTCAATGAAGTTAAGGAATTCTGCTACCTAGGCAGTAAAATAACCAGTGACGGACGGAGCAAGGAGGACATCAAAAGCAGACTCGCTATGGCAAAAAAGGCATTTCTGGCCAAGAGAAGTCTACTAATATCAAATACCGGCCTTAATTTGAGGAAGAAATTTCTGAGGATGTACGTCTGGAGTACAGCATTGTATGGTAGTGAAACATGGACTGTGGGAATACCGGAACAGAAGAGAATCGAAGCATTTGAGATGTGGTGCTATAGACGAATGTTGAAAATTAGGTGGACTGATAAGGTAAGGACATCTGCTAAGACATGAGGGAATGACTTCCATGGTACTCGAGGGAGCTGTAGAGGGCAAAAACTGTAGAGGAAGACAGAGATTGGAATACGTCAAGCAAATAATTGAGGACGTAGGTTGCAAGTGCTACTCTGAGACGAAGAGGTTAGCACAGGAAAGGAATTCGTGGTGGGCCACGTCAAACCAGTCAGTAGACTGATGACAAAAAAAGAAATAAAAATAAAAAAAATAAAATTGAGCAAGCAGTGAAGGAAACAAAAGAAAAATTCTGAGTAGGTATTAAAATCAATGGAGAAGAAATAAAACCTTGAGGTTCGCCGATGACATTGTAATTCTGTCAGAGACAGCAAAGGACTTGGAACAGCAGTTGAACGGAATGGACAGTGTCTTGAGCGGAGGATATAAGATGAACATCAACAAAAGCAAAACGAGGATAATGGAATGTAGTCGAATTAAGTCGGGTGATGCTGACGGAATTAGATTAGGAAATGAGACACATAAAGTAGTAAAGGAGTTTTACTATGTGGGGAGCAAAATAACTGATGATGGTCGAAGTAGAGAGGATATAAAATGCAGACTAGCAATGGCAAGGAAACCGTTTCTGAAGAAGAAAAATTGTTAACATCGAGTATAGATTTAAGTGTCAGGAAGTCGTTGCTGAAGATATTTGTATGGAGTGTAGCCATGTATGAAAGTGAAACATGGACGATAAATAGTTTAGACAAGAAGAGAATAGAAGCTTTCGAAATGTGGTGCTACAGAAGAATGCTGAAGATTAGATGGGTAGATCACGTAACTAATGAGGAGGTATTGAATAGAATTTGGGAGAAAAGGAGTTTGTGGCACAACTTGACTAGAAGAAGGGACTGGTTGGTAGGACATGTTCTGATGCATGAAGGGATCGCCAATTTAGTGTTGGAGAGCAGCGTGGAGGGTAAAAATCGTGGAGGGACACCAAGAGATGAATACACTAAGCAGATTCAGTAGGATGTAGGCTGCAGTAGGTACAGGGAGATGAAGAAGCTTGCACAGGATAGAGTAGAGCTGCATCAAACCAGTCTCAGGATTGAAGACAACAACAACAACAACAACCACAACAACAACAACAACAACGATTTCCGGAATGGAATATCCCATGCGTTTAGCTCCAATAGCCATTCCGCGTTCAAAGTTTGCCAATTCCCGTCGTGCGACCACGATCACGTCGGAAACGTTTTCACATTAATCACCTCAGTACAAGTGACAGCTCAGTCAATGTCCTGCCCTTTTATACCTACTGTATGCGATACTACTACCGTTTTGACACCTGCACATCGCTATCCCATGTCTTTTGTCACTTCAGTGCAATACTGAGCTACTGGATTGATTATACTATTCGTTTCAAAAGCTGCGAGATCGTCGCGAAAAAACAGTGACCCGTATACGTAAAAAGTTTCCTTTAATTTATGTCTATGGGCACAAACTTTTTGTTAACAGATTACCGGCTTTAATGACCATCATCAGATCTGTTTCATAAAAACAATGTCCTAACGTACTGTGGCTATAGTGGCATCGTCAAATGTTAAATGCGGAATCAGCGCCAGCAATATCAAATTCATACAAATAACATCACATGCCCGAGTCATGTTGTTTAAAACAAGCTGTACGTTAGGACTTTGTTTCTATGAAACAGATCTCATGATGGTCATTAAAGACCGAAACCGGTAATCTGTTAACAAAAAGTTTGTGACCATAGACGTAAATTAAAGTAAACTTATACTATTCGTTACGCTGGGGATTTGTCGACCGCGCTGGACGCTGACGTAATTGGGTGGAGAAGTTAGCAGCTGCTATCAAGGAGAAGTGGCGCTGTCCCCCTGGCCCCCAAGAAGGGCAAGATTAAAGCCCTCGGAGGGCGGCCATCTTTGTGTCATTAGAGGAGAGCTATTAGGACCAGTCCCCCTACTCCGCTCTTTCTGAATTAAAGGGCGATTCGGGGAAGCCCCTAACGACCGCAGAATGTCCCGCAGCAAAAAAGGGCCGCTTAGCGCGCGTGAGAAGAGAAGGGAGCGGGGCCGCAGGGCTAATAGCCGGCCCCCTGGCGGCGGTACGGGGAGCCGCTGTCGCACAAGGGCCTACCACAACGTGTCCACGTCCCCGTAACAGCTGGTCATCGAAACTCAACTACTATTCGTTTTGTTTCGTAAAAGCGCTGAGAATGGACGTAAGCGTCGTATTAGTGCTCGTACATGGATCCTCCTCTAGATTCCAGCTGTTTATACGAAGGGCAGTCAAAAGAATTACATGCATGTCCGAAGAAACCAACACTGTTGGCCAACCACAGCTGTACGAAATACGTCGCAAGTAATTTGCTGACTGCGAATTTCTTGACGTTAGCTGTATTTGGTATCTGCTACGCATCAGTGACATATGAAAATTTTTGTCGGACTAGTACTCGAAACCGTACTACCTTCTTATTCCTAGTGGTCACCTAAGCTACTTCGGCCATCCGTACACGCTTCTCGGACCGACCTGAACTTCAGTATGTCGCACTGTCTGTATCCTTATAGCGTAGTTGTGTTGTGCGTACTGTAAGACCTTCGGTACACACACCATCAGATTATTTGACTTGTCACTCTAACGAAGTAGGCGAGTGTCAGCAATATGTCGCGTGGTCTTATCGTGGCGTGTTTATCTTCTGCCGTTAGGTCAGACGATAAAAATGCCACTTGCACGCTTAGAGTAGCAGATTGACGGTGACCAACTTTAAACAGAACTTGATTAATTTTCATACACATTTATTAAAATAATAAAAAGCATAGACATTACATAACTTGATTCTGGATGCTATTTACAATTAACAACCTGAAGTTCCTTTGGTCTTGGTACGTTAATCTTATTCTCACCTATCTCTGATACTTGTCAAAGTGTCTACACTTTTCTCTTCATGGCTATGTACAGGAACATGATAATCTTCTTAGGTGCAGACTAAAACTTGACTACAGACTGGTACAGACGTATGCAGACTGGTACAGACTGGAGCAGACAAATGCAGACTGACTAATTGGAGGTCTGTATGGCTGCGTTACATATTAACAAGCAGATCGGCGGAAGCAGAATTTGGTCCGTCTCTACGGCAGCGCCATCTCATAGTGCGGAGACGGACGAGCGCTGCGCCTGCGCTGTTGTGCTTAGCGGAGCGCGCTCTAGTGGGAAAGTTGTGTACGTGCTGACTACGCGGAACTATGTACACAACAGTAGTCCACTGCATCACCTTTCATATGTCACTAACGAGCTGTGGATCTGTAGCTAAGACATCTGATGTCAAGAAATTCTCAGTCAGCGAATTAATTTCGAAGTATTTCATACAACTGTGGTTCGTCACCAGTGTCTCTTCTTTCAAACATGCATCTAGGTATTGCGAGCCTAGGTGGGCACACGACGATAACAACACTGATCTCGATTCCTCGTTTTCTTGTTCTCCCTGTTGCGGGAATTGGAGTGAAGTTTGGGTTCTTCCGAGGAGAACACCCGCACAGACGAAGTGTTTAAGGCAGCTGCTCGCAGTAAGCAGGAAGTCTGGGTTCGATACCGGATCTGGCACAAATTTCCATACACTGAGGTCGTAAAAATTGTCCGACCTCCTTTTTCCCGACGTCCGTGGCATGAAATCAACGAGTCGTTGAAAGTCCCCTGCAGAAATACTGAGCCACCTTGCCCCTATATCTGTTAATAATTGCGAAAGTATTACCGATGCAGGTTTTGTGCAAGAACTTACCTCTCGATTATGTTCGATAAATGTTCGATGGGACTTATACTGAGCGATGGTGGTGGCTGCGCCAATCACTCGAATTGTCCAGAATGTTCTACAGATCAATAGTGAACATTTGCGACCTGGTGACATGACGCATTGTCGTCCATAGAAATTCCGTCGTTATTCTGGACCCTGAAGTCGGTGAATGGCTGCAGGTAGTCTCCAAGTAGCCGAACATAACCATTTCCAGTCAATTACCGGTTCAGTTGGCCGGCCGGAGTGGCCGTGCGGTTCTAGGCGCTACAGTCTGGAGCCGAGCGACGGCAGGTTCGAATCCTGTCTCGGGCATGGATGTGTGTGATTTCCTTAGGTTAGTTAGGTTTAATGAGTTCTAAGTTCTAAGCGACTGATGACCTCTGATGTTAAGTCGCATAGTGCTCAGAGCCATTTGAACCATTTTTGAACCGGTTCAGTTTAACCAAAGGGCCCAGTCCATTCCATGTAAACACAGACGACACCGTTGTGGAACCAGCGCCAGCTCGCACAGTGCCTTGTTGAAAACGTGGGCCATGGCTTCGTGCGGTCTGCGCCACACTCGAACCCTATCATCAACACCCGGCGAACGGTCTACCCGACGTGCTGGCTCTAGTTACAAGACATTTACATTTTTTCCTAATAGAATAAAGGGCTACTATAAATGAGTCACACGTTCCCAAAATTCTATATCTTCCAAACTATTATATGTACAAGTATTACTTATGTGTCAAGAGAACCGTAAACTCACCAAGTTTGCATTTTGCCCACCAATTGGAGCAACGAGTGCAGTGCATTGACGAAATTGTGACAAAGCAAGAAAACAGTCAAGTAGGAAACTAGTAATACTATAACCGAACGTTACAGGTAGGAAGAACAAACCTGTAATGTTCGGATACAGTATTTCTAGTTTCCTACTTGACACAGTCAAGTCCTTTAAATATCTGGACGTAACGTTGCAAAGCGATATGAAATGGAAAGAGCATGTGAAAGCTTTGGTAGGGAAGGCAAATGGTCGAGACTTCGGTTTATTGGGAGAATTTTAGGTAAGAGTGGTTCACCTGTAAAGGAGAACGGATATAGGACGCTGATGCGACCTATTCTTGAGCACTGCTTGAGTGTTCGGTATTGATGGAAGACACCGATGCAATTCAGGGGAGGGCTGCTAGATTTTTTACGCGCAGGTGCGAACAACACGTAACTTTTAGAGAGATGCTTTGGGAACTCAGATGGGAATCTCTGGAGGGAAGGCGACATTCTTTTCGAGAAACACTACTGATAAAATTTAGAGAACCGGCATTTGAAGCTGACTACCGAACGATTCTGCTGCCTCCAATATAACGTACATTGCGCGTAAGAACCACCAAAATAAGATGTGAGAAAGTAGGTATCATACGGAGGCGTCGCTCTATTTGCGAATGGAACAGCAAAGAATATGACTAGCAGTGGTTCGTGGTGCTTTGCTTCATGCACCGTACAGTGGCTTCCGGAGTATCTGTGTAGATGTAGAAACAGTTTCCGAGTGCTAGAATATGCAATCACCAGAATGTAGGAGTGTTGGGCAGTGAAAATCTTCATGATATTGTAGCGCGTATGAACGAGACTCGGGCCGCGCGAGATTAGCTGAGCGGTCTTAGGCGCACCAGTCATGGACTGTACGGCTGACCCCAGCGGAGGTTCGAGTCCTCTCTCGGGCATGGGTGTGTCACATAAGATGCTTCATGGGCATTCTTCTTCTGTCAGAAGGTTGACGAGTACTTCCTACCTTGCTATGTTGCATTTGACTGCTCATTCCGAGAATTTCATCTATCTTCAAGATGGGGCACACCCTCATTGGAGCATCGAAGTTCGTCGATATCTAAACGAAGAGCTTCTGCATTGTTGGATTGGGCGTAGTTGTGGAGATGATGTGGCTCCATTTACTTGCGTGACCCCCCCCCCCCATTTTGAGGGAGGGGAGGGGTACATGAAGGATCGTGTTTATGTACCCTTCCTGCAGTGGCAAGAACACTCGAACAGATGGCTCAAGTGGTTCAAATGGCTCTGAGCACTATGGGACTTAATATCTGTGATCATCAGTCCCCTAGAAAACTACTTAAACCAAACTAACCTAAGCAAATCACACACATCCATGTCCGAGGCAGGATTCGAACCTGCGACCGTAGCGGTCACGCGGTTCCAGACTGAAGCGCCTAGAACCGCACGGTCACACCGGCCGGCGCTCGAACAGATCAGAGAGCGCATCAGCGCTGCTGCAGTGGCCATTGACAAGATGTTACTACATAAGATACGTAACGAATTGACTACGACTTAGTATCTTATGAGCAGAGAGGTAGTCGTAGAATATTTGTAGAACTCATATTTCAGATTTGGTGAATTTACAGCTCTACTCAAGCACCAGTAATATCTGTACATGAAACTTCCTGGCAGTTTAAAACGGTGTGCCGTACCGAGCCTAGAACTCGGGACCTTTGCCTTTTGCAGGTAAGTGCCTTACCACCTGAGGTACCGAAGCACGACTCACGACCCGTCCTCACAATCTTACTTCCGCCAGTACCTCGTCTCCTACCTTCCAAACTTCACAGAAGCTCTCCTGCGAAACTTGCAGAAGAAAGGATATTGCGGAGACATGGCTTAGCCACAGTCTGGGGGATGTATCCAGAATGAAATTTTCACTCTGCAGCGGAGTGTGCGCTGATTTTGAAACTTCCTGGCAAATTAAAACCGTATGTCGGACCGAGACTCGAATTCGGGGCCATTGCCTTTCGCGGCAAGTGCTCTTAAACTGAGCTACCCAAGCACGACTCACGACCCGTCCTCACAATCTTACTTCCTCCAGTTCAAAAATGTTCAAATGTGTGTGAAATCTTATGGGACTTAGCTGCTACGGTCATCAGTCCCTTAGCTTACACACTATTTAACCTAAATTATGCTAAGGACAAACACACACACTCATGCACGAGGGAGGACTCGAACCTCCGCCAGGACCAGCTGCACAGTCCATGACTGCAGCGCCTTAGACCGCTCAGCTATTACTTCCTCCAGTACCTGGTCTCCTACCTTCCAAACATCACAGAAGTTCTCCTGCGAACCTTGCAGGGGTAGAACTACTGGAAGAAAGGATATTGGGGAGACGTGGTTTGGCCAGAGGCTGGGGATACTAATATCTGTATATGTATTACTGTAAGACGTCGTGGTCTCCTGACCTTCATTGCTTACATATTCCGCCCTCACAATCATATTTCGCACATCAAGACACTTCATTCGAACCCAAACTCCATAAGATAAAGTCAATGTTGTATGAATTCATGAAAACGATATGCAAATAATAAGTGCGCACTGGGGTTGAGATACTCGAGGCTGGCGTACACACACATTCAAGACACGACGGTCGCAGGAGCTTTTAGTTCGGGAGAGGCGGACCGCACGCCGAGAGGCCGGTACCTGCAGAGGACGATTCAGGCTATCTACGTCGGACGGCGACTGCCTGTGGAGCGGACAGTGTTTGCCCTAGTGAAAGGGGAGAACAACCCCGTGCTCAGCTTAAAAGCAAATTCCACTAGATTGTATGGGGGCCTAAGCATTCTTTACAAACATAGCACGCAGTTTCAGAGGTTTTCACAGGGTGACAGCAAACGCCAAACGCCGATGCTACAGGTTTCCGGATTGGTCGCCTTAAACGAAACGTCATTCTCCCGTTTTAGAAGAGCAAAGCTGAATGGCAGGCGATATTCCTGATGCCTTGAGCTGAAGGAGTAATGGAAGAGACCGAAAGATATACCCCTTCACGTATGGCATGGACAGAGGCCGTTCCATTGTCGCTCTTGGAGAGCGTGTGCACTCATACGTGTACTCAAAGAGCGAGCAACAAGTCTTCCCTCAGTACTTCACTAGGAGAGCACCTCTGTCGACAGCGAATCGGAGTGCGACTCTGTATTGAGCCCTTGCGGTTAAGCGTTGTTCACTGTGTTGGCCGCCACAGTTATTGTGCGGTGTTAACGGACAGAGTTATAGTGAAACGCCTGCGAGAGTATTTTTGAGTGGCATCGCGGTGGACTGGTTATCTGATCGGTGTACCTCACCAATAGTTAGACTAGGGGCGAATAGGAGTCCTTGAGTTCATCAAGGCGTAGGGAGAGTTTGATTGGCAAAGGTCAATCCAGATAGAACGAGAGTTATCTTACTTGTCAGCAGCGAGCGGCGCAGACAGCAGTCATCGCAGCTTGTTGTATTGTGCGCTACAGCTCTTGCGAGTCCCATATTCCCTCCACAACAATACAAATCACTGCATTTCACACGCGACAGCCTCGACCGTACCTAGCAACATTCTAACTGATAATGATTCAAGTTGAGTAGGTGCGGCTCTCAGGCATTCTACCAAGTCAATAACAATCTTAAACTTTGTATAGAAATTTCATTAGCGAATCCTATCCTTAGGAGGTAACTTCACATTCCGAAAAGAACCTGGAAATAACTTGTTCAGTTCATAATTAAAAGTGCTATTGTGATTTCTCAGAATTTTTGCAAAATAAATAATAATTTTCGTTAGTTTCATGTTTTTCTTACACTAACTAGCACTACTCCAGTACCCAACTATCCCACTAGTTACGTAAGAAATTTTGTGAATTTTTGTCTTTTCCTCAAAGTGGACGACTCCAGAAGATATTTATTGCTGAAAGTTTTTCAGGCATTTCTCTTTAGAACGTTAGGAGCGTCTGTCTAACTTCTGTAGTGGAAATTGCATCTTGCACGAGCCACAGGGTAAAGGATAAATCTCAAATTAATCAGTTGCGCAGAATAACTGAATGGCACCCACACGCTCACATTACTTCGGAAAAGACAGATCTTTGAAAATTAATAAATTATTTATGTACATTACACAAAACTGATTAACGCAACTTTACTGCACTGTGTATGACCTTCCCTTAAAAAATAATATCTGATTGGGGTAAATGTTTGGAGTTATCACTAGTGTCCCATGCTGAGGTGTTGTAGAAGTTGGCAATCCTCGTACTGATGACATACACCAACACCAACAATAACGACCATAACAAGTATATTAAAGGGGTAGTTAAATGAAAAACGAACACCAGCCACAACGGGACCCTGAAATCTTTCTATGCAAAAGTTAGCACCACCCGCGTTAAGTTAATTATCGCACTGGAATACGAGACGATCCATTCCCGTTTTGTGGTGTTTTCCACATTGTAGCGTAGCCTTCCTCCGATTGGCAGTATGGGGCGAGCGTTATCGTGCAGTAGGATGATTCCGTCCGACAGCACTATTGGGCATTTTGACTTTTATGGCGCGTTGCAGTTTCTGCAAAGTTTCTCCTGAGCGCTAGGAACTCGACAAGCAGAGGGCCCCTGCAGTTGAAGAAGAAGGTTATCATGACCTTACTGGAATTTTGTGTGAACAACTTTGGATTTCTTTGGCGGGGGAGATGAGCATGTTTCCATTGTTGTTTCTACCGTTTCCCCTCGGGCTGTCAGACGCAATCATCCTGCTACGCAATAATGCTGCCCACTCCCTCCCCCTCCCTCACAACTGCCAATGGGACGAAGGCTACGCTTCATTGAATTGGTTGGGAAAACCTGGAACATCCTCCGTATACCTTGGAGGTTTCAACGTGTGATTTTCCATTCTCTCGCGACTTGAAGGAAGACATCCGTGGACGTCGGTTCATCCGGACGAGGAAGTGCAAGAATGGGTGCGCTTGTGGATCCGTCAGCGGTAGAGCGCGTTCTACGACACAGGAATTATCGATCGTCTCGTCACCCAGTGGAAGAAATATCTTGAGGAAGGACGTTCTAGAAACTAACCGAATGTCAGTTTTCAATAAGCTGCCAAAGATTCAATAATCAAATTGTATCCGGAGTGCCGCGTGCGATAGACGCGTGGTCTAAGGCGCCTTGCACGGTCCGTGCGGCTTCCCCCGTCAGAGGTTGGAGTCCTCCCTCAGGCATTGGTGTGTGTGTTGTCCATAGTGTAAATTAGTTAGATTAAGTAGTGTGTAGGCGTTGGTTCAAATAGCTCTGAGCACTATGTGACTTAACATCTGAGGTCATCAGTCCCCTAGAACGTAGAACTACTTAAACCTAACTAACCTAAGGACATCACACACATCTATGCCCAAGACAGGACTCGAACCTGCGACCGTAACGGTCTCACGGTTCCAGACTGACGCGCCTAGAACCGCTCTGCCACACCGGCCGGCGTAGGCTTAGGGATCGATGACCTCTCCGTATCCGGAGTGCCTGGAAAATAATCAAATGTGAGACGCGATCTTCGTGCCGCACCCACTTTTTGAAGCAACACTTCAGTACTAGCACGACGAACAACGAGTCCGCGGATTACTTTCAAGCAAACTTGTATGGGATACACCTAGTAGGCTATGATGTACACACTTTGGTTTCATAGATCATCTGTGCCTATGTTCTGTGGCTTACAAACAACAAAAAACCAGCTGCCGTGTTTACAATGAAGCAGTTGTTGTTTTGCCACATTCTGATCTGCTACAACTTGGGAGGCAGTTCTTGTATTTAATGACAGGAAAGAAGGGAGGATCAAGGAATTGGCTATAAGATAGGAAATTTTACTTCAAATGATTCAAATGGCTCTGACCACTATGGGACTTCTGTGGTCATCAGTCCCCTAGAACTTAGAACTCCTTAAACCTAACTAACCTAAGGACATCACACACATCTATGCCCGAGGCAGGATTCGAACCTGCGACCTTAGCAGTCGCGCTTTTCCGGACTGAGCGCCTGAACCGCTAGACCACCGCGGCCGGCAGGAAATTTCACTCACGACATCGTGAGAATAACAGAATTGCAGCGCCTATCTGCTGCTGAAAAGTCAGTTGAAGGCCTGGTGGAGGGATGAAGAACGAACCAAAAGAGAAGCTTTGACGGAAAAGAGGATCCTGAATGCAAATCTGTGACCTCCTGAAGAGATGACATAAGAAGAAAAAATGTTAGGCCGAACTTTAAATTGCATTTCCTGAAAAAAATGTTTTTTTTAAGTTTATTTATCATTTTTTCTCAGAATCTGTGAAATATGGACACTTATTTCTCCAAACCGAAGAAATATTGTCTCAAGAGTAATTTTTGTGATTATAAGTGTAAGCTGAGATACGGGAAAGAGTGCTTGGAAATTTGCTTCAATTTTATATTTACGAAATTATAATTAGAAAATTATTGAAATTCTCCTATTCGACATTTTCAAAAAAACGCACGAGAGAAGCTCCTTATTTGCAGAGAGATTTTGTAGAAATCACTTGCAGATTTTCTGAGACAAAATGTACATACTATTTATTGAAAATATAATACACTACGGGTCATTAAAATTGCTACACCATGAAGATGAGGTGCTACAGACGCGAAATTTAACCGACAGGAAGAAGATGGTGTGATATGCTTTTCAGAGCATTCACACAAGGTTGGGGCCTGTGGCAGTCGAGATGACAGGCATCTTATCCGCATGGGTGTAACGGATCGTGCAGCCACGTCTCGATCCCTTAGTCAACAGATGGGGACGTTTGCAAGACAACAGCCATCTGTACGGACAGTTCGACGACTTTTGCAGCAGCATTGACTATCAGCTCGGGGACCACGGCTGCGGTTACCACTGACGCTGCATCACAGACAGGAGCGCCTGCGGTGGTGTACTCAACGACGAACCTGGGTGCACGAATGGCAAAACGTCATTTCATCGTGCACCCAGGTTCTGTTATAGCATCATGATGGTCGCACTCGTGTTTGGTGACATCGCGGTGAACGCACATTGGAAGCGTGTATTCGTCATCGCCTATACAGGCGTATCGCCCCGCGTGATGGTATGGGGTGCCATTGGTTACCCGTCTCGGTTACCTCTTGTTGGCACTGACGGCTCTTTGAAGAGTGGACGATACATTTCGGATGTGTTACGACCCGTGGCTCTACCCTTCATTCGATCCCTGCGAAACCATACATTTTGCAGGTCCTGTACGGGCCTTTCTGGATACAGAAAATGTTCGACTGCTGCCTTGGCCAGAACATTCTCCAGATGTCTCACCAATTGAAAACGTCTGGTCAATGGTGGCCGAGCAACTGGCTCGACACAATACGTCAGTCACTACTCTTGACGAACTGTCGTATTGTGTTGAAACTGCATGGGCAGCTGTACCTGTACACGCCATCCAATCTCTGACTCAATGCCCAGGCGTATCAAGGCGGTTATAAGGCGCAGAAGTGATTGTTCTGGGTACTGATTCCGCAGGACCTATGCACCCAAATTGCGTGAAAATGTAATCACATGTCACTTCTAGTATAATATATTTGTCCAATGAATAGCCGTTTATCATCTGCATTTCTTCTTGGTGTGGCAGTTTTAATGGTCAGTAGTGTATAACCCACGTAACTTAACAGTGAATGTGTTGATTTAAGGCTGAACGTGGTAGAAAATTTCATTGTCATATCTTCAAAAATCTGAATTTCGTACATCTTTTAAATATCGTGTGCTTTTCTAGAAGGTCACCAATTATGGCGTGCTTACTTTTGAATGGAAGCTTTCCACGGTCCCTTTGCGGCAAGTGCTCAGTTTTCATTCGACTGGCCCTCGTAATTGGTGGGAGGCAGCAATATAAGCACCGCCGAGCGGTCTGCCGTCCATCCCCGTCAGACACTCCGTGCACGCAGCTCGACTCACTGGCTGCCACCATTCGCGGCCACACCGTCCGCTCCGGGCAGCCGTTCCGCGGGTGGACACTGCACAGACTGCCGGCCGCTGCGCCGGTTATGCGGCCTTAATGGCCCCACGAATGGCGTGGCGCCGCTCCATTAGGCGGCTGAGTGCAGCCACCCCCTCCCTCCCCCCCCCCCCCCTCCTCCGCCCCCACACAGGAACAGACTCGCAAACGGGAGACGCGGCCATTCATCTGGTCAGCGAGGTGCCGCAGCAGCAGTGCGGCTGCGGCAGCACAGGTGGACAGGGCACCTCGAACGTGTCTCAGGCAGGAACAACGGAAGTATACGATACCCTCGATTAGCGACCCACCCGATACAAGCGCTCTTTCGGCTCACAGACTTTCTTTTCGGAATTTTGACATTGCCACATGGGTTTCAGCATACAGGGTGAACCAGAACTCCACCGACAAATTTTCAGAGGTTCTTCGTGGGCACCGTCTGAGCATTTTCGTATAAGGAACCCCCGGCTGCTTGTTACAGAGTGGATGTTCTACTGTTTGTCTGGGTTATGGATTGACATTGCTATAAAACGTTGTTTATTGCGTCTGACTATTGTGAGTTCGTTAGACAAATGGTCACGAAACATCTCGCAGCGAACTTATAATCTTATGCCAAATCGACATAGCTCTCCCTACACAATAAACAGAGTTAAAATCAAACTAGACGAGCTAGTACAATGCTCCTCACTTTCACTGAATAATGCGGCTTTTCGCGGATGATGCTGTAGTATACAGAGAAGTTGCAGCATTAGAAAATTGCAGCGAAATGCAGGAAGATCTCCAGCAGATAGGGACTTGGTACAGGGAGTCGCAACTGACCCTTAACATATTCAAATGTAATGTATTGTGAATACATAGAAAGAAGCATCCTTTATTGTATGATTCTATGATAACAGAACAAACACTGGTAGCAGTATGTGTGCGGAACGATTTGAAATGGAATGATCATATAAAATGAATCGTTGGTAAGGCGGGTGCCAGGTTGAGATTCATTGGGAGAGTCCTTAGAAAATGTAGTCAATCAACAAAGGAGGTGACTTACAAAACACCTGTTCGACCTATACTTGAGTATTGCTCATCAGTGTGGGATCCGTACCAGATCGGGTTGGCGGAGAAGATAGGGAAGATCCAAAGAAGAGCGGCGTGTTTCGTCACAGGGTTATTTGGTAACCGTGATCGCGTTACGGAGATGTTTAGCAAACTCAAGTGGCAGACTCTGCAAGAGAGGCGCTCTCCATCGTGGTGTAGCTTACTGTCCAGGTTTCGAGAGGGTGCGTTTCTGGACGAGGTGTCGAATATATTGCTTCCCCCTACTTATACCTCCCGAGGAGATCACCAATGTAAAATTAGAGAGATTCGAGCGCGCACGGAGTCTTTCCGGCAGTCGTTCTTCCCTGGAACCATACGCGACTGGAACAGGAAAGGGAGGTAATGACAGTGGCACGTAAAGTGCCCTCCACCACACACCGTTGGGTGGCTTGCGGAGTATAAATATAAATGTAGATGTAGATAGTTCAGTTTGATGATTATGCTCAACGATAACCCCGTCGTACTGAGACGTGCAACCGATCATACTCATTGCTGAATAAAACAGTCTTGCTTGCGAAGGTATCCCTTAGATGACGCGTTTCGCTTCTGTAGGGCATCATCAGATTATCATGGACAGAGAGACATTCGTGGGGCTATTATTCTCTGAAATAAGCATACGCCCCAATCAACTATACCGGGACAAGTACCTGCGACACAGCGATAACGGCAAGTGCAGCGATAGCACCACACCTACAGAATTGCACACATCGTGCTTCAGTAAACATAGTGCAATGAAAACCAGCTATCACAGCAGAAGACACATGCTCGACGTCTTATACTGTGATATTCGTTGCACTGTGTTTATTGAAGCAAGATGTGTCCAATTCCGTAAGTGTAACCCCATTTCTGCACCACAGCAGCCGCCGTCATGGCTCTCAGAGGCCCTTGCGCCAGTTAACTCGACTTGGATGTATGCTTATTCCATAGCATAGCAGTTCTGCTACAGATTAAAACTGTGTGCCGCACCGAGACTCGAACTCGGGACGTTTGCCTTTCGCGGTCAAGTGCTCTACCAACTGAGCTACCCAAGCACGATTCACGCCCCGTCCTCACAGCTTTACTTCTGCCAGTACCTCGTCTCCTACCTTCCAAACTTTACAGAAGCTCTTCTGCTGTCCATGCAGAACTAGCACTCCTGAAAGAAAGGGTTTTACGGAGACATGGCTTAGCCACAGCCTGGGGTATGTTTCAGAATGAGATTTTCACCCTGCAGCGGAGTGTGCGCTGATAAGAAACTTCCTGGCAGAT
Organism: Schistocerca gregaria; assembly: GCF_023897955.1. NCBI lineage: Eukaryota > Metazoa > Arthropoda > Insecta > Orthoptera > Acrididae > Schistocerca > Schistocerca gregaria. The sequence continues at coordinate 182,869,725 of NC_064929.1, read as the reverse complement.
TAGAACTGTGTGCCGGACCGAGACTCAAACTCGGGACATTATGCTTTCACGGGCAAGTGCTCTACCGGATGCTATTATGAAAAGTGCAATGAGAATTCCACTGTTAAATGCAGAGGAGAGAGCGGATAAGTTGGAAGAGTACATTGAAGACTTCTGTGAGGGGAAAGACTTATCTGCTGTGATAGAAGAATAAACAGGAGTCGAAATAGAGGAGATAGGAGATCCATTATTAGAATCAGGATTTAAAAGAGCAATAGGATAGCATTCCATCATAATTTCTAAAATCATTGCGGGAAGTGGCAATAAAAAGACTATTCACGTTGACGTGTAGAACGTATGAGACTGGCGCCATACTATCTCACTTTCGGGGAAACATCATCTACATAATTACTAGTACTGCATGAGCTGACAAGTGCGAGAATTATCGCACAATGAGCTTAACAGCTCATGCACCCAATCTGCTGACAAGAATAATACACAGCAGAATGACAAAGAGAATCGACGGTGTGTTAGATAACAATCAGTTTGGCTTTTGGAAAGGTAAAGGCACCAGTCAAGCAGATCTGACATTGCGGTTGATAATGGAAGTAACATTAAAGAAAAATCGAGACGCGTTCATAGGATTTGTCGACCTCGAAAAAGCGTTCGACGATGTCTAACTCATGGAAAAATCAACCAGTTTTTCTGGAATTGTAATCATATGTTTGTCTGTACGGGTACATCACATCTACCGATTTCTATCCCATTCGGATAATTCCTTCGTGGAACGTCTTTTTATTTTTTTGTCGGAGAATGTATTACAACACGGATTCGCATTTTGCGACACACACGGACATCTGGAAGTGTGGTCGGCCCTGGAGGTCTGCTGGGATAGCCGGAGTAGTTAAGGCGACCGCTCGCGATATGCGGGAAATCCTGGTTCGATTTCCCGTTCCTCACAAACCTGCACGTGTCGCCAACAGCTGACGTCGACTCAGAAACGCACAATGGGTATCCATTTTAAGATGTGGGAACCTGAAAGCGATCTCATCTTCAAACTTATTTTATATTTAGGCTGTAGATTTCCAAATGTCGGTTCCTTTTCAAAACTGTGTCTATTAAATGCCCACTACAGTCCCTAGAGGCCTGTAACAGAAATTGTAAAATACTCCCTGTACACAGATACACAGAAAGAGGAGAAGCAATTAGCTGTGCTTCATACAGAAAAGGCCATTGGGTGAGTAAAACGGGACAGGATGTTGGAAAGTCTAAAACTTAAGAACAAGCCAACAATTAAAGTGTTACACACAAGGCAAAAAGCCATAAGCGAAGAAATGGTATGCCACTTTGGTCTAAAATCGGTACATGAGTACGGCCCGGTTCTTGTTTTTCATCAACTTTGTTTACCCTACACATCGAAGACTTGTTACTGAAGTCGTTAGAAATAGAGAAGAAAGAATAAGCATGGGAGGCTGGAATATCAATTGCGTCAGATTTGCTGGTACTGCCTGCAGTTGTATGATAATTTATTCAAAGAAAAAACTTGAAGAAAAATTGTGAGACTATGGAATGAAGATCAACACACTCAAAATTAAGAAGATGAGAGTAAATGACAAAGACGATATGAAAGTGTTAACAACACAAGGTCAAAAAAATGACTCTGAGCACTATGAGACTTAACTTCTGATGTCATCAGTCCCCTAGAACGTAGAACTACTTAAACCTAACTAACCTAAGGACATCACACACATCCATGCCCGAGGCAGGATTCGAACTTGCGACCGTAGCGGTTCAACACAAGGTCAAATTGAACAGGTTGCACAGTATAGATATTTGGGGAGCATGCTAACTGACAACTGGACGAGGAATAAGATCAAGATCTACAATGACGAAGCAAGATTTTCAAATTCCTATCGTGCAGCGAAATGTCGTAGGAATTAAGGAAAAGTTTGGTTAAATGCTTCGTGTGGATTTTTTTCCGAACGCCTGTGCAAGTTAGGCATTGAAGAGTAGACAGACAAAATTAAAGCATTAGAGATGGTTTGGAAGAGAAAGGAAAAAATAAAATGGACAGTGAAGTAACGGGAAGATTAAGGCAAACAGAACTCTCTTTAACCTCGTTAAGAAAAGAAAAGTGGAGTGGGTGGGACGTATACCGCGACTAAAAGGAGTTAGGACTACAGCTATCGAATGCACAGTGGGAGGACAGAAGGAAATAGGAAAGAGATGAATAAAAACGCTGGAAGTGAACAGACTACGAAGCACTTGGCCTGGAAAGGGATCACATGGAGACAGCAGTGGTGGCGAAGCGCTGAAGTAGGAAATGCAGAGTAATAATGCAGATGTAGTCACAGATACTGGAATTCTTCGTCTGGCGCAGTGCGTAGAGCTAGACTTGGCGGTGAGTCACAGGTGATCGATACCGCCTTGTGGCAACAGCAACAGTTAGTTTGCTGCACCGCTTGGCTTAGAGCTAGATCATAGATGGGCCTCTAATTCCTTTTCGGATAGTCCAGTCAGTGTTATCGCGTCACAATAGTAGTGTAGTATCTGTATGGACTACCTAAGAAGATGTGGCTCTTCTTTACCGCAGTGTCGTAATGTGGATGCTGCCAAACCAACGCGACGCAGGGGTTCCCCTAGCAGCTGTGATTGAAAGGGAGGCGTGCTCTAGAGTTCTTGAATCTTCTGGACCTTTAAAATTACTGGTGCCGGAGCTTAGTTGTCAATATCGGATTTAGTTTGACGTTATCTCTGCCTCTGTATTAGGGTGACTCTTCTCACTTTTCGATCGTCTTATCTCCCCTTTCCAGCTTGAGGTCGTTCAAAATATCCCCAGCCGCTACAGCTACTTATTTTTGCACGTATTTCATTTCCTACTCCAAAGAGTTGCGCAGGGTGTTGTAGAACAGACTTCGTTCTTTACAGACAACTATGCCTGTAGCCTAGGAGTGGGGCAGAATGGCTCCGAACTGGGAATATTTGGGAGGAGATTTCCAAGTCTGGCGTTCGCTTAGTATGCAAGGGAAACCGTAAAAAAAACCTGTAGGAGCTAGTTGAAGCTATTTTATTTTTTATTTCTTGGTCCATGTTCAGTATTTCCTCAGTAAAATATTAAAACTGTGTGACGTGTGTGTATGTGTCATTCTTTTCATTCTTTATCTCCTTCGTAACTGGCTGTTTTGATCAGGTGTCTGCTATTCCATTTCCAGGATTACGGCAGTGAGGTTTTACTCAGCACATGGTACACCCAGAATCATAATTTCGATGTTTATTAATAAGTTCATGACGATGTATGCCATTGGATGGTTGTTTCGTCCGGTGTAGAGGTATCTCAGAGAGTGAGGCGCTGATCCGGAATGAGAAAGGGTGACGATCTGAGGAACCATGTGATTCTAGGCATATAAAAACGCTCGTCGTCCATCGCAAATTCAGCGTGCAAATCGTAATTTCCTTACGCAGTGCAATATTTTTTTCGCCCACGACAGCTGATACTGAAGTAAGCACGAGGATATCCATGGTCGTTCTTCGAAGCGCCGTTGTAGATGAGACTATCTTTGTTTGTGGTTTTATTATTTTGTGGTTTTGTTACACTCATGCTCATAAATTAAGGATAACTGCAGATAGTGGTGCCGCACAACGTAGCACTACACAAAACTGGCCATAACAGCATAGGCGCATAGGGAACACACGCGCCGGCCGCGGTGGTCTAGCGGTTCTAGGCGCTCAGTCCGGAACCGCGCAACTGCTACGGTCGCAGGTTCGAATCCTGCCTCGGGCATGGATGTTTGTGATGTCCTTAGGTTAGTTAGGTTTAAATAGTTCTAAGTTCTAGGGGACTGATGACCTCAGATGTTAAGTCCCATAGTGCTCAGAGCCATTTGAACCATTTTTGGAACACACGCGACACAGATCTGTAAGTCCACGGTATTGGTGATAAGTTGAGAAAACCATCCCGGAACACATGTGCTACAAAACGCCACTGTTTCCTGCGTATGTGCCCCAACATCAAAATGCGATATGATCACCATGAACACATACACAAGCCGCATAACGGGTTGGCATTCTCTGGATCAGGTGGCCGAGCAGCTCCTGGGGTATAGCCTCCTATTCTTGCACCAGTGCCTGTCGGAGCTCCTGAAGTGTCCTAGGGGTTTGAAGGTGTGCAGCGATACGTCGACCGAGAGCATCTCAGTCACGCTCGATGGTGTTCAGGTCTGGAGAACAAGCAGGCCACTCCTTTCGCCCGATATCTTCTGTTTCAAGGTATTCCTCCACGATGGCAGATCGGTGGGGCCGTGCATTATCATCGATCAGGAGGGAGGTGGGACCCATTGCATCCCTGAAAAGGGAGACATACTGGTGCAAAATGATGTCCCGATATACCTGAGCTGTTACAGTTACTCTGTCAAAGACATGCAGGGGTGTACGTGCACCAATCATAATCCCACCCCAAACCATCAAACCACGAATTCCATACACATCCCTTTCAAGGACATTAAGGGGTTGGTATCTGGTTCCTGGTTCAAGCCAGATGAAAACCCGTCGAGAATCACTGTTCAGATTATAGCTCGACTCGTCCGTGAACATAACCTGGGACCACTGTGTTCTTGACACCAGGCTTTACGGGCTCTCCTTGCAGGTCTCCAGGCGAATAAACCGTGTCTGTTCAGTCGTCTGTAGACTGTGTGTCTGGAGACAACTGTTCAAATGGCTGCGGTAAGGTCCCGAGCAAGGCTACCTGCAGTACTCCGTGGCTGTGTGCGGACACTGATGGTGAGATATCGGTCTTCTTGTTGTGTTGTACACTGTGGACGTCCCGTATTATAGGGCCTGGACACGTTTCATGTCTGCTGGATTCGTTGCCATAATCTTGAGATCACACTTTGTGGCACACGGAGGGCCCGTGCTACGACCTGCTGTGTTTGACCAGTCGCCCTGGTATTCTATTCCTCATAACGTCATCAATATGCGTTCTTTGAGCCATTTTCAAAACACAGTCAACATTATCACGTCTGAAAGAGTCTGCACACTTACTCGCAGCACCGTACTCTGACATGCACTAACACACCTCTGCGTATGTGGACTGCTGCCAGCGCCACCGTGCGACGACCGCAGGTCAAATGCACCGCATGGTCATACCACGAGGTGATTTAAACCCGCAAACTGCCCACCAGAGCGTTGTTGCACCATGTATCAGCATTATCCTAATGAGCATGAGTGTAGTTTGGTGTCCATTGTGAAAGTCTAGAAGTAGTACAACACGTTCTAACATACTGATTTGCGACGATGATTCAAATGGTGACTGTAAGGGTGCAGTACAATTTGTGAAAGTTGTGCTATCGACTTGTCAGCTGGTAGACATTATCACTGCGTGGCCCGATAAATAACCAACAGTAATAAGTCTGCAGCCTGTTGTCGCACAGCTGTAAAAGAAGCTGACGGGTCGTCAGAAACGAGAACTTCAAGAAATCGAAGACTCTGTTCTAGGGAACCAAAAGTAATCGAATACATATCCTAGATGACATTAACAGAATACAGGAGCTTTTTTTTTTCTTGTAATGCACTCTCAATCTCGCGCGTATGCAGCTGAAGTTAAGGATGCATAGATTTCTGGCAATATGTATTTCTTATTTAGTTTCATATTTAAAAATGTGAAGCGCGCCAGTTACTTATACACTACTGGCCAATAAAATTGCTACAGCACGAAGATGACGTGCTACAGACGCGAAATTCAACCGACAGGAAGAAGATGCTGTGATATGCAAATGATTAGTTTTTCAGAGCATTCACACAACTATGGCGCCGGTGGCGACACCTACAACGTGCTGACATGAGGAAAGTTTCCAACCTATTTCTGATACACAAACTACAGTTGAACCGCGTGCCTGGTGAAACGTTGTTGTGAAGCCTCGTGTAAGGAGGAGAAATGAGTACCATCACGTTTCCGACTTTGATAAAGGTCTGATTGTAGCCTATCGCGATTGCGGTTTATCGTATAGCGACACTGCTGCTCGCGTTGGTGGAGATCCAACGACTGTTAGCAGAACATGGAATCGGTGGGTTCAGGAGGGTAATACGGAACGCCGTGCTGGATCCCAACGGCCTCGTGTCACCAGCAGTCGAGATGACAGGCATCTTACCAGCACGGCAGTAACGGATCGTGCAGCTACGTCTCCATCCCTGAGTCAACAGATGGGGACGTTTGCAAGACAACAACCATCTGCACGAACAGTTCGACGACGTTTGCAGCAGCATGGACTATCAGCTCGGAGACCGTGGCTGCTGTTACCTTGACCCTGCATCACAGACAGGAGCGCCTGCGATGGTGTACTCAACGACGAACCTGGGTGCACGAATGGAAAACATATTTTTTTCGGACGAATCCAGATTCTGTATACAGCATCATGATGGCCGCATTTGTGTTTGGCGACATCGCAGTGAACGCACATTGGAAGCGTGTATTGGTCATCGCCATGCTGGCGTATCACCCGGCGTGATGGTATGGGGTGCCATTGGTTACACGTCTCGGTCACCTCTTGTTCGCATTGACGGGACTTTGAACAGTGGACGTTTCTGTCCTTCTTCGATCCCTGCGAAACCCTACATTTCAGTAGGATAATGCACGACCGCCAGTTGCAGGTCCTGTACGGGCCTTTCTGGATACAGAAAATGTTCGACTGCTGTCCTGGCCTGGAAACCTCTGGTCAATGGTGGCAGAGCAACTGGCTCTTCAGAATACGCCAGTAACTACTCTTGATGAACTGTGGTATCGTGTTGAAGCTGCATGGGCAGCTGTACCCGTACATGCCATCCAAGCTCTGCTTGGCTCAATGCCCAGGCGTATCAAGGCCGTTATTACTGCCAGAGTTGGTTGTTCTGGGTACTTTCTCAGGATCTAGCATCCAAATTGCGTGAAAATGTAATCACATGTCAGTTCTAGTATAATATATTTGTCCAATGAATACCTGTTTATCATCTGCATTCCTTATTGGTGTAGCAATTTTAATGGCCAGTAGTGTAGATGGCCCGCCCTCTGGCCGCGCTGTCTGGCGCGCTATCCGTCCGGCGGATTAGTGTCGAGGTTCGGTGTGCCGGCCAGCCTGTGGAGGGTTTTTACGGCGGTTTTCTATGTACCTCGGCGAATGAAGGCTGGATCCCCTCAGCTACACTGTGTCGGCGACTGCTGCGCAAACACTGTCTCCATGTACGCGTACACCGTAATTACTCTACCACACAAACATTTGGGGTTACACTCGTCTGTTATATTCTTAAGAAAGATTTTGTGCATTCCATTGGATTATACCGACCATAGGAATATTCGAAACATAGAAATTCGGAACACCCCGACATTTGCGTGAAGACAGGTTTGACAGTGCGACATATCTTCGTGTAAATCTAACTCTCGAAAGAAACGTTGTTAGCAGTGCTGAAGACTTTATGTGTTGGCGGTAAATTCGCGCAAAATTACGCACAATCGATCACTTTTACGAAAGCTGGCGCTTGCAGTTTAAGAACCAACATACACTAAAAGAATTTCACCAAAAAAATTTCAAATAATTTTTCATCCATTTATTTTTTTAAATTTATTCACCAGACTGTTAGTAGTGGAATAAGGGCAAGGTTATTTAAATACAGAATAGAAAATGTTCGTGTAGTAATCTTCTGCGGACGCAGGTAGATAAAATAAAACAAAAATAAAAATGAAAATCGTGTTTGAATATTGGGCCCAAAAACATCAGTCGTTACGTTGACCACTGTGCTACCGCTTCGGTTGAACCGGTTACTCGCTCAAAGCGAAATGAAGTACCTCGGAAACTTCGATCGTCGTTTTCTCAGAAACGGTGGAGTGTCTACAGATAAGCCGTGACACGAGTTCGCTTATTTTGGCCCCTCTTCCACGACGTTTCTGGAAAATGGGATTATGGCACCTGCCATGTTTGCCTCGTCAGTGAGTGTTAGAACTCGCAGAAAATATCGTGGCACCTCCCCAGAAATGCGTTGACTGTCACCTAGCGACGTGCGTGCGCACTTCGGTCGCTTTCGTTACTGTCTCTTTACTACACACGATGGATCCGCAGTCTTTGGGGACGGAGAAGGTTCTTCACAATCAGGCACGGACAATTATGTGCAATGCCATTAAATATATATCGGACAAGACAACCGAGGAAGCAAGAACCTCATTAATAACAGTACTCGAGAGAGTTGCAGGAACCGGTATCCATTCGAATCACGCAATAAAGAGAATAAATTGCGCTATAAAGAGAATAAACGAAGAGAGAGAAGATATAGCTACAAGCAGTTCCCATGGCTTCCGTACTACTTCAGGAAAGACGCAGAAGAACGAGAAGAAAACTTCATATTTAGGCTGTCAAAGTGTAAAATAGATTTTTATTTTTACCAGAGGGTACTTAAGTATAGTACACATAGGAACGTATACTAGGGTAATGAACTATGAAGCCTACTCAGAAAGGATAAGCGGGGACATACCCGGCATTTGCGAGTATATAGGTCAGTCGTACCTACATGGAGATACGATGATATGTAAAAAATAGGAATGTTTTATAAAGGGGCGTACCAACCAAAACGGAAAAAGGAAGTGCGCTCATAAGGTCGACCCACAGGCAAGGTATAGGTACTGATCCTAGGAGAAGGGGACAGTATCATGACAAAAGTGTATAGGAATTATTCTGGAAAGTATGAATTCTATACACAACTAGCGTTATTATGTTTCATATAAATAAATGATTGTCAAAATAACACTTCCATTTTGTCCAGAGTTCGTCCAAGCTACTAAAAATAGTAAGAATAGTACATACTAAGGAAAGGTAGAACAAAAGATGAGAACAGAAAATAGATTACTCATGTTTCAGGAACGCCTGGAATTTATCACTGGAAATAAAGGAGTCCTCACAATTTCTAAATACTAGTGAAGAGCTGACTAAAGCCTCGAGTGAACGGTCATGGCTTAATATTAAAGTAGGATGAGAGAGAATAGCAAAGTAGTAAGCAAAAGTTTATTCGCGCTTATTGAAATAAAAGAAATGTATACTGTTAAAATATGAAATTGTTAGTATGTGTAAAATTATTTACATAATGATTATATATCCGGGATATGTAGTGATTCGAGAATTTCGGTGTAAATTCTATATCCATTCGGGCTTCTACCATCTTGAACACACGTTATTTAAGATGTCAGTGTAGGATGATAGAATCCTCCCTACCGCACGTCACATGTTTGTGTGTGGAGGTTTGAAATTCAGTCGCGAGAAGAACGTAGACGCGGTGGTCGAACTGCACCGACAAGTAACTGTCGGGCAGTCCATGGGTGTTTAGCGAGTGCGCACGAGAGGACCATGGAGTATTTATGTAACTCTGTGATAATAGTGTCAGTGGCCATTGTTAGTGAAAAAAGGAACTCTTAAAAAAACTCTTAATCCAGACTTGCTAGAGGCAAGACATGTTTATTATTTCGGTGTAATAGAGTCGTGGTTATTAAACCAACTATGTTGTAAATGTAAGTTAATTGTTTCTAATGTGAGATGACTTACAAGAATTCGAATGTTTATGTGAGAAGTGTGAGTTTTGTTCTTTGTGGAAGTTGATATATACCAAGAGCGAACTAAAAGTATTCTTCTAGTACCTCCTTATTTCACGAGTAAAGAGGGAGTCTTAGAGGTTTCTTTATCTAGCATTATACTTCGGAAGTGGAGTTTATAGAGATTCCAGCAGCTGCCTAGCCAGCGAAGAAGATCGCATGCGCTCTCTCAACTTGTATAAAGGAGGTGGAAAGGTAGCATACATACACTTCAGACACTCTTCTGTTGTCAAAAGCGTTAGGCCCTTTTTAGCTCTCCAAATCTCATCCAGTGCAGTCCCCAACAATCAGTCTCCCCTGACCCATGGCCCTGGGTAACTTTCCCAAAATCTACCCCTTTTCCTAGACCTCACCACTCGTTTCCCTTCACCCCTCTTCCTTCCCCATCAACCTATCTGCCTGAAGATGGAGCCACTTGGTCAGAAAGCTTGCCTAATTATAATCAACGTCACAGAGTGTCAGTATATTAATCGGCGACATTGTCCGCTATGCCACTGGTCAAGTAATTTTGTGAGCACTGTAATTCTGTTTACATTTTAAAATGTGTTATAGACACCCATATGAAACAAAGTATCTCATTTAAATTATTCCTTGGCAAGATGAGAAAGAGAGAACGTTTTTCAAAGCGGTGTAGCTGCACCAGCAGCAGGAGCAACGAGTTGAAAGATGGGAAAGCGGGCAATAGCGAGAGTCGTGTTTTCAACTGTCCACCCTCTGGACTCACCTTGGGCGGCTCCGGCTGTGGATTGTGTGTGCAGCTAGCGGCCGCGGACGTGCGCGCACATGCTGCAGGCCCGCCTCACTGCTCCGCGATCCTGCAACACACATGTGCGAACACACAGTTCACCTCAACTCTCACACCTGTACCGTAGCACCTAGAAACGTACACTGAAATATTCTGCTTGTTGATCTTGCAGTTCGCACCATGTTCCGAAATTTTTGTACATAACCTGCACGCAAAATTTCGCATTATTTTATACAATAAGATTTTATTTTGTACTTAAATACATAATTGGATAACATAAAGTGTTGGTATTGTTGAAACTTCATGGCAGATTGAAACTGTGCGAGGGACCGAGACTCGAACTCGGGACCTTTGCCATTCGCGGGCAAGTGCTCTGCCATCTGAGCTACCCAAACACGACTCACACTCCGTCCCCATAGCTTTACTTATGAAAGGAAGGTAGGAGGCGAGGTACTGGCATGAATAAAGCTGTGATGAGGACGGGGCGTGAGTCGTGCTTGGGTAGCTCAGATGGCACAGCACTTGCCCCCGAATGACAAAGGTCTCGAGTTCGAGTCTCGGTCCGGCACACAGTTTTAATCTGCCAGGAAGTTTCATGTCAGCGCACACTCCGCTGCAGAGTGAAAAATCTCATTCTGTTGGTATTGTTCTTATACACCAGGGGTGCCGACGGCGAGGATTCAGAGCCGCATGTTGCTTCGGTGTAGTGCGACTCTTGAAATAAAAGCAGATAAGTAAATAAAGCATAAAAATAATGAAATTTTAAAAAGTAAAAATAAAGATACGTACTTACACTATGTGATCAAAAGTATCCGGACACCTGGTTGCAAATGGCTTACAAGTTCGTGGCGCCCTCTACCGCTATTGCTGGAATTCAATATGGTTTCACCAACTGCGACATAATCGAGTATACAAACAGTGATCCAATACTTTTTCATTCCAGTCCCTGACCACAAATGAATTCTTTAGACAATAACCCGTTTCAGTTTGTAATGATCATCCTCAGATCTTTTTTACACCATGTCCTAAAGTGATACGGCCATAATGGCATCGTCAAAACATATAAATATAATCAGCATAGCATCGTCTCATAGATTTAAAATATGGTTTAGAATAGGCCACATCGTCCAAATAGTGATTATTGCCAACTAGCTACTCAAACATGGTGTGAAAAAGATCTGAGGTTGGTCATTACAGACTGAAACCGGTCATCGTCTAAAGAATTTATTTGTGATTAGAGACTCGAATAATAAAGCATTCAATATGGTGTTGGCCCACGATTGATAACAGCTTCCACTCTCGCAGTCATACGTTCATTCAGGTACTGGAAGGTTTCTTGGAGAATGGAATCCCATTATTCACGAAGCCTCTTTGGAGAGGTATCGATGTCGGCCGGTGAGGTGTGGCACGAAGTCGGCGTTCAAAACATCCGAAAGGTGGTCTGTAGCATTCAGGTCAGGACTCTGTGCAAGCCAGTCCATTAAGGGGATGTTATTGTCACGAAACCACTCCGCAACAGCCCGTGCCTTATGAACAGGTGCTCGATCGTGTTGAAAGATGCAATCGCCATCCCCTAATTCCTCTTCAACAGTGGCAAGCAAGAAGGTGCTTAAAACACCAGTGTAGGCCTGTGCTGTGATAGTGCCCCGTAAAACAACAAGGGTTGCAAGCCAACTCCATGAACAACACAACCACACCATAACACCACTGCCTCCGAATTTTACTGTTGGCACTACACACGCTGGCAGATGACGGTCACCGGGCATTAGCCGTACCCCCACACCCTGCCATCGGATCGCAACATCATGTACCGTGATTCGTCACTCCACACAACGTTTTCCCACTGTCCAATCGTCGAATGTTTACGCTCCTTACACCAAGCGAGGCGTCGTTTGGTATTTACCGGTGTGAGGTGTGGTTTATGAGCAGCCGCTCGACCATGAAATCCAAGTTTTCTCACCTCCCGCCTAACTGTCATAGTACTTGCAGTGGATCCTGATGTAGTTTGGAATTCCTGTGTGATGGTCTGGGTAGATGTCTGCCTATTACACATTACAACCCTCTTCAACTGTCGGCAGTCTCTGTCAGTCAACAAACGAGGTCGGCATTTACGCTTTTGTGCTGTACGTGTCCATTCACGTTTCCACTTCACTATCTCATCGGAAACAGGGAAATAAGCGATGCTTAGGAGTGTGGAAATCTCGCGTACAGACGTATGACACAAGTGACACCCAATCTCCTGACCACGTTCAAAGTCCGTGAGTTCTGCGGAGCGTCCCATTCTGCTCTCTCACGATGGATGAGGTTGCTAATATGGAGTACCTGGCAGTAGGTGGCAGCACAATGCACATAATATGAAGAACGTATGTTTTTGGGGGTGTCAGGATACTTCTGATCACACAGTGTATATCAAGCCAAGTCCTCGCAGGATGCGCAAGCGCGTCATTAAAAAATGAATCACTAGAACTTGCGACCAGTGTCGGGCACGAACGATCCATTTGCACTGACGTACCAACACTACGCGGATTTGTTCGCTGTTGCCCAGATCGGCGCTCTTTGGCGTCCACGCACGCCGCGCCGTGCCGAACCCCTTCCATTGGTTTTGAGCAGCGCGGCACGGCGCGAGCAATGTGGACGCGGCTTAATATAAAAGATACTCCTCGATTCTCCAACTCACTACTGTGCAACTAGGCCAATCAGTTGTCGTTGGTAACAGTTTTTTTCGTAACAAAATTGTAGAAGTTTTTATCTCATTGGTCCTTTTTTTTGGATTCTGAATCAGAACTGTAAGTTTTATGGTTTGTAGGAAGCTGCCTTCACAACGAAAAACGCAAGAAAATTTTTTTTAGCCTCTTTCTTAGTTTTTCGCTAATATTGCGAAAACTATGTGTTTTTCGAAGATCACGACTCTATAGAAAATTAAAGCAGAGAAAATGTCCTACAAATTGCTCTTCTGACGAGTGGTATTCGCGCTAGAGCGCGCTGAAAAGAAGCGAATTTTTTTGGCACTTGTGCCAAAACGTCAGAAACGCCAGCTGCGACCACAACAACTCGAATAATATACACCTATTCAACTAAAACCCCTACTCTACTTGGTAGCACATTGTGGTGTCACCGCCAGACACCACACTTGCTAGGTGGTAGCCTTTAAATCGGCCGCGGTCCGGTAGTGTACGTCGGAACCGCGTGTCACTACTATCAATAATTGCAGACCGAGCGCCGACACACGGCAGGTCTAGAGAGACTTCCTAGCTCTCGCCCCAGTTGTACAGCCGACTTTGCTAGCGATGGTTCACTGACTTCTACGTTCTCATTTGCCGAAACGATAGATAGCATAGCCTTCAGCTACGTTAATTTCTACGACCTAGCAAGGCGCCATGATCCGTTTCTATTGATATTGTGCATCATGTACCGTCCAGAGCGACGTTCTCCATTAATGGATTAAAGTTAAGTATTCCACCAGCTACGTCCGTTTTTCTCAATTATAATTCCCTTGTCATGTTCCAGACCTCACGACAGCATGCGTGAGCTAAAACGCTTGCATTTCGGCCTCCTACTAAATGTTGGCTCTCCTGCCAACCACAACACATATTAAATTTCCTGCAACAGACGTATGTAACGTTCAAATTTCTCATACTGGGGAAGGGAGCAAAGCGAAAATCACGCCCTTCCATCTATCTCTCTCGGGACTGTACTTTCGTGGTATTACCCTTGAAACGGGTTCTTTTGAATGAATTGCTGGGAAAGCAGATTTGGTGAAAACATTAACAAATTATATGTGCAACATATTAGGCACATGAAACCGATTACAAGGATTAACGTACAACCTGTCTATAGTAATATGCCCGTTTTACGAAATGAGTGAACCCTGAGCCCAGGATTGGGTCACCACTTCTACTAGGTTCTTCGTCTGAAGAAGAATGAAGTCATTCAATGATAGAACATAGATATAAAAAGCAGAAAAATTGCATAGTGGCTTATCCATGTATGAAAAAATACCTGTACCGACGTCACGTGTGCAGATATTTTACTTGTCTCCATTAGGCTTGTAGTGGTCTAGCCAATGGTTTCTTGGGCACTAGAACAATGCAGTTCAGAACCTGTAAGATATTTCCTTCCAGCTTGTGTATGAAGACATGCCGATCGAAGAGGTTGACAGTGTTATATTTCTGGGATTACAGCTCGTTAATAAATTCAGTTTGGAAGGGCATACCACAGAATTGATTAAGCGCCTAAACAAGTCTGTATTTGCAGTGAGAAGGATGTCACATGTAGGAGATTAAAATTGCGTACTTAGCTTACTTTCATTCTGTTATTTCATATGGGACTGGGACAACTCATCAAACCGAGCAAAAGTTTTTAGGGTGCAAAACCGTGTGATAAGAACCATTTGTGGTGGAGATTCAAGAACATCATGTAGAAACTTGTTCAAGGAACTTTGTATTCTAACCACTGCTTCTCAGTATATTTATTCCTTAATGAAATTTGTTCGATGCAATACATCTCTATTTCCAACCAATAGCTCAATACATAGTATCAATACTAGGAATAAGAACAACCTACATCAAGACCTAAAATCACTTACCTTGATCCAAAAAGGGATCCAATATTCAGGAACATACATTTTCAATAAATTGCCATCAACCATTGGAAACTTGGATCTAGATAAAGCACTGTTTAAACAGAGTTTGTTTGACTTTTGATAGGCAACTCCTTCTACTCCATAAATGAATGTTTTAACAGAGACTGTTAGGGCAGCTTAAGTAAAAATATCTGTTAGATTTCAGTTTTGGCAGCACTTGGCCGCAACAGTCAAGATTAGGTATTTTGTGTATGATAAATTTATTAATAGTGCATGTTTCATTCTGGCCGCGTGTTAATTCTGTAAATATTAGCTGTTCTAGTTTACGCATTGTATTCACCTATTTCGACAATCCCCTGACAAATGATCAGGGTAGTAAGTATTATATTCAAATTGTAAGTAGGCTGTTTAGGTTTTTTTATTGGTAACGCCACATAGCGCTCTGTATGAAAAATCACTGGCTGTAGTGTGTGCAGTCAGTGGCTGGTTGGCATTGTTGTAATACTCGCCATTGTAGCGTTGAGCGACTGGATGTTAACAGCGCGTAGCGTTGCGCAGTTGGAGGTAAGCCGCCAGCAGTGGTGGATGTGGGGAGAGAGATGGCGGAGTTTTGAAATTTGTAAGACTGGATGTCATGAACTGCTATATACATGATGACTTTTGAACACTATTGAGGTAAATACATTGTTTGTTATCTATAAAAATCTTTCATTTGCTAACTATGCCTATCAATAGTTGGTGCCTTCAGTAGTTTGAATCTTTTATTTAGTTGGCAGTAGTGGCGCTCGCTGTATTGCTGTAGTTGGAGTAACCAAGATTTTTGTGAGGTAAGTGATTTGTGAAACGTATAGGTTAATGTTAGTCAGAGCCATTCTTTGTAGGGATTATTGAAAGTCAGACTGCGTTGAGCTAAAATTATTGTGTGTCAGTTTAAGCACAGTCATGTATAATTGTTCAAAGGGGACGTTTCATAAAATGTTTTAGGTTTTTGGGTTATACTTTCTGACATGTCCCAGACTGACGAGAATCACTTCATTTTTTGGGTCTACCGAACAAAAATTAAATCTAGACGGTCCAGGAGATGGGTCTTGGGCGTGAAAAGTTTAGGAAAAAGGTCAGGAGCTGTGGAACGATCGGATTTAACAGTGCGTTGTTGCTGTTGTTCAACTGAAAAAAAGTAGTAAAAACCCGAATGTTATGTAAAGAAAAATTTGTTTGTAAAGATGCACAACTATGCAAAACATTACAAGAAGTATTTACTACCATCTGTCACGTCAGCGGCTTTACACAGTGGTACTGCAAGGGGCTCGTCCAGGTCGTCTTCGTCTTTTACATCAAATTTGTCTGCGACACTGGAGTACGGCGCTTCACGTTGCTGTATTGTAAATACACTCCTGGAAATGGAAAAAAGAACACATTGACACCGGTGAGTCAGACCCACCATACTTGCTCCGGACACTGCGAGAGGGCTGTACAAGCAACGATCACACGCACGGCACAGCGGACACACCAGGAACCGCGGTGTTGGCCGTCGAATGGCGCTAGCTGCGCAGCATTTGTGCACCGCCGCCGTCAGTGTCAGCCAGTTTACCGTGGCATACGGAGCTCCATCGCAGTCTTTAACACTGGTAGCATGCCGCTACAGCGTGGACGTGAACCGTATGTGCAGTTGACGGACTTTGAGCGTGGGCGTATAGTGGGCATGCGGGAGGCCGGGTGGACGTACCGCCGAATTGCTCAACACGTGGAGGGTGAGGTCTCCACAGTACATCGATGTTGTCGCCAGTGGTCGGCGGAAGGTGCACGTGCCCGTCGACCTGGGACCGGACCGCAGTGACGCACGGATGCACGCCAAGACTGTAAGATCCTACGCAGTGCCGTAGGGGACCGCACCGCCACTTCCCAGCAAATTAGGGACACTGTTGCTCGTGGGGTATCGGCGAGGACCATTCGCAACCGTCTCCATGAAGCTGGGCTACGGTCCCGCACACCGTTAGGCCGTCTTCCGCTCACGCCCCAACATCGTGCAGCCCGCCTCCAGTGGTGTCGCGACAGGCGTGAATGGAGGGACGAATGGAGACGCGTCGTCTTCAGCGATGAGAGTCGCTTCTGCCTTGGTGCCAATGATGGTCGTATGCGTGTTTGGCGCCGTGCAGGTGAGCGCCACAATCAGGACTGCATACGACCGAGGCACACAGGGCCAACACCCGGCATCATGGTGTGGGGAGCGATCTCCTACACTGGCCGTACACCTTTGGTGATCGTCGAGGGGACACTGAATAGTGCACGGTACATCCAAACCGTCATCGAACCCATCGTTCTACCATTCCTAGACCGGCAAGGGAACTTGCTGTTCCAACAGGACAATGCACGTCCGCATGTATCCCGTGCCACCCAACGTGCTCTAGAAGGTGTAAGTCAACTACCCTGGCCAGCAAGATCTCCGGATCTGTCCCCCATTGAGCATGTTTGGGACTGGATGAAGCGTCGTCTCACGCGGTCTGCACGTCCAGCACGAACGCTGGTCCAACTGAGACGCCAGGTGGAAATGGCATGGCAAGCCATTCCACAGGACTACATCCAGCATCTCTACGATCGTCTGCATGGGAGAATAGCAGCCTGCATTGCTGCGAAAGGTGGATATACACTGTACTAGTGCCGACATTGTGCATGCTCTGTTGCCTGTGTCTATGTGCCTGTGGTTCTGTCAGTGTGATCATGTGATGTATCTGACCCCAGGAATGTGTCAATAAAGTTTCCCCTTCCTGGGACAATGAATTCACGGTGTTCTTATTTCAATTTCCAGGAGTGTACACTACTGGCCATTAAATTTGCTACACCACGAAGATGACCTGCTACAGACGCGAAATTTAACCGACAGGAAGAAAATGCTCTCATATGCAAATGGTTAGCTTTTCAGAGCATTCACACAAGGTTGGCGCCGGTGGCGACACCTACAACATGCTGACATGCGGAAAGTTTCCAACCGATTTCTCATGCACCAACAGCAGTTGACCGGCGTTGCCTGGTGAAACGGTTTTGTGATGCCTCGTGTAAGGAGGCTTTGATAAAGGTCGGATTGTAGCCTATCGCGATTGCGGTTTATCGTATCGCGACATTGTCGCTGGCGTTGGTCGAGATCCAATGACTGTTAGCAGAATATGGAATCGGTGAGTTCAGGAGGGTAATACGGAACGCGTGCTGGATCCTAACGGTCTCGTATCACTAGCAGTCGAGATGACAGGCATCTTATCCGCATGGCTGTAACGGATCGTGCAGCCACGTTCCGATCCCTGTGACGAGCCAGTTGCTCGGCCACCACTGACCACACGTTTTCAGTTGGTAAGAGATCTGGAGAATATGCTGGCCAGGACAGCAATCGAACATTTTCTGTACCCAGAAAGGCCCGTACAGGACCTGCAGCATGCGGTCGTGCATTATCCTGCTGAAAGGTAGAGTTTAGCAGGGATCGAATGAAGGGTAGAGCCACGGGTCGTAACACATCCGAAATGTATCGTCCACTCTTCAAAGGGCCATCGATGCCAACAAGAGGTGACCGTGACGTGTAACCAATGGCACCCCATACCATCACGCCGGGTGACACGCCAGTATGGCGATGACACATACCCGGTTCCAAAGTGCGTTCACCGCGATGTCACCAAACACAGATGCGACCATCACGATGCTGTAAACAGAACCTGGATTCATCACCAAAAAATTGACGTTTTGCCATTCGTGCATCCAGGTTCGACGTTGAGTAAACCATCGCAGGCGTTCCTGTCTGTGATGCAGCGTCAAGGCTAACCGCAGCCATGGCCTCCATGCTGATAGTCCATGCTGCTACAAACATCGTCGAACTGTTCGTGCAGATGGAATGTCTTGCAAACGTCTCCATCTGTTGGCTGCACGATCCGTTACAGCCATACGCATAAGGTGCCTGTCATCTCGACTGCTTGTGATACGAGGCCGTTGGGATGCACCACAGCGTTCCGTATTACCCTCCTAAACCTAGCGATTCCATATTCTGCTTACAGTCATTGGATCTCGACCAACGCGAGCAGCAATGTCGTGATACGATAAACAGCAATCACGATACGGTGCAATCCGACCTTTTCAAAGTCGGAAACGTGATGGTACGCATTTCTCCTCCCTACACGAGGCATCACAACAACGTTTCACCAGGCAACGTCGGTCAACTGCTGTTTGGGTATGAGAAATAGGTTGGAAACTTTCCTCATGTCGGCACGTTGTAGGTGTCGCCAACGTCGCCAACCCTTTGTGAAAGCTCTGAAAAGCTAATTATTTGCATATCACTGCATCTTCTTCCTGTCGGTTAAATTTCGCGTCTGTAGCATGTTATCTTCGTGGTGTAGCAAATTTTAATGGCCAGTAGTGTATATGGTCGTACTTTCCTTTACAGCCAGGAATGGAGCCCCGTGTCAAACACTTTCCCGAAACCTGTCGCCCTCCATTCATTGTTCGGCGTATACCATGTAAGAGAAGGGCAGGCTGAGTTTCCCGCGAGCGATGCTTTCTAAAACTGCGCTCATTTGTGGACATGAGCTTCTCAACCTGAAGAAAGTTTGTTGTATTTGAATGGGGAGTAATGTTAGAGTACTCCCCCCGGCATGCGGTCTGCTTCTCTGGAACCGCAACATGGACCCGCGGGGCTTCCAAACGCTTCACACGCGTCAAAACTCCTTCCCTGTAAGGTCAAATACTAGCGAGGAACATTTGCCACTATGCGATTCGAACCGGCTATCTCCGAATCGAAATTCACCGAAATAGTGTGTTGCGTGAGTGAACCCGGCTAGGAGGCAGTGAGGAACATTTTAACCCGTAACAAAATATGTCTGGGCGGATGGTGAGAGTGTCATCCAAACAACAGTCAGGAAGAGCTATAGGCTTACAACGAACTTTGAAGCAGCAGGAATGAGAAGGCATAAAAAAAGCGAGACAGTTCTAGAAGTGTGTTTTGCTGTCATTTTGCGGGCTACAAAAATCTGCTATTTTATTTTCCGCACGAAACAAAAAGCATGTTCAGTCGTCGAGGCGCGAGATGATTAATGAGCAGATATGACTTTCCGGTGTACTGTGTGGCAGCATGGAAAATGTTTTCGTTCTAGAGCGATATCACCCAGCAGGGCTACACGTAAATACCATTTAACATCATTCTGTATGTATCAACTGAAAAATACTTGAATTCACATGCCGCCCGGGTTTAGCCGAGCGGTCTTGGGAACTGCAGTCATGGACTTTGCGGCTGGTCCCGGCGGAGGTTCGAGTCCTTCCTCGGGCATGGCTGTGTGTACTTGTCCTTAGGATAATTTAGGTTAAGTAATGTGTAAGCTTAGGGACTGATGACCTTGGTAGTTAAGACCCATAAGATTTCAGACACATTTGACCATTTTGAATTCACATGACGTTTGTCACAGTAAGTGTGAAAATGAATTCTGCGTGTGAGAGGAAAATCTTTGCATTTTGCCTGCAACAAGTTACTCCGTTCGCCAAAAAGAGAGAGGGCAGTAAAATGGTTCAAATGGCTATGAGCACTATGGGACTTAACATCTGAGGTCATCAGTTCCCAAGAACTTAGGACCACTCAAACCTAACTAACCTAAGGACATTACACACATCCATGCCCGAGGCAGGATTCGAATCTGCGACCGTAGCGGTAGCGCGGTTCCAGACTGAAGCGCCAAGAAACGCAAAGCCTCAGCGGCCGGCTCTTGTAGTAAATATAGTAGTAGTAGTAGCAGCAGCAGTGGTTTTGTTCATCCATAAATCACTTCCACATGGATATTGGACATGTCTTTGTATTAAAATTTTTAAGAACTACAAAAATAACGCATTTATACTTACATGTCGGGTGTAGGTTGTTGGTCTTGGTCTTATAGTAGGCATTTGCCTGAAATAACGTGGAGAAACCACGGAAAACCTAAAACATGATGGTCAGATGGAGATTGGAGGCCCCACCCTCCCGAAAAAAGTACTACCTCATTCGCCTGATTCCCAGAGTAAAATACTGTTTTACAAAGAAGTTACTTATTTAATAACGTAAAAGGTTAGTGCTACGCTGCTCATTCATTTTTCAATGCCAATCACCGCACGTACTACACACACTGCTCACACATTACTTCATAACACTAAACACACTACATACAGTATCGGCTGATGTCAGGACCATTTTGTGAACCGCAACTTTCTATTTGCTAGCCTGAAAAAGTGAGTCAGCATTCCTCTGTCAACGAATGAGATGTTGAGCTCAGAAAGGGAATAAGGTGTCGGTATAGATTATGGAGTAGGTTTCTACAATCCCAAGAAAAGGAAAACAACATAGCGTGAAACAGTAATGTTGTTCTATTACCGTTATTATTATTTATTTATGTTGCATTTCTTCCCAAACTTCTGCTCAGTAGCACATAAGTGATCTTTCTCTGCATTGAGTGTATTCCTCAATAGGTACATTTTATGTGCGTTCTTAAATAACGTTGTTTCAGTAATATCTGTAATCTCCTTGGACAGTTTATCGCACAGCATTTTTATTTGGGGGAAAATGTTGTTTTGACTTTTCTGTTTATTACTTCTTCAGTTTAGGTTTTATTACCTGATCATGTACAGAGCGGTTTGTGCAGTAATTTTATCAATGTTATTTCTGTGGGTGGAAGTAGGTAAATGTATCACATGGTGTAGTTTAAATCCCATGTTTCGAACAGATTTTTACGCTGAGCTCGACTACCAAGTATTTTTGGTAATTATTTTTATGGCCCTTTTCTGTAGTTAGAAACTGTGCTCATATTTTGAGCATTTGTTCCACAGAATTACGCATCTAAAAACTGAATGTACAAATGAATAGTGCGCAAGAAACAGAAACTGGCTGTTACATATTAATGACAGACTCTAAGGTCATAATGTGCTGATGGCCTTCCGTTTGGAAGTATATTTGTGTGTACATACCACTTAACTGACAATCTATACTCATCTTTACGCAGTCTACAGAGCTACCATCTACATTTAATTTGTCAACGGCATTTGACATCTTCAAACTGAAATTCATTGTATTTGTTTTCTTTATGTTCCATGTCATTTTACTGCGTATTGGTCAATTATAAACGTCCTTCAGGGTTTCATTTGCTTCTTCTGCAAGAAGTTCTCTTTTTTTCTCAGTGGCCATAATGATGCTGTCATCAGCAAAGAGAATTTTTGCCTCATGACTTATATTATGTCCACCCCAGGTAGCTGAGTGGTCAGCGCGACAGTATGTTAATACTAAGGGCCCGGATTCGATTCCCGGCTAGGTCGGAGATCTTCTCCGCTCAGGGACTGGGTGTTCTGTTGTCCTTACTATCACCATTTCATCCTCATCGACGCGCAAGTCGTCGAAGTGGCGGCAAATCGAAAGACTTGCACCCGGCGAACAGTCTACCCGAGGAGAGGCCCTAGTCACACTTCATTCATTTTCTAACACTATTGAGAAAATCATTGATGTATATCAGGAACAGTATTGGAAATGTATGGTACTCTGAGGAGCTCCTACGTTTTACTAAATGTTTACACTTATCTTGGTTCAAATGGCTCTGAGCACTATGGGACTTAGCTGCTGTCGTCATGTCCCCTAGAACTTACAACTTATTTCAGGCTTTAGCCAGCTTTCTGTACCTATAACGATAACAGCTTCTGTGCTTTCTATTAGCGCTTGAAGCTCAGTGACTTTTCCAGTGCAACTACAACAATTTACAACTATAATTCCGACTGTTCCTTGATCCAAGCATGTCCTGTAATTGCCAAGCACCCTTTGACATTGCAGCCCATCCCGCACTTTCCCGAGGCCTTCTAACCTAAAAAACCGCCCAGTCCACGCCACACAGCCTCCGCTACCCGTGTAGCTGCCAGCTGAGTGTAGTGAACTCCTGACCAATTCATCGGAACCCGAAACCCCACCACCCTATGGCGCAAGTCAAGGAATCTGCAGCCAATACGGTCGCAAAACCGTCTGAGCCTCTGATTCAGACCCTCCACCCGGCTCTGCACCAAAGGTCCGCAGTCGGTTCTGTCAACGAGGCTGCAGATGGTGAGCTCTGCCTTCATCTCGTAAGCAAGACCGGCAGCCTTCACCAAATCAGATAGCCGCTGGAATCCAGAGAGACACGTCATTAGTGCCGACATGTGCCACCACCTGCAGCTGGCTGCACCCTTGTGCTCTTCATGGCATCCGGAAGGACCCTTTCCACAACAGGAATGACTCCTCCCGGAATGCACACGGAGTGCACACTGGATTTCTTCCCCTCCTTAGCCGCCGTATCCCTAAGGGGCCCCATTACGCGCCTAACATTGGAGCTCCCAACAACCAGTAAGCCCACCCTCTGCGATTGCCCGGACCTTGAAGGCTGAGAATGATCCTCTGAAACAGAGCAGGCAGCTGCATCTGACTCAGCCAGAGACAGTGCCTGAAACCGGTTTGTCAGACGCACAGGGGAGGCTTTCTGATCAGCCTCCGGGGACGCCTTTCGCTGCCTGCCACGCCTTGGAACGACCTCCCAATCAACCACAGGCGAGGGCTCAGCCCCACTGCGGGCAGCAACCGGGGCAACCACAGCGGCAGACCGGTCTGGGGACAGACGGGACGAGGTTGACATCCCCGTGATACCCAGGTCCGGCTCCCCACAGTGGTGCCCATTGGCAACAGCCTCAAGCTGCGCGACCGAAGTCAGCGCCGATTGCAGCTGTGAGCGAAGGGATGTCAAGTCAGCCCTCATCCGAACACAGCAATCGCAGTCCCTGTCCATTCTGATCGATGTTGAACAACAGTTACCGAAACACGAGTCCGTGCCTAGATAACGCAAGCGAAACACGCAAAGAATGTATCAACTAACCTGTACAAATGCCTAACGACTGCGCTACAATCTGCTGAATTTACGATTACAGTAACTAAAACTCGAAATTGCACCTCCTATACGAAACTCACACGCAATTTAAATAAGAATCTACGAAGTAAACACTAAAGCGCGATGCTACAACTGTCAAATACTGCAATACGCCCGAAATATATGAATTAAACAATGCAAGTACCCAAAAACACGCAAAGAAATTAATTAAACTATCTATCAAATAAGTAAGCTAGGGTTATACGACTTGCTGCTGCAGCTGCTTATCCAACGGCGGCAGGGAGCACAATGGCTGTGACCAACCGACACTGGCTGTTCAAAACAAAAACAGAAGACAGACGACTACGCGAATTTACACTATTCAGGTACTAAGGCGCGATGCTACAACCCTCAAATACTATAATACGCCCGAAATATATGAATTAAACAATGCAAGTACCCAAAAACACGCAAAGAAATTAATTAAGCTATCTAACAAACAAGAAAGCTAGGGTTATACGACTTGCTGCTGCAGCTGCTTATCCAACGGCGGCAGGGAGCACACTCGTTTTTCCCGCTCGCTCGGGAGTGGAATAGTAGAGAGATAGTATGATTGTGGTTCGATGAACCCTCTGCCAAGCACTTAAATGTGAATTGCAGAGTAGTCATGTAGAAACCTAACTAACCTAAGGAAATCACACACATCCATGCCCGAGGCAGGATTCGAACCTGCGACCGTAGCGGTCGCGCGGTTCCAGACAGTAGCGCCTAGAACCGCTCGGCCACTTTGGCCGGCTACACTTATCTGAGGTATATTTTATCTCTCCGATTTGTACTCAGTCCTCTAAGTATGGTCAGAACCAGTTATTAACTACGCCTCTTACTCCTAATTCTTCCCGTTTATTTAGTAGAATCAGCATCAAAAGCCTTAGAAGGATCTAAAAATAATGGATGGGAAGTTATCGACAGAAGTGGTAGTAACTTCAGGCGTACCTCAAAGAAGTGTACTGAGACAATTGTCGTTCGTGTTTTAGGTTAATGACCGCGTAGACAATATTAGTAGTAGCCGTAGACTTTTCGCAGCTGACGCAGTTTTCTGTAACGGAGTGTTGGCTGAAATAAAGTTGTACAAATATACAGTCAGAGCTAAATAAGACATCAAAATGATGCAAGAATTGGCAACTTGTTTTAAAGGTATTGACATGTAAATCTGTGCACTTCATAAAACACAGAACAATTGAAACCTATGGTTGTCATATCACTGAGGAACATCTGATTTGAGTCAGCTTCTACAAATATATGGAGCAACAAGTTGTAGGGATATGAAATGGAATACCCTCCGTCCCATTTTCTGGTAATGTTTCTTTCTTTCGTTTCAGATGCATCAGTACAAGAAACAAATATAAGTATAGGCGCAACATGTATGACCAAAAGCAGGGAACCTCAACAGCAAATGGAGCTTTGTTGAAGTAGGAAGTAGCTGTTCCTCGGTACAGGAGGTGGGTAGGAGCCACCGACTGTAGTAACAGATTTATACCCTCGCAAATATGTGGACCACGTTCACATCACGCTAGCCTGAGGAACTCCCCAGGCTAGCGTCAGACTAGGGCGATGGTTGAGGGTCTGCTCGGGTCATGATGAATTAGTTTGTCCGAGATTTGTGGAAGGACAATACGACACAAGATTGAGTGAAACGTAAATATCGAAATTTAATATCGCATTGTGAGGCGTTATTTCGAAGTGGAAACGATGAATACCATTGAGAAGTTAGGGAAAAATTCGTGCGTTATGGTTTATGTAATCAGTGCAGAACCGCTAAACAGAAAACCATAAAATGCCTCACCAAGAAAATAAATTCAACGGAGAATGTTGGGGGAGCTTGCTCCTAACAGTCCATGTGCACTTTTGTGGGGCATCCATGCACATCGTACGAAGATTAGGATGACGAAATTATTGCTTTTCTTCACGATGTTTTTCCTGTGATCTTCGGTTCCAAGATTGGTTTGACACAGCTCTCTATGCTCGTGTATTCCGTGCAAGTCTCTTCATCTCTGATTAACTGGCGTAGCCTATATCCATCTGAACTTGCCTCCTGTATCCTAGCCTACGTCTCCAACTATATCCCCTTCCTTCCACAACCACACTGACAATTTCTTGATGCCTCTGGATGTGCTATGTCAACCGATTTTTTTTTCCCTTAGTCAAGCTATTTTTCCCCACAGCGTGTGTGAACGTAACAGAAAATGCTGTGCGCTGTACGTAGCCAGCATGACGTGCTCTGTGTCACAGATTGTAGAACAAACAGCGAAGTGCAAATACGGGCGTTAGTAGTTCACCGGTCCGAATACGAATGAGGTGGGAGCGCGGGATTCCGTTGTGACCCACGCCCGTTCAACAGCCGTTCTCACATGGTGCGTGACAGAACACGTTTCGTAGCATCACAGCTCGGAATTCCACGTTTCGGAACATTCCCAACCGTAAAAAGCAGTATCAGGTGCGTCAGTTTTCGCTCCGTGGAGAGGAACGTGGTTAGTGAGATGCAAGAGTGCTACCTACACCAGAAGCAGAACTTCGAAGACTCCCTATTCAATTTTGTCGATTGTAAACGACAGCCGTATTTGGTGGTTTTTGTATTGCAACTTACGTGTTAGTATCTTGTTTCCAAGAAACAGCACACTGAGAAGCTTTTGAAAACGCGATGTCTTTGGTACGTTGACATGTAATACAATGACAGGAGACGACATATCGCTTGTTTCGGGCTATTTGTGTTTGGCGTTTTTTGTGTTATAATTTCTATGACATGACAACGCACAGTTAAAGGTATATCTGCGGTTAAAGCCCTCAGAATATCGTAAAATGAAAGACGAAACTCAAATAATATCTCTTGACTGTAGTCAATGACATTCGCCAAATAGCCGTGAAACTGAGATGGTATTTTATTTTGTTTTCGCTACCAGTTTCGGCAATTCGTTATGCCATCTTCAGGTCCCATATTCACCTCTACAAAATAATCGATATTGGCATACAGGGGCTGTATGTCTCTGGATATTGTGAATTAGTAGTTCAGGTGTTTCCTTCGAAGACTCTGATCGCAGTCATCCAGAAACTTATGGACGGACTATGCCAAAATCGATTGTTTCTGAGAGGTGCATATGGGGTCTGAAGATGGCGTAATGAATTGCCGAAATTCGTAACAAAAATAACTAAAATAATATTTCAATTGCACTGCTGTTGGTCGAATTTCATGGTTAAACAAATTAAATGTAAAATGTTACTAGTTTTCGTACTGCTTACCCGAAATATCTTTTTTTATCCCCTTCATATTTTCTGAAAGTTTCTGTAACTTTCCTATTAATGTAGTAAAGGTATGTTGTGGTGTATTCGATGCATGTAAAAACCAGTAAATTCCCAAACCCCGCCACTTTAAAGAATCGAACTGTCATATACAGGGTGACTTGTTTCACCGTGTACAAACTCTAGGATCGATCGATGAGAGGATACGGAACAAAAATGTTCTAACGAACTTATGTCCATGCTGGAGATGGGTTATTCAGTCATACATCGTTACAGAGACGGTGGTTTAATACCATGCAGCCACAGTTACGGTGCGCTTGGTTTCCTCCTGCAGGGTGGAACTGATCCCCATGCGTCAGACCCTAGCGCCCTCTCCTGCCATAGTCAGTGCTAATGCAGTGTCCGATTCACTTCCCTTGCTGACTCACCTCATAGGGGATGTGATACAGCATTGTACACAATGGTTCCGTATTCGAATCGAGAACTTGAAGACATGGTGTTTCCTTACCGAAAGGCAAATGGCAACGGGCGGCGGGCAGCAAGGTTGCATCAGGAGACCTATCTCTGCCGACAAAAACCACAACATTCACTGTTTGCAACAGCGTTTCGCCGTTCATCCGAGACAGGGTCGTTTCGGGAAGTAGCAAATAATGAAGAACGTACCCGAAAGGTTCGAAAACCAGACTTGGAGGAAAACGTGATTAACACTGTGGAACGCGACCGCCATGTGAGTACCAGACAGTCGGCTCGCCGGTGCAAAGTAAGCCAGACGACAGGGTGGAACATTCTCCATGACAACTGTTACTGCCCTTATCACTTTCAGGGTTTTCAGGGCCTACTAGCGACAGACATTCCACACGGGGAGCCGTTTTGTCGCTGGTTTCTTCACCAGGCAACCACGATTCCGGGATTTGTGTCATCCATCCTATTCACAGATGAGGCCACTTTTACGCGGAGTGATACATTCAACTTTCATAACAGTCATGTGTGGGGTAGTATGCAGAACCCCTATGGTATGGTGACAACGAATCATCAGCATCGGTGCAGCCGGAATGTGTGGGCCGGGATAATGGGCGACTGTATTTTGTGAACAGTTTTCCTTCCACGTCGCCTAACAGGCCGGAACTATCTGTCTTCCTCGCGCTGACTTTGCCTCCCTTGCTGGAAGAAGGGCCATTGATGATTCGAAGGGTTACGTGGGTGCTCCATGATGATGCTCCAGCCCACTTCGCCGTTACCGTACGGACGGATCTCAGTCGTGTCTTCCCTGGTCGATGGATCGGACGAGGGAGTCCAGCTGCAGGGCATGCTCGTTCACCGGATCTCAAACCGTGCAATTATGGAGCCATCTCAAAAGTATCGTGTGCGGAGAGCCCATTCCAGAGGTGCAGACAATGGAATAGCGTATTCATGCAGCTTTTGAAAGTGTTCTGATGCAGCCTGGCGGATGTGAACGTGTGAGACAGAACATGCTGCGGCGCGTACACGCATGCTTTGAGGCACATGGAAACCATTTTCAGCACAAAAAATCGCTCTGAGCACTATGGGACTTAACTGCTGTGGTCATCAGTCCCCTAGAACTTAGCACTACTTAAACCTAACTAACCTACAGACATCACACACATCCATGCCCGAGGCAGGATTCGAACCTGCAACGGTAGCGACAGCGCGGTTCCAGACTGTAGCGCCTAGAACCGCTCGGGCACTCTGGCCGGCTTTTCAGCACATCTGTATCTGTGGTTGCATGGTACAGCGCGTATTAGTCCGCACTCTCTGTAACAGTGTATGATTGAATAAATGGTCTCTAGCATGGAAATAGTGAATTTCCGGACATAAGTTCATTTGACCTTTTTTGTTCCGTATCCTCTCATCGAGTAATCGTTAGTTCGTACACGGTGGGAAAAAACATCACCTTGTATATAGCATCTTCAAACGTTTGACTTCTTTACGAATGAGTTTATATGTTAAATATTTGACGTTGAGCATGTACACGAATGTTTACAAATTGTTTGAAATAATGTTTAAAATTTGTTGCAAATCGCTGAGTACTCTCATTCTGAAATATTCCATCGATATAATCTGTGTACTTTTCCCTCCGTTTTAATGTGTTTCACACATCCCAATGTCATCTTCATATCAACTGAACTATATGTTTCTTATGGTGGTACAATTTTACCAGTGCATTCAGTGGAATATGTGCGTACTGTCTGCAAAAAGTGTTGCGACTAGAGGTTGCAGTAAATGAGTAACAAATTGAAACGTTGTACCGGGCGCTGAAGGTTTGGTGGATGAACAGCGAGCGATGCATTTTCTTCCTTTTATCATGTGTGTGTGTGTGTGTGTGTGTGTGTGTGTGTGTGTGTGTGTGTAAGGGGAGGGGCGGAATGGAGGCTCAGCAAGACGAAGTTTCGTAAAGGTTTGAACTAATGTGTCAAGTTTGTTGAAAGTCGCTATGTGCTCCCATTGTCAAATAGTGAAAGAGTATGATCTGGGTAGTTTGCGGGCTGTGACTTACTCTGCTTCAAGACAAATACGAGATGTGGTCAAAAACGTGTCGGGAATGTTTTAATTTCGCGGGCATTATACATCCGAGTTTCAAAACTTCTTTTTTTGTCTTGTTGGTAGACATGTTCCTGATGTAAGTTTCCATTGTGACTCTCAAGCTTTCCCGGCGGATGTGTTATAAATTATCTTCGCGGGCAGCAAACCAGAGAAGAGTAATAATGTTTGCATTGTTAGCTGGTTTGAATATTTAGTTTATTGTTGAAAGTCGGAAACGTTATATGAGTCTTCGAGTACTCGGCTAATTTTTATTTTCGAACAAGGTGGAGCAAAGAATTTGCATTAAATTTTGCTTGAAAAATGGAATAAAGTGCAGCACCGCGTTTTAAATGTTGACTGTGGCTTTTGGCGAATCTACTATGAGTAAGACAAGAGTTTGTGAGTGGTGTAAAGGTTTCAAAGAGGGTCGAGAAGACGGTGATGATGCCAAACGCCCTCGACACCCTAGCACGTCAATTACTGACGACAGTGTGGGAGAAATTAAGTAGTTTTCGCATAGATATCGCTCAGGAATTGCTGAATGTAGTCGGCAACGATTCACAGCTTCTAAAGAAAGTTATAACAGGTGACGGAGAATAGGTACACGGGTATGACGTCGAAACTGAGGCCCAGTCGTCCCAGTGGAAACTGCCTGAAGAGGCAAGACCGAAAAATGTTCGACAACTTCGTTCACGCGTGATAGTTCTTCTCATTGTTTTCTTCGAGTTCAGAGCGATAGGGCATTACGAGTTCCTGCCATATGATCGTACGGCCAATAAGGAATAGCACCTGGAAGTTACGTGTCGTTCTCGTGAAGCAATCCGAAGAAAACGGACAGTAATTTGACAAAACCACTCACGGAAATTTCATGACGATAATGCCCGCGCTCACACCTCAATGCTTGTTAGTGATTTTTTGACAAAAAAGAAAACTGTTGTGTTGCCTCAGCCACCGTATTCTTCGGACATGCCGCTCTGCGACTTCTTGATGTTCCCGAGGCTGAAGAGAACCATAAAAGGACATTATTCTGCCACCACTGATGAGATAAAAGTACAATCGCTGAAGGAGGTGAAGTCCATAACGAAAAGTGAGTTCCAGTAGTTCTTTGAAGATTGGAAACAGGGCTGCCACAAGTGTATTATATCTGAGGCAGTTACTTTGAAGTGGACAAAGTTGATGTTGAAGAATGAATGAAGATATTTAAGGAAAAAAACATTCACTTATTTTATAATCACACCTTGTGTAGAATTTCTTATTGTAGTCCTTGTCTTGCTGTGTGAAACGTTTAACGTAAGATTATACCCCTTAGTAGACTATAACATCATTTTAAATTTTTACATTCGGACAATAGTTAAATGAAATGTTGAAAGTGAAATTTTGGTGGTCGTCAAAGGCGACCTGTAACTGAAACTATCTACTATGAGCTAGGTTAGCCGCACAGTGGTAAGAGATAAGAGTGCTCTTCGTTCTGCAGTGAGTTTTGCGATTTTGTGACCGTCACAAGGAACATGGACCAGTGAATTGGAAGACTGCTGCCCGTGTTTGTGGTTGCTTCCCTCGGAATCCACAGACATTCCAAACATGTAACAAGAGGCACAAACACCACAAGTAAATTCTGCTTCAATTTTGTAAGTAAATAACACCAAAATGTAGAGACGTATTATGTACAAGAAACCATATTTTCCGAACAATCACAGAAGATGCTTTCTACAAAAACAGCGAAACATGTCTGAAGATGATCGTACAAACAAACATATCACTAATTTTTGAGAACATTTCTCTTGGATACCGGCGTTTTTTTAATTACTTAAAATGCACTGAACAGTCACAACAATAAGAAACTTCTTTTTTATGAGGTTAGCGGTTTCGGTCTGTTTTGGATTATCTTCAGATCTATAACTTTGTTAGTACGCTGTGATAGCACAGTTCTTTTACCACTGAGGCAGCCTGTTTACCGGTGACTTGAGGTTGGCATTTCGTTCTGATACGAGACTTCAATGTCACTTTCAGCATTCACTGATGCATTCGTATCAGAACGAAATTCCAACCTTAAGTCACCGGTAAACAGGCTGCCTCAGTGGTAAAAGAACTGTGCTATCAGAGCGTACTAACCAGGTGATAGGTCTGAAGATGGTCTAAAACAGACCAAATCTGGTAATCTCATAAAAAAAAGCTTCTTGCAGTTGTGACTGTTCATGTGCAGTTTTAAGAAACACATTACAACCTATGAGTTACCTCCTCCTCATCAAACTGTGATGAGGGATGGCTCTCAAGTAATGTGGCTGTCAAACAGACACCATAACATACAAACTGCATTTTTCACGCGGACACACACTTTAGGAAAGAGCTCTCCAAATATGCTACTCTCAAATCCCTGCCGCACTCTTCCAGTTGTCTCTTACAGTGGTTCGTTGTTCCTCAGCTAATTGCAGGCATGTACTGTTGTCAGAAAATAAAATATAATACGCTAAATTACTATGTGCCAGAATCAATACACCATAAGAAGCAAACGCTGGTTGAGCCTCTTTTTAAAACAGGATATGATACTTCACTATGGAGTTTGGTGAAAGTAACTCCAGCCCACGTTTGTGACTTGAAATGGGGAGAAATCAAAGCGGGTGACTCTAACTAAATTTAATAACATGTGTCCTTGGAGTACGCAGTCAAAATCAATTTTCTGAAAGTCATTTCCTTTCTGCCGTTGACAGTAATGCTTTATTTTCCGACAAACGTTTGTAATTCCGTCACATAAGCCAGTGCCTAGTGCTGGAAATAGTGCCTCAGCAGAGGTCATAAACATCCGGCTATTAGACAAATATCGAGATAACGGCCTCGAATATCTTGGTGTTTGCATAATGGCCGGATGTTTATGACTTGCGCTAAGGCACTGTTCCAAGCACTTAGCAGTGGCCTACATGCCGAAATTGCAATCGCGTGCCGAAAAATAAAGCATTACTGGCAACGGCAAGATGACATCCTACTAACCAAATTTATCATGGGAAACTCAAATCTGGAAACAGAGTATCATTTTCAGGGTAAATTTTAGATGTAGTTGACAGGAGTTCTGAGACTTTATGTAGATGCACCTGTTTGAATGTTCTGTGTTTTCCCATCTACTTTTTCTTGCCTGAGTCTCCTGTTACCGTCGGCCTGAATCTAAATATACTTTCGTGTCTACCAATAAATTAGTAGATTCAGAATCTGTAATGACGTTTTCTGTTTGAGATTTTCACTTTTCATTCTCGAACATTGTGGGGGTCTATAAAACTGAGCCACCTGCCGTGCCGTGTAGCTCGCTGCACAGCCTCATCCATCACGCCAGAAATGTTTACACTAGTTGTCTGTTGTCTGAGCTGGTGTCGTTGTCGAGGAATCCCTGCCAGCCCTGTTCTGCTCCACAACCCCTCCTCTTCTTCTTCATCTTCTTCTTCTTCTTCTTAGTCGTTCCCAAACGACGACGTTACATTACACCGATAGTTTTGCATACGAATCTTTGCACATCATCATCTGTCAATTATAAGTGCAGATTAACTTCTTGTAATACGGTTTGCTCTCTCTTGCTTTGCATATTTAACACCTGCTTCACAGGGCTGTATATAGAATTCCCTTAATAAATAATTTTTCCACTGCCGTTCGTGATTCACTGTACCAACCTCTCCTTCTCTCAGAGTACTACTCTATTACTTATACATACTCGAAATTTAGACACTTGATTTTAAAGCACAAGCTAATAAAAAAAAACACGTTCTCATGTTTCAACTCTCATTCCAGGGACATACCACAATTAACCAACCACAACATGAGAACGTAAATATGGTTTTAGTTCTACAATCTCGCGTTAAAACCGAAGTAGATTAACAGAATGAGATAAAAATATTAACGTAGTAAAATATGGCTGTCTGGTCACTCAAGAAACATGTAGGTGAGTGAGGCACTCTGAAAATAAATCAAAATCTCCAGGGCAATGCAAGGGAGTGAAAGATTTGGGCAAGTGCCATTGGGACTCGTACACTAAGGGCTCCGTACAAACTTAACCACGTGTATAGCAGCCGGGTTCATGGGCCTAAATTCTGGGGAGGTCGGGGAACGTACTAGAAATTCCACTTTTCTCCCTTTTTAATGTACGTTTACCTAGCGTTCCTGACGACAACGACCACCACCACCACCACCACCAACCACCACCACCACCACCACCACCACCACCACTACTACTACTACTACTGCTAACAATAATAATGACACTCACTTTTATTTAGAAACGAAGTGGTAGATTTGATTAACTTATCATGCTTGGGATTCACAGTCATATAATATTTCTTAAAAGACATCATAGTCGCCGTTGAGTGTATGAAATATTTATTGTAATAATAAGTATTTCATACAGTCAACGCCGAATATGATGTCTTTCAAGAAGTGGTAGATTGGTCCTTTGAGCACTGTCACTTGCAAACAAGTTAACTCGATGATCCTTCGGGAAACATTTTACGAAAATCAAAGCTGGTGCTTTTTGAAGTTAAGATCTTTTCTTGTTGAAAATATAATTATTAATCAAAAAGGCAAAAATTATGCATGCTATGTTTATGTTCCTTACAAGTCACAATAAGCATATTTAAATAAAAATACGTATGATTCATGTTTCTTAAATATATTTTCAGGAGTTTTCTGAAGTATGACTTTAATGACAGAGATTAATTAAATGATTGCTTCTGAATAATGACTGATTAAGAACGAAAAAAGTTCGTTTTGTGCTCTGTGCGAAAAAGGGGGGTGAAAGATCATCTGAATGAAATTAACTGTGTGACCTGGAGCTGAGAAACACTCATCTAGTTTGTCTAGCTTATGTCAATACACCCATCACAGCTACCACTCAAATTTTAAAATATCCTTTGCGTTACAGAACCATGTCTTTAAAGAGTGAAAGCACTCTTCACCAACTTACTTTGACTCTTTAAATGCATTTTTGTGTAAGACGAAAAATATTTAAAGCGCTGCGGTATGCTGCAATTTTGTTACTGTGGAAAGCGTAAACACTGGTACCGCAAGTCCGACAAATGTGTGACATTATAATTCAAAATCCAGTTTCCTTACTCTTCAACAAGTATTTTCATCACTTAACAGTAAAACTCAGCATCTATCCAATGGCTCTTACTTGGTTTCCTTAGAAGTAATCACGAATGAGTGGGAGACCCAAGTGACTACTAGTATCTACTTGTACTCCACTAAACAGCTAACCTGATTCCTGTTTCATCCTTCATGGTGGACACTATGCGTTTCAGGTTGCTTATCTAATGGGCAACAAAAATATGATTTTCAATATTTCACATAATTACTGAGCGAATTTGAAAATCTAAAATGGTATCATAATCTAATCATTGAAGGTATACTTTTACGTTAAAGGCTTCGCAGAAGTCAAATAATTAAGTCTAAACTGTAAGTATGTCTTGAGACAATGTAACTCAGCGCTCGCAAATACCCAGACTATATTCATCCAGTGTTTGAGAATGAGAGAGCACTTAGGGACTTCCAACAAACTTTGCACGTAACAGCAAACCTTTATGAAACATTTTTTGCTGATATCATACACCCAGAAAATGGTGAAAAGTATAAAAGTTTATCGTTTACTATATTTTTGCTGTTTATGCAGTAGAATTTCAGCATCGGACATGATATGTTAATTTATTAGTTCTGTACTAACGACTCTGTTCCCGACTCTGTTCCCGACTCTGTTCGCAACAGCTTGCAGACAGTATCCACATATGCAACTGATTACATCTACCAAATTACATCACTATGCGACACATAGTTCACGAGATACTCTGCTTAAAACGCAGCACTTCTTTTTGTCACCAGTCATCTGACTGCTTTGATACAGCCCGCCACGAATTCCTCTCCTGTGCCAACCTCTTCATCTCAGAGTAGCATTTGCAATCTACGCCTTCAATTGTTTGCTGGATGTATTCGAATTTCTGTCTTCCTCTACAGTTTTTGCCCTCTACAGCTCCCTCTAGTACCATGGAAGTCATTCCGTGTCTTAACAGATGTCCTATCATCCTGTGTTTTCCACATGTTCCTTTCCTCACCGATTCTGCGCAGAACCTCCACATTCCTTACATTATCTGTAGCACCACGTCTCAAACGCATCGATTCTCTTGTTCCTGTTTTCCCACAGTCCAAGTTTCACTATCATACAATGCTGTACTCCAGACATACATTCTCAGAAATTTCTTTCTCAAATGAAGGCCGATATTTGATATTAGTAGGCTTCTCATGGCCAGCAATCCCCTTTTTTCCATTGCTAGTCTGCTTTTGATGTCCTCCTTGCTTCGTCTGTCACTGGTTATTTTACTGCATAGGTAGCAGAATTCCTTAACTTCATCTACTTCGGACCATCAATCCTGACATTAAGCTTCTCGCTGTTTTCATTTTACTACATCTCATTACCTTCCCCTTTCTTCGATTTACTCTCAATCCATATTCCGTACTCATTACACTGTTCATTCCGTTCAGCAGATCGTGTAATTCGTCTTCACTTCACTGTCACTCAAGATAGCAATGTCATCAGCAAATCGTATCATTGATATCCTTTCACCTTGAGTTTTAATTCCACTCCTGAACCATTTTTTTATTTCCACCATTTCTTCCTCCATGTACAGATTGAATAGTAGGGACGAAAGGCTACATCCTTGTCTTACAGCCTTTTTAATACGAGCACTTTGTTCTAGGTCGTCCACTCTTATTATTCCCTCTTGGCTCTTGTACATATCGTATATGACCCGTCTCTCCCTATAACTTACCGCACATTCTTTCAGAATTACGAACATCATGCACCATTTTACATTGTCGAGCGCTTTTTTTCAGGTTGACAAATCCTACGAACGTGTCTTGATTTTTCTTTAGTTTGGCTTCCATTATTAACTGAAACATCAGAATTGCCTCTCTCGTGCCTTTTGCCTTTTGTAAAGTGAAACTGATTGTTATCTAGCGCATCCTCAATTTTCTTTTCCATTCTTCTATATACTATTCTTGTCAGAAACTTGGATGCATGAGCTGTTGAGCTGATTGTGCGATAATTCTCGCACTTGTAACCTCTTTCCGTCTTCGGAATTGTGTGGTTGATGCTTTTCCGAAAGTCAGATGGTATGTCGCCAGACTGATACATTCTACACACCTACATGAATAGTCGTTTTGTTGCCACTTCACCCCCCCCCCCCCCCCATGATTTTAGAAATTCTGATAGAAAGTTATCTATCCCTTGTGCCTTATTTGATCTGAAGTCCCTCAAAGCTCTGTTTAATTCTGATTCTAATATTGGATCCCCTGTCTCTTCTAAATCGACTCCTTCTATCACATCAGACAAGTCTTCCCCCTCACAGAGGCTTTCAATGTATTCTTTCCACCTATCCGCTCTCTCCTCTCCATTTTGCTATGGAATTCCCGTTGAACTCTTAATGCTATCACCCTTGCTTTTAATGTCGCCGACGGCTGTTTTGATTTTCCTGTGTTCAGAGTCTGTCCTTCATCTACATCTACATCTACATCTACATTTATACTCCTCAAGCCACCCAACGGTGTGTGGCGGAGGGCACTTTACGTGCCACTGTCATTACCTCCCTTTCCTGTTCCAGTCGCGTATGGTTCGCGGGAAGAACGACTGCCGGAAAGCCTCCGTGCGCGCTCGAATCTCTCTAATTTTACATTGGTGATCTCCTCGGGAGGTATAAGTAGGGGGAAGCCATATATTCGACACCTCGTCCAGAAACGCACCCTCTCGAAACCTGGCGAGTAAGCTACACCGCGATGCAGAGCGCCTCTTTTGCAGAGTCTGCCACTTGAGTTTGCTAAACATCTCCGTAACGCTATCACGGCTACCAAATAACCCTGTGACGAAACGCGCCGCTCTTCTTTGGATCTTCATCTCCTCCGTCAACCCGATCTGGTACGGATCCCACACTGATGAGCAATACTCAAGTATAGGTCGATCGAGTGTTTTGTAAGCCTTCCGACAATCATTTCATTTTCATGTTTTCACATTTTTCCTGCAGCCATTTCATCTTAGCCTTCCTGCACTTTCAATTTGTATCATTCCTCAGCGACTTGTATTTCTGTATTCCTGAGTTTCTTGGAACATTTTTGTACTTCCGCCTTTCATCGATCAATTGAAGCCCAAATTGCACTGACTATATTCATTCAGTGTTAGATAATCAAAGCACTAGGCCACTTCCAATAAACTTGAAACGTAACTTCAGATTGTTTCCAAACACGTTCTTTCTTACATCCTTAAACTCAAATATTGAACACATTAACTCATTTGAAAGAGATCAGATGTCTAAAGTGAGTTCTTTAAAGAATTGGGGGTTACTGGCATGAAAGAAAGTCACTAAATAAGAGCCGTTCTTAACATTTTTATAAACGCTATTACTGGAGTGATCGTTTCCTCATTTATTTATTTTTGCTTGTCGACCTTGCTTTCCAATACACTTTGCTTACTTGCCTATACAAGTGCAGATGCCGAGCACAAGAGGAAAACAAAATACACTGACGGAAGTTCAATGAGTTACACCGTCTAACACCAGTCCGATATTTACCACACCTAACGGCTCTAGAACGATTACACTTTCATTCTAATCGTCACTAATGTGCAACATCAGCATCAGTATGAGGTGTGACCGCCACCCATAGGAATACAATCTTGTGTTCGTTGATATGTGGAAGCCTCCGAATGGTATGCTCAAGAATTTCTAGCCCAGTCTCAAAAACATGCTGCGTCAGATCATGAACATTGCTGCATGGAAACTGGTAATAGGACTAATCCACTGAATAAGAGACTGATATCACTGACATCAATCTGCATTATGATCAGTATGTTCAAACGTAATGAATTACCTCGTAGGTAACGATCTATCGACACACAGTTATTACAGGTTCAGAAGATATCTTTCATCCGAAACACAACTGCCACTGTATTCGCAGAAATAATGAGTGCTATCGACAGAGGATCTCAAATTGATTCCATACTTCTAGCTTAGGCTTTACACAGTTCCTCACAAGTGACTTATAATCAAATTACGTTCCTGTGGAGCTTCGCTTCAGTTCTATGAGTGGATTCTGGATTTCTCGTTTGAAAGGGCTCGGTACGTAGTAATCGACAGAAAATCACCGAGCCACACGAAAGAGTTTTATGGCATTCCTCAAGCAAGCGTTATAGGCTCTCTGCCATTTCTAATCTATATAAACGGTCTAGAAGACAATCTGAGCAGCCCTCTTAGAGCACTTGGAGATGATGCTCTCATTTACAGTCTTGTAAAGTCATTACACGATAAAAACCAATTCCAAAATGACCCAGGCACGATATCTCTATGCTGCGGAAAGTGCCAGTTGCCTCTGAACAAGGGAAAGTGTGATGTCATCCACAAGATTACGAGAAGATATCTGTTAAATTTTGGTTACACGATAAATTACACAAAGGCCGTCAGTTCAACTAAATTCCAAGGAATTACAATTATGAACAACCAAAATTGGAAGGATCACATTGATAATGTTGTGGGAAAGATACAGCAAAGAAAGCGTTTCATTAGCAGAAGCAACAGGTCGACTAAAGAGATTGCATATGAAAGGCAGTTAGCCGTAAATGTGGAATAATGTAAGTTAATGCGGATGAGTAGGAAAATCAAACCGGTAATGCTCGGATACAATATTGCTAGTGCCTTGCTTGACACAGTCAAATCGTTCGAATTTCTGGGCGTAATACTGGAAAGCGACATGAGAGGGAACCAACATGTGAGAACTGGGATAGGGAAGGTGAATGATCGACTTCGCTTTAATGGGATAATTTTAATAAAGAGTTGTTCACCTGCAAAGGAACCCGCGTATAAGACTCTGGGCCGACCTATTCTTCAGTACTGCTCGAGTGTTTGGGATCCGCACCAGCTCGTACTGATGGACGACATCGAAGGGTTTCAGAGGGTTACGGAGATACTTCGGGAACTCAAATGGGAATCCCTGGAGGGAAGGCGCCGACCTTTTCGAGAAACACTATTGAGAAAATTTAGAGAACCGGCATTTGAAGCTGACTGCCCGAACGATTCTCCGGCCGGCAACATACATTGCGCGTAAGGACCATGAAGAGCATATGCGAGAAGTTAGGGATCATACGGAGGCACACAGACAGCTGTTTTTCCCTCTCTCTGTTTGCGAGTGGAAGAGGAAAGTAAACGACTATTACTGGTACAGGGTACCCTCCGCCACGCAGCGTACGGTAGCGTTGTCCGTTCTCTGCTAGAGTATTTCAGTGCGGTACGGCATACTTACCAGATAGGATTGACGGAGGACATCGAGAAAGTCCAAAGAAGGGCAGCTTGTTTTCTATTATCGCGAAGGAGGGAAGAAATTATCACGGTAAGCGAGTTAGGATAGCTATCATTAAAAGAAAGGCGTTTTGCTTTGCTGCGAAAACTCTTCACGAACTTTCGATTACCGGCTTTCTTATCTGAATGTGAAAATACACTCCTGGAAATGGAAAAAAAGAACACATTGACACCGGTGTGTCAGACCCACCATACTTGCTCCGGACACTGCGAGAGGGCTGTACAAGCAATGATCACACGCACGGCACAGCGGACACACCAGGAACCGCGGTGTTGGCCGTCGAATGGCGCTAGCTGCGCAGCATTTGTGCACCGCCGCCGTCAGTGTCAGCCAGTTTGCCGTGGCATACGGAGCTCCATCGCAGTCTTTAACATGCCGCGACAGCGTGGACGTGAACCGTATGTGCAGATGACGGACTTTGAGCGAGAGCGTATAGTGGGCATGCGGGAGGCCGGGTGGACGTACCGCCGAATTGCTCAACACGTGGGGCGTGAGGTCTCCACAGTACATCGATGTTGTCGCCAGTGGTCGGCGGAAGGTGCACGTGCCCGTCGACCTGGGACCGGACCGCAGCGACGCACGGATGCACGCCAAGACCGTAGGATCCTACGCAGTGCCGTAGGGGACCGCACCGCCACTTCCCAGCAAATTAGGGACACTGTTGCTCCTGGGGTATCGGCGAGGACCATTCGCAACCGTCTCCATGAAGCTGGGCTACGGTCCCGCACACCGTTAGGCCGTCTTCCGCTCACGCCCCAACATCGTGCAGCCCGCCTCCAGTGGTGTCGCGACAGGCGTGAATGGAGGGACGAATGGAGACGTGTCGTCTTCAGCGATGAGAGTCGCTTCTGCCTTGGTGCCAATGATGGTCGTATGCGTGTTTGGCGCCGTGCAGGTGAGCGCCACAATCAGGACTGCATACCACCGAGGCACACAGGGCCAACACCCGGCATCATGGTGTGGGGAGCGATCTCCTACACTGGCCGTACACCACTGGTGATCGTCGAGGGGACACTAAATAGTGCACGGTACATCCAAACCGTCATCGAACCCATCGTTCTACCATTCCTAGACCGGCAAGGGAACTTGCTGTTCCAACAGGACAATGCACGTCCGCATGTATCCCGTGCCACCCAACGTGCTCTAGAGGGTGTAAGTCAACTACCCTGGCCAGCAAGATCTCCGGATCTGTCCCCCATTGAGCATGTTTGGGACTGGATGAAGCGTCGTGTCACGCGGTCTGCACGTCCAGCACGAACGCTGGTCCAACTGAGGCGCCAGGTGGAAATGGCATGGCAAGCCGTTCCACAGGACCACATCCAGCATCTCTACGATCGTCTCCATGGGAGAATAGCAGCCTGCATTGCTGCGAAAGGTGGATATACACTGTACTAGTGCCGACATTGTGCATGCTCTGTTGCCTGTGTCTATGTGCCTGTGGTTCTGTCAGTGTGATCATGTGATGTATCTGACCCCAGGAATGTGTCAATAAAGTTTCCCCTTCCTGGGACAATGAATTCACGGTGTTCTTATTTCAATTTCCAGGAGTGTATTTTATTGGCACCAGTGTATACGGGGTGAAATGATCATCTCAGTAGAAGAAGAGAAATCAGAGTTCGTACAGAAAGACTTCAGTGTTCGTTTCCCACACGCTGTTAGAGAATGGAACGGTAGAGAAATAGGCTGAAGGCTGGTCGAAGAAACGTCCTCTAGGCACTTAAGTGTGAACTTCAGAGTAATGATGTAGATGTAGATGTGGAAGAGACTGAAGAAGGCGTACGAGGATGACGTTGTTCATGGCAAAACAGGTAGACACATGACATACGTAGTGGGTACCCCAGTATTCGGGTCTTCCCTCACAGCAGAAGACCGAGCGCTGCGCACGCACTCTCCAAGTTGCGCAGCGTGCTCGAAGTCTGATTTTGGCTGACAAACGCGTGACGGTGAACCAACTGCCACTGCGAATGGAAGTAGGAGAGGGAAGCGTGAGCGGAATACTGAGACAGTTGATGGCGAGAAAGGCGCACGCCTCCTGCGTTCCGAGAATGTTGTCCATTGCCACAAAGAAACACCGAAGGAGAGCGAAGTTTTGGAACAGTATAAGAAATCTTGCGATGCTTTCCTTGCAAGAGCTGTGACGGGGAATGAGACCTGGTTTTAATGTTTTGAGCCGGAGTCCATGGAACTGCGAATTATGCAAAGACACCGAGGAAGAATAAATTTAAAACTGACCCTTCAGCAGGAAAAGTGATGGTTACTTGGTTTTTTGATTAACAAAGAATGTTACTTAATGGACATGATGATGCGGTAAGCAGATGCTTCGTGATGGAGTGGTGTGGGGCTGATTACCTAATAAACCCATGCTACAATAAAACACACGTAGTACAGATAAAATTTCGCAGAGGATAAAGGGGTTAATCATACCTTTAATTGATAACGTACACAAAGGACTTAAATAAGCAATAGAGACTGAAGAAAACTCAATCATAACTTCTCATTTAACCTTGAAACTTTCAACTGACTTCAATTTCCAGGAATTTACTGCGGCTGAATGTCAATGTCAAATGTCGCTCCACGAAGCGGTTCCGCCAGTTTATCGAAGAGGTGGTTATCACACGGTAGCAGATCATAGCTGCAGGGTGGCTGTTTCGCCGGCCGCGATGGTCTCGCGGTTAAGGCGCTGTGATGTCCTTAGGTTAGTTAGGTTTAAGTAGTTCTAAGTTATAGAATGAATTGAAATGTGGTGCTATAGACGAATGTTGAAAATTAGGTGGACTGATAAGGTAAGGAATAAGGAGGTTCTACGTAGAATCGGAGAGGAAAGGAATATGTGGAAAACACTGATAAGGAGAAGGGACAGGATGATAAAACATCTGCTAAGACATGAGGGAATGACTTCCATGGTACTAGAGGGAGCTGTAGAGGGCAAAAACTGTAGAGGAAGACAGAGACTGGAATAAGTCAAGCAAATAATTAAGGACGTAGGTTGCAAGTGCTACTCTGAGATGAATCGGTTAGCACAGGCAAGGAATTCGTGGCGGGCCGCATCAAACCAGTCAGTAGACGAAGAGGTTAGCACAGGAAAGGAATTCGTGGCGGGCCGCATCAAACCAGTCAGTAGACTGATGACCAAAAAAAAAAAAGGTTCTAGGGGACTGATGACCGCAGATGTCAAGTCCCATAGTGCTCAGAGCCATTTGAACCATGGCTGTTTCCGTGTTGTCGACTCAAGTTCTGTGATGTCGGAGTGGTGGCTCCCTTACTGACAGGTGCTGGGCGTTACCATGCAACAGCAAAACGCGGCCGTTATGTCGGTGTTGTCGAACCGACCGAGTCGAGCATCAAGTTTATCAGGGTTGCCACATACACGTCAGAACTGATAGTTGTTCCGCATCGCGTGACGTCTAGGCAATAATTTTTGTGATTCTAAAAACCCTGTAACTGAGCCGTGACGGTGCAGTTCGATTTACTTTTGCGAAAATATACCCTTTGCCTCCTACATCGATAGTGGTCAACCCTTTGATTGCGACCAGAGGGTGTGATCCAGGGGAGCGGATGCTCAGTAGCGGAAAAATTAACTAGGGGCCAGAGTAAAACTGCACGACACTAATGAAGTTAAAACCACTTAAAACCTTACATAATATTGTATTAAATGACTTTCGCAGCCACTAAACGAATTAAATTTCACACATCAGTAAGACTGTACGTTGTCTCGAGAATTGCACAACAATTGAAACAATTGCACAATTGCACAACAGGCTCAGGCATTACGACTGACATCAGGTGACGCAATAACTACGCGTAGCGGTGACGGGAGACCACTAAGCCACGACGTGCATAACGCTCGTCAGCCATCAGTACAAGCTCTAGAATTTACAAACACAGTTATTAAGCTACGTGGAACACACTAAAGAAACATAAGCACAGGCTCTCAGAAAAAATGAACAAACACAGCTTAAAAGAAACCCTTGCACATTGCCTCACACGAACAAAATTTAACTACTACACTCCTGGAAATTGAAATAAGAACACCGTGAATTCATTGTCCCAGGAAGGGGAAACTTTATTGACACATTCCTGGGGTCAGATACATCACATGATCACACTGAC
The DNA here is from genome assembly GCF_023897955.1 of Schistocerca gregaria. Lineage (NCBI taxonomy): Eukaryota > Metazoa > Arthropoda > Insecta > Orthoptera > Acrididae > Schistocerca > Schistocerca gregaria. Next base: position 182,825,647 of record NC_064929.1, on the reverse strand, counting down.
AGAACCACAGGCACATAGACACAGGCAACAGAGCATGCACAATGTCGGCACTAGTACAGTGTATATCCACCTTTGGCAGCAATGCAGGCTGCTATTCTCCCATGGAGAATATCGTAGAGATGCTGAATGTAGTCCTGTGGAACGGCTTGCCATGCCATTTCCACCTGGCGCCTCAGTTGGACCAGCGTTCGTGCTGGACGTGCAGACCGCGTGAGACGACGCTTCATCCAGTCCCAAACATGCTCAATGGGAGACAGATCCGGAGATCTTGCTGGCCAGGGTAGTTGACTTACACCTTCTAGAGCACGTTGGGTGGCACGGGATACATGCGGACGTGCATTGTCCTGTTGGAACAGCAAGTTCCCTTGCCGGTCTAGGAGTGGTAGAACGATGGGTTCGATGACGGTTTGGATGTACCGTGCACTATTCAGTGTCCCCTCGACGATCACCAGAGGTGTACGGCCAGTGTAGGAGATCGCTCCCCACACCATGATGCCGGGTGTTGGCCCTGTGTGCCTCGGTCGTATGCAGTCCTGATTGTGGCGCTCACCTGCACGGCGCCAAACACGCATACGACCATCATTGGCACCACGGCAGAAGCGACTCTAATCGCTGAAGACGACACGTCTCCATTCGTCCCTCCATTCACGCCTGTCGCGACACCACTGGAGGCGGGCAGCACGATGTTGGGGCGTGAGCGGAAGACGGCCTAACGGTGTGCGGGACCGTAGCCCAGCTTCATGGAGACGGTTGCGAATGGTCCTCGCCGATACCCCAGGAGCAACAGTGTCCCTAATTTGCTGGGAAGTGGCGGTGTGGTCCCCTACGGCACTGCGTAGGATCCTACGGTCTTGACGTGCATCCGTGCGTCGCTGCGATCCGGTCCCGGGTCGACGGGCACGTGCACCTTCCGCCGACCACTGGCGACAACATCGATGTACTGTGGAGACCTCACGCCCCACGTGTTGAGCAATTCGGCGGTACGTCCACCCGGCCTCCCGCATGCCCACTATACGCCCTCGCTCAAAGTCCGGTTCACGTCCACGCTGTCGCGGTATGCTACCAGTGTTAAAGACTGCGATGGAGCGGCGTATACCACGGCAAACTGGCTGACACTGACGGCGGCGGTGCACAAATGCTGCGCAGCTATCGCCACTGGACGGCCAACACCGCGGTTCCTGGTGGGTCCGCTGTGCCGTGCGTGTGGTCATTGATTGTACAGCCCTCTCGCAGTGTCCGGAGCAAGTATGGTGGGTCTGACACACCGGTGTCAATGTGTTCTTTTTTCCATTTCCAGGAGTGTAGGACTGTAGCAACTATCGTACTGATTAAGGAACCGCCTCAAAATAACCATTTAAATACATCAACCGTTCTCTTTTACACAGTTAGGCAATTACGAGGGTAATCCCAAAAGTAAGCTCTCCTATCTTTTTAGAAGTACATGGATCTGTTTATTTCTACAATGGCTTACATCAGTGTACAGCTTGAACGTTTAGCTATTTTACGACATAATCACCATTTCTGTCGATGCATTTTTGTAGACAATGTGGCAGTTTTTGTATGCCTATGTCACACAATCCCGCCGCTATGCTGTTCCGAAAGTTATGAACCTTTTCTTTCACCTCGTCGTCGGAGCTGAATCGCTTTCCGGCCAAATGTTCTTTTAACTTAGAGAACAGGTTATACTCACTGGGCGCCAAGTCAGGACTATAGGGTGGGTGGGTGACTATGTTCCACTGAAACTGTTGCAGAAGAGCAACGGTTGGCCGAGCGATGTGTGGGCGAGCGTTGCCATCGAGAATTTGTACGCCCTTGCTACACATTCCTCCTCTCCAGTTCTGAATTGCCCGTTTGAGTTTTTTCAGAGTCTCCCAGTACCTGTCAGTCTTAATTGTGGTACCAGTGGGCATAAAGTCGACCAAAAATACCCCTTCCCGATCCCAAAAAACGGTTGACATGACTATACTGGCAGACTGTGTTTGTTTGAATTTCCGCGACTTTGGCGAAGAAGGATGCCGCCACTGGCGTGATTGTTGCTTGGTCTCATGTGTAAATTGGTATGCCCAGGTTTCGTCAAACCGTGGCAATTGAGTCCAGAAAGTTGTCCAGTTCGGCTTCTAGTTGGTGAAGAAATGTGAAGGAAGCATCAACTCGTTGCCGCTTGTGGTCCTCGATCAGCATGCGTGGCACCCATCTTGCGCACATCTTCCGGTAATTCAATGTTTCCGTTAAAATTCTGTGAGCGGTGCTTCGAGAAACCTCAGGAAACAACGTGCAGAGATCATCCAGGGTGATCAGCCGATCTTCACGCATGCTTTGCTCAACTTTCAACACTGTCTCCTCAGACATTGACAGTCTCCCGCTCCTTTGTTCGTCGTTGATTTCGGTCCGACCAGCTGCAAACTCTCACACCACTTTCAAACAATTTTGAAAGAATGGTTCAAATGGCTCTGAGCACTATTCGACTTAATATCTGAGGTCATCAGTCCCCTAGGGCTTAGAACTACTTAAACCTAACTAAGCTAAGGACATCACTCACATCCATGCCCGAGGCAGGATTCAAACCCGCAACAGTAGCAGTCGCGCGGTTCCGGACCAAAACGCCTAGAACCGCTCGGCCACAGAGGCCGGCACCATTTTTGACATCCATGCACGACCCATCATACACTTCCGTCAATTGGCTATGGATTTCAATCGGTGCAATGCCCTTTGCGTTCAAAAACCGAATAACTGCGCGCACTTGGCACATCCAACGGGAGTTCCATTCTCAACGGCTGCCAAGCCAAGACTGAGCGCCTCAGCGCGGCGTTCGTATGTTTACACACAGCGCGTGAAGCACTCTCCATAACAGTGTGACCAACTGCCACACAAACAGAGTTCCGTACTTATATAAAAAAAATAGGAGACCTTACTTTTGGGATTACACTCGTATATAGCCATTGTGACAATCTCATTCACCAAATGTGCTCGCATTCAGCTCACTCTAAATACTTCACAAGTGTCAGTACAAATTTTATCACAGCTCGGATAACTACATACAGCTAGGTTCCGGAGTCTATTCCTTCCCTTTTATTTATTTATTTTTTTTAAAGAAAGAAACGCTCGGTGGCAGATAAGGAGAGTGCGATAAGGCTGGTAGGTTTCTCCATGAGACTAACGATTTCCATAGCGAATTTATCAGAACTCACCCTTAAACGAGCGGACAAATGAAGCCGGATCCACGGGCAGTTCACGATCCAGGTTAGCAGTAACCGTCGCGCTGACGTATCACAACAGCCGTGGCTCTCCCCAAGGCGTGTAGTAGAAGTTCTCGGCCGTTATGCCCCAGGCCAGAGAATCCTGTCGCCATGACGCGCTTCAAAACCCCAGGTAATACAGGCGGGCTCCATCCGTACGCCACTCAAGTCCGCAGCAAGTACACAACTACCAATACGAGCGCACCTGTGCTCACGCAGTCTCACCGAACACCATCCAACCTTGTTTTTCCCTGCTGATCGCTCACCAAGCGAGAGCACTGCTGAGCATCCGCTTCCTTCGATCAAGACCAAAGGGTTGACCATTATCTACACTACTGGCCATTAAAATTGGTACACCACGAAGATGACGTGCTACAGACGCGAAATTTAACCGACTGGAAGAAGATGCTGTGTTATGCAAATGATTAGTTTTTCAGAGCATTCACACAAGGGTGGCGCCGGTGGCGACACCTACAACGTGCAGACATTTCTCATGCACAAACAGCAGTTTACCGGCGTTGACTGGTGAAACGTTGTTGTGATACCTCGTGTAAGGAGGAGAAATGGGTACCATCACGTTTCTGACTTTGATAAAGGCCGGATTGTAGCCTATCGCGATTGCGGTTTATCGTATCGCGACATCGCTGCTTGCGTTGGTTGAGATCCAATGACTGTTAGCAGAATATGGAATCGCTGGGTTCAGTAATACGGAACGCCGTGCTGCAACCCAACGGCCTCATATCACTAGCAGTCGAGATGACAGGCATCTTATCCGCATGGCTGTAACGGATCGTGCAGCCACGTCACGATCCCTGAGTCAACAGTTGGGGACGTTTGCAAGACAACCATCTTCACGTACAGTCCGACGACATTTGGAGCAGCATGGACTAACAGCTCGGAGACCGTGGCTGCGGTTATCTTTGACGCTGCATCAAAGACAGGAGCGCGTGAGATGGTGTACCCAACGACGAACCTGGGTGCACGAATGGCAAAACGTCATTTTTTCGGATGAATCCAGGTTCTGTTTACAGCATCATGATGGTCGCATCCGTGTTTGGCGACATCGCAGTGAACGCACACTGGAAGCGTGTATTCGTCGTCGCCACACTGACGTATCACCCGGCGTGATGATATGGGGTGCCATTGGTTACACGTCTCGGTCACCTCTTGTTTGCATTGACGACACTATGAACAGTGGACGTTAGATTTCGGATGTGTTACGACCCGTGGCTCTACCCTTCATTCGATCCCTGCGAAACCCTACATTTCAGCAGTATAATGCACGACCTTATGTTGCATGTCCTGTACGGGCCTTTGAGGATACAGAAAATGTTCGACTGCTGCCCTGGCCAGCACATTCTCCAGATCTCTCACCAATTGAAAACGTCTATAAATGGTGACCGAGCAACTGGCTCGTCACAATGCGCCAGTCACTACTCTTGATGAACTGTGGTATCGCGTTGAAGCTGCATGGGCAGTTGTACCTGTACACGCCATCCAAGGTCTGACTCAATGCCCAGGTGTATCAAGACCGTTATTACGGCCAGAGGTGGTTGTTCTGGGTACTGGTTTCTCAGGATCTATGCACCCAAATTGCGTGAAAATGTAATCACATGTCAGTTATAGTATGATGTATTTCTCCAATGAACACCCGTTTATCATCTGCATTTCTTCCTGGTGTAGCACTTTTAACTTCCAGTAGTGTATATAGGAGGCAAAGACTATATTTTCGCAAAAGTAAATCGAGCTGTAGCATCACGGATCAGATACACTGTTTTTTGAATCGCAAAATTTGTTGCCTGTAGACGTCATGCGACACGGAACAGCTATCAGTTCTGACGCGTATGTGGCAACCCTTATAAAACTTGATGCTCGACTCAGTCGCGTTCGACAACAGCGATATAATGACCGCGTTCTGCTGATGCATGGCAACGCGCAGCACGTGTCAGCGCGGGAGCCACCACACCGACGTCACAAAACTAGGATCGAGAACTCGGAAACAGCCAACCTGCAGTTCTGATCTGGAACCGTGTGATAACCACCTCTTCGATTTACTGGTGGAACCGCTTCGCGGAGCGACATTTTGAAGACGATGACTCACTTGCAGAGACTGCCAAACTATGCGCCAAACGTGTTGGTCATGGCTTCTACCGTGCAGGAGAATTTATCAACAAACTATAAAAATACAAAAGGCATGGAAAATAAACTGGATATTAAAAAAAAAAAAAAAACGCGTCGTCCTGTTAAAGCCTCTTGCTTCTTCTAAAGCGCTGTTATTCGGTGGCTCATATAAAGGCGCCTGCCTCAAAATAGGTACCTGTGTACCGCAGACCGGTCATGTTGTTCGGGTAGCCGCTAGTGCAGGGGCGTCCAAAGGTGTGAGTGGTGCCATTCCCAGTGCATTCCACACGGGTGGCTGGGCCGCTGCGAAAGGAGCGCTTGCCATCGTGTTGCGCAGCACTGCCGTACCTCGCAGTGTTATCAGAAAATACAGCTGTTGACTACTCTGGCGCCGCGACGTATCCTGTTCGACTCCCCCCTCCCTCCCCCCCCCCCGTCAAATATGAAGTGTAACACATAGGAATTCCTCAGCAAACGATTTTGATCCCTTAGTGTAAAGAAGCAGTAACCAGTACAGGACATATGAGTAACGGTCTCCCTTTCAGATGTTGTACGTGTCTAGTTTTGACTGTGCCTGACCTCTAATCCATTCGAGAACTACAGACATGCATTGTTAAGCCAAAACATTATGACATTTAGCTTAATAGCTTATTTATTCATCCTTGAAACAGCTGAGAACCTGCTTGGTATGGATTCGACAAGTCTTTAGCAGGATTCCAGAGGTACAGTCGTGGACAAAACGAACGAGCCCCCTAGCCTTTTCGTTATGCTGATCCTCACAGCTTTACAGTCTGCTACACAGCATAACAGACAGGCAAGGCGACGAAGTGCTACCAACATTCTATGCACAGGGGTCAAATTGAAAAACTATCCGAACTGTTTTCTATCATCTGTAAGACTATACTAATGCTGATTAGTTTGTTAAACACAACGCATAAATATAAGATATAAATAAAAGAAGAAACGCTAATTAGTATGAACAGTATTAATAAAAAGGAATGTTAGCTTATAGAGATAACATAACGGCTGTAGTAAGATAAAGTACCTCAGATCGTTACGAATTAGCAAAATATTGTGCGCAATCGACAGCGAAACGGTCAGTGTCATTGTTCAGACCAGTCATACTGGATACTAACATAGAAGCTCACTTTTTTACACCACCTAGGGACGGCATACCGCAGGAACTGGGATATATTTCCGCTTATTATGTCTACTCGAGGTAAACGGGTTTTAAGAGTTGGGTAGACAGACAGACGGTCAAGAAAGTGAGACTGGCAGGGTTCCATTTTTACCGATTTAGGTGACGAAATCCTAAGAACGAAATAGCTACGACAGTTACTGAAGATGAGGGACGCATAAACAATTCCCCCTACTCTTTATTCTAAATGTTCTAGTTGCGGTCGATACATCAGCATATTAATCGTTGCTACGCTTTCGAACCAAAACTCGTGTACAGGAATGCAAATAAAGTTCATTTGGCTACACACGTGATAATTCAGATCCCAGTATTAATACCAATGCGTTTTAGAAGTGCGAGCATTCCCACTGCTAGCTAGGTTAAGAAACACTTCGGGTAATGAACGTTTTCTCGCTGTGACGAGTCTAATGGAGAATTCGAAACATTGGAGACTACGTTTGGCAGCTATGTCGCCGTTTATTTCTTGGTGTGGTGCAGAATTATCCTACTAAATTTACTCACTAGTAACAGTATTTTATTATTTCGATAAACATTCCGATTGATTGTCACATTAGCGATGTCACAAAAGTAGAAAATTCATGTTTTTGAGGCCAGAAAGCTCTATGCAACAGAAACTGCGAAGCATTTAGCCATTTTCATTGCGAAATTGCTGGCTTATTCATGTCTGCCTGGGTTGTCTGCTAGTGTAGTGAAAAGTGTTTGGTACTGCAAGGGAGGTCTGGTTTGTTTTCTGTTCTAATTTCGATGGAGGCAGATAAACTATCAGTAAAGCAATTTTAAGAAATTCTCGCTCCCCAATACGTTTTATTGCTACCTTTATTCTGTACCGGCTCCCTGTGGATGTCAATATGAAACTCTTGTAGGATTTCATACTTGTTACTGCCTACTTTTTCCGCTTCTGTCAATAGTTAAATAGACTTGAGTGTGGCACTGAAATATTTTTAACTGACTTTCGTTATGAATCTTCACGCATTGCTAAATTTGCACACTTTTATGGTAGGTCAGCTACAATAGTCCAGTATGACTGGTCTGAACGTTGACACAGACCGTTCCTCGGTTTGCTAATTCGTAACGACCGGAGGTAAACGTAGTCCAGAGAATAATAATCCGCTTACTAAAACAGCTAGGTTATCTCGATAAGCTGAAATTCATTTTTGTTAATACAGTTCATACTAATTAACTTTTCTTCTCTCAATTGTATCTTATGTTTACGTGTTGTGCATAGCACACTAATCAGCATTGCCTGCCTCTGTGGCCGAGGGGTTCTAGTCGCTTCAGTCTGGAACCGCGCGACTACTACGGTTGCAGGTTCGAATCCTGCATGGATGTGTGTGATGTCCTTAGGTTAGTTAAATTTGAGTAGTTCTAAGTTCTAGGGGACTGATGACCTCAGATGTTAAGTCCCTTAGTGCTCAGAGGCATTTGAACTAATCAGCATTAATGTAGTCTTACACATGATTGAAAACAGTCTGACAAAGTTCGGATAGTTTTTCAATTTCACGCCTGCGCATAGTGTGTTGGTAGCACTTGGTCGCCTTGCCTGTTATGCTGTGTAGCAGACTTTAAATTTGTGCGGATCAGCATAACGAAAAGGTGAGGAGTCTCGCTCGTTTTGTCCACTACTGTACGTGTCGGCAGATGACTGAGCGCAGGTCGGGCTGTGTACGAAAATTACGGGCCAGTCGTCTGTGGGCGAGAAGGTACGCCACATAACGTAAAAATTTTTGTTCCACCGAGATCAGCTCGCGCAAATTGGATGGCCAAGACATCAGAGTGATGCCAAAAACGTGCTCCTCAAAACTGTGTACGCTATTCCGGCCTTGTGACTATTACCTTACTGGAAGAGGCCGTCACCGTTCAGTGACGACATCAAGCATGTGTAGAGGTCGCGAACTACCGGGCTGGAAATTCCTGTTGATTTTGCAGGATACAGACCAAGGGCCTATGTGACCTCGTCAGACAAAATTAAACACTATTCAAGATTAATCCCTTTATTACTAAGAATACAAGTCGTTGCCGTGTCTTCTGCCTCTGCTGCTGGCTACGTAGTCCAGAGAATAATCCGCTGAATGCAACTGAACTGAATGCTGCAGAGGGGAAGTCGCTGAATCCCGGGTGTGGCTTTACCCTCCCTCTTGCGAGGTAGGGGCGCCCCGTCGGTAGCTCTGCATGGAGGTGGCGGTGATTTAGACGTGTGTGCCTGGTACACACGCCGTTCCGTGGAGTATTCTATCCCTCCCAGATCACTGCCCATGTCGTCCTCTCACGTGGACCGCGCTGTTGGATGCCGCGATACCGTGCCCAATGCTGAAAATGGCCCGCCGCTATGCTACACCGTCAGACTCGTGCGACGTTGGAGTTTAGGGCAACTTCTGCCCTGGACTGGAGGGGTTTTGGTAGACCCCTGAACTGCCCATCACTGCTGGCTGCTGTTATGACTCCAGTACCGAACGCTGGACTTCATCGTCAGTGGCCACGTATTGGTGATCTTCTCGTAAGGCATCTAGAGCAATCTCACCTATAAGATGCTACCATATCGTTACCAGTGAATCGAGTGTGAATGACATGAACGACATCGATCCTGGATCGAGTACTCTAGACTAATGGGAGTATTTATGTCGTCGCGTAGTGGCTCCGATCTACGTTGTCATTCGTAAAAAACGATCCGGTTCTGCTCTTTTCGACTGTCAGCGGTCTTCAGTTCTGCTTCATTTGGTTAACGAAATTGTTACAGTGTCTTTATTGCTTAGTCATATCCCTGCTATGTCTCCCTCGGGCATAGGTTTGTGTGTGTGTGTGTGTGTGTGTGTGTGTGTGTGTGTGTGTGTGTGTGTGTGTGTGATCCTTATCTAAGTTAGTTAGTGTGTAAGCTTAGGGACCGATGACCTCAGCAGTTTGGTCCCTTGAGATCTTAACACAAATTTCCATTTTTCCTGCTAGGCAATGTCGTATCCTAGCTAGTGTCTAATTATTTAATGTTACGAAGGCCGTTCGATCTGCAATCTTCCAACGATGTTCTCAGCTCACTCGAGATTACTGTCTTTTTTACCGAATTAGAGGGCTGAAATGTTTACGCTTCCCGACTGGCGGCTGTTGATTAACACCGGCTGTTAATTGAGTAACGCGGGCTTAGCAACTTTTACTCCCTCGTTCCTTTACTAACTTGTCGCATAACACATGGATAACGACGAATCCGGATATGACCATCGACCATAAGAAACGTGACCCATTCGACCTGGAGAAAAGTTTCTATTGATCCACAACTTAATCTCTATGGTCCCACCCCACTGCAGTCGTAACTGACTACGCCCTTGTGTCAACATGGAAACACGCAGGGATCATCTATTGCACAGTCCCGTGTTCAAAAATGTGCTCGTGCGCTGAATGGTTTGCTCCGTAACACCTGTGTCTTCACCAGTGCCTTCAGTTCTCCTAGAGATCTACGGCTGTTCTGCTTTAAAGAGACGGCAAGCCTCCGACCCCCCTGTTCTGCGGTACGCCGCGGACGTCCAACACAATTTCGCCCACTCGTGCTACTTCGTGTGTGAAATAGTGTGGGCTTTTCCACTCAGGGCCGAGTTACGCCTGTCGTTTCATTTCCACTGGCGTTCCAACCTCTACTAGTACAGGCAATCATTCATTACGCCGTTTTGATAATAAAGAGACTCCATCACCTTTCATACAATAAGCGTTAACAACTATTTACAAGGTGTTCGTAACAATGTCAATCTTCTTTAAATATTCATATATACGATGTACAACCTATCAAATGATACCTAATTCTGGTTGTAAATCACGGCGAAGTATGTAGATGAGTGCTTGCAAGAAGGAAACGATAGCCATCTTAGAGTATCATCTGGTTTATTCCATCCCGTCCTCGCATTACTGAAATAGTAATGAATACAAACAGTAGCAGTGTGTCTGCGAGAACCAAAGACGCAAACTATCATCACTATTTTTGTTCACACAAACGCTAGTTTCCCGTCTCTCCTCTTTTCGTGTTCCTGGCTGAGCTGCGGCGTTGCATAGCAACAGCAGCGAATACAGTGACTCCAGGGGTGATCGCAGGAGTATGGGACGAGTCCGGCTACCGTCTGGAGCTTGTTTGTGCGTCCATTGGGGGGCACATTGAACATTGGAGGTAAAACGAAAACTTTGATCCTAAATGTAATTGTAAAAAGTACCTCAAGTTTATATGTGTATTCATGTAAATGATATACCATTGTAAAATTGAAACTTTGGAATCGCAGGCGTAAGTTAGAATTTATCTCCCGTTTGTGTGTCCTTTCATAAGAATTTTGAAAAGACATGGTTTGCACATTAGCTGTACGGGATGTCATTTTATCACATTAAATCAGCTTCAGTCGGATAACACACCATTCCCAGATACTTTTTTTCTGGTTTCCTCAGTCTTGTGACTGGTTTGACGCCGTACGCCACGAATTCCTCCCCTGTTCCAAACTTTTTTAGCTCAGAGTAACAGTTGCACCCAATGTAATCAATTATCTATTGGATGTATTCCAATTTCTGTCTTCCCCTACAATTTTTACCATTTACAGTTCCCTCTAGCACCATGGAAGTTATTCCTTGATGTCCCAACAGATGTCTTTCACTTCTGTTCCACTTCTTGTTAGTGTTTTCTGTATATTCCTTTCATTGCCTCTTCTGCGGAGAATCTGCTCATTCCATAACTTATCAGTCCACCAACCATTCAACGTGCTTTTGTATCATCACATCGCAAACGCATCGATTCTCTCTTGTTCCGGTTTTCTCACAGTCCATGTTTCGCCACCATACAATCTATACACAACGAAAAAAGGCACAGCGGTCGCATTCTGTATACGACAACATCATTTACACAACTCGTGTCAGATCATTGTTGTTGTTGTGGTCTTCAGGCCTGAGACTGGTTTGATGCAGCTCTCCCTTCCCAACCACTGCTTCCCTTCCTGTGCAAGCTTCTTCATCTCCCAGTACCTACTGAAACCTACATCCTTCTCAATCTGCTTAGTGTATTCATCTCTTGGTCTCCCTCTATGATTTTTACACTCCACGCTGCCCTCAAATGCTAAATTTGTGATCCCTTGATGCCTCAGGACATGTCATACCAGCCGCTCCCTTCTTCTAGTCAAGTTGTGCCACAAACTTCTCTTCTCCCCAATCCTATTCAATACCTCCTCATTAGTTACTTGATCTACCCACCTGATCTTCAACATTCTTCGGTAGCACCACATTTCGAAAGCCTCTATTCTCTTCTTGTCCAAACTACTTATTGTTCATGTTTCACTTCCATACATGGCTACACTCCATACCAATACTTTCAGAAACGACCTTCCTGACACTTAAATCTATACTCGATGTTAACAAATTTCTCTTCTTCAGAAACGCTTTCCTTGCCGTTGCCAGTCTACATTTTATATCCTCTCTACTTCGACCATCATCAGTTATTTTGCTCCCCAAATAGCAAAATTCCTTTACTACTTTAAGTGTCTCATTTCCTAATCTAATACCCTCAGCATCACCCGACTTAATTCGACTACATTATTACCCTTGCTTTGCTTTTGTTGATGTTCATCTTATATCCTCCTTTCAAGACACTGTCCATTCCATTCAACTGCTCTTCCAAGTCCTTTGCTGTCCCTGACAGAATTACAATGTCATCGGCGAACCTCAAAGTTTTTATTTCTTCTCCATGGATTTTAATACCTACTCCTAATTTTTCTTTTGTTTCCTTTACTGCTTGTTCAATATCAGATTGAAAAACATCGAGGAGAGGCTACAACCCTGTCTTACTCCCTTCCCAACCACTGCTTCCCTTTCATGCCCCTCGACTCTTATAACTGCCATCTGGTTTCTGTACAAATTGTAAATAGCCTTTCGCTCCCTATATTTTACACCTGCCACCTTTAGAATTTGAAAGAGAGTATTCCAGTCAACACTGTCAGAAGCTTTCTCCAAGTCTACAAATGCTAGAAACGTATGTTTGCCTTTCCTTAATCTTTCTTCTAAGATAAGTCGTAGGGGCAGTATTGTCTCACGTGTACCAACATTTCTACGGAATCCTAACTGATAGTCCTCGAGGTCGGCTTCTATCAGTTTTTCAATTCGTCTGTAAATAAGTCGTGTTAGCATTTTGCAGCTGTGACTTATTAAACTGATAGTTCGGTAATTTTCACATCTGTCAACACTTGCTTTCTTTGGGATTGGAATTATTATATTCTTCTTGAAGTCTGAGGGTATTTCGCCTGTCTCATACATCTTGCTCACCAGATGGTAGAGTTTTGTCATGACTGGCTCTCCCAAGGCCGTCAGTAGTTCCAAAGGAATGTTGTCTACTCCGGGGGGCCTTGTTTCGACTCAGGTCTTTCAGTACTCTGTCAAACTCTTCACGCAGTATCGTATCTCCATTTCATCTTCATCTACATCCTCTTCCATTTCCATAATGTTGTCCTCAAGTACATCTCCCTTGTATAGACCCTCTATATACTCCTTCCACCTTTCTGCTTTTCCCTCTTTGTTTAGAACCGGGTTTCCATCTGACCTTTTGATATTCATACAAGTGGCTCTCTTTTCTCCAAAGGTCTCTTTAATTTTCCTGTAGGCAGTATCTATCTTACCCCTAGTGAGATAAGCCTCCACATCCTTACATTTGTCCTCTAGCCATGCGTGCTTAGCCATTTTGCACTTCCTATCGATCTCATTTTTGAGACGTTTGTATTCCTTTTTGCTTGTTTCATATACTGCATTTTTATATTTACTCCTTTCATCAATTAAATTCAATATTTCTTCTGTTACCCAAGGATTTCTACTAGCGCTCGTCTTTTTACCTATTTGATCCTCTACTGCGTTCACTACTTCATCCCTCAGAGCTACCCATTCTCCTTCTAATGTATTTCCTTCCTCCATTCCTGTCAATTGTTCCCTTATGCTCTCCTTGAAACTCTGTACAACCTCTGGTTCTTTCAGTTTATCGAGGTCCCATCTCCTTAAATTCCCACCTTTTAGCAATTTCTTCAGTTTTAATCTACTGTCAGATCATATCAAGTTGTAACTGCGTCAATACCAATGATCAACAGCGTAAAAAAAAAGTTTCAAATGGCTCTTAGCACTATGGGACTTAACTTCTGAGGTCATCAGTCCCCTAGAACTTACAACTACTTAAACCTAACTAACCTAAGGACATAACACACATCCATGCCCGAAGCAGGATTCGAACCTGCGACTGTAGCGGTCGCGCGATTCCAAACTGTAGCGCCTAGAACCGTTCTGCTACCCCGGCCGGCAACTACAGCGTCAAAACCATAAGATGCAGGAAAGCAACCAACTGGCGTACAACGTAATCAGTTACAAAGGTGAAGCACATGCGCAGGCCTGTATGCTGTCCGTATCCATCACTCCATTAGTTTACTACGTAATGTGTGAGATGGACACTCTCAGGCACGCTGCGGTTTTCTGGCAGTTGATGTTCGGCACTGATGTACTTAACAAGGTGTTATGATCGAACACATATCCTGTAACTGGCATCATTTTACACCTGATCATTGTCAGTTGTTTGTCAGAAACTGTTTCTAATAAAGTCACTTATAGCTGTTCAGCGAAACATCATTTCCCAAAATTTTCAGAAGATGTAAATCACCGCTTCCTTAAAGTCAGCAGATATAATTTTTACCTCACTCTGTTTGCGAGTAGAACAGAAAACGGAATGACTGGAAGTGAGTGGTACAGGGTGCCCTTCGCCACGTACCACACCGTGGCTTCCGGAATATGTACGTAGACGTAGGATGTAAGGAAAGAATATTAACATATAACTGTAAATAGAAATATCTAGAGTTTAACAAATAGAGTCATTACAAATATCATATCAAAATATGTGTACTGAAGTACACTACTGGCCTTTAAAATTGCTACACCAAGAAGAAATGCAGATGACAAACAGGTGTTCATTGGACAAATATATCATACTAGAACTGACATGTGCTTACATTTTGGGCGCATACAGGGCGGCCGGAGTGGCCGAGCGGTTCTAGGCGCTACAGTCTGGAACCGCGCGACCACTACGGTCGCAGGTTCCAATCATGCCTAGGGCATGGATGTGTGTGATGTATTTAGGTTAGTTAGGTTTACGTAGTCTAAGTTCTAGGGGACTGATGACCTCAGACGTTGAGTCCCATAGTGCTCAGAGCCATTTGATCCAAATTTTTTTCTTTTTTTTTGGGTGCATAGATCCTGACAAATCAGTACCCAGAGCAACCACCTCTGGCCGTAATAACGGCCTTGATACGCCTGGGCATTGAGTCAAACAGAACTTGGATGGCGAGTACAGGTACAGCTGACCAGGCAGCTTCAACACTATACCACAGTCCATCAAGAGTATGACTGGCGTATTGTGACGACCCAGTTGCTCGGCCACCATTGACCAGACGTTTTCAATTGGTGAGAGATCTGGAGACCGTGCTGGCCAGGGCAGCAGTCGAACATTTTCTGCATCCAGAAAGGCCTGTACAGGACCTGCAACATGCGGTCGTGCATTATCCTGCTGAAATGTTGGGAATCGCAGGGATCGAATTAAGGGTAGAACCACGGATCGTAATACATCTGAAATGGAACGTCCACTGTCCAAAGTGCCGTCAATGGGAACAAGAGGTGACCGAGACGTGTAACCAATGGGACCCCATACCTTCATCAAGAGTAGTGACTGGCATATTGTGACGAGCCAGTTGATCGGTCACCATTGACCAGACGTTTTCAGTTGGTCAGAGATCTGGGGAATGTGCTAACCAGGGCAGCAGTCGAACATTTTCTGTATCCTCAAAGGCCCGTACAGGACATGCAACATAAGGTCGTGCATTATCCTGCTGAAATGTAGGGCTTTGCAGGAATCAAATGAAGGGTAGAGCCATGGGTCGTAACACATCTGAAATGTAACGTCCACTGTTCAAACTACCGTCAATGGGAACAAGAGGTGACCGAGACGTGTAACCAATGGCACCCCATACCTTCACGCCGGGTGATACGCCAGTATGGCGATGACGAATACACGCTTCCAATGTGCATTCACCGCGATGTCGCCAAACTCGGATGCGACCATCATGATGCTGTAAACAGAACCTGGATTCATCTGAAAAATGCCGTTTTGCCATTCGTGCACCCGGATTCGCCATTGAGTACACCATCGCAGGCGCTCCTGTGTGTGCTGCAGCGTCAAGCGTAACCGCAGACACGGTCTTCGAGCTGATAGTCCATACAGCTGCAAACGTCGTCGAACTGTTCGTGCAGATGGTTGTTGTCTCGCAAATGTTCCCATCTGTTGACTCAGGGATCGAGACGTGGCTGCACGATCCGTTACAGCCATGCGGATAAGATGCCTGTCATCTCGACTGCTAGTGATACGAGGCCGTTGGGATCCATCACGGCGTTCCGTATTTGCCTCCTGACGCCACCGATTCCATATTCTGCTAACAGTCATCGGATCTCGACCAACGCCAGCAGCAATGTCGCGATACGATAAACCGCAATCGCGATAGGCTACAATCCGACCTTTATCAAAGTCGGAAACGTGATGGTACGCATTTCTCGTCCTTACACGAGGCATCACATCACAACAACGTTTCACCAGGCAACGCCGGTCAACTGCTGTTTGTGTATGAGAAATCGGTTGGAAACTTTCCCCATGTCAGCACTTTGTAGGTGTCGCCACCTGTGCCAACCTTGTGTAATTGCTCTGAAAAGCTAATCATTTGCATATCACAGCATCTTCTTCCTGTCGGTTAAATTTCGCGTCTGTAGCACGTCATCTTTGTGGTGTAGCAGTTTTAATGGCCAGTAGTGTCATTTTCATGTAGTATAGACCACTGAAGATGCCTGACAATTATGAGTACCATGTCTTGAACTCAAGAATATGTTTGAGTTTCAGATAACCGAAGTTTTCTTGCCTTCATTATAAAACGCAAGTGAAGCCAATGTAGTCTGCCAGTGGGTGTACCATACTACAGAGCCGTGCCAGTACTGCCTACAGGTGCCGCGCGGCAGCTCTGGCCCTTCAGGGATCAGCAGGTCGGCTGAGAAGAGCGGTGCTTTAGCTTTGGCCCGTCGGTCGCCGGCGGAGTGTTTTCACGCCAGACAATGGGGGCCCCTCCAGCCGCCTCTAGCCTCCCTCTTCTCCTTCTCCGCCAACCCCCCCCCCCAAACCCCCTCGCACACTGTAGCGGTTCCAGGCCCCACACCCGCTGCGCTCAGCTTACAGCTGTCGGGCAGAACGAGCATAAACACGACACGAGCTTCGTCTGCCGTCTGTTTACACCGTGTCGGCTCTACGGCACCAGTGCCATGTCTCCACTGGCTACACCCCCACTATCACCGCTCTTCCTGTTGTTCTTGGCGCTTCATAACCAGCGTTGCATAAGCGCCTCTTTCTAGCGCCTCCGCATGTTACATTGTATAAATACATTGTGCCGAGGTAGGTCGCGTTAGTTCATACTACCGCGGGAGGAAGGACGGAAGAGGGACGGCTGGGGATGTGCCCTTTGCCCTAGGATTTCACCCAGAACAAGTCCCGCCCATTCACCCCTCTCCACGCCTATCCATAGTGTAAGACCCTCCCCTAAACAGCCGCCAGTTCCACAAACTGGAATCTACATCAAAGTTGTTACCGTCGTAGTCCAACGCCTGTTACACTGTGATGAGACTCAGTAATGATAATACGAGGGCTGTCCACAAAGTAAGTTACGAACGGTCGCGGAATGGAAACGACTATGAAAATCCGATAAAGCTTTGCAATGATGTGTTGGGCAGTTTCTCTAGTATGACTCTAGGTAGAATTATGTCGCTCTTTTCATTCCTGAGCTCTTAGTGAGCGCGTAAAGATGTTATAGAAAATAGTGTCTCCCGCCAAGTACGAGGGCCTGGTGAGAATTTTCCCCTGAAGCTATGCAACCAACATTACATAACTGTCGTGCGGTTTCTTCTTCAAGAAAATTCTCAGCCTCATTCTGCAGGGGAAATGCAGATGTTCCCTCATCGTTTCAATTGGAAATGTTTTGTTACCCACAATACAACCCATAATTGTCTCTCACAGAGTTTCATCAAAAAATGGTTCAAATGGCTCTGAGCACTATGGGTTTCAACATCTTAGGTCATAAGTCCCCTAGAACTTAGAACTACTTAAACCTAACTAACCTAAGGACATCACACACAACCATGCCCGAGGCAAGATTCGAACCTGCGACCGTAGCAGCCTCGCGGTTCCGGACTGCAGCGCCAGAACCGCTCGGCCACCGCGGCCGGCTGAGTTTCATCTCTGCTCAGGCAAACAGCTGGCTATGAAGACAACATTTTGGCACAGACAACGAGCTTTAGGCCAGCGTAGAGAATTGTCGGACCGCACTGCCGGCTGCCTTCTACGATGAGGGTATTGGAAAGTTGGTACAACGCTACGACGAATGTCTGAGTCAGAACGGCGACTACGTAGAGAAGTAGCTGAAAGGTGTAGCTAACTGTTACAAATGAAACATTTCTGATTTTCACTGTGATTCGCATTTCGCGATCAATCGTAACTTACTTTCTGGACAGCCCTCGTAAATTTAACTTTTTCTGGATAGTAATACACTCCTGGAAATTGAAATAAGAACACCGTGAATTCATTGTCCCAGGAAGGGGAAACTTTATTGACACATTCCTGGGGTCAGATACATCACATGATCACACTGACAGAACCACAGGCACATAGACACAGGCAACAGAGCATGCACAATGTCGGCACTAGTACAGCGTATATCCACCTTTCGCAGCAATGCAGGCTGCTGTTCTCCCATGGAGACGATCGTAGAGATGCTGGATGTAGTCCTGTGGAACGGCTTGCCGGTCTAGTAATGGTAGAACGATGGGTTCGATGACGGTTTGGATGTACCGTGCACTATTCAGTGTCCCCTCGACGATCACCAGAGGTGTACGGCCAGTGTAGGAGATCGCTTCCCACACCATGATACCGGGTGTTGGCCCTGTGTGCCTCGGTCGTATGCAGTCCTGATTGTGGCGCTCACCTGCACGGCGCCAAACACGCATACGACCATCATTGGCACCAAGGCAGATGCGACTCTCATCGCTGAAGACGACACGTCTCCATTCGTCCCTCCATTCACGCCTGTCGCGACACCACTGGAGGCGGGCTGCACGATGTTGGGGCGTGAGCGGAAGACGGCCTAACGGTGTGCGGGACCGTAGCCCAGCTTCATGGAGACGGTTTCCAATGGTCCTCGCCGTACCCCAGGATCAACAGTGTCCCTAATTTGCTGGGAAGTGACGGTGCGGTCCCCTACGGCACTGCGTAGGATCCTACGGTCTTGGCGTGCATCCGTGCGTCGCTGCGGTCCGGTCCCAGGTCGACGGGCACGTGCACCTTCCGCCGACCACTGGCGACAACATCGATGTACTGTGGAGACCTCACGCCCCACGTGTTGAGCAATTCGGCGGTACGTCCACCCGGCCTCCCGCATGCCCACTATACGCCCTCGCTCAAAGTCCGTCAACTGCACGTATGGTTCACGTCCACGCTGTCGCGGCATGCTACCAGTGTTAAAGACTGCGATGGAGCTCCGTATGCCACGGCAAACTGGCTGACACTTACGGCGGCGGTGCACAAATGCTGCGCAGCTAGCGCCATTCGACGGCCAACACCGCGGTTCCTGGTGTATCCGCTGTGCCGTGCGTGTGATCATTGCTTGTACAGCCCTCTCGCAGTGTCCGGAGCAAGTATGGTGGGTCTGACACACCGGCGTCAATGTGTTCTTTTTTCCATTTCCAGGAGTGTATAATATGAATGTGAATGTGCATTATTAAGGAAATAAAAACGTTTATAGAGAATTAAAAGCATCGCCAGCAATAGAAAACAAAAAATAACGTGATGTTATTTAAGGGGAATAAGGACCAATTTTCATTATCTAATTCACTTATTATAATACGTTTATTTGAGGGAAGCAGCAGAGCAAAAATACACTGCGAAAACAATGGTCTTGAATCTGTCGTGTCGGTAGTAAAGCCACGGATGCAGTCGACTGACTCTGTTGTCTAAAATCAACGTTATTTAGAAATATGTGAAAGTCGTTTTGTTTATGTAGACCCTCATAGTAGCTCACAAAAATCAAAGAATATAAGAATGCCATAAAGTAGAAATGCCTAATGAAAGCAGTAAGATATTTGCTTATATGTCATATTTCGTCAGTATTTGCTTGGGTAATTGGTGAATTTTAACTTGTAAATTCTTCCAATGCCATACCTGCACGTTATAAACGAGGTTATAAAGAACTGTGGCTGTTTTTGTGTGATTAGTGTCCTATATGCTGTGGCAAACGCCTCAGGAAAATAATCTGTCGTTATTCTTTGTCCTGTCTGTTTTTAACCAAAAGATTTATTAATTTCGTAAATGTCATTCACCAATTTAAAAAAAAATAATAATGATGATGTGTATGTTTGTCACAGAGCAGTTATGGAGGAAATAAATGCTGCAGTGTTTCACGGCTGTAAAACGTCCTTCATGATGTGCTAGTTCTCCCACCCATAAAACTTTTCAGCAAAACTATTCAGTGAATAACACGCAAAAACAGATTGGATCGATCTGGCAAGAACAAAGTAATTTTGATACGATCTGGGAGTAGAATGGACGTTGGTGCTTATTTCACATATACTGTCTGAGTTCTGAAACTTAAGTGTCGAGTACTCTGTGGTTCCTCTTTCTCCAAGCAAATTATTCTTTGAGGGTAGGCTTTTCCTGTTGTAGCTTTGGGTGCTTTTTCTGACATAGAAGTATGTTTCTTCATAGGCTATTCATTGGAATACTGAGTTCTCGTATTTAAAGAATTCAGAGCTAAATTGTTTTCTCTTATGTTTGCTGTGGAAGTACCTAGGACAGCTGAGGCCAATTGAGCACTTTTTTTTTCTTTCTTTTTGTAACGTGTCTTTTAACTATCTGGCAAAATTTATGACCCAGCAAGATATTAATTTAATGTTCACTCCAAGTGCAGCCGAAGGCGGTAAAGCACGTGGCACAAGTGAATCGTTGCCCAGGCGCCGAACAACGACCGGGGAAACCGGGGGTGAGTGGGCTGGACTTGAAATCGTAGCGCTAACGACTCCTTCGCTGTGGGGGTGGGATGGGGGAGAGGGGAGGGGAGAGAGGGAGAGAGAGAGAGAGAGAGAGAGAGAGAGAGAGAACGCATTTGTGCAGAGCTGTCTACAATGAATCACCGCATTCAAGTAAGTCTTATCTTATAACAGCTACGGTATTAACAGTGACATTGATGTCTTGTCCTCCTGACAAAGTTCAGGCAAATTTATACATTGAAGCTTCAGAGAAACTGGTGTAGGCAAGAGTATTCAAATACAGAGATATGTAAACAGGCGGTTGGCAACGCCTAGATAAGATAACAAGTGTCTGGCGCAGTTGTTAGATCAGTTAAAATTAAAACAGTCTTGATGGCAATCTTGTTAAAATATTTTTTATTGGCGTGAGTGACCGGTTTCGACTCTATGAAAGAGTCATCTTCAGTCTCCAGAGCGGTGGATGGACACTGCTAGATGAGTTCCGTCGACCCACGACGCTCGTGTAAGTGCTAAAAAAAATATTTTAACAAGGTTGCGATCAAGACTGTTTTAAATTTTAATCTTAACTACTTTTAAGTTCGCTATGTTTTCAAAAATCTTATGTTACATCGGTTACTGCTGCTGCAATGACAGGTTATCAAGATTTAAGTGATTTTGAACGAGCTGTTATAGTCGGCGCACTCGTTGGAATGATATGGGACCCGTGATATGTCTAGATACGACTCTGACAAGTGATACGTACGTAAGCATCCTGTCTGATCACCTGCATCCATTCATATCCATTTTGCATTCCGAAGGACTTGGGCAATTCCAGCAGGACAAAGCGAACTCCACACATCCAGAATTGCTACAAAGTGGCTCCACGAACAGTGTTCGCCGGCCGGAGTGGCCGAGCGGTTCTAGGCGCTACAGTCTGGAACTGCGCGACCGCTACGGTCGCAGGTTCGAATCCTGCCTCGGGCATGGATATGTGTGACGTCCTTAGGTTAATTAGGTCTAAGTAGTTATAAGTTCTATGGGACTGATGACCTTAGAAGTTAACTCCCATAGTGCAATGACCTCAGATGTTAAGTTCCATAATGGCCAGAGCCATTTTGAACAGTCTTCTGACTTTAAACACTTCCGATGGCCACCAGACTCCCCAGACATTATCGAGCATATCTGGGATGCGTTGCAACGTGCTGTTCAGAAGAGATCTGCACTCCGTCGTACTCTTACGGATTTATGGACAGCCCTGCAGGATTCATGGTGTCAGTTCACTCCAGCACTAATTCAGACATTAGTCGAGTCCATGTTACGTCGTGTTGCGGCACTTCTGTGTTTTCGCGCGGAAGGACGCGATGTTAGGCAGGTGTACCAGTTTCTTTGGTTATATATATTTAAAAAAGGAACTAGCTGACAAACCCGGAATTGCTCAGGTATTCATTCTGTCAAATTTTTACTAGTAACACAAACAAAACAAATGAACTGCATTTGTAATGTAATTACTCGGACAGCTTTTACACGCTGTGCGCAGCTCCTTCACGTGTCTTCGACGCGATTTGTAAGCGTCTGTGTGGTAACGCCTATTCATAACTCTATAGACGGAGATTTTTTTTTCGCCTGCAGTGGTTTGCGCTTCGCCAGCTGCCAAATGCACTTCTGGGCGTCAGGCATTTCCCTAACTTCACCCGACTGCAGGAGTGTCTTAGTAGTAAAGAATACATCTATTGAAACTTCACGCATGGTCCGAGATTCTTTTTGCAGGTATTGCAGTGTTTGAACTTTCTATCGTACATGCATTGCTTAGCTGCATTCAGCGGCATATGTGAATACTGACTGCAAAATGTGTTGTGAACAGAGTTAGTGGCAGAGAAGTAATAAATGTACAATGAGGCAGTTTTCTACGCATCTCAGTTTTTATGACGTCATATCCCTTGAGCTATGACAGCAAGGTGGTTTTTCCCCAAACAGCGAATGTTCCTTACACTAAGAGACACACACAGACAGTAGGACACACACACACACACACACACACACACACACACACACACACACACACACACACACACACATTTTTATAATACTTTGTATGTATGGATTATCGCAGTGCATTTACACACTCCTGGCCATTAAATTTGCTACACCAAGAAGAAATGCAGATGATAAACGCATATTCATTGCACATATATATATTATACTAGAACTGACATGTGATTACATTTTCACGCAATTTGGGTGCATAGATCCTGAGAAATCAGTACCCAGAACAACCACGTCTGGCCGTAATAACGGTCTTGATACGCCTGGGCGTAGAGTCAAACAGAGCTTGGATGGTGTGTACATGTACAGCTGCCAATGCAGCTTCAACACGATACCACAGTTCATCAAGAGTAGTGACTGGCGTATTGTGACGAGCGAGTTGCCCGACCACCATTCACCAGACGTTTTCAATTGCTGAGAGATCAGGAGAATGTGCTGGTCAGGGTACCAGTCGAACATTTTCTGTATCTAGAAAGGCCCATACAGGACCTGCAACATTCGGTCGTACATTATCCTGCTGAGATGTAGATTTTCGCAGGGATCGAATGAAGGGTAGAGCCACGGGTCGTAACACATCTGAAATGTAACGTCCACTGTTCAAATTGCCGTTAATGCGAACAATAGGTGACCCAGAAGTGTAACCAATGGCACCCCATACCATCACGCCGGGTGATACGCCAGTATGGCGATGACGAATACACGCTTCCAATGTGCGTTCACCGCGATGTCGCCAAACACGTATGCGACCATCATGACGCTGTAAACAGAACCTGGATTCATCCGAAAAAATGACGTTTTGCCATTCGTGCACCCAGGTTCGTCGTCGAGTACACGATCGCAGGCGCTCCTGTGTGATGCAGCGTCAAGGGTAAACACAGCCACGGTCTCCGAGCTAATAGTCCATGCTGCTGCAAACGTCGTCGGACTGTTCTTGCAGACGTCCCCATCTCTTGGCTCAGGGATCGAGACGTGCCTGCACCATCCGTTTCAGCCATGCGGATAAGATGCCTGTCATCTCGACTGCTAGTGATACTAGGTCGTTGGTATCCAGCACGGCGTTCCGTATTACCCTCCTGAACGCACCGATTCCATATTCTGCTAACAGTCATTGGATCTCGACCAACGCGAGCAGCAATGTCGCGATACGATAAACCGCAATCGCGATAGGCTACAATCTGACCTTTATCAAAGTCGGAAACGTGATGGTACGCATTTCTGATCCTTACAGGAGGCATCACAACAACGTTTCACCAGGCAACGCCGGTCAACTGCTGTTTGTTTGTGAGAAAACGGTTGGAAACTTTCCTCATGTCAACACGTTGTAGATGTCGCCACCGGCGCCAAATTTGTGTGAATGCTCTGAAAAACTAATCTTTTGATTTTCACAGCATCTTCTCCCTGTCGGTTAAATTTCGCGTCTGTAGCGCGTCATCTTCGTGGTGTACCAATTTTAATGGCCAGTAGGGTACAAATGGCGCCATGTCGATTGATGACAAAAGTAGTTCTGGACGTCCATCATCTGCCCATATCGTTGATCTAGGTGGCCGTGCAGTTCGAGGCGCTACGATCGTAGGTTCGAATCCTGCCTCGGGCATAGTTGTGTGTGATGTCCTTAGGTTAGTTATGTTTAAGTCTTCTAAGTTCTAGGGGACTTATGATCTCAGAATTGAGTCCCATAGCGCTCAGAGCCATTTGAACCATTTGGACTGCCCAAATCGACGAAAATACTGAAAAAATTCGAGAGCTTGTGCTCAAAGACCGTCGACAGACAATTGTGCAAATGCCAGAGATTGGTGGGTTATCATGGAGGTCTGTTCGGTGAATTTGTGGCAGACAGGTTCTTCCACCAAGACAACTCACCTCCAGTTAGAGCCATCTCTTTTAGTTTCTGGCTAAAAATGGCGTGGTTCCGCTGTCCCAAACACCTTACTCGCCTGAACTGGTTTCGTGGAATTGGGTGCCTATATCTACATAGGTTCCGCAAGCCACCGTATGGTGCCTGGCGGAGGGTACCCTCTACCACTACTTGGCACTTCGTTGTAGACCTCCGTACGAGCCGGAATTCCTCGTATCTTGTGTTCGTGGTCCTTACACGCAATGTGTGCTGGCGGCAGTGGAATCGTTCGGCAGTCAACTTCAAGAGCCGACAATGGAAGGACACCGATTTGAAAACTCTGAAGAAGTCGAGAAAAAAACGTTGGAGGATAACTACAAAAAATGTTTCGGACAGTGTAAGCACCGACGTGACAAATGTATTAGTTGTAATGGAGAGTAATTTGGAGGGTACAAGGTGTTTTGTAAACAATTTGAAAATTCATATAATAATAATTCCAATTTTCTTTTGGTATCCCCCTCTTATTGCCTGAGGAAACTACAACCACCCTGACAGAACTGTGATTTCTTTGATTTCTCTGGGAGACGACTGACTGGAACTGCAATATGTAAAACATTAGTACGCTTTACTTCAAGAATGATAAAAAGGTTTACTTATCTTTATACAATCCAGTGCCACAAGAATGTGTCGAATATTTGCAACTGGTTTTGAAGAGTAAATGTACATAGCTCTTATCTTGAACTAGAATTTCAACATTTACAGAAGTACAGTTCCTAGTGGTTGATACTGACAGCTTCATCAGAGGTCATGAGTTTGGGCAGAGCGAGTCCGCGTTCTGCTATATTTCAACCTGCGTGTGATGGCGCTGCTGAGAAAGAGGGCGTGCCTTCAGGAACGCCTCCCGTTCGTCGTTGCGGATTGCAGCGAGACATCGATTTGTAGAGGTGCGTTGCCAACTTTGCTGCGGCATCGCAATCTTTGGACGATACCACACTTTCGCCATTTTGTGAGGGATATCAGCGAGTGGAATTGTGTATAAAGTTCTTTGGAAGTCGCTAATTGCTCTCATTATAAAATGCTGTATCAATACCCTCCGGGTAATTTGCATGACTGTCTCAAGACACATACACAGTTTCTAACTTGAATACTTGACCTGTATTAAACCAATAACATAAGGATGCACTTCTTAACGTCGTTTCAAGGTTTTAAATTCGGAGGTTCTGCTTAGAACTAACTGTTAAGAAAAAAGTTCAGTTCGTTGCGCCGTTTCCGCGTTATTTGGCACTGAAGTTGGCCAATCAGGTCGTTGCGTGCATAGATTCATGCAGCCTGTCAGAGGCGGTGTCGCCAAACGTGTTATTTGTATTGTATACCGAAACCGAACAAACGCACCGTTTGCTCACTTTGCTTAAATTTACCTCTTCCGAAAAAGGCTCATTTTAACTCCTAACAAGCATTTCAACGAGGGGTAACTTGGATCCACAGATGCCAGCGCATTACTGAATTTTAACGCGTGAAGCGCTTTAATTTGCGGCCGCAACGGATTAATTGACTCACTTTGTACGATAAATAGCTCGGAAACGGTGCAACGTATTGAATTTCTCTTTTTACATTTATCTCTCAGCACAAGCCCACTTGGAACACCCTTTCAAGCTTTTCAGAGTGTTTTGACCACACTGTAGGTACAGTCAGAGAGGAATTATGTAACTGTCAATAAAAATCAGTCCGTGAAGGTTTGATAGAGAAGAACTAGCTGCCCTCCTTAGTGTTGCCCGCAGTTAAACAGTTGCCTGTACTCAAAAGACCGGATATGTATTTGTTCCTATCTTCTATTAGTACATCTCCTCTTTCTGCCTCTCTATGCTCATCTCCTCCTCCCCACACCTCTCTGTCTGCCCCTATAGCCACTCTTTGCGTCCACCTCCTCCACCCACCACTCTCTATCCATCTCCCCCTGCCACCCCCCCCCCCCTCTTTCTGTCTCTCTGTCTGTCTCCCCTTGCCTCTCTGTCTTCTCCTCCTCTATCGCTGTTCAACTTCTGCTGCCTCCTCTCTCCGACCTTCTCCTTTTTGCTTTCTTTGCCCATCTCCTTTCCCATCTACCTGTCCATCTCCTCTTCCTCCCTTTTTCTGTCCATCTCCTCTTCTTAGCAAATGTCCTCCTTTCTCCTACGTCCATCTCCTCCTCACCATTCCTTCTCCACTCTGTCACCCTCACTCCAATACAAGTTAGTGGTTCTTATCCCCACTGTGTTTCCATGTAAATAATATGTACGAGGGGCGTTTGAAAAGTCCGTGCGAAGTCCGACAGGTGGCACCACCGGCGCGTATCGAGGTCATGTTAGTAGCATCTTTGGAAAGAACGCACACCAAATTTCAGCCATATTGGTCTATTTCTCGGACGTGTCTGGACGTCACGGTAAGCAGTGGGATAACGTGCTGACTGTCGCTCACCATACGTCCCGAAAACCGAGAGTGGCCGTGTGGGTTGCCCTTTCTTTTCAGAGCAGGCTCCTTTGGGCATCACCCGCGGCTCCCCTACAACACAGCGGTACGATGACGATATCCCATATCCTTGCCAAGCCCTAACTTGTTCAGCAAGGTCGCCGAACATCTCCCCAATTGAGAACGTTTGCAGCATTCTGCTCAGTATCCTTCAACCGCTTCTGCATTATGATGGATCGGACAGAATCTGGCAAGCTATCCCTCAGGAGAATATCCAACTAGTCTCGCAATCAATGCCAAACCTTACAACTGCCTTTATAAGGGCGTGAGATGGACCAGCGTGTTAGTGACTTGCTCAGTTTGTGAATCTCTTTCTCTTGAATAAATCATCCAATTTTTCCTGAAATTGAAAGTCATTTGTTTGTCTGTATATGCACAGCATATGTACCAAGTTCCGTCCAGTTTGGACAATTCCTTCGTGGTATGTCTTTTTTTTTGTGTGTGTTCATCAGTCCAAACTTGTAGGCTTGGCCGGCATCTGCACGTATATTCAAACACGCATTTATCGCCGTGTTTTCATATTTTTGTTCAATATCTGTACCGACTGTGAATTTGTTCAGTATCTGACGAAGTAGAGAGGATACAAAATGTAGACTGGCAATGGCAATAAAAGCGTTTCTGGAGAAGAGAAATTTGTTAAAATCGACTATAAATTTAAATGTTATGAAGTCGTTTCTGAAAGTATTTGTATGGAGTGCAGCCTTGTATAGGAGTGAAACGTGGACGATAAATAGTTAGGACAAGAAGAGAATATAAGCTTTCGAAATGTGGTGCTACAGAAGAATGCTGATGATTAGATGGGTAGATCACATAACTAATGAGGAGGTATTGAATAGAATTGAGGAGAAGAGAAATTTGTGGCACAATTTGCCTAGAAGAAGGGATCAAAAAAATGTTCAAATGTGTGTGATTCTTATGGGTCTTAACTGCTAAGGTCATCACTCCCTAAGCTTACACACTACTTAACCTAAATTATCCTAAGGACACACCCATGCCCAAGGGAGGACTCGAATCTCCGCCAGGACCAGCCGTACAGTCCATGACTGCAGCGCCCTAGACCGCTCGGTTAAAGAAGAGATCGGTTGGTAGGACATATTCTGAGGCATCAAGGGATCTCCAGTTTAGTATTGGTGGGCGCTGTGGAGGGTAAAAATCGTAGAGGGAGACCAAGAGATGAATACACCAAGCAGATTCAGAAGCATGTAGGTTGCAATAGCTACTGGGAGATGAAGAAGCTTACACAGGGTAGAGTAGCGTGGAGAGCTGCATCAAACCAGTCTCTGAAGACCACAACGAACAAACAATCTGTACTACTGCGATGTATTTTTCTGTCCAATAATGGAGGCAGGCCTGACACAGGGTAGCCGCTGGTGGCTCGGGCTGAGTTTGGGATTGGAGTTTGGGTTTCGGGGTTTCGGACTGTAGCGAGTCCTCGCGGCGTGAGCGCCGGCACAACGGCGCCGCGTCATTAAGCTGCCTGCCTGCTGGCTAATGATGTCACAGCCGCCCTCAGCCAATTAGCGCGCGAGGGGCTCCAACTGCGGCTCCTCCTGCAGACTCCAGCTCTCTCCGGCAACAGCTCTCAGGCACCTTCACAACCTGGCGCCTCCACTGGCCGAAACAGTTATTGCGTGAGTCCAGATCTTGTACACTGCGTAACGCCGGCTTCTAATCTACTCTCACAGTCAGGCTGCTGTGTTAAATTTATTTACGGAGACTGATCTAAGTAGGGCCTTCAGGATCGCTCTCACGCCAAATCAGGTTGTCACAGTAGTTTTTACATATAAAATGCATGTTTGAACATCAGATGGTTTTTTTTTTTGTTTTTTTTTTTTTTTTTTTTTAAAGCCAAATATCGTCCGGTTTCAGTCACACATGTTGGAACACGCTAGGCAATACTGAGCCTACGACTTATCTTAGAAGATAGATTCAGAAAAGGCAAACCTAAGTTTCTAGCATTTGTAGGCTTAGAGAAAGCTTCTTTCAAATTCTGAAAGTAGCAAGGGAAAAATACAGGCAGTCAAAGTCTATTTACCCTTTACAACTTGTACGGAAACCAGATTGCGGTTATAAGAGACGACGGGCATGAAAGGGAGGCAGTGATTGAGAAGGAGTGATACAGGGTTGTAGATTATCCCCAATGTTATTCCATTGGTATATATAGCAAGCAGTAAAGGAAACAAAGAAATATTTGGTGTAGGAACTAAAATTCATGGAGAAGAAATAAAACCTTTGAAGTTTGCCGATGACATAGTAATTTTGTCAGAGACAGCGAAGGATCTGGAAGAGCAGCTGAATGGAATGAACACTGTCTTGAAAGGAGGATATAACATTAACATCAACAAGAGTAAAACGAGGATCATGGAATGTAGTTGAATTAAACCGGGTAATGCTGGGGGTATTAGATAAGGAAATTAGACATTTAAAGTAGTACATGAGTTTTTGCTATTTTGAAAGCAAAATAATTAATGATAGCCGAAGCAGAGAGGATATAAAATGTAGACTGGCTGTGGCAAGCAAAGCGTTTCTGAAGAGGAGAGTTTTATTGACATCGAGTATAGATTTAAATGTCTGGAAGTCCATTCTGAGAGTATTTATATGGAGTGTATCGACGTATGGAAGTGAAAAATCGACGATAAATAGTTTAGACAAGAAGAGAACAGAAGCTTTCGAAATGTAGTGCTACAGAAGAATGCTGAAGATTAGATTGGTAGATCACATGACTAGTGAGGAGGTACTGAATAGAACTGGGGAGAAGAGGATTTGTGGCACAACTTGACTAGAAGAGGGATGTGTTGTTGGGACACTTTCTGAGGCATCAAGGGATCACAATTTAGTGCTTGAGGGAAGTATGAAGAGTAAAAATCGGAAAGGGAGACCAAGATATGAATACACTGAGCAGATTCAGAAGGATGTAGATTACAGTAGGTACTGGGAGATGAAGAAGCTTGCACAGGGTAGAGTAGTATGGAGAGCTGCAACAAACCAGTCTCTGGACTGAAGATCACAACAAAACAACACAACACATACTAAGTCACAACACGGATAGACAAGTGTGACTGTGACGGATGGTCATTGGTTGTGTCGAAAAATAAGAGCAAAAGTCGCTGCAGAATTGAATGTCGCACTCAAGAAACTAGTCAGCACGAAAACAACAAGAACAGAGTTCCATGTGTAAGTAGGCTGTTTAGTTTTTTATATTGATAACGCCACATAGCACTCTGTATGAAAATCACTGGCTGTGCTGCGTGCAGTCTGTGGCTGGTTTGCATTGTTGTTGGCTATTGTAGTGTTGGGCTGTTGGCTGTTAACAGCGCGTAGCGTTGCGTAGTTGGAGGTGAGCTGCCAACAGTGGTGGATGTGGGGAGAGAGATGGCGGAGTTTTGAAATTTGTAAGACTGGATGTCATGAACTGCTATTTACATTATGACTTTTGAACACTATTGTGGTAAATACATTATTTGTTCTCTATCAAAATCTTTCATTTGCTAACTATGCCTATCAGTAGTTAGTGCCTTCAGTAGTTTGAATCTTTTATTTAGCTGGCAGTAGTGGCGCTCGCTGTATTGCAGTAGTTCGAGTAACGAAGATTTTTGTGAGGTAAGTGATTTGTGAAAGGTATAGGTCAATGTTAGCCAGTGCCATTCTTTTGTAGGGATTATTGAAAGCCAGATTGCGTTGCGCTAAAAATATTGTGTGTCAGTTTAAGCACAGTCTTGTATATTTTTTCTAAGGGGATGTTTCATATGGCGACCCTGCCAGGATACCTAACTGGAATCTTCTGATTTTTTCTTGTAGTTTGTGTAATTTGTGTAACTTTAGTTTATTGCTAGCACATATTTATAGAGAGAATTTCCTTTGTGGTTGTAGTTTTTCATTGTTGTACAGTAAAACAGTTGTGGCATGCATGTAGATTTGCACCAAGTATTTCGCAGCTGCGCTTGCAATTGACTAGATATTATTTTCAGTGCTATCTTAATATGTTCTCTTATTTTTGCCCTTCAAATTGTGCTTTTCTGTGTTATCATGTGAAACATTGTGACAATAATGTCGTGTGAAAAACGTAACACTAAGCTCCAAAGTAAACTGAGAAATAATAGTGACAACGAGCGTAGCTTACCAGCACCACTGTGTAATGAATTAACAGACATTCAAAGTTGTAATTCTGTAACTGAACATAGGGAAATGGAGCAGGCGTCAAATAATGGTGTAGACAATGAAACAAGTAGTGAACAGGGAAGCATTATCGATCGATCGGTCGGCAACAGCTCGCCTCAGGAATCCAAAATGACAGAACACAATATTGCAAATACTGTAGACTCAGGTTTTGGGTCCTCTCCGTTTACTCAAATGAGTCAAGACACATTTTCTGCTTGTCAAAATGTGAATGTTGCCGGTGAAAATACACTGCCAAGAAGCATAGAGAAACAGATTCCAGACACTAATACGTTATTATTACAATTAATGCAACAAATGGAACAAAATCAGAGACAAACACAGCAAAAGCTTCAAAAGTTAGACACAATGGAACAAAATCTTCAAATGTTAGACACAATGGAACAAAAGCTTCAAAAGTTAGACTCAGTGGAACACACACTTGAACAAACACGTGAATATTTAACTAATGAGTTACATAAAATCGAATCGAAATGTCAAAAAGTCTGTAATGACGTATAAACACAAATTTGTGAGCATTTTCAACCTATTTTTTCGCGGCATGAAAATGCATTACAGAATCACGACCTTGAAAGCTAAAATTGACTCAGTTGCATCTACCGATTCGGTTACGCAACTTGCAAAAACTCAGGGAAACTTAAAGGACACAGTAGATACGATTTCAACACAAATTGACACTGAAATTTGGTTCAGAAAAACACACTAAGGAAATAAGTACGCTATCGGAGAAAGTAGCCGAACTTTCGGATCAGTTCACTAACTTATCTGCAACGGTAGATGATGATCTGAATGACACAGAAGAGTGCGAACAAATTAGGAAATTCAAACAAAATCAGAATCAAATTAATACGCAACCCCAAAGAGAAATCCGAGAAGTACAAGATCAGCTGACACAGGTAATACAAGCATTACGTATTTCAGAGGACACTCGCTCTCCAACACGGGAAGAGGGACTTAGAAATACAGAAAAGCCACAAAATAATAACCCAGGGCATTTTGGAAATTATGAAAGAAATTGGCAAGGTGCACCGAATTTTGAGATGGAACCGGCGATACGACGTAACAATGACCGATATGCGACTCGCCGACACGGTGGTTTTGACTATAAGCTGTTCATTACTACACGTAAATTCAAAACATTTAAGAATTCTGGAAACGACATTCATCAATTCTCTCATTGTTTTCCTACCAACTGCTCATTAGAACACAGATTAAAATTTATGTGTGGCTACTTAGAGAATGAACCAGCTGTAAGAATGCGATCGGTCATTCACGATTGTGCCAGTGAAGGAGAATTTTATCATGCCTTCCTCTCAGCATATTGGTCTCAAGCTGCACAAGACCGAGTAAAACATAGCATCATAATGACGAAACATTTCGAACAATCTTAATTCTCCAGTCTTGTGAAATATTTTGAAGACATGTTGCTCAAGAATCAGTACCTGTCAAACCCATACAGCCCCTCAGAACTCATCCTCATTTGCTTAATCAAATTACCTGAACATTTACGACATATTATTTTGGCAGGACGTTGCAAAGACGACATTGAAGCTTTTCAGGGACTCTTACAAGAATTAGAAATTGACACTGACAATCGCGGAACGCGAAAACAGGAACACAACGATTACAGGTCACATCCGTCACAATTCCGCAATGACAGAAATAATAACTGGACACGACAAGGCTATTCTTACAACGTAAATCGTGACGAAAACAGACGCCACCCATATGACAACCGTTGGGAGAGTAGTAATAATTACAGAGAAAGATCACATTTCCGTGGTAATGACTATCACAGAGAAACAGACAATACGGGAACCAAAATAATTATTATCAAGGGAGACAGAATAACTTTAGACGCAACGGTCCACCACGTAGTTACGATTCCGGGAGAAATTCTCCACCACATGACCCACAAACAAGAAACTATGTAAACTACCGGCAAAACGACAGACCTGAATTCCATCAAAACTGGCGAGCTTCAAACAGGGCAGGGCCTTCTCGGCAAGGTGAATTTGTAGAAGTTAGGTCCCCTAATCCCGATAACGACGCGCGCCAACAAAGAGACAGACAATGACTCGCACCGCCGGCTGGCTCAGCGAAAAATAACATAGACGCTAACCTTGAGAAAAATTTTAGCATTCCTTACCGGCGTATACAACATGATAATTGCGTTGAAGTTGAAACACTGCGTACTAGGAAGAGCAAAGGTTTACACCACATTTTATATGTAAAACAGTTTCTTGGATGGTAATCTGCTTTTCAACTTAGTCTTTGCTATAAAATTTTTCACTTCACGTTACTAGTACAATTTGTCAAACTGAGAAACTCTTAACAGGCAACGATGTTTTGAAGTTAACTATCCAGTCTAGAACCTAGGGATCATTTTTAAACAGAAATTATGAATGCATTGTTATAGTGAACAGACGACACAGTGTTGTTATTTGTACATTCTTGCTTGTTAGTTGCACGATTATGTAACGACTATCAGGCTTACATACTTAGAACATATACTGGTACTGCTAAGGAGATTTTAATGCAACATTTTGGTTTACTTGAAAAGATACTCTTTATTTGAAGTACATTCGGTGAGATTAAAGATGACTTAGCATTTAGTTTATTTGACAGCTACACGATTATATCACGACGCTACTAATATGTGACACAATTTACATTGTTGCTTTTGTGTATCTGTTTTATATCTGCACAGTTTTTCTGTACTATTTTGGAAAGTAAAACATGTTTTAGTAGTAACTTTTGTGGTATAGGTACAATGAGATAGCCTTTTCCGTAGCACAACAATACGTTACATTATAGTACTTTCTTGATCACGGTACGATACGTAATAACTACAATACCTATACGCAAAGCATTTCACTTTCGTTTATGATGAAGTAAGTACATTGACTTCAACAGAACTTTGCTTACAGTGGACGTTAACTACGACACTTCCACAGAATTATCTTACAGCAAGACGCACATTTAGCGCTACAGGACACGCATTTGAGAGATTAATTTTGTACTTAAGCCATTTATTTTTCAAGATTTTTGAATTACAAAGAAAGTTTTCCACGATACATTTCATTCCAATGCTGTAATCTGTAACACCTGAGGGTATAATTACATGTTTACATAATTACACAGTTGGATAACTTCACACTTATGAAACTGTATTTTGTCTGTGCTTTGTGTACTCTTCATATTTTTTCAGAACCATTGTGGTACTATGAGAGCTTTGAATGATGTATTTGGTATGGGATCATGATTTTTAAAGTACGTTTGAGGTAGATGACACTATTTAAATGAGCAGAGAATTTTTTTATGTTTTGAAATTATTGCAGAAAGCTCCGACGTTTTTGAGATTTGACTGAGGTGTTATGATGTTATTATTACAGCGACGATGTGTATTATGCGGTTGAGGTATGTTTATGATCAATGAGATGATGCTATATGAGGAATATGATTACGCTATGTATTTATGATGATGAAATATTGAAGATGTGTTGATGAAAATGTATATGTGTAATAAGGTAAGGAATAACGAGTAGTGGTTAGGGACTCTGGCTTGTGAGAAAGGATGTTGGAAACCAAGCATCGTACTTTATGAGTTATGAAATGTATGTAAATGCGTGAATGTATTAAAATGCCGACGAAAATGTGTTGGACACTGTTATATCAATAGGATTTTGTTTCTACAGATTTGTAACGCAAATTCTTGACCTGTGAAATTTTTTATATGAGACTGCCACTGCAGCGGAAACTGCTGTCGTAAATATTTCAGTAAGAAAGGTAAGTGACCTTGACGTAATGCGTTTTGGGCGCCCAGCTGAGAGGAAGTTGTCTGACAAAAGAATGCCATTACGTGGAGAAAAAGAAGAGGGCATTATCCTCACTATTGACACTCCTTTTACTTTAAAGATACTTACATCTGCACACCTGATTATGACAAGCGTCTTTCTACGAGAATTGAGAGAATTTTTTAGTACCTTATGAAATGCCATATGGCTAATGAATGATGTTTCATGCCTTCTTTTGTTCATATTTGCTCATTATGTTTAATATCTAGTCTCTAGCTGCACTTGCAGCATTGGTTAAAATAAAATTCAATAGATGTACTAATATCACTATTTTCTGTCTACAGACCCAGTAAAGAATAATTTTATTATGTACTTTCGTAGAAAAGAAAGCAAAAATACACATTTCCCTTCACAGCAATCGCATAAATAATTTTTTTAATGACTTGGTAACTTTCTTGCAGAGTACGTTTTTTTGATGCATCACTCTAGTGTTAAGATGTGACATAGGTATTAGACATGGCCATTTTTACTGTAATATTTTTTCTGCTTGAGCTTTTTCTTGTTTAGATATAAGTTATTGCATTTGCTGCTGCTGTTTGCCAGGCATAGTGTTACTGAATTCGACTTTGTATTACTCCGTTAAGCCAGCTTTACTACGGATTTATTTTTCTTGTTTGCTGCACATTGCCTTATATCAGTTGTAATATTGCAATTGATTTGCTGGTTGCTTTGACAATTTCCATTTTGTTTCATTGCTGTTTGTATTAATTGTTTTGTGTTACTGCATTGCCTCGTCCCTTAGTTTAGCATCTGAGCTCAGTAGATTTAAGTTAGTTTAAGAGGGGGTAGATTATATATGAGAACGAGTTGTGATGAATTGGATGAAATGCATTGAGAAGCTATAAGAAAATGGTTTGGCCAATAAAGGATTTTGAAAGAGGATATGGACAAAAATTAGGGTTTAGGGACAACAGGTTTAGGTAGGATTTTCTTGGAAATGAATGAGGAGGTAAGATAATGGAAAATACCCTGTCCTTTCCTCCTGTGTTATTCTGCTATGTGTTTATGTATCCTTGTGTATTTGTCCTTTTCCTGTCTTTATGTGTTTAGTTAATAAGGTTTATGTTGTAGAATTTTTCAAATACTAAGTTATTTTCTTTGTAAAGATGTTTAGACACTATTTATTCTGTTCTGTTTTAATGCTCATGTGTGAAATTAATGTTTCGAAAACTATTATCATTATTTTATATATTCACTTATGTTATAATTCCTGTAACACTGCACTGATGTATCTGTTTATTTCTATTCTTTTGTAAAGCCTGTACTACTACAAATTTATCTGTATTGTTATGTTCTTTAATAATGTATTTTGTACCTTTGTTATTGTATTCTTATGTTATAAAGTTGTAATTGACACCAATTCATCAAATTAAGTAACTTGTAAGTTACATTTGACTGCACACGTTTCTGTTGGTCATAGTATATGGACAATATGTGAGAAGTAAGGACTGTTAGTGTTTGGACGTGTATTAATAAGTCAGCAAGGGACTGGATAACAGCATTGCTGGTTCTAAGGACATTTAAAAAAAAATGTGAGTGCACAAGTGGTGGTTGTGGACTTGCTATATTATCCGCAAGACTCTTCAATGGTGATTGTGCACCTGCACAGTCAAACAGATGGCTGCTGGCCATCTCTACAAGGACTACAGTGCGTCTACACCTTTGATGACTCACCAATACCATTATTTCTACAAGGACTGCAGTGGGTCTGCATCTTTGATGGCCAACCAATACCGTAATCTCTACCAGGACTACAGTGGGTCTGCTCTGTGATGACCTACCTACCAATATCTTTCAACTTCGACTGACTCTGCGGTGGGTTTGCTCTGTTGTGGCCCATTACCTGTCTGCATGTCAAGAGTCAACACAGTCTCTCCCTTGGAAGAACAACACTACTTCTTCCAGACTGCATGGAAATCCACTACTTCCGTGTGCCTTTTCTTTTACTGCTCAGACTTTGAGAAAAAAACTGCAATTTACTATGATGGATGATCAGGACTGTCTTTATGGACTGTGAGAAAATTTTAGCTTTTGACCAACATTGTAACAATAAGTGTGTGCATTTGATTTCTTTGTTATTGTAATTATGAAAATTTTTCATCAAATCTGTATTGGCCACTGCCCAAAACAATTTGTAAACTTTTTGTGGGGAGCATGGGGGCTATGTAAGTAGGCTGTGTAGGTTTTTATATTGGTAACGCCACGTAGCGCTCTGTATGAAAATCACTGGTTGTGCTGCGTGCAGTCTGTGGCTGGTTTGCATTGTTGTTGGCTATTGTAGTGTTGGGCAGCGGCAGCTGGATGCTAACAGCGCGTAGCGTTGCGCAGTTGGAGGTGAGCCGCCAACAGTGGTGGATGTGGGGAGAGAGATGGCGGAGTTTTGAAATTTGTAAGACTGGATGTCATGAACTGCT
Organism: Schistocerca gregaria; assembly: GCF_023897955.1. Lineage (NCBI taxonomy): Eukaryota > Metazoa > Arthropoda > Insecta > Orthoptera > Acrididae > Schistocerca > Schistocerca gregaria. Next base: position 182,788,190 of record NC_064929.1, on the reverse strand, counting down.
ATATACATAATGACTTTTGAACACTATTGTGGTCAATACATTGTTTGTTCTCTATCAAAATCTTTCATTTGCTAACTATGCCTATCAGTAGTTAGTGCCTTCAGTAGTTTGAATCTTTTATTTAGCTGGCAGTAGTGGCGCTCGCTGTATTGCAGTAGTTCGAGTAACGAAGATGTTTGTGAGGTAAGTGATTTGTGAAAGGTATAGGTCAATGTTAGTCAGTGCCATTCTTTTGTAGGGATTATTGAAAGTCAGACTGCGTTGCGCTAAAAAATATTGTGTGTCAGTTTAAGCACAGTCTTGTATAATTTTTCTAAGGGGACGTTTCACATGAACTGGGAACTGCAGGGCGAACTGAAACTGCAAAACCTGACGTCAGTCATGCGAACGCCTGTAACAGGAAAACGTGGTGCCGAAGCCATGAAACCTGCACTATGAAGCAATGGAAGAATCTCACTTCGTTGGGTGAGTCTTTCTGTTTCACACTGTTGAAAACTTCTGGATGAGTTTAGGTCTCAAGAGTGAACCACTTCGAGGATTCGGGAATGATTTAGCCAGCCGTATCGTGGTATTCCATGGGGCCCATAGTTACTCTTCAAGGTCACATTACTGCCATGGATTATGTGCCTATTTTTGGGAATTAAGTCCATCCCATGGTAGAATGTTTGTACCGCAATGGTGATGCAGTTTTCCAAGACGATAACGTTCCTGTTCACGGAGCTAAGATCTCAACATATTTGAGCCTTTGTGGTCTACTTAGAGAGTTGTTGTTGTTGTGGTCTTCAGTCCTGAGACTGGTTTGATGCAGCTCCCCATCCTACTCTATCCTGTGCAAGCCTCTTCATCTTCCAACACCCACTGCGGCCTACATCCTTCTGAATCTGCGTAGTGTAGTCATCTCTTGATCTCCCTCTACGATTTTGCCCTCTACGCTGCCCTCCAATGCTAAATTGGTGATCCCTTGATGCCTCAGAACATGTCCTACCAACCGATCCCTTCTTCTGGTTAAGTTGTGCCACAAACTTCTCTTCTCCCCAATCCTATTCAATACTTCCTCATTAGTTATGTGATCTACCCATCTAATCTTCAGCGTTCTTCTGTAGCACCACATTTCGAAAGCTTCTATTCTCTTCTTGTCCAAACTATTTATCGTCCATGTTTCACTTCCATACATGGCTACATTCCATACAAATACTTTCAGAAAAGAGATCCTAACACTTAAATCTATACTCGATGTTAACAAATTTCTCTTCTTCAGAAACGCTTTCCTTGCCATTGCCAGTCTACATTTTATATCCTCTCTACTTCGACCATCATCAGTTATTTTGCTCTCCAAATAGCAAACCACCTTTACTACTTTAAGTGTCTCATTTCCTAATCTAATTCCCTCAGCATCACCCGATTTAATTTGACTACATTCCATTATCCTCGTTTTGCTTTTGTTAATGTTCATCTTATATCCTCCTTTCAAGACACTGTCCATTCCGTTCAACTGCTCTTCCAAGTCCTTTGTCGTCTCTGACAGAATTACAATGTCATCGGCGAACCTCAAAGTTTTTACTTCGTCTCCATGAATTTTAATACCTACTCCAAATTTTTCTTTTGTTTCCTTTACTGCTTGCTCAATATACAGATTGAATAACATCGGGGAGAGGCTACAACCCTGTCTCACTCCTTTCCCAACCACTGCTTCCCTTTCATGCCCCTCGACTCTTATTACTGCCATCTGGTTTCTGTACAAATTGTAAATAGCCTTTCGCTCCCTGTATTTTACCCGTGCCACCTTCAGAATTTGAAAGAGAGTATTCCAGTCAACATTGTCAAAAGCTTTCTCGAAGTCTACAAATGCTAGAAACGTAGGTTTGCCCGTCCTTAATCTAGCTTCTAAGATAAGTCGTACAGTCAGTATTGCCTCACGTGTTCCAATATTTCTACGTAATCCAAACTGATCTTCCCCGAGGTCGGCTTCTACTAGTTTTTCCATTCTTATGTAAATAATTCGCGTTAGTATTTTGCAGCTGTGACTTATTAAACTGATAGTTGTGTAATTTCCATATCTGGCAACACCTGCTTTCTTTGGGATTGGTTGGGATTGGAATTATTATATTCTTCTTGAAGTCTGAGGGAATTTCGCCTGTCTCATACATCTTGCTCACCACATGGTAGAGTTTTGTCAGGAATGGCTCTCCCAAGGCCGTCAGTAGTTCCAATGGAATGTTGTCTACTTCGCGGGCCTTGTTTCGACTCAGGTCTTTCAGTGCTCTGTTAAATTCTTCACGCAGTATCGTATGTCCCATTTCATCTTCATCCACATCCTCTTCCATTTCCATATTATTGTCCTCAAGTACATCGCCCTTGTATAGACCCTCTATATACTCCTTCCACCTTTCTTCTTTCCCTTCTTTGCTTAGAACTGGGTTTCCATCTGAGCTCTTGATATTCATACATGTTGTTCTCTTTCCTCCAAAGGTCTCTTTAATTTTCCTGTACGTAGTATCTATCTTACCCCTAGCGAGATAAGCCTCTACATCCTTACATTTGTCCTCTAGCCATCCCTGCTTAGCCATTTCGCACTTCCTGTCGATCTCATTTTTTAGACATCTATATTCCTTTTTGCCTGCGTCATTTACTGCATTTTTATGTTATCTCCTTTCATCAATTAAATTCAATATTTATTCTGTTACCCAAGTATTTCTACTAGCCCTCATCTTTTTACCTACTTGAACATCTGCTGCCTTCACTCCTTCAACCCTCAAAGCTACCCATTCTTCTTCTACTGTATTTCTTTCCCCAATTCCAGTCAATTGCTCCCTTATGCTCTCCCTGAAACTCTGTACAACCTCTGGTTCTTTCAGTTTATCCAGGTCCCATCTCCTTAAATTGCCACCTTTTTGCAGTTTCTTCAGTTTTAATCTACAGGTCATAACCAATAGATTGTGGTCAGAGTCCACATCTGCCCCTGGAAATGTCTTACAATTTAAAACCTGGTTCCTCAATCTCTGTCTTACCATTATATAATATATCTGTAACCTGTCAGTATCTCCAGGTTTCTTCCATGTATACAGCCTTCTTTTATGATTCTTGAACCAAGTGTTACATATGATTAAGTTGTGCTCTGTGCAAAATTCTACCAGACAGCTTCCTCTTTCATTTCTTTCCCCAGTCCATAATCATCTACTATGTTCCCTTCTCTCCCTTTTCCTACTACCGAATTCCAGTCACCCATGACTATTAAATTTTCGTCTCCCTTCACTATCTGAATAATTTCTTTTATTTGATCATACATTTCATCAATTTCTTCGTCATCTGCAGAGCTAGTTGGCATATAAACTTGTACTACTGTAGTAGGTGTGGGCTTCGTATCTATCTTCGCCACAATAATGAGTTCACTATATTGTTTCTAGTAGCTTACCCGCATTCCTATTTTCCTATTCATTATTAAACCTACTCCTGCATTACCCCTATTTGATTTTGTGTTTATAACCCTGTAGTAACCTGACCAGAAGTCTTTTTCCTCCTGCCACCGAACTTCACTAATTCCCACTATATCTAACTTTAACCTATCCATTTCCCTTTTTAAATTTTCTAACCTACCTGCCCGATTAAGGGATCTGACATTCCACGCTCCGATCCGTAGAACGCCAGTTTTCTTTCTCCTGATAACGACATCCTCATGAGTAGTCCCCGCCCGGAGATCCGAATGGGGGACTATTTTACCTCCGGAATATTTTACACAAGAGGACGCCATCATCATTTAATCATACAGTAAAGCTGCATGCCTTCGGGAAAAATTACGGCCCTAGTTTCCCCTTGCTTTCAGCCGTTCGCAGTACCAGCACAGCAAGGCCGTTTTGGTTATTGTTACAAGGCAAGGTCAGTCAATCATCCAGACTGTTGCCCTTGCAACTACTGAAAAGGCTGCTGCCCCTCTTCAGGAACCACACGTTTGTCTGGCCTCTCAACAGATACCCCTCCGTTGTGGTTGAACCTACGGTACGACTATCTGTATCGCCGAGGCACGCAATCCTCCCCACAAACGGCAAGGTCCATGGTTCATGGGGGGAGCGTTATTGCTACTCACCCTCATCACAATTACGTGAACCTGCTGCTGTTTTGCAGGAAGAACAGTATATGGTTCTTTTGAAAGCCATACAAGACCTGTATTTCTCCATTCGGAGAGGAGTAGAAGCTGTTTTGAATGCCAACTTATTTCCTGCGCCGTATTAGGCGTGGTGATGTGTTACTCTGATGGTGTTTCCATATTTTTGTCCACCAGCTGTATGTTATAAGTCCATGTCCACAATTCAAAAAAGCTGAATCATCGACATCTGCACTCCCCTAGCGACATTATGCTGCGTGGTGATGGGTCATTCTGACGTCATTTTTCGGGCCCTCTCTTTCATTCGCAAACTGTACGTGGGAAGAATGATTCACTAGTAAATCTCCGTATGAAATCTAATTTTTCGGATCTTTTTCTAGTGATCATTTCGTGAGATGTCATATGGGAAGAATTACTATGCTGTAGAACTGTTTCCGGAACGCACTCCCACCGAATTTCAGCAATAAACCTCCCCGTAATTCAGAATGTATAACCTGTTGCGTCTGCAACCGGAGTTTGTTCGGCATCTCCGTAATGCTCTCGCGATGATGAAATGATCACTCAGCGAAGAACGCCGCTCTTTCTTGGATCTGCTGTATCTCATGTGTTAATCCCACTTGGCAAGTGTCCCATACTGTTGAACGATACTCAAGAACCGGTGTTACAAATGCTTTGTTAGCCACCTCTTTCGTTGATGAGTTCCTGAAGATTACTCCAATGAAACTCAACGTAGCATCTCCTTTCCTTACAATTTTTGTTTCTCATGGTCATTCCACTTTAGCTCGCTCCGGATGCTTACTGCCAAGTATTTTACAGTCGTTACAGTTCCCAGTCTTTCTTCATCAATACCTCTAAGTACGTGTGACAACAATAAGCCAGTAACGCTTATTTTCCCCTGGGCAGCAGATCAGGTGTTAAACTTAATGAAGATTACTTCAATGAGTCTCAGCGTAGCATCTCCTTTTCCTACAATTTTTGTTCCATATGGCCATTTCACTTTAGTTTTGCTCCGGATGCTTACTGCCAAGTATTTTACGGTTGTTACTGTTCCTAGTGTTTTTTCATCAATACCTCCAAGTATGTGTGAGAACAGTAAGCCACTAACACTTATTTTCCGCTGGGCGGCAGATCAGACGTTAAAGTGTGGATACCTGGACGCAAAACGGTCGGTCTATACTGAAAAGTATAGTTCACTTCGTAATGCGGTTACAACCGTGCAGGAAACATCAGGTCGTAAAGTTTGTGACGTGTTTCTGGAAAGTGTGTGTTCGAAGTAGAGAAAAGAAAGCAAACAATATACTGATTTCTGTACATATTAAGGTAGCACATATAAAAATATCTAACACCCGCTCGACCGTGTATGTTCTATATTCTAAAGAATAACGATCGTATCACACTTGAAGTACTCGATGTTTAATGTTCTCTTACAGATCTGATGATGGCTGTAAAACTGGGATCAATTACCTGCTCAAATAAAACAAAATACGAAGAAGACTGTGAATGCTATGATATATGTATGGATCAATATCCTCAGGCTGCTGACAAAGTCAGAATGACGTCTAACGAGATTAAATCCCTACTGTCGTATTTGATACAATTTCTTGTAACAAAATGCCGGGGAATGACATATCGCTGGTTAAATCTGGAAAGATATGGGTGATAAACAAATTTCCGGAGGTTTTACTCAAGAAGTAGCTATGGGCATCTCCACTGGCTACGTCTAAATAAAAACGGTATTCATCATTGGCCTGAACGATGTAGATGAATACAACTCATAGAATTCGAATCTCCGGAATGAGATTTTTCACCGTGCAGCGGAGTGTGCGCTGATATGAAACTTCCTGCCAGATTAATACTGTGTGCCGGACCGAGACTCGAACTCGGGACCTTTGCCTTTCGCGGTCAAGTGCTCTATCAACTGAGCTACCCCAGCATGACTCACGCCCCGTCCTCACAGCTTTACTTCTGCCAGTACCTCGTTTCCTTCCTTACAAACTTTACAGAAGCTCTCCAGCGAACCTTGCAGAACTAGCTCTCCTGAAAGAAATGAGATTGCGGAGACATGGCTTAGCCACCGCATGGGGGACGTTTCCAGAATGAGATTTTCACCCTGCAGCGGAGTGTGCGCTGATATGTTTTAATATGCCAGGAATTTTCAGAATTAGAATCTCACGTTTAAATCTTCTACTGCCTGTGGTATTTTGACTGTAAACGTTTGCTACGTCCTGTATACGGCCGTAGGACACTGAAGAGACGAAAGCCACGGGATAGCTCCTAATCTGTCGGACGTCCTTTTCCCCAGAGTAGTACAGGTGGACTTATGAGGTGATGAATGAGGAGATCATGCACGGAATCGGAGAGGAAAGGAATATGTGGAAAACAGAGATAAGGACAGGATGATAGGACATCTGTTAAGACATGAGGGAATGATTTCTATGGTACTAGAGGGAGCTGTAGAGGGCAAAAACTGTTGAGGAAAACAGAGATTGGAATTCGTCAAGCAAATAATAGAGGACGTAGGTTGCAAATGCTACTCTGAGATGAAGAGGTTGGCACAGCAGAGGAATTCGGGGCGGGCCAGTCATAAGACTGATGGAAATAAGAAGAGCACAGCAGCTCAACAAACCGTTGGAAATATTGAGCCAAGCTGGCTCTATAGCAGTTCATAGCTGCAAAAGCGTCGCCGGATCAGGATTTTGTTCACGAACTGACCTCTCGATGACGTCCTATAAATGTTCGGTGGAAGTTACGTCGGGTGATCTGAGTGGCCACGGCATTCCCTCGAATTGTCCACAATGTTATTGAGATCAATCGCGAACAGCTGTAGCCCGGTCGTCATCCTTAAAAATACCATTGGCGTTTGAGAACACGAAGTCCAGCAGTGGCTGCAAATGGTCTCCAAGTAGCCGAGCATCCTTAGGACATAGTCTATTCAAAGTAAACTCATCCCATACCATTATGGGGCACCACCAGCTTGCATAATGTTTTGTTGAGAAATTGGGTCCATGGTTTCGTGGTATTTGCGCCACACTCTATCACCGCCCTCAATTCTTACCAATAGAAATCGGGACTAATCTGACTAGGCCACGGTTTTCCAGCCATCTAGGGTCCAACCATGATGGTAACGAGCTCAGGAGAGACGCTCCAGGCGATGTGTGCTGTTAACACGGGCACTAGCGTCGATCGTCTGCTACCACGACCCATTAACATCAAATTCCGTAGTACTGTACGTCGTACGCCCGACATTCATTTCTGCGGGTGTTTCATGAAGGGTCACTTGTCTGTTAGCAGCCGCTGCTATCAGTTTTTAAGTGAAGGCCGTCGGCCACTGCGTTGTCCATGTTGTGAGAGAATGCTTGAAATTCGGTATTCTCGATACACTCTGTAAGGTGGCGTGGTGTCCTGACCTTCATTTCTTACTTATTCTGTCTTCACAATCGTATTCTGCACATCAAGATGCTTCATTCGAACCCAAACTCGATAAGGTATGAATTCATGTAAGCAATATGCAAATCTAATAAGTAAATCGAAAGTGCGTACTGTGGTTGAAAAAGTCGAGGCTGGCATACACAGTATGACGGCCACAGGAATTTTCGTTCTAAAGAGGCAACCAGCCCACTGGGAGGTCCGTCCATTCAGAGGGGTGAGTCAACATACGGACTTCGGCCGGAACGACAGCCGAGAGAGCGGACAGCTTTTGCCAGAGCGAAAGGATAACGACCCCCGTGTTCGACTTGAAAGCAAATTCTGGTACATTGTGTGGGAGCGCCCAGAAGATGCATTTTTTTTTTTTTTTTTGACAGACCGACTGCGTAGTTACGGAGTCCTCACAGGAGGACAGTATATGCCTAACAGAGATGCTACAGGGTTAAGCATTGCTCGACTTAAACGAAACGTCATTCTCCCGTGTAAAAAGAGCAAAGAGCCCAAGGAGTGAGGGAAGACAGCGAATGACATACCCTTGCAATTTTTCCAGAAAAGGGGGCCGTTCCGTTGTCGCTCTTGGAGCGGGAAAACGTAACGAGAGCGAGTGCGGTCGTATGTGTACGCAAAGAGCGAGGAACAATGTCTCTCCTAAGTACTTCACTGGGAGAGCACCTCTGTCAGCAAATCTGAGTGATACTCTCTACTTAGTTGCTCCGGATTAAGTGTTGTTTACTGTGTTGGCCACCACACTTGTTGTACGGTGTGAACACAGACAGAGTACTAGTTAAATGCCTGTGAACGAATATTGAGTGGCATCGCGATGGACTGGTTGTCTGACCGGTGTAGCATGCCAATAGTTAGACTAGGGGTGGATAGGAGTCCTTGACTTCATCAAGGCGTAGTAGAGTTTGATTAGCGAAGGTCGATCCTGATAGAAAGAGATAGTTGTAGTATTTGTCAGTAGAGAGCGACGCAGGCAGCAGTCGTTGCAGCTCACGGTGTTGTGTGCTACAGTGTATACGAGCCCCATCTTCCCTCCATAAGAGTACACTCTATTACATTTCTAACACGACAGCCTTGACCGTACCTAGAAAAGTTATTCAAGTTGTGTAGGCGAGGCTCTCAGCCATTCTGCCAAGTAAATAACATTCTTAAAGAAAAGGGAGAAAAGAACCTTTCCATACTTTGTAAAATAATAGCATTTCTATTTATAAGAGGCAATCTACTGTTCCGAAAAGAACCCGGAAATTTATTAAATTATAAGAAAAAGTTTCACTCACTAGCACTACTCCAGTACCCAAATATTCCACTAGTTACGTGAGAATATAGAATATTTTTGTGTCTTTTCCTTACAGCAGACGACTCCAGATGATATTTGTTGCTGAATGTTTTTCAAGCAGATCTTGTTGGTACATTAGGAGCATCTGTCTGACTTCTGTAGCAGTGTGAGGTGGAAACTGTTTCTCGCAGGAGCCAAAGGGTACTTGTTGGATCAATCCGTTATGCAACTTGACAAAATAAAACCCACACACTACAACCCTTGACACTGATCATCTCGGAATACTGAATTCTCAAACTGTTTCCGAAATGGAATGTCGCATGCGTGTAGCTCCGACTACAACTTAGCGTTCAGTGTCTCATCAAATGGATCTTCTGAGTACAAATAACAGCTCCGGCAATGCACTGCCGCCTTACACCTTGTGCACGCGACACCACCGCCGTCTGTATGTGTGCCACATGTCACCTGAGTGTGGTGTGACTGTACGGTGCCTGTCAGCAGCAACGCTGTCCCAGACGGCGCCTTACATTACCCGAGGGAAGGTCGCTCGTCTCGCGAAACAGCGGGCTGGAGCGTTTGCGTGCGTAATGTGCTTACAGCGGAGGCGGCGGCGCTCATGCATACCTACGACGCCGCCTCCGGGAAACCTCGCTTCGCTATTCGACGAGGGCGAGCCGGCGCCTCTGGCACCGGGCCTCGGGCTTCACGGAGACAGCGCTAGGCGACGAAAGCCAGACCCCGTGCGCGTCGGCGTGGAAACGTGACGGAGGAGCGCAGAGGGAAGGAGGCTGCGCAGTACTGACACACACAGCTGGCAGTGTGGGCGCAAACTGCAGCCACGGCGAGGCCACCCTCTTCTCTGCAGAAGCTACACTACTGGCCACTAAAATTGTTACACCAACAAGAAATTCAGATGAAAAACGGGTATTCATTGGACAAATATATTATACTAGAACTAACATGTGATTGCATTTTCACGATATTTGGGTGCATAGCTCCTGAGAAATCAGTACCCGCAACAACCACCTCTGGCCGTAACAACTGCTTTGATACTCATGGGCATTGAGTCAAACAAAGCTTGGATGGTGTGTACAGGTACAGCTGCCCGTGCAGCTTCAACACGATACCACAGTTCATCAAGAGTAGCGACTGGCGTATTGTGACGAGCCAGCTGCTCGGCCTCCATTGACCAGACGTTTTCAGTTGGTGGGAGATCTGGAGAATCTGCTGGGCAGGGCAGCAGTCGAACATTTTCTGTATCCAGGATGGCCCGTACAGAACCTGCAACAGGAGGCCGTGCATTATCCTGCTGAAATGTAGGGCTTCGCAGGGATCGAATGAAGGGTAGAGCCACGGGTCGTAACACATCTGAGATGTAACGTCCACTGTTCAAAGTGCCGTCAATGCGAACAAGGGGTGACCGAGACGTGTAACCAATGGCACCCCATACCATCACGCGGGTGATACGCCAGTATGGCGATGACGAATACACGCTTCCAATGGGGATTGACCGCGATGTCGCCAAACTCGGATGCGACCGTCACGATGCTGTAAACAGAACTTGGATTCATCCATAAAAATGACGTTTTGCCATTCATGCACCCAGGTTCGTCGTTGAGTACACCTTCGCAGGCGCTCCTGTCTGTGATGCAGCGTCAAGGATAACCGCAGCCATTGTCTCCGAGCTGATAGGCCATGCTGCTGCAAATGTCGTCGAACTGTTCGTGCAGATGGTTGTTGTCTTGGAAACGTCCCCATCTGTTGACTCAGGGATCGAGACGTGGGTTCACGATCCGTTACACCCATGCGGATAAGATACCTGTCATCTCGGCTGCTAGTGATACGAGGCCGTTGGTATCCAACACGGCTTTCAGTATTACCCTCCTGAACCCACCGATTCCATATTCTGCTAACAGTCATTGGATCTCGACCAACGCGAGCAGCAATATCGCAATACGATAAACCGCAATCGCGATAGGTTCCAATCCGACCTTTATCAAAGTCAGAAACGTGATGTTACGCATTTCTCCTCCTTATGCGAGGCATCACAACAACGTTTCACCTGGCAACTCCGGTCAACTGCTGTTTGTGTATGAGAAACCAGTTGGAAACTTTCCTCATGCCAGCAATTTCTAGGTGCCATCACCGGCGCCAACCTTGTGTGAGTCCTCTGAAAAGTTAATCGTTTGCATATCACAGCATCTTCTTCCTGTCGGTTAAATTTTGCGTCTGTAGCACGTAATCTTCGTGGTGTAGCAATTTTAATGGCCAGTAGTGTACTGCCACAGATTTCGACGCCCGCCCATACACTCATTTCCCCGTACAACTATCTTTCTCAAATTTTTTCTACATTGTACTAGTGGTAATGTCTTTGAATACTAATCAAGACGTCCTGTTTTCGAACCCAGGAATAAAATCCTTGAGCACTGGCGGCTGAAGACTTCCGCCATATGAAGTCACTCTTGTTCATCTAACGGCCTAGTGAAATAGGACGGATGAGCGGACTGAGGTTCAGCCTTGTAATGGAAAACTGATCCTAAAAGGCGGACGAATCAGCAATGATCAACGCATGAGGATGCAGAAGGAAGTGGGAATCACTGCATTGAAGACACATAATGTGCTACCTAAAGGACATGTGGCCTGTGATTGAAAAAGTGTGACTTCTCCATTGGAAAAATAATCCAGACTAGTCCCCCATTCGGAACTGCTGGAGCCGACTCCCATAGGCGAGGAGACTGTGAGGAAAAGACTGAGTAACCAACAAAGGATAACGTTCCACGAGTCGGGGCGTTGAGTGTCAGAAGTTTGAACGTGGCACGAAAGATAGAAAATCTGACAATGGAAATGCTAGGCGCAGTCTAGATGTAAATGGGGCCAATGAAGTGAAATGGAAAGAAGGATTTCTGGTCAGATGAGTATAGAGTAATATCAATAGTAGCAGACAATGGTGTAACTAGAGTAGTACTCGTTATGAATAGGAAGGTAGGGGAGAGAGTCAATTACTGTGAAAGCATTGTTCCTATCAGAATCGATAGCAAACCCACAACGACAACGAGAGTTCAGGTACGCATGCCGATGTCACAAGCCGAAGATGAGGAGACAGAGAAAGTATATGAGGATACTGAAGGGGTAATTAACTACAAAAGGCAGATGAAAATCTAATAGTCATGGCGACTGGAATGCGTTGTAGGGAAAGAAAGATAAGGAATGGTTACGGGACAATATGGACTTCATAGTAGGAATGAGTCCCCTAATAAATTTCAGTAAATAGTATCGAATACTCTGTCCAAGCTCCATAAGAGGGGAAGCTAAACTTGGAAAATGCAGAGAGATACGGAAAGACTGCGGTTATATTATATCATAGTGAAGCAGCGATGCCGATATCAGATACTGGATTGTGAGGAATACTCAGGAGCAGATATACACTCCTGGAATATGAAATAAGAACACCGTGAATTCATTGTCCCAGGAAGGGGAAACTTTATTGACACATTCCTGGGGTCAGATACATCACATGATCACACTGACAGAACCACAGGCACATAGACACAGGCAACAGAGCATGCACAATGTCGGCACTAGTACAGTGTATATCCACCTTTCGCAGCAACGCAGGCTGCTATTCTCCCATGGAGACGATCGTAGAGATGCTGCATGTAGTCCTGTGGAACGGCTTGCCATGCCATTTCCACCTGGCGCCTCAGTTGGAACAGCGTTCGTGCTGGACGTACAGACCGCTTGAGACGACGCTTCATCCAGTCCCAAACATGCTCAATGGGGGACAGATCCGGAGATCTTGCTGCCCAGGGTAGTCGACTTACACCTTCTAGAGCACGTTGGGTGGCTCGGGATACATGCGGACGTGCATTGTCCTGTTGGAACAGCAAGTTCCCTTTCCGGTCTAGTAATGGTAGAACGATGGGTTCGATTACGGTTTGGATGTACCGTGCACTATTCAGTGTCCCCTAGACGATCACCAGAGGTGTACGGCCAGTGTAGGAGATCGCTCCGCACACCATGATGCCGGGTGTTGGCCCTGTGTGCCTCGGTCGTATGCAGTCCTGAGTGTGGCGCTCACCTGCACGGCGCCAAACACGCATACGACCATCATTGGCACCAAGGCAGAAGTGACTCTCATCGCTGAAGACGACACGTCTCCATTCGTCCCTCCATTCACGCCTGTCGCGACACCACTGGTGGCGGGCTGCACGATGTTGGGGCGTGAGCGGAAGACGGCCTAACGGTGTGCGGGACCGTAGCCCAGCTTCATGGAGACGGTTGGGAATAGTCTTCGCCGATACCCCAGGAGCAACAGTGTCCCTAATTTGCTGGGAAGTGGCGGTGCGGTCCCCTACGGCACTGCGTAGGATCCTACGGTCTTGGCGTGCATCCGTGCGTCGCTGCGGTCCGGTCCCAGGTCGACAGGCACGTGCAGCTTCCGCCGACCACTGGTGACAACATCGATGTACTGTGGAGACCTCACGCCCCACGTGTTGAGCAATTCGGCGGTACGTCCACCCGGCCTCCCGCATGCCCACTACACGCCCTCGCTCAAAGTCCGTCAACTGCACATACGGTTCACGTCCACGCTGTCGCGGCATGCTACCAGTGTTAAAGACTGCGATGGAGCTCCGTATGCCACGGCAAACTGGCTGACACTGACGGCGGCGGTGCACAAATGCTGCGCAGTTAGCGCCATTCGACGGCCAACACCGCGGTTCCTGGTGTGTCCGCTGTGCCGTGCGTGTGATCATTGCTTGTACAGCCCTCTCGCAGTGTCCGGAGCAAGTATGGTGGGTCTGACACACCGGTGTCAATGTGTTCTTTTTTCCATTTCCAGGAGTGTAGATTCAGATCACAATTTAACAGTTTGATGAGTAAGCTGAAGTTTAAGTGATTACTGAGGAAGACTCAATCCGCATAGAAATGGAAAATTACTAAGTTCTCTATGGACGGATTACGTTCTATAACAATTTCTAAAATCATTGGGGGAGGGGGGGGGGGTATTGATAACAAAACGACTATTCACGTTGGTTTGTAGAATATATCAGATGGCAGTATACTAACTGACTTTCGGAAACACATCATCCATACGGTTTAGAAGATTGTACGAACATACAAGTGTGAGAATTAACTTAACAGTTTATGCATCAAAGTTGTTGACGATAATAACATACAGAAGGACGTAAAAAATTACTGAAGATCTATTTAGATGAGAATGGGTTTCGCTTTAGTGGGGGTATACCAGACAGGCAGGTTTTGACATTGCGGTTTATAATGTAAACGACTGAAGAAAAATCAGAACACGTTCATAGTATTTGTCTGCCTGGAAAAAGCATTGGACAATGTCCAGTGAAACGGTGTATGATGTTCGAAATTCTGAGGAAAAGAGGGGATAAGCGATAGAGAAATCATATGTAATATCAAATGTATACAAGAACCAAGAGGGAGCACTAAGAGTGGAAGGACAAGAACCAAGTGCACTGATTAAAAATGATGTAAGTTACGATGCAGCCTTTCGCGCCTGCTGTTCAATGTATACGTCGAAGCAGCAACGACGGGAATAAAAGTCCAAGAGTGGGATTAAAATTCGAGGTGAAGGAACATAGATGTTAAGATTCGCAGATGATGTTGCTATCCTCAGTGAAAGTGAAGAAGAATTACAGGATGGTCATGGGCCGTGCTGATCCCGGTGCAGGTTCGAGTCCTTCCTCCGGCATGGGTGTGTGTGTTTGTCCTTAGGATAATTTAGGTTAAGTAGTGTGTAAGCTTAGGGACTGATGACCTTAGCAGTTAAGTCCCATAAGATTTCACACACATTTGAACATTTTGAACAATTACAGGATGTGTCGAATGTAATGAACTGCCTAATGTCTACAGAATGTGGATTGATGGTAAACCGAAGAAAAGCAAAAACAATAAGGAGTTGCCTTTCACAAAGGCATATGACTCCATCGACAAACAGACTCTTGTTATTATATTGAAGAACAGAGGACTTGATGGAACTACACAAGAACTCGTAAAAGAAATTCTGACAGACACAAAAGCAAGGGTGAGCTTCAGAGGAGCACTGTCAGAAGAATTTGAGATCAAGACTGGTGTTAAATAGGGAGATGGATTGTCACCATTGTTGTTCAATATAGCACTGGACTAAGTGATCAGGGAGTGGAGAGCAATAAACGAGGAAATGGGACAATTTGGGGGACAAAAAGGACAACAGGGTTCAGGTGGACTGCCTAGTATTTGCAGATGACGTAGCAATAGTAAGTGAGACGAAAGAAAAAGCAAAGACGCAACTTAAGCAAGGTAGCCAGAAACGTGGGACTGGGGATCGCCTATAACAAGACAAAGACATTAAACACCACTGCAGACTCGGAAATACCGGAAGGCACTGTGCAGATGGTGGACAAATTTACATACTTGGGAGAATTTATAACAGGAGGAAACAGGAGCAGGGAGGGAATAACAGACATGAGGTCAGCCTTCTGCATTACGAGAGGGATATACAATAAAAAGAATATATCCACAGAGGCAAAGATAAGCCACTACAAGGCAACGGTGAGGAAAGCAGTATTATATGCTGCTGAGACGATGACACTAGGGAGAAATGGGGCAGAACAACGAGAGAAAGAAGAGAGAAAAATACCGAGAAAAATCTAAGTCCCAAAAGAGGTGAAGAGAGGAGGATGCGAAGACCTAGGGAAGAATTGTACCGGAACATGAGGACAATATCTGTGGAAATCAGACTCTATAGGGCAAGGTTTGCTGGGCATGTAGTTAGGATGAGTATGGACAGAATGGCGAAGAGAGTATGAGAAAGAACAGGGAGGGCAAGGGGAAAGACAGGAACCAAGTGGGTTGTCGAACTTCGGAAGGACTAGTTGGAATTGGGGATCAAGGTCGAAGGAAAGAAAAATTGGAGGAACAAACATACACCGACCAATATGCCAGAGATGAATGACAGTGAAGAATACAGAAAAAATTAGATTGTCACCAGTGGGGCCGACAGGAGAAACGGAAACTGAAGATTTCAGAAGAAAAGCGGGAGAGAAGAAAAGAAAGAATGAAGAGGTTCTGGGAGAAGAAGAGGAAAATGCAGTCCACGAAGGGACCATCTGCGGTCCCACAGAGGCCGTAACGCAAGAAGAAGAAGAAGAAGTAGCAGCAATTAGAGCAGCAGAAATGACATTCTCGATAAGCTTAACACTGAAACGGGGAACTCAAAGTTGACAAAGTGAACGAATTCTTCTACCTTGGGAGCAAAACAACACATGACAGACGAATCAAGCTCGGCGTAAAAAGACCAGCACAGGCAAGAGAAGTCTATTAGTGTGTTAATATTAATCCAAAATTAATAAAATTAATGATAAATTACATTCAGATATGTAAAACTTCACCAAAAAAATTCAGCTCAAAAATTAAACTAGCGTCGAAACTCTTGGAACTCAAGGAGTATACATCATGACAGTATCAAGCAAAAGAACTCCAAGAGGAAAAAAATGACACACCACGAAAGAATTATCCAAACTGGACGGTAATGTTTAGATGTGATATGCATGTAAAGACAAATAAATGAATACAATTTCAGGATGATTGGATGATTTATTCAGGAGTGAGAGTGATTCACGAACTGAGAATATCAGTAACGTGTTGGTCCACTTCCGGTCTTTATGCAAACAGTCATCCTTCTTGGTACTGATCAACAGAGTTGCTGGGCGTTCTCCTGACGATGTTCGTCACAATTTATGTCCAATTGGCGCGTTAGAACAGTCAATATCCCAAGTTGGTTGGAAGGCCCGGCCGTAATGCTCCAAACTTTCCTTACTAGGGAGAGATACAGCACCCTTGCCGGCGAAGATAGGGTTTAGCAAGCACGAAGATAAGCAGTAGACACTCTCTCCGTGTGCGGACGGGCATTATCTTTGCTGGAATATGAAGTCCAGGATGGCTTGCCATGAAGGGCAACAGAACGGGACCTAGAATATGGTCGGTGCTGTAAGGGTGTAACTAATGACAACCAAATGCGTCCTGCTATAAAATGAAATGCTTCTCCATACCACCCGACTACAGGTTATCGGGCCGTTGCGAACGAGAGTCAGGCTGGTATCTCACCGCTCTCCGGAGCGTCTCCAGATACGTCTTGGTTGGTGTCAGTTCGAAGCGGAACTCATCATTGACGACCGTTCTGCTCCACTCAGTGAGATTTCATGCCGAATGGGCCCGACACCGCTGCGAACGGGTTTGTTGGTGTGTAGAGATGAATGGTAGTCAGTCCAATGGGAGCTCAGCGCCCTTTCTCAGAGCCACCTATTCATGGTCCATGTGCTCGCTGAAGCATCAGCTGCACGTCGGGTCGATGATCCGGGACTCTGAGTGCCTCCCTGACGGTGTGTTCGGCCACGGTTCTCCCATCCCTGCGAACAACGTCAAATAGTGGCGTCGCACCTACTGAAACGTCGAGTGATTCGCTGAACACCGCAACCGGCTTCTTTGAGCCCAACTGCACGTCCTCTCTCAGATGCTGACATCTGCCTGTACTCTTCACACGCCTGTCTGCGATGTCGAACTGAGTACACGGAATGAAATTCGGAAAGAATTTATGTCCCGATATAGACGTTTGCCTTTGTTTTCTGTTCTTTCCAGGTGCACGATGAAACTGTGCAGCAGCGTCATACATTTATCCAATGGCCGCCAAAGTTTTCACTGCATTTTTCATCGATACCTGTATGAATAACAGTTTGTGTCCCACTCCTTCGTGGTGCATAGAGGCTTTTTCGTTTGATACAATATAGTAACGTGTGTATATGACATTTCGTGTTCTATCTGTCTATATACAATCATCCTAATCCCCAGGTGTATGCTCCACAATCTACACTGAAGAACCAAAGAAACTGGTTGTTCTCGTTGTGGTCTTCAGTCCCGAGGCTGGTTTGATGCAGCTCTCCATGCTACTCTATCTTGTGCAAGCTTCTTCATCTCCCAGTACTTACTGCAACCTACATCCTTCTGAATCTGCTTAGTGTATTAATCTCTTGGTAACTCTTCACGATTTTTACCCTCCACGCTGCCCCCAAATACTAAACTGGTGATCCTTTGATGCCTCAGAACATGTCCTACCAACCGATTCCTTCTTCTAGTCAAGTTGTGCCACAAACTCCTCTTCTCCCCAATTCTATTCTATACTTCCTCATTAGTTATATGACCTTCCCATCTAATCTTCTTCTGTAGCACCACATTTCGAAAGCTTCTATTCTCTTCTTGTCTAAACTATTTATCGTCCACGTTTCACTTCCTTACATGGCTACACTCCACACAGACACTTTTAGAAACTGGATGTTAACATATTTCTCTTCTTCAGAAACGCATTCCTTGCCGTTGCCAGCCTGCATTTTGTATCTTCCCTACTTCGACCATCATCATCTATTTTGCTCCCCAAATAGCAAAACTCCTTTACTACTTTAAGTGTCTCATTTCCTAATCTCGTTACCTCAGCATCACCAGACTTAATTCGGCTACGTTCCATTAATCCCCGTTTTGCTTTTGTTGATGTTCATCTTATATCCTTCTTTCAAGAGACTGTCCATTCCGTTCAACTGCTCTTCCAAGTCCTTTGCTGTCTTTGACAGAATTGCAGTGTCATCAGCGAAACTCAAAGTTTTTATTTCTTCTCCATGGATTTTAATACCTACTCGGAATTTTTCTTTTGTTTCCTTTACTGCTTGCTCGATATACAGAATGAATAACATCGGTGAGATGCTACAACCATGCCTCATTCCCTGTAAACCTGCATAATATCGTGTAGGGTCCCCGCGAGCACGCAACACGATGTGGCATGGGCCCGATTAATGTCTCATGTACTGCTGGAGGGAACGAACACAAATAATGCTGCAGGGCTGTGCCGTAACAGTACGAGGAGGTGGAGATCTCCTTTGAATAGCACGTGCAAGGCATCCTAGATATGCCCAATAATAATGATGTCTGGGGGATTTGGTGGGCAGCGGAAGCGTTTAAACTCAGAAGAGTGTTCCTGGACTCACTTGTGACAATTATGGATGTGTGGTGTGTCGAATTGTCCTGCTGGAATTGCCCAAGTTCGTCGGAATGCACAAGGGATGCAGGTGATCAGACAGGATGCTCACATACGCGTCACCTTCAGAGTCGTATCTAGACGTATCAGGGGTCCCACATCATTTCAACGGCACACGCCACACACCATTACAGAGCCTCCACCAGCTTGAACAGTCCCTTGCTGACATCCAGGGTCCATGGATACCTGAGGTTGTCTCCATACCCGTACACGCCCATCCTCTCGATATAATTTGAGACTCGTTCTGCCAGGCAACATGTTACCAGTCATCAACAGCCGACGTCGGTGTTGACGGGCCCAGGGGAAGCGTAAGGCTTTGTGTCCTGCAGTCATCAAGGGTATGGAAGTCCATATCCATGGTGTTTTGTCGAACGGTTGGCACGCTGACACTTGTTGATGGTCCAGCACTGAAATCTGCACCAGTTTGCACTTCTGTCACACTGAACGATTCTCTTCAGTCATCGTTGGTCCCGTTCTTGCAGTATCTTCTTCCGGCAGCAGCGATGTCGGAGATTTGATGCTTTACCGGATTCCTGATATTCACGGTACACTCGTGAAATGGTCGCACGGGAAAATCCCCACTTCATCGCTAAGTCGGATACGCTGTGTCCCATCGCTCGTGCGCCGACTATAACACCACGTTCAAACTCACTTAAATCTTGATAACCTGCCATTGTAGCAGCAGTTAGTGATCTAAGAACTGCGCCAGACACTTGTTGTCTTATACAGGCGTTGCCAACCATAGTGCAATCTTCTGCCTGTTCAGATATCTCTGTATTTGATTAGCCATGCCTGTACCAATTTCTTTGGCTCTTCAGTGTTATGTTCACTTCTCTTATTTCGTTTTTGTTGATTGTTGATATGCCAACAATCCTTATAAGTACTGAACCTATTGCCGAAGTTGTAAAGTAATTGGGGCTCATTGTTCTATGTGCATTTTAAAATCTGTGTATAAATTACGAGTATATTATTTTGTACCAAGCTGTTGGCGGTGCGGTTGAATAAACCTAAGTCAAATTTTAAAAAAAGGCAGGTCACTGACTTCCTTTTGTCCGAATACAGAGAGTAAGTAATAGTGGCTGATTCAAGCCTTAATTTCCGCAAAGCGCCCGTCGCCGGTACTTTCTGAGTAACCCCGCTGCTCCTCTAACTGAAGCGGCCGCCCTCTGATCCTCTTGTCAGGTGACGAGGGGCAGCTTCCGGCGGAAGAGGTGGCGCCAGCTGTCGGACAGCTAATCCAGTTAATGGCGGGTGGATGAGCCACACCAGCGGTAGGGGCCAGCGGTTGCTTTGGTGCCGACAACGCAATATGTTCGACCTCGGCCGCTTCTCGTATGGCCGCTTGCGGACGACTCAAACCTCACGTCAACAGTGCTGGTACGAAGGAATGCCGGACATTTGCACGCCGGACATTTGCCACACTTGCCCCTTCGCCAGGTAGATTTAGTAGCGATCCCTCAGGTAAGGGACGCCCTTTCTCGTACTACTTCTGTCCGCTTTCAAACCGCTGTCTCCACATCTTATTCGACACAGCCAGTACGTAAGGGAACTTCTTCTTTGACATCTTGGTGAAATACAGAACTTCTTTTCCGAAACCGATATATTTATAACTTTTGGGAAACGAAAGCGATTATGTCAGTATGTAATGAGTTCTGCCAGGTATAAATATAGGTCCCTCGGTCTGTACGGTAGCTTCCTTTCACGCTTACTGATTGCGATAGAAATAATCCATCGGCAGGAGAGCAACAAGAAAGGAACGATGTAAAGAGACTGCGAATGTACCCTAATAATTTCTTTTTGTGCCTTCTGTGCATTTGTGCGTACTTTAATTATAACAACTGCATGCCCGAAAGACAATAAGGAAAGAAGAAATGGGAATGTGAATGTTTGAAAAGAAGAACGACATACTCCATATTAATACACTCTCTAAAATCCGATATCCTTTGCGGCGTAACATTACTTAATAAAGTGTAGCGGGACAATGTTCAAAACATGACTGAAAATACGTTCACTAAATAGAGATAAGAACATCTATGATTGACATGTCATCTAAAGTCGACGTACAATTTTAAAATGTTAGAAATAGGAAATGAAGTAACGTACGTTGTTGTTCTACATTGTTTAGTTCTGGTATGTCACAGAGAAAGCATCCTAGGTTTTGGAGGGAAAAGCCTTAATCGTAATGATATGCACTACAACAGAAACAACTCAAGGAAAAATAATGTAATGTGTGTTTCGGCTCACAAGCGACATTGAAGCAGATAGTTCCTGTGACTTAGTATGGGCAGAGGTTATATTCGACAACCGGAATAAATTAACAACTGGCTCCTTTTACAGACCCCCGGTCTCAGAAGAAACAGTTGCTGAACAGTTCAAAGAAACCTTGAGTCTCATCACAAATAGGTATGCTACTCATACAATTAAAGTTGCATTAACTTCAATCTACCTTCCGTATGTTGACAAAAATATATTTTCAGACCCTAATGTAGCTAGAATACAACTTCCGTAATTGTCCGCTACTCATACAATTATAGTTGCAGTGACTTCAATCTACCTTCCGTATGTTGAGAAAAATATATTTTCAGACCCTACTGTAGCTAGAATACAACTTCCGTAATTGTTCGCTACTCATACAATTATAGTAGCAGTGACTTCAATCTACCTTCCGTATGTTGAGAAAAATATATTTTCAGACCCTATTGTAGCTAGAATACAACTTCCGTAATTGTTCTAAATGCTTTTTTAAAGTTATTTTGAACAATTAGTTCACGAGGCCATTCAAATTGTAAATGGTTACGAAAACACACTTGACCTCCTAGCCACAAATAATCCTGAGCTTCACGACGGATACAGGGATTAGTGTCACAGTCGAGCGAGGCTCAATTCCGTAACAAAGAAATTCACCAAAACTAAACGCGAATATATCTATTTATAAAAGCAGCTAAAAATTCGTTTGACGCCTTTCTAAAAGACAGTCTCCAATCCTTCCAAACTATGTAAGTGACGACCATATGTGGCTTAAGTTCAAAGAAATAGTATCAACAACACTCGAAAGATTCATACCAAATAAATTAATAAGAGACGGAACAGATCCCCCATGGTACACAAAAAATGGCTCATGAAAAACAAATATAGGAATCGGCTCGACATGCGGTTGGATGTCAGAGTGAAAGTTTCAATTTTGGAACCTAATATTTCAGAAATAAAGGACTCAAAGGTCAGATTGAACTCATCTCATTAAGAACTGAAAATTAAAACTAACTGTATATTGATGGAGTTTTCTGTTGTAACTGTATTTTTTCAAATAAATAATACCTTGTATGAAATTAGTGTTTTCTTATTTTTCACACATGTCTACTCAATGCAATCTCAAGTGTAGTGCACTTGAAAGGCCAGTACACTCAGTTTTAATTTTTTCCTGTCATTTTCAGTTCATACTCAAGTTTTATTTTTTTAAGGAGTTTGTTATACTAAACAGCCAGATTTTAAGATAAAGATTATGAGCAATAATCAAAAATTTAACATTAACAACGATGGCTAAATTGAAAAAGTTTTAAGCTCAATATTTTTTCTCTAATGAATATGCCGATGTTTTTTCTAAGTACCAAAAACAGAAAACGTATAAAAAGACTCTAAAATTTGGCTTTTTTAGGTACTTGATACTGTGATATGACAACGTGCCTCGAGGAAATTTTGTTGGGAACCCCTGCTCTACAAGAATTGCTGCCCAACTTGGTATTCCACAAACACGGGCGATACACACAGTACAAGCGCACGGTCTCTGTCCATCGGCAGAGAGTACAACATCAGCACAAAGGAGGTGCCGCCGCCCGGCAAAAATTCTGTCAATGGATCATTGCCAATGATCGATTAATTCCACTTATTCTGTTCACTCATGAGTCAACATTTACCCCTAACGGAATCAACAACACGCGCAACTCTCATGTGTGGGCGGATGAAAATGTGCACGCTACTGTGGAAACGAATTTTCAACGACGTTTCTCAGTCAACGTGTGGTGTGGTGTTATTGATGACCAACTCGTCGGCCCAGTGCTTCAGACTACAGGGACACGGTATCTTGAATTTCTTCAAAATGTGTTACCAGAATATGTGCAGGATATTCCTTTGCCAACACGAGCTCATATGTACTTTCAGCATGACGGAGCTCCTACACATTCCGTACGGCCAGTGACACAGTATCTCAACACAACGTATCCTGGTCGTTGGATCGGTCGCCGTGGAGTAATTGCTTCGCCACCGAGGTCACTCGATCTTGCCCCACTGGATTACTGTTTGTGGGGGTGTCTGAAGATCTAGGTGTATAAGCGAGGGCTTCTCTAGGTTGTGGACAGCTGGGAGTGTGGGTCTCACGGGAAGCGTGCAAGGGATAAGTCCCTGCATTCGCGCTATTCTCTGTGCCCTCGGTGGCTCAGATGGATGGAGCGTCTGGGTTCTAGTGTCGGTCGCGGCACATATTTTCAGCTGTCCCCATTGAGGTGTATCAACAACACCTGTTGGCACCTCAGGGTTTCGATTGTCATTTCTTTCTAGGGGACCTGCACGGTCACCATTGGTATCTGTTCTTTGGGATCAGTTACTATCTTCATTTAATATCGTCTTAACTTCTGAACGGTTTGCGTTATGACTTTCAAACTGCACGATTGGCCGCGGGGCATGATAAGAATCAGTTTGCGATCTGTAGTTTGGTTTAGCGATGAAGGCCACTTTCCTTTGAATGGGTCCGTCAATAAGCAAAATTGGCGCGTTTGGGGGAATGAGAATCGCATTTTGCGATCACGAAGTCTCTTCACCCTCAACGGGTGACTGTATCGTATACAACGTCCAGTCACGGAATAATGGGGGCGATATACCTTGATGGTACCGTCACTACCGAATGGTACACCAAGATTTTGTAAGATGAGTTCATCCCATGATTTCGATAAGATGTGTTTCATGCAAGATAGAGCTGGATCCCATCGAAGCAGGTGAGCATTTGATGTCCTGGAGGAGCACTTTTGGGACCGCATTCGGGCTCTGGTGTAGCTAGAGGAGACTGGCATGGGCCTCGATTGGCCACATATTCTCCGGACATGAACACATGTGACTCCTTCTTGTGGGGCTACACTACTGGCCATCAAAATTGCTACACCACGAAGATGACGTGCTACAGACTCGAAATTTAACCGAAGGGAGAAGATGCTGTGATATGCAAATGATTAGTTTCTCAGAGCTTCAAACTAGGTTGGCGCCGGTGGCGACACCTACAATGTGCTGACATTAGGAAAGTTTCCAACAGATTTGACATACACAAACAGCAGTTGACCGGCGTTGCCTGGTGAAACGTTGTTGTGAAGCCTCGTGTAAGGAGGAGAACTATGTACCATCACGTTTCCGACTTTGATAAAGGTAGGATTGTAGCCTATTGCGGTTATTGTATCGCGACATTGCTGCTCACGTTGGGCGAGATCCAATGACTGTTAGCAGAATATGGAATCGGTGGGTTCAGGAGGGTAATACGGAACATCGTGCTGGATCCCAACAGCCTCGTATCACTAGCAGTCGAGATGACAGGTATCTTATCCGCATGGCTGTAACGGATCGTGCATCCACGTCGCGATCCCTGAATCAACAGATGGGGACGTTTGCAAGACAACAACCATCTGGACGAACAGTTCGACGACGTTTGCAGCAGCATGGACTATCAGCTCGGAGACCATGGCGTACTCTACGAACCTGGGTCGACGAATGGCAAAACGTCATTTTTTCGGATGAATCTAGGTTCTGTTTACAGAATCATGATGGTCGCATCCGTGTTTGGTGACATCGCGATGAACGCACATTGGAAGCGTGTATTCGTCATCGCCATCCTGGCTTATCACCCGGCGTGATGCTATGGGGTGCCATTCGTTATACGTCTCGGTCACCTGTTGTTCCTATTCACGGCACTTTGAACAGTGGACGTTACATTTGAGATGTGTTACGACCCGTGGCTCTACCGCTCATTCGATCCTTGCGAAACCCTACATTTCAGCAGGATAATGCACCACCGCATGGGGCAGGTCCTGTATGGGCCTTTCTGGATACAGAAAATGTTCGACTGCTGCCCTGGCCAGCACATTCTCCAGATCTCTCACCAATTCAAAACGTGTGGTCAATCGTGGCCGAGCAACTGGCTCGTCACTACTCTTGATGAACTGTGGTATCGTGTTGAGGCTGCATGGGCAGCTGCACCGGCACACTCCATCCAAGCTCTGTTTGACTCAATGCCCAGGCGTATCAAAGCCGTTATTATGGCGAGAGTTGGTTGTTCTCATGATCTATGCACCCAAATTGGGTGGAAATGTAATCACACGTTAGTTTTAGTATTATATATTTGTCCATTGAATACCTATTTATCATCTGCATTTCCTTTTGGTGTAGCAATTTTAATAGCCAGTAGTGTATATTAAAGATAAAGTGCACAGCAATAACCCCAAAACCATCGCTCAGCTGAAAACAGCCATTCAGCGGACCATCGACAGCATCGATGTTCCGACAGTACTTGGAGCCATTCAGAATTTCGCTATTCGTCTGCGTCAAATCACCGCTAATGATATCAAATCTCCGCTAATGATGGCAGGCACATCGAATATGTCATAATCTAAATCCGAATATATGTAGTGACGTTTACATGTTGAATAAAGTACGTGCAGGTCGTAGTTGGTATCTAATTTACGTTTGTCTTCATTCAATAATTGTCACCCTGTAAGATTAACGGTTTCACTACCTTCCCTTCTTGTAACGATATTATTGTACAGTGGTTTTATCGTGTTCGTAAAAGGGTATTGGTACGCCACGTCTTCTTAAAGTGTCCTACCCAAACGTTATGAATTGCTGTAAAAATGAGTTTACTCGCTGTAAAAATGAGTTGCTATGGTCCTTAGAAGTTCGTCACCTGAAAAGAACTGTAATGTCCCTAGCGCCAGTCACTGTGCGTGAACGTAAGGTGGCTACAGTTGTCGCAGAGTTTGTAAGCGAATAGCTTCTGGGGCCAGAAGCAACACTCCGTTGGAAGCGTGTTTCAGTTGGGGTCACGCAACGTTTAGGGGAAGGTTAGGAAGACAGATGGCTCGGGGCTGGCGCAATCTGTCTGATTCTGGCGCCAAACAACCGCCAGCAGTGGGGGAGGCGGTAATCACCTGTGACGGCTCGCTTTGTTCCAGGCGGCCATTCACCGACATCTCTGCACCCCTCTGCCCGCCTCTGCCCCTCCCGGGCTGTTCATTCGCTCCCTCCCGGACTGACGAGGGGGGCCGGCGAGGAAACGGGACAAGGCCGCAGGGCGGAAATATCGCCAGAGCTTAATTCGAACAGAGCAGGTACGAGGAGTTAATTAATGGAGACCCGGGGCGGTGTTGGAAAGTCTGTGGGCACGTCTTACTGGATGAATAGCGCGACGGTTAGTCGATACCTGTCACACCACGACCCAGGCAAGTCTTCATCTACATCTATAGCCCGCAACGCAGATTACGGTGTGTGGCGGCGGGTACTTTGAGTACTGCTGCAACTTCTCCCCTCTCCCGTTCCAGTCCACATAGGTCTGCGAGAAGAGCAATTGGTGATAAACATCCGTGTGAACTCGAATCTCACTGAAGTGCCCTGCTTAACCTGCAGGACAGGACAGATAGAATAAACTGTGGAAAGGGGCCAAAATAGGGGGCTGTCAGTTACACTCTAACATACAGCTTTATTATTTGATCAAACATTAGAAGAACGCAAATTTTTTTTTCTTAAACACGCTGTCTTAATCTTTGGGACTTAATTACAGGCTGAAAACCACTTTAATTTAAAAACGGCTGAAGGCCAATGACTTAAAACGCAAGGATAATTAGAAATTTAAAAGGCAAGCATTTTAGGCTGAAGTAAACAAGTTAAATTCAAATCAGCTGAAGGACGAACACTAAAAACACCAAAACATTAATCTTTTTTTAAATACCAAAGTCCTTACGTGAAACAGTTCTTTAATTTAGGCTGAAGGCCTTAAGATTAAACAACTGAATCTCAAGCCGGCTGAAAGCATAAGACTTAAAAATTCAATAGGTTAAAGTTAACAAGTTAAATCAAATCGGCTGAAGGCCAAAGACGTAAAATTCAAATTTTTTTTTTAAATACCAAGCGGCTTACATGAAACAGTACCTCAAACTAGGCTGAAGGCCTTAAGAGTGAAACAACTCTAATTTGAAACACAAAACCGGCTAGAAGCCGTACAAGTACCAACAACAAGAACAAATTAAAAATAATAAGCCAGTACACACAAGGGCGCTCAGATGTTAGAGGGTCGGCCCGTAATTTAAACACTAACGCTCGCTTAGGTGAGACACGCAGTCGGGCCAACCATTCACGATCCAACGACAACCAAACCGACCGAAAGTCAGCGGACCCACTGACGCGATAACTTTCATTTCACCCGACCAGGGCTCAGCCGGCCGCTGTGACCGAGCTGTTCTAGGCGCTTCGGTGCGGAACCAGGCTGCCGCTACGGTCGCAGGTGCGAATCCTGCCTCGGGCATGGATGTGTGTGATGTTCTTAGGTTAATTTAAGTAGTTCTAAGTCTAGGGGACTGATGACCTCAGATGTTAAGTCCCATAGTGCTTAGAGGCATTTGAACCACTTGAACGAGGGCACAACAGGGAGTTCAACGGAAGTACGTAGAAGATTTGGTGCCCACAACCAATCATACACGGAGCTGTCAAACTACGCACCGTGCTGGACAGCAACAACACGTTGAGGAAACTACAACGCCCAGGGCAGGTAACCGGAACCTTAACGGCAACAGGGTAGAAGATTCCGCAGGTGCACTTCATTTCAAATAACCAAATACGGTGAAACTCCACCGGAGGGCGGCTAAAATTTGCCAGCTTGAAAACGACGTTGTTGCTCGCGGGAATATCCCAACAGCCGACAACGAACTCGAAGCGACACAATGTGAACAGTCTTGACTTGGTGGTTTGTTAAATCAAAACTCAACTTTCGTGTCCAGGGTAGTTGAGCCACGGACCTCGTAGCAATGGGAACAGCGCCACACTCTCCGACACCGCGTAGAGACCGCCGGCAGGCCCCGTGCAAACTACGTCCCGCCGGCAATTCCTCACTGCTGCACGCCAACCGACCGACTCTCGGAGCCAGTACGCCGACAACATTTAAAATAACTTGTCAGTCAGAATCACACAAACTGTACACAGTTCACGAACAGTTGCACGAGGAACCAGACAATGCTAACGGCAGCGACTGTACAGTAAGAGGGACGAATCACGAGTAGGCACACACAGCCAGTCCGTAAGCGATCGCCGGCCAAATACACGTCGTCCGGCAAGACGACCAATCAAAGGCGTCGCCTCTGCAATCACGTGTGTCGGCAACCGTCGGGCGAGTCAGGGCGGTCCGGACCTCACTGCTGCCGCGCCCCGACTGAACTTGTGCCGCGTGCCAACTCAAACACTGCCAGCTCTGAACTAAATGCTGGCACGTTCCAGATGACTGATCGACACGCGACGACAGGGAAGCAATAGCAGTCACGCAAAGATGATACGGCAGGGCTTATATCGATAAGCGCTGCTGCTGCCGCTCACGGGTGGGGAAAGCAGCAACTCAGTGACACAAGTAATTGAAACTAACATAACGAGGTGGCAATACGAAAAAAAAAAAAAACAGGATGTTAAATAAGAGATGGCACGAACACGAACCACGCACGGCTCACTCACTAATTTTACCTTTATGGTCTTTTCGCGAGGTATATGTAACAGGAAGCAGTACACTGATAGGCTCTTCTAGGAACGTACGCTCCAGAATTTTAAAAGTGAAGTGCAGCGCGATGCAAACGCCCCTCTCGACAATGGAGTTGGCTGAGGCTCTACGTGACGCTTTCGAGCTTAATAAATAAATCTGTAACGAAACTGGGTGCTCTTCTTTGGATAGTATCTATTTCCTCTTCACTGAGACGACAAAAGTCATGGCATGGTTCCTGATGTCGTGTCGGAACTCCTTTTGCTTGGCGTAGTGATCCAACTCGACGTGCATGGACTCAACAAGAAGTCGGATGTTCCCAGGACAAATACCGAGCCGTCCGTAACTGCGTACGTTTTGCCACTGCACGATTTTGTGCACGAACTGATCTCCCGATTATATCCCATAAATGTCGGATTCCACACATGTCGGGCATTTGCGTGCCCAAACTATTCGTTCAAACTGCCCGTAATGTTTTTCAAACTAGGGAGCGATCCAGACTTGCACCCAATGCGTCCATTGTTGTTGTTGTTGTTGTTGTTGTTGTGGTATTCAGTCCCGAGACTGGTTTGATGCAGCTCTCGATGCTACTCTATTCTGCGCAAGTTTCTTCATCTCCCAGTACCTACTGTAACCTACATGCCTCTGAATCTGCTTAGTGTATTCATCTCTTGGTCTCCCTCTACGATTTTTACCCTCCACGCTGCCCTCCAATACTAAATTGGTGATCCCTTGATGCCTTAGAACATGTCCTACCAACCGATCCCTACTTCTAGTCAAGTTGTGCCACAAACTTCTCTTCTCCCCAATCCTATTCAATACCTCCTCATTAGTTATGTGATCTACCCATCTAATCTTCAGCATTCTTCTGTAGCACCACATTTCGAAAGCTTCTATTCTCTTCTTGTCCAAACTATTTATCGCCCATGTTTCATTTCCATACATGGCTACACTCCATACAAATACTTTCAGAAATGACTTCAAATGGTTCAAATGGCTCTAAGCGCTATGGGACTTAACATCTGTGGTCATCAGTCCCCTAGAACTTAGAACTACTTAAACCTAACTAACCTAAGGACATCACACACACCCATCCCCTAGGCAGGATTCGAACCTGTGACCGTAGCAGTCGCGCGGTTCCGGACTGAGCGCCTAGGGAGAAATGACTTCCTGGCACTTAAATCTATATATGCGAAGTTAACAAATTTCTCTTCTTCAGAAACTCTTTCCTTGCCATTGCCAGTCTACATTTTATATCCTCTCTACTTCGACCATCATCAGTTATTTTGCTCCCCAAATAGCAAAACTCCTTTACTGCTTTAAGTGTCTCATTTACTAAACTAATTCCCTCAGCATCACCCGACATCATTCCACTACATTCCATTATCCTCGTTTTGCTTTTGTAGATGTTCATCTTATATCCTTCTTTCAAGAGACTGTCCATTCCGTTCAACTGCTCTTCGAAGTCCTTTGCTGTCTCTGACAGAATTACAGTGTCATTGGCAAACCTTAAAGTTTTTATTTCTTATCCCTGGATTTTAATACCTATTCCAAATTCTTCTTTTGTTTCCTTCACTGCTTGCTGGTTTTTCATACTAATAGCGAACAATTCCGGCCCGGCGACATGGTGCATTGTCATTCATAAAAATTCCATCGTTGTTTGGGAAGATGAAGTCTACGAATGGCTTCAAATGGCCTCCAAGTAACTGAACATAATCATTTCCACTTAATGATAGGTTCAGTGGGACCAGAGGACCCAGTCCCACACGATTATGGTACCACCATCAACTTCACTGGTAGCGTAGCTTCGTGGAGCTTACGTCACACTCGAACCCTAGAGTCAGCTCTTATCAACTGTAATCAGGGTTCACCAGACCAGAGCACGGTTTTTCAGACGTCTAGGGTCGAACCGTTACGGTCAGGAGCCCGGGAGGCGATATCGTGCTGTTTGCAAAGGCCCTCGCGTCGATCGTTTACACCATACCCCATAGCGCCAGGTTTCTCCTCACTGTCCTAACGGATACTTTCGTCGTATATTTCACATCGATTTTTGCGGTTACCTCATGCAGTGTTGCTTGTCTGTTAGCACTGACAACTCTAAGCAAACGCCGATGCTCTAGGTCGTTAAGTGAAAGCTGTCGGCCAGTTCATTGTTTTTGGTGAGAGGTAATGCTGAAATCAGATATTCTCGGGACACTCTTGACGCTGTCGACCGCGGAATATTGGATTCCCTAACGATTTCCGAAATGGAATGTCCTATGCGTCTACCTCCAACAACCATTTCGCGTTCAAAATCTGTTAACGTACGTCTAATCACGTTGGAAAGCTTTTGACATGAATCACTATTCAGTGTATGGTCTGTTACTCTTCTACGTGTTCCTGCCCTTTGCTAAATGTTTTGAGTTTCTCTCTGAGATGTGACAAGACTGCCTCTTTATCTAACTTACTTAATATCTGTATCTTCCTGCTTGTTTTAGGTGTCCTATAAATTTTCGTAATCACTGTTGCTACAGCTGCCTTACAGTCATTGATAACATTTTCACTGTAGATATCCTCGAAGAGGTGTAGTTATTTGTTACTATCAGATCCATTACAGCGAAAGTGTGCTGTAGATCGGATATTTAAGAAAGATGTGTATTGAAATCCTCGAATATTGTAATAAATATTTTATTTTTAGTGTATCTTGAACATTATCTTTTGCCTTTAGCTTTAGTAGACGCAGAAGTCATAAATATTCACTATTAATGAAATATCTGAGAAATAAAATCACGTGTCGTCAGCTCATTGAAGGAAACTGGTTTCTTTCTTTGGCCCTGGTACTTTCCGTGAACTGGCTATAGTGCAATAGCTGTTACGTGCTACACACGTCTAAGTAAGTGTCAATACATTTCACGTTTGAAGCTTCCTGGCAGATTAAAATTGTGTGCCGGTCCGAGACTCGAACTCGGGATCTTTGCCCCATGCTGTGGCATCTCAGAAGTTAAGTCCCATAGTGCTCAGAGCAATTAGAACGGCAATCTATCATTATCTGCATACAATGGAAGTCTTCTAATGTAACACAATAACAACAAAAAATATAAAAAGAAACCTGGTGTGCATCCAACACACAGGCAGCTACCTCTGTGGCAGCCTCTGATGTGCTAGTGCACGCCTGATCCACTTAGGGGGGCGCTGCCGGCCGCGGTGGTCTCGCGGTTCTAGGCGCGCAGTCCGGAACCGTGCGACTGCAACGGTCGCAGGTTCGAAACCTGCCTCGGGCATGGATGTGTGTTATGTCCTTAGGTTAGTTAGGTTTAAGTAGTTCTAAGTTCTAGCGGACTAATGACCACAGCAGTTGAGTCCCATAGTGCTCAGAGCCATTTTTTCTTAGGGGGGCGCTGCCGTTATCAATCCCAGAGCGCAAGTCTAGGAAGATACAGGCTAACTTGTCACATAACCTTGAAAGTCTCTGGTTCAGTCTCCCAATCGGCTAAAAACCACAGGACGTCGATCAGATCTGAGGATAATGCTGCAAACTGTGAGCTTCGTTGAGCAAGGTTGCTCTTCTCAATCTTGCCTGCCAGTTGCTAGGAATATCCTGGGTTCCCTTTAGTCCCTGTCTTCCTTCACATAGCCTTTGAACTGCCACTGATGTTTCGCTCAAAGTGAAGAGGACAGTGTCCACTGCAGAGAACAGCAGTTGAGGTACTTTTGGTGTCTCTGACAGCCTACATGGCTCCCGGTATTCCGCCCAACACACCAATTCGAAGCAGCTTCTTGTCGCTTGACTGACGTCAGCGCGATTTCAAGCTGCTTACGAGCAGCAATGAACTGATCCTGTGCTTAAGAACAGCATTCACAGTTGGGCTATATTCTTACAGGTGTAATATTTATTTTAGCACTGAATATGTAAATTCAAATTTTCGTCTGCGATATTGATCTAATTGGAGGATCTGCTACGCTACAAGTTTTGGAAGTTCCTTTTTCTATCTGCAGCTGTAACCCGGAAGAAATTTGTTTGTGAAAATAACAAAAGAAAAATCTGGCAAAGAATTTACAGATTTCTCGAACATAATTTCGATTCTCGAACTTTTTTTCGATATTACAGGTACTTACTAACTTCTGTAAAAAAAAGTCGGCCCCCATCTCGTGGTCGTGCGGTAGCGTTCTCGCTTCCCGCGCCCGGGTTCCCGGGTGCGATTCCCGGTGGGGTCAGGGATTTTCTCTGCCTCGTGATGGCTGGGTGTTGTGTGTTGTCCTTAGGTTAGTTAGGTTTAAGTAGTTCTAAGTTCTTGGGGTCTAATGACCATAGATGTTAAGTCCCGTAGTGCTCAGAGCCATTTGAACCATTTTGAAAAAAGTCGTAAATAGTGTAGATGTACGACAGAGATCGACAATATTAGGTGTTAGTGAACGTATTAAATAGGACACGATACGAGAGTTACAATACGCGTAAAACAAAATGTTGCAATACAGATATTGAATTCGCAACCGGTAAGTTTACGTCGCCGAACAGGTGAAAGGAACAGGTCAGTGAGCAGAGAGAAGACTAAATAAAGCAATAAATAATGGCGCTGCAGCAATGGGGAATTTTTTTCCTAGGAAGATGCCGTAGCTCAGTAAGGAATCAAGTTACCTTCTATTAGGAATGTGGAATGCACTCAACGACTGTAATATGACTTTCAAAATGATAGAGCACAGCAGTCACTCATCCTTTCCTGTCAGGATTTATTAAGGCAAACCTAGATTTCGGCTCGTGCCTAGCCTGTTCAACTTTTTCATGGTTGCAATACTTGTCCTATCACGTCTGTCCCCCATCGTCCGCTATTCTCTCATTGTTCTCTCAAGAATGCTAGCGCCGGTCCTCGTACAGGTCTCAATGTACTACGTACACTTTTCTGTTCTGCCTCCTGTACGTTCAACAGTGAAATTCCGTTCCTGCTGTTTATGCTGACACCGTTTCATTTACGACGGACACGTCCACGAAAACTTTGTAAAAGCGTTTCTGATCCACGGCTGCATAACTCAGCATCGTAGTGTGGAATTTCGTTAGGCAGTTTACGTGTACTATTATCGAAACTAATGACCAGAAGACAGAATTTCTTCCTGTGACGCTGTAAGGGTTAGTGGACCAAAATCACACAGAAGGTTAAATGACATAGCTTTTTTCTTTTTAATTTGACAGCTGACAGGATCACACCTCTTTACTTCTTTGCTTGTGCGGCTACACTTTTTCCACAACCCATTAATCTTTGTCTGCTTCCATTTACCGAGGTGAGATGAGGGAAACCATTTTCGAAATCAACGAAATCAATATTGTTATTAAGACTTTTTTTTAAACTGTGCATTGTTGATTATTTATGTGGAAGATTTACTATCAGCGGGAGACCTTACCTTGGCTGCCAGCAATCAGAGCCCAACAGACCGCATTGTCAGCATGAGGCACGAGCTCTACCGGCGAGTAACTGCCGACGTCCAGCAGTTGGTAAACAGCAGCCAACTTCTCATTCGACGGCCGCCACCAATCATGGCACATAACACCAGAGCCAATAGACAACAGAGCTTACGGTCTCCCTCCACCGCAGTAACCAATTAAAATAAAAGTTCAGCAGAGCGGTCTAGGGCGCTGCAGTCGTGGACTGCGCGGCTAGTCTCGACGGAGGTTCGAGTCCTCCC
Source organism: Schistocerca gregaria (assembly GCF_023897955.1). NCBI lineage: Eukaryota > Metazoa > Arthropoda > Insecta > Orthoptera > Acrididae > Schistocerca > Schistocerca gregaria. Next base: position 182,753,881 of record NC_064929.1, on the reverse strand, counting down.
TCGGGCATGGGTGTGTCTGTCTGTCCTTAGGATAATTTAGGTTAAGTAGTGTGTAAGCTTAGGGACTGATGACCTTAGCAGTTAAGTCCCATAAGATTTCACATACATTTTTGAAAATAAATGTTCCCTTTCCTTCTTCCTCAAGTGAATAATGAAATGGACTATCTTTTTAAAATTGTGACGTAATGGCATGCGTAGTGAACAGTAGTTAACAAAATATAAGAGACGCTGCATAGCTAGAAAGCACCAGTATACCCAGAAGAAGGCCGCTGCAACCGTGGCCGAAACGTTGGTTTTCTCCAAAAGTAGTTTTATACAATATGACGCGGTACCATACCCAGAAAACTTTTATGTCGACTGACTCTGGCCGCGGAAGCGTACGCAATTATATTATAAAGAATACTCTCTAAATCTTTAGAAATATGATTGACTGTTACTTTTTGAGGTTGTGACCAAAGATTATCTTGTGTTGAAGAGGGCAAAATGACACACAGGACTATGTCGTTTTTGCACTGTTCCATTACATATCTTGTCGGTTGCTGAAATGTCGCAGCCAGCCGGTGTGACCGAGAGGTTCTAGGCGCTTCAGTCTGGAACTGCGCGACCTCTACGGTGCAGGTTAAAGGGACTGCTGACCTCAGATATTAAGTCCCATAGTGCTCAGAGGCATTTGAAGCACATTTTGAAATGTCAGGTATCTTTTTATAAAAAAAAGCGTATTGGAAACTAAACAGTAACTAGCATAAAAATGTTATTTTTTATAACTGATTCGTAAGACTAAGTTTTTTGAAATAATTTGCCATTATTTTATTACATTTTACTAATGCATGTTGTTAATTTTTAGGACTACAGTTCTAACACAACGGTCGCAGGTTCGAATCCTGCTTCGGGCATGGGTGTGTGTGATGTCCTTAGGTTAGTTAGGGTTAGGTAGTTTTAAGTTCTAGGGGACTGATGACCTCAGAACTTAAGTCCTAGAGTGCTCAGAGCCATTTGAACCTTTTGATTCACAATAAAAATACGCCACACACCGCTGTGTGATGCGGAACTGATCACAAGGTACCACGAGTGGTGAACAGGCTAGCACATGAGGCGGAGAATGTTGTGTTGTCAGGAGCAAAGCGGTAACGACTGAATGCATCCGTCAGGAGAGTTCGGTCACTTCAAACACACGCTTTTCACTGGATGTCAGCTGAATAACAAATACATCAGGGACATTCCAGTCCTTTCAAAGCTGAAAGAGACGAGTGTTGTTGATGTGATCGTGAAGCGAAATGCGAAAGAACAACCGCATCTAAACCAAGACCAGCCAGTCAGTTTCGAATCCTGCCACGGGCATGGGTGTGTTTGATCTCCTCATGTTAGTTAGGTTTAAGTAGTTCTAACTTCTAGGGGACTTATGACCTCAGAAGTTACGTCCCATAGCGCTCAGAGCCATTTGAATCACTCTCCGTCCGAACAGGCCTCGGAAAGCCCAACGGCACTGACCGACCGCCGTGTCTTCCTGTACTCAGAGGCTTTACTGGATGCGGATACGGAGGGGCATGTGATCAGTACACTGCACACCAGGCTGTTTGTCGGCTCACCAGAATGGAGCCGTTACTTCTCAGTCAAGTAGATCCTCAGTTGTCCTCAGAAGGGCTGAGTGCACCCTGGTTGCTAACAGTATTAGGCAGACCACCCAAGTGCTAGCCAAAGGCAACAGCGCTTAACTTCGGTGGTCTGATGGGAAACATTGTTACCACTGCGCAAGGCTGCAATTTATGCCTACACTAACAATTTAATAGTAAGAATAAAAAAATAACTCTGCTAAGAGAAAAAGTACGTCACTTTGCTCTACTGGGTAGTCCTAAATGACGCCCTCACTACATTTATGAAATTGTGAATTCATAACGAAACTAATTGTTATATTTCGAATTATTTAGGTAGATGCTACTATAGAAACGTGAGTGTACTGTAAAATTGCATTTACCTAATTTTTATTGGTATAAATGAGCAGTGAAAAGAATTAACTTTTTAGTATGTCATTTTCGGCGACTTTCTCCTACGCCTAATGAAGATCGGTTACTGGGACAAAATATTGCAAGAGTACATGTTATGGTGTTCAGAGCTCGCTGCACTATGTCAAATATGTAGTTGAGATTTGATCGTTATATTACCACAGCAATCACATTTGAAAGTTTCAAGTTGCATAGAAAGCGAGATTTAACTACGAGGGTCGGTCAAAAAGTAATGCCTCCCATTTTTTTTCTACTTAAAAAAATTAAGGTAAGTGAAAAATTTGAATTTGGCGTCATTCCTCAAACCTTCTTCTGCAATCCACTGCAGTAGTAACTTTCTGTGTCAACAGGTGGCAGCACAGCAGAAGTTTGTAAGATGGCCGACATCGATGTTCGCTTGAGACAGCGTTGTGTGATTGAATTCTTGAATGCAGAAGGTGAAACGCCCATACGCATTCATGAAAGACTGAAGAAGGTGTATGGTGTTGTGACAGTGGATGTCAGCACTGTTAGACGATGGGTTCGTCGTTGTAAGGAAGCTGAAGGGCAAACACCGTTGACTGACGAAAAGCGGAGCGGCAGGCCGGTGAGTGCAGTGACTCCACACAACATTCAGCAAGTTGATGACATCATTCGTGGTGACCGTCGGGTGACTGCAGATGAAGTGTGTCGCATTATTTCTCTTAGTAAAGGCAGTGTGATCACGATTATTAAACAATTGGGGTACTCAAAAGTTTGTGCACGGTGGGTTCCAAGAATGTTAACCGATCAGAATAAAGAGGCAAGGAAAATAATAGCCTCCCAACACTTGCAGCGCTTCCATTTGGAGGGAGATGAGTTTCTGAAAAAAATTGTGACCGGGGACGAAACATGGGTGCATTTTTTTGAACCCGAATCAAAGAGGCAGTCAATGGAGTGGCGTCACACAAGCTCGCCGAGGAAGAAAAAATTCAAAACTGTGCGATCGGCAGGGAAAGTTATGGCAACAGTTTTCTGGGATACAGAGGGTGTGATTCTGGTTGATTTTTTGGAGCAGGGATGCACAATAAATTCTGTTCAATACGTCACAACCCTCAAAAACTTAAAGAACGTCTTCAGCGAGTTCGCCCAACAAAATCAATGGCAGATGTTCTTCTTTTGCATGACAATGCAAGACCACACACCAGTCGTCACACCTCTGACGAGATTGTCAAAATTGGATGGGAAGTTTTGCCTCATCCCCCATACAGCCCTGACCTGGCACCATCAGACTTCCATCTGTTCGGGCCACTAAAAGAAGCTCATCGTGGGATTCATTTTGAAGATGAGGAGGCCGTCAAAACATCCGTGCGTCAATGGCTTAGGAAGCAGAGCTGTGATTTTTACCGTGCTGGGATACATGCCCTTGTTCAAAGATGGACCAAAACTGTAGAGATGGGCGGTGATTACATTGAAAAATGTTATGGTTTTCAACCTATGTAATTGCATTTAAATTTCCTGACAATTAAACGTAGAAAAAAAAATAGGAGGCATTACTTTTTGACTGACCCTCGTAGGTAGGTTTTTTCTGTGGCCAGGGGGAAGAAACTACGGAACCCCCCTTGTCGGACAGGCGATTTGTCACCTGAGACACGAGAGCGAATCACACAAGAGGAACGGGGCTTTCCGAAATAGCAGTGAGAGAGGATCGTGATGAAATGATCGTATGACATTTATTGGCCGGAATATCTCCTTCGGGGTTCGGCCGCCGTACTGAAAGTCTTTTTAGTTGTTGACGCCACTTCAGCGACTTGCGTGTCAGTGATGATGAAGGACACACAACACCCAGTTCCCTACCGGGAATAGAACTCGGACCCCCTTGCGTGATAACCGGTATCATTGCCGCTGGGCTACCGAGGCGGACTAGGATCCTGATGGAGTGCAGCCGACAGCGTTAGCAAGTTGGTTTACGAAAAATTACAAAAGAATAAAAAGGTGTATAGTTGCAAAATTAAGGAAAAACTCACGTTATAACTGGTGTCCGAAATCAGCTGCAGAGTTACGAACATTTGCTAACAGACTTGCCTTCCTGTAGCTCACCAGAAAGCACACCCAGTCGAACAGCCGCTCGGAGCAGCTAGGTCTGAGTCAGCGCGCCGAAATACGTTGACGAACCATAATATTACGAAGTTTGCCCGCCACGGAATCGTATGCTGCCTGGTGGCGTTCGGGCGTGGAATGTAGTAAGGAAAGGAGCAGAGGCGAACGCTGAATCATTCTGGCGTTGATACGGACCGCAAATGGGGAAACCCAGTGACGTAAGCGACGTCGACAAAGGGCAGACTGTTAATGCCCGGAGCCTGAGAACTAGCATTCTGGAAATGGCAATTTGACGATAGTGTATAGGGATTGTGCAGACAAGTGTGTTGGGAGCACACCGTCCAGCGCACATTGATGAACATGGGGTTCTAGAGCAGGTGACCTCGTGTTCCCGTGTTGACCCAGCGATTTCGTCAGTCGCGATTGCAGTGCGTACGGGATCATCGAGACTGGATCGTGAATCATTGGAAGGGCGTCGCCTGATCGCATGAATTGCGTTTGTCGTTACACCAGATCGACGGTCGCGTCTAGAAACGCTGTCAACCGTCCGCCTACTTAGCTGAGTGGTCACGTGTTTGCCTACGATGCAGCAGGCCCGGGTTCCCGGGTTCGATTACCGGTCGAGTTGGAGATTTTCTCCTCCCCCTCCTCCCCGGCCAACTGGTGTCGTCATCATCATCTCAGGAACATTAGCATCCCGGATGGGGCCTCCAGGGCATCAATGCCATCCGATCATTTCATTTTTACGCTGTCAACATATCGAACAGCCTGCTCGCCACGGACTAAGTGGATAGGGGGAGTGTTATGCTACGGGAGACATTCACTCGGCTTCAGTGGAACATGTGGTAATAATCGAGGCATCACAAGAGCTGTGGACTACGTGAAACTCGTTATGAAGCAACTACATCCTCTCATGCTTCATGACAATGAATGGAAACACTGCTGACAGACGGAAAAATATACACTCCTGGAAATGGAAAAAAGAACACATTGACACCGGTGTGTCAGACCCACCATACTTGCTCCGGACACTGCGAGAGGGCTGTACAAGCAATGATCACACGCACGGCACAGCGGACACACCAGGAACCGCGGTGTTGGTCGTCGAATGGCGCTAGCTGCGCAGCATTTGTGCACCGCCGCCGTCAGTGTCAGCCAGTTTGCCGTGGCATACGGAGCTCCATCGCAGTCTTTAACACTGGTAGCATGCCGCGACAGCGTGGACGTGAACCGTATGTGCAGTTGACGGACTTTGAGCGAGGGCGTATAGTGGGCATGCTGGAGGCTGGGTGGACGTACCGCCGAATTGCTCAACACGTGGGGCGTGAGGTCTCCACAGTACATTGATGTTGTCGCCAGTGGTCGGCGGAAGGTGCACGTGCCCGTCGACCTGGGACCGAACCGCAGCGACGCACGGATGAACGCCAAGACCGTAGGATCCTACGCAGTGCCGTAGGGGACCGCACCGCCACTTCCCAGCAAATTAGGGACACTGTTGCTCCTGGGGTATTGGCGAGGACCATTCGCAACCGTCTCCATGAAGCTGGGCTACGGTCCCGCACACCCTTAGGCCGTCTTCCGCTCACGCCCCAACATCGTGCAGCCCGCCTCCAGTGGTGTCACGACAGGCGTGAATGGAGGGACGAATGGAGACGTGTCGTCTTCAGCGATGAGTGTCGCTTCTGCCTTGGTGCCAATGATGGTCGTATGCGTGTTTGGCGCCGTGCAGGTGAGCGCCACAATCAGGACTCCATACGACCGAGGCACACAGGGCCAACACCCGGCATCATGGTGTGCGGAGCGATCTCCTACACTGGCCGTACACCTCTGGTGATCGTCGAGGGGACACTGAATAGTGCACGGTACATCCAAACCGTCATCGAACCCATCGTTCTACCATTCCTAGACCGGCAAGGGAACTTGCTGTTCCAACAGGACAATGCACGTCCGCATGTATCCCGTGCCACCCAAAGTGCTCTAGAAGGTGTAAGTCAACTACCCTGGCCAGCAAGATCTCCGGATCTGTCCCCCATTGAGCATGTTTGGGACTGGATGAAGCGTCGTCTCACGCGGTCTGCACGTCCAGCACGAACGCTGGTCCAACTGAGGCGCCAGGTGGAAATGGCATGGCAAGCCGTTCCACAGGACTACATGCAGGATCTCTACGATCGTCTCCATGGGAGAATAGCAGCCTGCATTGCTGCGAAAGGTGGATATACACTGTACTAGTGCCGACATTGTGCATGCTCTGTTGCCTGTGTCTATGTGCCTGTGGTTCTGTCAGTGTGATCATGTGATATATCTTACCCCAGGAATGTGTTAATAAAGTTTCCCCTTCCTGGGACAATGAATTCACGGTGTTCTTATTTCAATTTCCAGGAGTGTCTTTTGTGACTAAAGTCCTTCTGGCCTTTTAATTATTTTATATGTGACATGTAAGTACTGCCTCTGTCTTTTATTGTTAGCCAGTACATACACTTTTTATATAAAAAATGTCTTTTCCCATAAATTTGTAACTATTTTATAGGTCATTTTAATTGTTTTAATTCTGATGAAGGCACTCTTAGAAGCGTTTGAACATGGTCAATAAGACTAAAAATAATTGTGACCGAGGGCTCATTTGTTTCAAATTTAAAATATTATTATACTTTAAGCCCAAGTGACCATTCAGCGTGTTCTGCATATTATCTTTCACGAATCTAAAAAATTCAACTTCCTTCAATAAATACAAAACCGGGCCTTTTTCTTCCCATAAAATATTACAAGTTTTCTAGACAGACTTGCCCCTCTTCACCTAACTGTGATGTTGATGCATTTTTAGCATTTATTAAATTAAGATGTTCCTGGAGTCCTTTATGGAAGGACATATCAGATTTCCCTTCGTATTTTTTGTGGCAATCGCTGCATCTGAAAAAAGTAAACACCTGCTGCGTCATATTTGTCACAGGGAACACCTTCTCTATGTCTACGTTTTCCACACAGGTTAGAAGAAATGTTTTTGGACCTCATACAACGGCCAGTTTTCTCAGAGATACAAATCAGGTACGGTGGTCTACTAAAAAATACCGCTTCATTGGTGTGATCACTTGGTTGAAACGTTTAGCATCTCAGTTAGATCCCATCGGCGAAGGAATATTTTTTGAATTTTTTTTTGGGCATTGGCAACATTATGAGAATGGCAATACCTTTAATAAGGACGCTGGGTTCACCTATGATGGACTTACGTAATAATTTTTATGAGTCTGCAAGTATTCTTTATATAATAGCACAAATGTGCAACAGTTTTTAACGATATTTCAGTTCTTAAATATGTAGGTTGCACCAGAAGATATGGCTGTAAGCTATGAAATTGGTGGTGTGATCAGTTAAAACCAATTTCAGCAGCTGCCAGCGGTGTTTCCATTCACCACGACCTTCAGCAGCTGCGGATGACCTACATATATTCACGCTCGATGTCTTCACCGACGGCGACGGCACCTTCCAGCAGAATAACTGCCCGTGTCACGGGGTGAGGGGTCGTGCCGCACTGATTTGCGGAGCATGACAGTGAACTCAAGTTGGTGTCTTGACCACCAAAATCGTCTGAATCTGAATCCGAGGGAACAGATCTGGGACCCCGGCGATCACCAGTCCAGCGCCCACATAACATCAGCTCGCAAATTGCTGGTATTGCGTGACATCTGGAGCCACATAGTACCTCCGGGAGCCCACCAAGGACACGGCGAATGCACGCCACACAGACCGCTACTGTATCGTATTCCAAAGACGGACCTGATCGCTATTAAGCAGGTGTTCCTGAAGTTTTATTCGTTAGAGTCTGTCTCTGATGTCGGTCTAGCAGTACTCATTATTATATGTGTGATGTCTGTTCTTTCGGGTATGTCCGAAAAAACAGATGCCATTTACGATAAATCGGCTGTTTATGTACATGACATAACCGAAATTCAGACATGAGCCGCACTGAAATAAATCCAATCGTGACAAGTAAAAATTATTTCCGAAACGAGACTAAATCCCGGATTCCCCCCACTTTACGCGAGTGGCTGCCTTACCACATCGGCTACCCGAGCACACTTCCCATCCAGTCCAAATTCTTGAGTTGCCGCACACTAACTATATAGTGTCGTCTGTCCATTGTCGTCATTGTTCGTAACATCACCTGATTCCCGCAAGAGTTCGGACGACGTGTTCATATGCACTGTAGATATCAAATGGGTCAAATGGCTCTGAGCTCTATGGGATTTAACATCTGTGGTAATCAGTCCCTTAGAACTTAGAACTACTGAAACCTAACTAAGGACACCACACACATCCATGCCCGAGGCAGGATTCGAACCTGCGACCGTAGCAGCCACACGGTTCCGGACTGAGCGCCTAGAACCGCATGGCCACAGAGGCCGGTGTGAAGATATCATTATTAGCGCTCAAGATGCAAGTATATGATTATATGTGTTCTGTCTGTTGTTTCGAACGTATAAAAATATACGGGGTGTTTCCATAAGAGCGTGGAAAAATGTGAAAGGACTTACGGAATGCTCGACTGAACAATTTGAGGTAGGGAACCCGGGATCGGAGAAGCCAAGATAACGGAGATGTGGACGCAATCTTGTCCACCGCTCCGTCCAGAATTACTGTTTTCAGCTTATTTACAAATAACTTGCGTACAAGTTTATACATACTGTGCTCTTTATTTGCATGTGCATCCTTTATTTCCTGGAAGGAAACGAGGAGGGCAGCCCTGATTACTATGAAGACATGATTCAGATTTTATTTAGGCTACTGGCCATTAAAATTGCTACACCATGAAGATGACGCGCTACAGAAGCGAAATATACCCAACAGGAAGAAGATGCTAAGATATGAAAATGATTAGCTTTTCAAAGCATTCCTACAAGGTTGGCGCCGGTGGAGACACCTACAACGTGCTGACATGAGGAAAGTTTCCAACCAATTTCTCGTACACAAACAGCAGTTGACCGGCGTTGACTGGTAAAACGTTGTTGGGATGCCTCGTGTAAGGAGGAGAAATGCGAACCACCACGTTTCCGATTTCGATAAAGGTCGGATTGTAGCCTATCGCGATTGCGGTTTATCGTATCGTAACAATGCTGCTCGCGTTGGTCGAGACCCAATGACTGTTAGCAGAATTTGGAATCAGTGGGTTCAGGAGGGTAATACGGAACGCCGTGCTGGATTCCAACGGCCTCGTATCACTAGCAGTCGAGATAACAGGCATCTTATCCTCATAGCTCTAACGGATCGTGCAGCCACGTCTCGATCCCTGAGTCAACAGATGGAGACGTTTAAAAGACAACAACCATCTGCACGAACAAGTCGATGACGTTTGCAGCAGCATGGACTATTAGCTCGGAGACCACAGCTGCGGTTACCCTCATCGCTGCATCACAGACAGGAGCGCCTACGATGATGTACTCAACGACGAACCTGGGTGCACGAATCGCAAAACGTCATTTTTTTCGTATGAATCCACGTTCTGTTTACAGCATCATGATGATGGCATCCGTGTTTGGCGACATCGCGGTGAACGCACATTGGAAGTGTGAATTCGGCATCGCCATACTGGCGTATCACCCGGCGTGATGGTATGGAGTGCCATTGGTTGCACGTCTCGGTCACCTCTTGTTCGCAATGACGGCACTTTGTACAGTGGGCATAACATTTCAAATGTGTTACGACCCGTGGCTCTACCCTTCATTCGATCCCTGCGAAAGCCTACATTTCAGCAGGATAATGCACGACCCCATGTTGGAGGTGCTGTACAGGCCTTTCTGGATACAGAAAATGTTCGACTGCTGCCATGGCCAGCACATTCTCCAGATGTCTCACCAACTGAAAACGTCTGGTCAATGGTGGACGAGCAACTGGCTCGTCAGAATACGCCAGGCACTACTCTTGATGAACTGTGGTATCGTGTTGAAGTTGCATGGACAGCTGTACCTGTACACGCCATCCGATCTCTGTTTGGCTGAATGCCCAGGCGTATCAAGGCCGTTATTACGGCCAGAGTTGGTTGCTCTGGGTACTGATTTCTCAGGATCCATGCACCCAAATTGCGTGAAAACGTAATAACATGTCAGTTCCAGTATAATATATTTGTCCGATGAATACCCATTTATCATCTGCATTTCTTCTTGGTGTGGCAATTTTAATGGCCAGTAGTGTACATTGCTTGTCCATAAGGTGGCTCTGTTGTTTGGTATTTACATTGTCCAATGACAGATCTTGCTATAAATCAACGAGAGACTTAGTCAGAGACGTACAATGCAAACGATGGTGCAGTACCGGTAGAGCTTCACACAACTTACTGATATGCACCTTGTGTATAGGGAAAACATCGCAGTGCTCCCGCTGCTGGAAAGCTGTACAGGGAACGATATCCTAACAGGCATCATCCGTCACGACGAGTGTTTATTTCTCTCGATCGACGACTGCGGGCTACTGGTTCATTGGAAAGAAGAAACTAGGGACTTGACAACATGAGGACCACTCGCACACTCGGTTTTGAAAAGGAGGTGTTGGAAGGTGTTGCACCGGAACTCACAACAAGTACTCGTCGTATTGCACGTGAAATGGGCGCTGCACATACCAGCGTGTGGCGAGTACTCCACGAACAATAATTACACCCATATCACCCATAACGAGTCGATGCAGTGCTTCTGACTGACTTTGCACCGAGGGTCGCATTGCGTCAATGGACTGATCGACGAGATTTCCTCCATATCGTGCTGTTTACTGACGAGGCCTCATTTGATTGTGATTGTATTTCGAAAAGCACGAATAGCCGTGTAGGGAATGAGGAAAAACCTCGCTGTAGTAGAGTCACACCGTCGATTACGTTTTGTTGTATGTACCCGAGCCGACATTGTAGGGGACAATCTCACTGGGCCTGTGAAGTAACGAGCGAGTTGTGGCGAGCTATGTTGTAGTTTATAACTAATTACGTGAAGTAGGAATCTATTGTTTCCCTGCTATTCAACTTGTATTTTATTTAATTGCTGGACCATCGACACCAATAAGTGTTTTGCAGAAATATACCGCATTCTCAAAAGTACTTCTACTATCGTACTGATCGTTTAAACTTAAGATACTAGCTGCAGATTTTATTTAATTGCAATCTTTCATTTATACAATTTTATGTTATATTTCTAATTCGCAACGGACGAGTGATAGAAACCTTCGACCATTTGATTCGTGTGTTTGTTCTAATCGTATACTGTAAACTCAGCAGTATTTGGCCTGTAATGCGGCAGCGACGTATTCCGGCCCCTAGACACCAAAACCAGCCAAAACTTTTAATATTGCAATTCTGAGTGTGATCCCGCAGGCCATATCTTCTACCCGGCAGTCTGGATGGCCACCTATACTTGAATTTCGTGCAAAGAGCTCTACCTGCGTTGTTGGAGAACATACCCCTGGCTGTTCATGAGAGGATGTGAACACAACATGACGTTGCGCCGCCTCACTTCAGTGTGGATGTCCCCAACCACCTCAGTGCTGTATTTCCTGGTCGCTGGATTCGAAGGGGAGGTCCTATTCCATGGCCTGCGAGGTCACCTGACATGAGTCCCCTCGATTATTTCCTATGGGTATATGTAAAGTAAGTACGAGACCCCAGAGCATACGGAGATGAAATTAGTTGCGAGAATTGTAGCTGCCTGTTCAAATGGCTCTGAGCGCTATGGGACTTAACCTATGAGGTCATTAGTCCCCTGGAACGTAGAACTACTTAAACCTAACTAACCTTAGGACATCACACACATCCATGCCCGAGGCAGGATTCGAATCTGCGACCGTAGCGGTCGCGCGGTTCCTGGCTGAAGCGCCTAGAACCGCTGGGCCACACCGGCCTGCCGTAACTGCCTGTGATGTGATTCGAAACACATCAGGAATTTTGCCAGCGTGCGTCAGAATCTTGTTCACCGATGTCATGCTTGCAGTGAGGAAGCTGGCCCCCTCAGCTTGAGCACAATTTGTGAGACACAGCACAAATAGTACGTTCATTGTGTCAATGACGGTGTTTGCAGTTAACTGTAATTAATGTAAATAAAACATACACAGTAATGTGACTTTATTCCTCTTATCTCCTTAAGTTGGCTTCTACGACCCCAGGTTCCCTACTGTTCAGTGGAACATCCTCTTTGTCCTTTTAAATGTTTGCACGCTCCTACGGAAAGATCCTATAATTCGCGGGCAAGGGCTCTACCAACTGAGCTACCCAAGCACGACTCACGCCCCGACCTCATAGCTTTACTTCTGCCAGTACCTTGTCTCCTACCTTCCAAACTTTACAGAAGCTCTCCTGCGAACCTTACAGAACTAGCACTCCTGAAAGAAAGGATACTGCGGAGACATGGCTTAGCCACAGCCTGGGGGATGTTTCCAGAATGAGATTTTCACTCTGCAGCGGAGTGTGCGCTGATATGAAACTTCCTGGCAGATTAAAACTGTATGCCGGACCGAAACTCGAACTCGGGACCTTTGCCTTTCGCGGGCAAGTGCTCTACCAACTGAGCTACCCAAGCACGACTCACGCCCCGACCTCATAGCTTTACTTCTGCCAGTACCTCGTCTCCTACCTCCCAAACTTTACAGAAGCTCTCCTGCGAACCTTGCAGAACTAGCACTCTTGAAAGAAAGGGTACTGCGGAGACATGGCTTAGCCACAGCCTGAGGGATGTTTTCAGAATGAGATTTTCACTCTGCAGCGGAGTGTGCGCTGAGGAGCGTAGTTTGCGACAGGCTGGTAATATGAGCTGGACGGAAAGCGTGCTCAGACAGTCCAAACATTTAAGGCGAGCGCTCGCGTAAAGTAGGAAACAGGGTTCGAGTCCCGGTCTGGCACGAATTTCAGCTTGTTCGCCATTGAATTTATTTCGTTGCTCAGTTTCAGCTGGTGTCTGAGTTTCTCTTACGGTCGGTACTAATTAATTAATCACGTGTGCGTGAGATTGTGAAATCGAAAACTCTCTGATTCGAAAAGACAGGTGGATGATATCCCAGGATTGTAATTTGCTTAATGAATGAGAGCGCTGTCGAGCGACGAGGCACGTATTCCTAATGCGTTTTCCAGTCAGACTGTGTTTATCTGTTGTACTGCCTCTCGCTGAGATACAGTGTTCCGCCGTGGTCGTACGTCGCGCCGAGCGTGGTTTCAAAGAGTATACGGCGACACGCAACAGATTACCGGCGTTGCCGGTATGGCTAATTAATTAGCTCGTCACCAACTGGCAATCACATTAAGATGGCCGAAGTGAAAGCAGTTAATTTCTCTGATGCATTCGATACACGAACTTAATTGAGAAATCAGTGAATCCGTCGAGTTGTAGTTCACGCTAATATGATTACTACAACTGCGACATTGCGCACATCTATGCTTGCTGTTGTTCGAAAGTAAACCGCTGTCAGTTAATGCAAGCAGTCAATGCAGCCATTCGAAATGGCTGAGAGATACTCGAAAAACTAGTCACAGGAAGGGCAGACGTCTGGCTGAGATTGGAGGAATCTTGAAGAAAATTAATTCGGCCACGAAAGAAGAGGCCTCCGACGACCGATTCTGGAGTATTACTAGTTAGTCTGGGACTCTTACCAAATACTATTAATGGAGTTAGTGTTTAGTGTCTCAGAGCGCAAAACGGCGACGTCAACAGCGCCCTTGCATGACATCAATAGAAAACAGCGTAGCTATAATCTACACTACTGGCCATTAAAATTGCTACACCACGAAGATGACGTGCTAAAGAACGCGAAATTTAACCGCAAGGAAGAAGATGCTGTGATATGCAAATGAATAGCTTTTCAGCCGGCCGGTGTGGCCGTGCGGTTGTCTGGAACCGCCTGACCGCTAGGGTCGCAGGTTCGAATCCTGCTATGTTTTAGGGGACTGATGACCACAGATGTTAAGTCCCATAGTGCTCAGAGCCATTTGAACCATTTTTTGAATAGCTTTTCAGAGCATTCATACAAGGTTGGCGCCGGTGACGGCACCTACATCGTGATGAAATGTGGAAAGTTTCCAACTGATTTCTCATACACAAAACAGCAGTTCACCGGTGTTGCCTGCTGAAACGTTGTTGTGATGCCTCGTGTAAGAAGGGGAAATGCGTACCATCATGTTTCTGACTTTGATAAAGGTTGGATTGTAGCCTATCGCGACTGCAGTTTATAGTATTGCGACATTGCTGCTCGCGTTGGTCGAGATCCAATGACTTTTAGCAGACTATGGAATCGGTGGGTTCAGGAGGGCAATATGGAACGCCGTGCTGGATCCCAACGGCCTCGTATCACTAGCAGTCGGGATGACAGGCATCTTATCCGCATGGCTGTAACGGATCGTGCAGCCATGTCTCGATCCCTAAGTCAACAGATGGGAACGTTTGCAAGACAACAACCATCTGCAGGAACAGTTCGACGACACTGGCAGCAGCATGGGCTATCAGCTCGGAGACCATGGTTGCGGTTACCCTTGACGCTGCAACACAGACAGGAGCGCCTGCAATGGTGTACTTACTCAACGACGAACCTGGGTGCACGAATGGCAAAACGTCATTTTTTAGGATGAATGCAGGTTCTGTTTGCAGCATCATTATGGTCGCATCCGTGTTTGGCGACATCGCGGTGAACGCACATTGGAAGTGAGTATTCGTCATCGCCATACTGGAGTATCATCCGGCGTGATGGTACGGCGTGCCATTGATTACACGTCTCGGTCACCCCTTGTTCGCATTGACGGCACTTTGAACAGTGGACGCTACATTTCAGATGCGTTACGACCCCTGGCTCTACCCTTCATTCGATCTATGCACCCAGATTGCGTGAAAATGTAATCACATGTCACATCTAGTATAATATATTTGTCCAATCAATATCCGTTTGTCATCTGCATTTCTTCTTGGTGTAGCTATTTTAATCGCCAGTAGTGTAGTTAAAGTGATATGACGTCATAAACACTGAGATGCGGAAATCATGCTGCATCATGCATCAAGGTTTAATACATTTATTCTTTACTACTAAAATGTTCCTACAGTCGAATCAGTTTAAGGGGTCCCCTGACACCTGGCAGCGCTTTCGACAGCTTTCAACTGCGAACGGCTGCAGCTGAAAACAATATCCGTCTATAGAGCTGCGAAGAGGCGTTCCCATAAAGACGTTTACAAAACCACTTTGTAGACAAGCGAAGCAGCTGCGCCTAGCGATCAGGAACCGTCCGGGATACTGTACTTAAACACTTGTACATTATGCATATTTCTTTGTACTATTGTTTCATAATCTGAAAGGCGTTTCCATGAAAATGATTTTTTTCGAAACACAGTTGATTTGGTGTTTTTGTTTCTAATGTATAATTGGTAAACTGAATAACTGAATACCTGCGCAGTGCCGGCTTTGTCAGCTGGTGTGGATAATAAAATATGCCAGTGAAAAGGAATAGTAGTTGACGAGAGAAATGCAACTAACACTTTAGGAGCGACCACAAACGATCCTCATGTCTCTACCAGCCACTCTGGGCCTGCCTTGGCTTCCTCACCCTGTGCTGTACGGATAGATGATATTATGAGGCTTTCTTTCTTTCTTTTGCTTACGCCATAGTCCCGCAGCGATCGCAGGGTCGGTGTGGTTACAACTGATTTGACAGTATCAGTGCTAGGGATGGCCGAATGCCCTTCCTGCCCCCCCCCCCCCCCCCCCGTAACCCCCAGGACGGAATTAGTGTACCCCAACTTTCTGCGCCTAGTGGAAATCGGGAAATAGTGCGGCCGTGTTTCAAATGTCTGCAACGCGTCTAACGGAGGCGGAACGTGGGGACCAGCCCGGTAGTCACCTAGCGGGATGTGGAAAACTGCCTAAAAACCCCATCCAGGCTGGCCGGCACACCGGCCCTCGTCGTTAATCCGCCGGGATGATTCGATCCGTGGCCGACGCGCCAATCCGAGTCCAGGAAGCAGCGCGTTGGCGCTCTCGGCTACTCTGGCGGGTCCGATGACGTTATGAGGCATGTATACGTATATTCCCGTAATGTTCATCTTGAAACGAGATTGTTTTAAAAGTTTGAGAAAGAATTATTTATTGAGTTTCTTGTTTGGAATAAATGGGACTTCCTTAAATGTTATTTATTTTAATTTTTAAAAGTACTTGATATTTCTCAGCAGCAATAAACTCATTTCTGTGAATAAAATATTATTTAATGCAATCAGTGGAAACGATTTGTACTCCTCGTTTTATAGAAAAAAATTCCTCAGTTCATGTTCGACGTGGAATGTGCCGCATGTTGACAGAATATCGAGTTTCAGAGGAAATCGATATCAACTGTGAACATCCTGTGGAAGACGTGCCAGATAGAACGCATTGGGCTCAAAGTGCCTGTACTGCAGCTGTTGGAAATCGGAGGAGCGAGAGAGCAACATTGTCGACTGAGACCAGCGTAGATGGCGGAGTAGCCCTAATGGTTACACCACCAGCCAGCGCGGCATGCCACACTACAAATCCCAGCAGGGGGAAATACAAACCTGGTTGATGGGGGGTCCTGGTACTATAGCCATTCTCGGTAATCGAGAGGAGATTGTGGCAGCATTATGGATCCATTTACAGTCATCAGCTTACCTGAAACAGAAAATAAAGAGTCTTCAGAGTTATACAGAAAAAATCGTTAATTTCGTTTTCAAATACGTAGTACACAAAAGTACACAATACTGCCTTCATCTCTCCTAAATACACTCCTGGAAATTGAAATAAGAACACCGTGAATTCATTGTCCCAGGAAGGGGAAACTTTATTGACACATTCCTGGGGTCAGATACATGACATGATCACACTGACAGAACCACAGGCACATAGACACAGGCAACAGAGCATGCACAATGTCGGCACTAGTACAGTGTATATCCACCTTTCGCAGCAATGCAGGCTGCTATTCTCCCGTGGAGACGATCGTAGAGATCCTGCATGTAGTCCTGTGGAACGGCTTGCCATGCCATTTCCACCTGGCGCCTCAGTTGGACCAGCGTTCGTGCTGGACGTGCAGACCGCGTGAGACGACGCTTCATCCAGTCCCAAACATGCTCAATGGGGGACAGATCCGGAGATCTTGCTGGCCAGGGTAGTTGACTTACACCTTCTAGAGCACTTTGGGTGGCACGGGATACATGCGGACGTGCAAGTTCCCTTGCCGGTCTAGGAATGGTAGAACGATGGGTTCGATGACGGTTTGGATGTACCGTGCACTATTCAGTGTCCCCTCGACGATCACCACAGGTGTACGGACAGTGTAGGAGATCGCTCCCCACACCATGATGCCGGGTGTTGGCCCTGTGTGCCTCGGTCGTATGCAGTCCTGATTGTCAGCTCACCTGCACGGCGCCAAACACGCATACGACCATCATTGGCACCAAGGCAGAAGCGACTCTCATCGCTGAAGACGACACGTCTCCATTCGTCCCTCCATTGACGCCTGTCGCGACACCACTGGAGGCGGGCTGCACGATGTTGGGGCGTGAGCGGAAGACGGCCTAACGGTGTGCGGGACCGTAGCCCAGCTTCATGGAGACGGTTGCAAATGGTCCTCGGCGATACCCCAGGAGCAACAGTGTCTCTAATTTGCTGGGAAGTGGCGGTGCGGTCCCCTACGGCACTGCGTAGGATCCTACGGTCTTGGCGTGCATCCGTGCGTCGCTGCGGTCCGGTCCCAGGTAGACGGGCACGTGCACCTTCCGCCGACCACTGGCGACAACATCGATGTACTGTGGAGACCTCACGCCCCACGTGTTGAGCAATTCGGCGGTACGTCCACCCGGCCTCCCGCATGTCCACTATACGCCCTCGCTCAAAGTCCGTCAACTGCACATACGGTTCACGTCCACGCTGTCGCGGCATGCTACCAGTGTTAAAGACTACGATGGAGCTCCGTATGCCACGGCAAACTGGCTGACACTGACGGCGGCGGTGCACAAATGCTGCGCAGCTAGCGCCATTCGACGGCCAACACCGCGGTTCTTGGTGTGTCCGCTGTGCCGTGCGTGTGATCATTGCTTGTACAGCCCTCTCGCAGTGTCCGGAGCAAGTATGGTGTGTCTGACACACCGGTGTCAATGTGTTCTTTTTTCCATTTCCAGGAGTGTAGTTTTTTTAAACTGAATCGTGTCGGTAAGTAAAAAAGGGAAATTAAACAAGGTACTTCACCAGTTGCGACATAGTCGCGTGTATGGACAGTGATCCAATACTGTCATATGTTTTTATTCTAGTCTTTGATCACAATATCAATTCTTTTGACGATGACGGTTTCAGTCAGTAATGGCCATCCGCAGATCTTTTCTACACCATCTGAAAAAAGGTACTGAGCAGTCCTAAAGCATCGCCTGCACACAGACCAGCGCAGCGCCGCAAATCGGCGTCAAGAAGGCGCTGAGCCGCGCGCCAATGGAGAGAGCGGGTGGCGCCTCACCTGCAGGAGTCCGGCGCCCCCTGTCAGCGCTAACTTACCCAGCAGCACATCAACCGGTCGGGTCCAGTTCGACCGCAGACTTGGAGAGCAGGAGTACTGAGTACTAGGGAGATGACACTAAGCCTTTCTGCTTAACTAAATGTAATCGCATGTAGGAGGTACAGAAAGCACATCAAAGTACCTCGTAATGAGAAGTTATGTTACTTTCGTTTTTAGAGGGAAAGAGCTCTGTTCTAATACATTTGATAGTGATATAATTATTATTTTAATCATTTCAGGGGTTAGTTTATTTAAAATATTGGTTTTGGAGACCAACGATGGTAGCTTTCCACCTCTGAAGTTTTGAAAGTGGGGGCTAGACTTATTTCCAGTTTAAAATACGGGTGTTTTTTTAACTATTAAAACTAATGTCTATATTCTCCATTTTTACTTCTTTATTGGTATATTTTGCTGATGTCTATGTTTTTTCTTCTAAACGTAAGCATTTATTAATGGTTCTTGTGAGATTGGAATATATTGTTCTTTCTTTATTTATATTAATTATTATTTTTCTTATTGAATTTGATTATGATTATTTTTTCCTGTTATTTTTTTAGTTTTTTCTGTTTGTGAAGGTGCTTTAGGTCTTTCTATTTTGGTTTCGATAATTTGGTCTCATGGTAATGATGTTTTTAATTCTTTTGGTTTGCCTTTATGTTAAAGTATTCATTTATAACTATTTTTGATCCCTCTTTGTTTATTAAATAATTGTCGGTGGTTGGTTCGTTCTTTAATGTTCCTGTCAAGTTTTGTTTTTATGATTTGTGTATATTCATATGCTGATTTGAATATAATTAGATACTTTTTGGTATTGACTATTTTTGTTTTAGTTTAATTTTGCTGAGTTTTTTAATTTGTTCTTTAATAAATACTGCTAGAGGTTCAGTTTATTGAAGTTCCTATCATTCCAATTTTTTTTTGCTTTTATGATTTTGATTTTAATAATTGTACTTCATTGTTCATTTGCTAGATTGAGTCTTCTTTCTTTTTATATCTTTTTTCGAGGCTAGATTCGTTCCTACTTTGCTCTTGATTTTAGGTTGGGATTATCAACCTGAGCGTTTGCAGGCTGGTGTTTATTTAATTGATTATACTTTTGTTGCTAGATTGCCTTTATCATTGGTTTTATTTAAGGTTTATGATTTTTCTAACACTTTATATTTCTGTTTATTGGTTGATTTTGGTTCTTATTATTTTATATTGTATTTTTTTTATAATTTTCGCCTTTTTAGTTAAGATACCAATATTTCTGGTTCATTTATGACTTCCTAAGGTCCATGTAGAGGCTCCTATTTCTAGTAGAATAATTCTTGCTGGTGTTTTATTAAAGTTGGGTGGTTATGGTATTTTTCGTGTAATAAAGGTTATTTCTTATTTGGGTTTAAGGTTTAACTATTTCTGGTTGTCTTTAGGTTTATCTGGTGGGGTTATTATTAGATTTATTTGTTTTCGTCAGTTGATTTGAAGTCTTTAATTGCTTATTCTTCTGTCGCTCGTATATGAATGGTTATTGGTGGATTGATAACTATAAATTGATGAGGTTGTATAGGTTCACTTTCTTTGATAGTTGGCCATGTTTTATGTTTTTCTGGATTATTTTGTTCTAATATTATTTATGAGCGTTTAGGTAGACGAAGATTATTAATTAACATGGAGGAGGCCGCTCTTGGATCACCTGCTGCACTAGCTGCACGTTGCCCTCTGTGGTTGCCGTACGCGGTCGCCCTACCTTTCCAGCACGTTCATCCGTCACGTTTCCAGTCCGTTGAAATTTTTCAAACAGATCCTTTATTGTATCGCTTTTCGGTCCTTTGGTTACATTAAACCTCCGTTGACAACTTCGTCTTGTTGCAACAACACTGTGTTCTAGGCGGTGGAATTCCAACACCAGAAAAATCCTCTGTTCTAAGGAATAAACCATGTTGTCCACAGCACACTTGCACGTTGTGAACAGCACACGCTTACAGCAGACAGACGACGTACAGAATGACGCACCCACAGACTGCGTTGTCTTCTACATCTTTCACATCACTTGCAGCGCCATCTGTTGTTGAAAATTGCAACTACTGTAATTTCGAAAGTTTGTCCGCCTGAAAATGTACTGTTGTCCCGAGCATATTGCAACAAACGTTGTATTTCTATCGCTGCTCGTTTAGTTTTTATTGCCGTTTCAAATATACCGGTCATTTTTGAAAAACCGTGTATATATGACGGGGAGCGTGCAAGGGATAAGTCCCTGCAGGCGCACTATCCTCTGTGCCCTCGGTGGCTCACAGTCCGCCTTCAGCCGCGGAGCAGCTCGGACTTGTTTACGTCCCGGCTGCGAACGTTCGCGGAAGTAGCGGTGTTTACACCGTCGTCACTCGCGTGTGTTACTGTTTGAATCGAACGCAATGACACACAGTTTCCGAAAAATCACGATGCAGTTCACGTTCTGTAACGAGTATGCAAGACCGAAGGCTTTCGAAATCGAACGTTCCTTGAGGGACGAAGTGCGTCTTAATTGCACGGAGATTATTGGAATTTATTTATCAATCGTGAGCAGCACTCTTTATGCAAAGATGATTGACGACGCAGCATGCGATAGGATCATTGAAGCCGCCAAACGAGGATTGCAGTTCCGACACTCCGACGGTCATATTGGCGAAGTTTTAGTCGCTCATTCGGGCCTGGGCGTGCGGAAGATTCGAGTCTTCGAGCTGCCTTTCGAGGTACCCGAACCATTGGTCACTGAATCACTCCAGCCATATGGCAGAATTATTAGTCATACTGCCGAACGTTGGGCAAGTTTTGGCACGTATCCAGTGCTCAATGGTGTCCGACAGGTGCGAATTGCCCTTACGAAACATGTGCCTTCGTACATAAACATCGGTGGCTGTAGAGCTATTGTCATGTATGATGGACAGCCCCGGAGATGCTCCGGGTGTGGTGGTGAAGGACATCTTCGATCTGCGTGTATGCAGAGGAGACTAGTCCAACTCCCCAGCGGAGACCTCCAGAATGCGACTACACCAACGTCACTGCCGATGACTTACGTGGCGGCGCTTCGTGGGGAGGTGACGCCGAGGTCGGAACGCACTATCGAACCGAAGCCGCAGTTGACTGAGGCGCCTTCGGACCCCACTGACGAAGGAATGGCTCCGACCAACCTCAAATCCCAGACACTACAGGTGGTGCAGAAAGAGGATGACAGCATCACAACAGACATGGAAGGTGAAGTGGAACGGCCCTAGGGCGTTGTGGCGGCGGCGGGAAAGCAGGAGATGCGAGATTCGCCAACACAGAGGCTGAGGTTAGGGCCCGCAAACAACGATCGCCAAAAGCGCCGCAAGAAGCGCCGACTAAACTCTGCTGAGACGCTCCCTTCTATTCTTCGGAGCCCAGATGAGGCTACCACTATGGACCTGTCTGCCTTGGAACCACAAGCTTCGGATGTCGCAGGCCATATGAATTCGGACAGTGAAAAGATGTCATGTCGTTCAGACGACGCATCCGCTCAGGGGTCTGATACTCCTTCTGCGGCGGAGTCTGAAGCTGCGAAAGACCAACTGATGTCACACATCAATGCCGCACAGGGAAATTTGGAGCACTCCAATAATATCAGCTGGTTTGAGCAGGACGACGAAATCACCGATGCGGACCATTCTATTGGTGAGGACTTGCATCTGTCCGCTTCTCAAGAAAACTAATGCCGCAAGGACACGTCCGTCGGGCAACCCTCTGCGGATGTGCAAAGGGACGGTGAAACTTTGTCATTTTAACATCATAAGGGGATGACAGCTACTCGACCCCAGACATACAGAATAGGGACAGTGAATGTAAATAGCATTAGATCGCCCGTCAAACAGCAGTTGTTTAGGGACATGATATACACGTCGGATGTGGATATACTGATGGTGCAGGAAGTACATGGATACATCTCCTACACCTCACCGCACTCGAACAACGACAGTGGAACGGCGATATTGGTCCGGGACGGGACTCCGGTTCGCGATCTGGCTTATCTACCTACGGCACGAGGACTGGCGATAACTGTTAATGGAATTCGCATTGTCAATGTTTATGCCCCTTCCGGCACAGACAACCGACGGGCGCGTGCGAGATATTATTCGGAAGAGATTGTGCCCTTTTTTACAGGCAGATTCGATCATTTCATAATAGGTGGTAACTTCAATTGTGTTTTAGCCCAAAAAGACCAGACACCACATTACAATACCTGTCGTACATTGCATGTGCTATGCAGGGATCTGGAGTTAAGCTACACCTGGGACATAATTTATAGCAACCGTGAGGGGTATACTTTTTTTTACCAGTCACTCGGCGAACAGAATCGATCGAATATATGTTTCGGTTGGCCTACAGGATAAGGTGGTCGACGCGGAACGATGGCTTGCGGCATTTACTGATCTGGCTTACATTTGTACCATATCACTCCCTAGGCAAAGTGTGTGGAGAAGCCGCGGGACATGGAAGCTCAATTTGTCGCTTTTGGCGGACCCCGAATGTCGTCAAAGAGTCGAGGAGGTATGGACCACATGTCTACCAACATATACCTCCGTGCTTCAATGATGGCTCGAATGTACTAAGCCGGCAATAAGATGATCTCTAATACAGTATGGTCGGGATAAGACGAGATGGCAAAGAGACACTCTTGATTATTATTACACCATGCTTCGTGAGCTGTCATTCCAGGTGCCGTCTGCAGAACATCATGCGGAAGTTCATCCTGTCAAGGCACAAATCCTATCGATCACGCGACGACGACTGGGTGGCATCCCAATACGGGCAAGATGTCTCGACACCATCACTGGGGAACGTACCTCGATGCACCATGTGTCGCGGGAACATAAACGTTACCGCCGGGCATTGGTAACAGTGCTCCACGGTTTAGCTGGCCGTCAACTGAAAACACAACAGGACATTGCAAATGAATTTTTAGAGCATTTCCGCCACCTCTACGCCGGTACACCGACGGACCATCGGGTGGGGGAAGAGATACTGCAACATCTGCAAACGACACTGACAGAGACGGATAAGGCAGCGCTTATGGAGCCACTCACAGAAGACGATATAAAGGTGGCACTCACAAAAGGAGCGACCCATAAATCACCAGGGCCAGATGGGATTACGCTAGAGTTTTATCGAGAATTCGTGGACATGATGATGCCACAGTTGGTGTCGATGTACAATGAGGCGAAGCGTCCGGACATGCACCTGACGTCGGATTTTGTGACGGGCTTTCTTCCTCCCATCCCGAAGAAATTGCAGAAATGTATGATCAAATAAAAGAAATTATTCAGATAGTGAAGGGAGATGAAAATTTAATAGTCATGGGTGACTGGAATTCGGTAGTAGGAAAAGGGAGAGAAGGAAACGTAGTAGGTGAATATGGACTGGGGCAAAGAAATGAAAGAGGAAGCCGCCTGGTAGAATTTTGCACAGAGCACAACTTAATCATAGGTAACACTTGGTTCAAGAATCATAAAAGAAGGCTGTATACATGGAAGAAACCTGGAGATACTAAAAGGTATCAGATAGATTATATAATGGTAAGACAGAGATTTAGGAACCAGGTTTTAAATTGTAAGACATTTCCAGGGGCAGATGTGGACTCTGACCACAATCTATTGGTTATGACCTGTAGATTAAAACTGAAGAAACTGCAAAAAGGTGGGAATTTGAGATGGGACCTGGATAAATTGAAAGAACCAGAGATTGTACATAGTTTCAGGGAGAGCATAAGGGAGCAATTGACAGGAATGGGGGAAAGAAATACAGTAGAAGAAGAATGGGTAGCTTTGAGGGATGAAGTAGTGAAGGCAGCAGAGGATCAAGTAGGTAAAAAGACGAAGGCTAGTAGAAATCCTTGGGTGATAGAGGAAATATTGAATTTAATTGATGAAAGGAGAAAATATGAAAATGCAGTAAATGAAGCAGGCAAAAAGGAATACAAACGTCTCAAAAATGAGATCGACTGGAAGTGCAAAATGGCTAAGCAGGGATGGCTAGAGGACAAATGTAAGGATGTAGAGGCTTATCTCACTAGGGGTAAGATAGATACTGCCTACAGGAAAATTAAAGAGACCTTTGGAGAGAAGAGAACTACTTGTATGAATACCAAGAACTCAAATGGCAACCCAGTTCTAAGCAAAGAAGCGAAGGCAGAAAGGTGGAAGGAGTATATAGAGGGTTTATACAAGGGCAATGTACTTGAGGACAATATTATGGAAATGGAAGAGGATGTAGATGAAGACGAAATGGGAGATAAGATACTGCATGAAGAGTTTGACAGAGCACTGAAAGACCTGAGTCGAAACAAGGCCCCGGGAGTAGACAACATTCCATTAGAACTACTGACGGCCTTAGGAGAGCCAGTCATGACAAAACTCTACCAGCTGGTGAGCAAGATGTATGAGACAGGCGAAATACCCTCAGATTTCAAGAAAAATATAATAATTCCAATCCCAAAGAAAGCAGGTGCTGACAGATGTGAAAATTACCGAACTATCAGTTTAATAAGTCACAGCTGCAAAATACTAACATGAATTATTTAGAGGCGAATGGAAAAACTAGTAGAAGCCGACCTCGGGGAAGATCAGTTTGGCTTCCATAGAAATGTTGGAACACGTGAGGCAATACTGACTCTACGACTTATCTTAGAAGAAAGATTAAGGAAAGGCAAACCTACGTTTCTAGACTTTGTGGACTTAGAGAAAGCTTTTGACAATGTTGACTGGAATACTCTCTTTCAAATTCTGAAGGTGGCAGGGGTAAAATACAGGGAGCGAAAGGCTATTTACAATTTGTACAGAAACCAGATGGCAGTTATAAGAGTCGAGGGGCATGATAGGGAATCAGCGATTGGGAAGGGAGTGAGACAGGGTTGTAGTCTCTCCCAGATGTTATTCAATCTGTATATTGAGCAAGCAGTGAAGGAAACAAAAGAAATATTTGGAGTAGGTATTAAAATCGATGGAGAAGAAATAAAAACTTTGAGGTTCGCCGATGACATCGTAATTCTGTCAGAGAAAGCAAAGGACTTGGAAGAGCAGTTGAACGGAATGGATAGTGTCTTGAAAGGAGGATATAAGATGAACATCAACAAAAGCAAAACGAGGATAATGGAATGTAGTCGAATTAAGTCGGGTGATGCTGAAGGAATTAGATTAGGAAATGAGACACTTAAGGTGGTAAAGGAGTTTTGCTATTTGGGGAGCAAAACAACTGATGATGGTCGAAGTAGAGAGGATATAAAATGTAAACTGGCAATGGGAAGGAAAGCGTTTCTGAAGAAGAGAAATTTGTTAACATCGAGTATAGATTTAAGTGTCAGGAAGTCATTTCTGAAAGTATTTGTATGGAGTGTAGCCATGTATTGAAGTGAAACATGGACGATAAATAGTTTTGACAAGAAGAGAATAGAAGCTTTCGAAATGTGGTGCCACAGAAGAATGCTGAAGATTAAATGGGTAGATCACATAACTAATGAGGAAGTATTGAATAGGATTGGGGAGAAGAGAAGTTTGTGGCACAACTTGACCAGAAGAAGGGATCGGTTGGTAGAACATGTTCTGAGGCATCAAGGGATCACCAATTTAGTATTGGAGGTCAGCGTGGAGGGTAAAAATCGTAGAGGGAGACCAAGAGATGAATACAGTAAGCAGATTCAGAAGGAAGTAGGTTGCAGTAGGTACTGGGAGATGAAGACGCTTGCATAGGATAGAGTAGCATGGAGAGCTGCATCAAACCAGTCTCAGGACTGAAGACCACAACAATAACAACATCCCGAAGATGGCGGGGAGTCGCAGTGTTAATCAATACCGGCCTCTCACTATGCTAAACACCGGTTATAAAATCTTTGCACGACTACTAGCGTCTCGTCTCAAGCTGGCGATATCCAGGACAATATCCCCTGATAAGACTTGCCTAGGAGTGCGAAGCAACATCTCCTCGCCATTAAGTGATTACCGTGACGTTATCGCCCTTACAGAAAAGTGTGAAATGCGAGCAGCGATGATATCTGTGGACTTCGATCGTGCGTTCGACAGGATAAACTATGAATTCTTGGCATCAGTCATGAGCCGAATGGCGATTCCACCTGTTTTCATCTCCATCGTTATGAGGATAATACGAGGGGCTACATCGAAGGTGATTGTAAACGGCCGGGAAGCGGGCTTTTAACAGCTCAGTCACACATGGGAGCCCACTCTCCATGATGCTGTTTGCGATAGCGCTTGAGCCGCTGATGTGTGTTATGAGGGGCTCACTTACTGGGATAGCGCTTAATGAGAACTCTTTCGTTTGTCGCGCATATGCGGACGACCTGATCCTTCTTGTCAGATCAGGACATGAAGTGCGTCAGGCTGTTGAACATCTAGACTCCTGCGGAACGGCGACAGGCAGTGATGTTAACATGACGAAATTCAAAATTATGCACATTGGACGGGGTATGGAAGACGTACCGGGACCGTTGGTAGAATCGCTGAGATGCCTGGGGATCACTACGGCGGTCAGCGGCAGCGAGTTCTCGGCGGCTTCTGCAGAATGTTCCCCTGACGACACGCAACAACTCACTGAGGGCCTTTGACATGATCCAACGTGTGGCATACACTAACGTTTACATAGCGTCACGACTGCCTCATTTAGCGCAGATCCTACCAATACCGAAGGGTATTGCAGATCGCCTCAAGGCTGCCTTTGGTTACTGTGTTAGTGCTGGGATGTTATTTAAGGTCAAATATGACACGTAAACGCTACAGTTCCGGAACGGTGGCCTCAACCTCACAAACGTGCGAAACAAAGGTCTGGCGCTCTACATGCGAGCGATGATACGAAATTGGCGAAAAAGAGAGCATACCATAACGTCGGCTCTGATAGAAGTACTTGTTCCGCCTTCGTACGAACTCCCTATTGCGGTGGGCAATATTTCGCCTTCTCTTGCACACATTGCCTCATTTATTGTTGATTACAGTTATGTTCGTCTGAAAGTACCTTCGACGAGAATACCCACGCCTCGGGAGATCTATAGGTGCTTGATGGATCACCATGGCTGCAATACAATGGAATTCAAATACCCGTCGAGAACGTGGAACCACATTGGGTGTGCAGTGCAGACTCCATTACTGTCAACAGCAGCGAGATCGATGTGGTATATTCTTACAAACCGTAAACTTGTGACCAGGAGTCGATTACATACAATTCATATGGTCGATTCTCCTCTTTGCGCAAACTGTGGACTGTTAGCAACGGAAGAACATGGTTTAGTGTGTGGCGCAGCGAGGGACGTGTGGATGCTGACGCGTCGAATACTGGCCTTCCTTCGGCGCACTAACTACACAGAAATCACATCGGATGTACTTTTTCTACCGGACAAGACCTTTTTTCCCAAACAAAAGAAGTATGCGTTCAATTTGATCGCTGGAAATAACGACGAAATATTTGTATTCGTACGATATTAAAAGTATGCGTTCAATTTGATCGCTGGAAATAACGACGAAATATTTGTATTCGTACGATATTAAGTCCGTGATGGATTTTTGGATTTATTTACAAGAACAACACGAGCTCATACGGAGTCATACGAAATACAAGACTAACTTTTCCAATTTTTTACGAAGTGTTATTCACAATCCAACCGGCAGCTGGGGTGTCCTGCAGCAGAACGACTACAGACAGTGCCGCGCGGTTCAGTTATATTGGCACATGGCACACTGAGAAGAAAACTGGCCCCTACCTGTTGGCGCCAGTTACGACTGAATTATGTTAACGTGAAAAACAGAACAAAAAAAAACAAAAAAAAAACACACACACACAGACAATGATGGTAAACACCGAAACCGCCTCAGATAATGGCCCTTCGAATGGTCGACGCAGGAGAAATACATGCCGCCCACAATGGCAGAAATGGTCAAGATTATATGACTTTCTGCCAGATTTATGGTGCGACACCGCGTGCTGCAGGGATTGTGATGCAGATGATAACTTTATTTTCATTCCCGCCCGTGACTAGGTTTGTCATTTACTTTATTCATGGTTTTTTTTTTTAAAAAAAAAGACGGCAGCCTTTACGTTCAGTTTATGGTTTCCAAATTTTTTTTTACTGTCTCGATACTTTTCTTACCCCTAGGACAGCACAATTGTCCGAATAAAGATTCTTTGTTTACGGTACCTTCCTGTCCCCCCCCCCCCCCCAAAAAGATGGATAGAGTGTCTGCCATGTAAGCAGGAGATCGCGGGTTCGAGCCCCGGTCGGGGCACACATTTTCAACATGTCCCCAATGAAGTACATCAATGCCTGTTTGCAGCTAGGGTGGCCATTTAATTATCATTCCATTTCTAGCAAAGTTGCATGGTCATCAACGGTAACTGTTCTTTAGGGAACAGATACTACCGTCATATATAGTGAGAGTTATTTGCTCTGACTCGATCGTTTATGAAGTTTAAAATGTTTGCCTGCTTTTCACTCAAAACTAAATGTACTGCACTCTGCTATAAAAGAGGTTGAGCTGAAATTACTACTGCGAACAGCGTGTCGCAGTGCATACATTTACATGCACACAGAACTAACTGGCGTTCACTGTTCAAGAAATTAAATCAAAACTGTTACTCACAAACCACCACCAAAATCAAACTGTGCACTTAACAAAAAGACTGAAACACTGAAATTTAGCAGCAACCCTATGAAATACACACTGTTCGCTGGCCCGTTAAAAATCTGGATTACAAGAAAATGCTTAGAATTTGTGCAATCGAAACGTGATATGAAAAACAGAAGAACCGACAAAATATGAAAACGAAAATTACCTGAAAAATTCCATCATATTCAGCAGCAACAGCACAACATGAAAATATGCTAAAGTACGGAACCTAAACTTAACTACTAGGAGAAATATTGGGATGATTTTCTCATAGTAAAAAATAAAGAAAAACAGCTTCTTAGTTGAAATGAAAATACTAATACGTTCATTATAACGACAATGCTATATTTTAAACTCTTATTTGATAAGAACATAAAATTCACAAAAAAACCAAAAACTTTGTTTACAAAAGTCTTATAAGGCAGTGATTTTACCATTACGCAAATTGAAATGAATTAAACTGAAATGACCTAAACTGAGATGGGGATGTGGACTGTTCTGTTGCAAGAATCGCCAGCTTCAGTACGCGCCAGCAAAGCTTATTGCGTTAAGAAGTCATCCATTATGCAAATCCATTCTCTCTGTTCCAGAACTGCTGCGTATTCCATCAGATTAATAATTCCTATCAATCTTCTTCAGTAAAATCCTCCTCCAGTATGCACTACGGTTGAAGTTCTGCCAGTTTACTCCACGTCCAACAGTCGATTATCCTCCCTTGTACAACTGCGCCTAAGATACACAAGTTCACAGATACTACCGTCACCGCCGTAAGCCGACTGTTCCACAGATGTCACACGCCACTGCTTCGCTCTCGTAACATGAAATTTCTGGCTCATTCGCAAACTATCCGCAAATAAATGTCCAGTCCACCTACATCTATCCACCTTTCAAGGCAGGGCCACCCACGGAAAGAACAGATATGCCTGACCTATGACTGACCTCACGAGGCATTTGCCTATAAACGCCACCCACGCATTGAGGCTGGCCTGGTCTGATGGTTCGCAGCCACCATACCGTGGAGATCCTCCCTAACCCACAGACGAGTGTTTCGAATGTTGACGATACCGCCCACCGTAAAGGTAGGAATAGGATGAAGGACCGAAATCACAGCACTGCGGTGCCCTATGCGATGAACTAGCAACAAAACCACCCCCACTGTGGCAAAGCCGTATAAGGCCTGCAAGTTTTATAACGAACCTTTCATGTTACTCACTCCCGTTGTAAGCTCTCTACGTAATTTGTGTATATATTAAATACTGAACATTCCTTTTCAGAAAATTTCTCCTCGTGTAACGTTCCCTAAGATACCACATGGTTGCTTTGCCGTGCATTGTCGTTGTGAATAGTGTCGTGAAACAAAACTTTAAACGCAGTGAATGCTGCACCGGAAATAATGAAAGTAATCTATCTAAATCCCAAAAGAAAGTAATTATGCACTCAGGAAAACTATTTAACTTAAACTCAATACCGAAATAGGTTATCAAACTTACCTAACATGAAGTGCAATACCTGACTTGGAATATCCACAAAACGAAATAATACTCAACTCCTAAGAAAATAAATGTTTAAGATTACCTTCACTGTTTGCTGTATTTGTAATCGGCCTACTTAGCACAACAAATGGTTCAAATGGCTCTGAGCACTATGGGACTTAACATGTATGGTCATCAGTCCCCTAGAACTTAGACTTTCTTAAACCTAAATAACCTAAGGACATCACACAACACCCAGTCATCACGAAGCAGAGACTTAGCACAACACCTGAAGAATTCTGACTACGTACTGTTTGCTCACAAGACTGCAAAGACTGCCCGGAAAGAAAAGTAACTTACTTGTTGCTCACCATGCTGCTTTGCGATGGTGTACCGATGTTCTCTAAAATAAATTTCTCAAAAATAAATCGAAATCAAGAAATGCAGCAGATAAACGAAATTAATGTATTCACCTCTAAACATATCTTTGCTTGTCAAAAACAGTCGTGGCAGCGTGTGGTGTGAGGTGCAATACAAACACGAC
The DNA here is from genome assembly GCF_023897955.1 of Schistocerca gregaria. NCBI lineage: Eukaryota > Metazoa > Arthropoda > Insecta > Orthoptera > Acrididae > Schistocerca > Schistocerca gregaria. Next base: position 182,722,679 of record NC_064929.1, on the reverse strand, counting down.
TAAATATTTAAAATTTTACTACGAATGATTGAGGACGGTTTTATTTTAAAGAAAAGCGTTCTTGAAAAATTAAACTCTGATTATTGTCAAAAAAGACTGTACAGCATAAAAAGCCTCTAAAAATTACGAAGTCCACTGATTACAAAAATTAGACCATTAAACCCATTGCGTGTGGCATAATTGAAAAAAAGAGATAAAATCAACACTAATTTGATTTTTATTAGTTATCTGAGGTACAAAAATTTCCTTGAGTTAATAATTCTGACAAACATTTCGCCTCTTCACGTCCGCTGGTTACCTTGAAACATTTCTTCAAAAATCTTCTCCGGCCATACAGCCAATAAAATATGTTTCCAAGCCAGTTTTCATCTCAATAATACAGTATTCCAGATAATTTCTCCCAGACTCACAAATATCAGTTCTCGAACTCTAAAACTCAACTGCTCGCTACTACGCCTCTGATAACAATTCCCGAACGCCACACTGGCGATCAACCGCACCACCGATAAACTAAGCGTCAAGTCAAGGATAACAGCCACTTCCCGTGTGGCGCGCTCGTCCTTTGTCCCAGTACAGCAAAGGTGCAATATTTACAATAGCAGAAAACACACGAAACCGTACACCGTAAAGTAGGCCTGGTGTACCGCACCATCGTCTGTGGACAAATCCAGTACAGTGGACGTGTACACACGATGGTCAGCAACAGCAGTGAACCAGGTGCACCCCAGTGCCACTGTGTGAGAACGCCGCTGTCATTAACATTAGTATCCACTTATGTATGCAGCTAAAACACTTCTGCAGGCAGAACATTCCACTTGCCTGTTGTGTTCTCAAGTGTGTTATCAATCATTTAATCCTACGCTGCCAAAGATATTTTATCTCCACCTTCAAGTTACGGCGTATACATATGACTTTTTCTTTCCTTTTCTTTTTGTGACAAAATCCTCTCACTGATCGCTTCCTACAGTTTGTCCCCATTTAGCAAAATCATCCCATAATATACAGGGTGACCCAGATGCCCCTACCTATGTGTTTTATGCAACCCGCAACGCATTCAAAACTACGTGCAGATTTTCATATTCTCTAGCTCGCTACAAGCAAACTACACTCATGTTCAGGAAAGACCCGAACACCTTGAACAGCTAGAGATAGGACGCTCATATTCACAGAACACGCATACTAGTATATTCTTCAGAAATGATCAGCAATTGAACCATGTCGTCCCTGTGGGTTCAAAGTCAACATCGATACCGCGGTGCAACGCCACCTATCGGTAAAAAGTGCCTGCGGGTCACGTTGTCGGTATAAACCGAAAGTGTGAGTGCACAGTGCCTCGCAGACGTATACGTGAACCGTACCGTCAAATCGGTGCGTTTGAAAGAGGGCGCGTTATTGTCATGAGAGAATGTGATGAATCCATCCCGGAAATTGCTGCTCGTGTGGGAGAAGTGTTTCGGCAGTGCAACGAATGTGTGCAGAATGGTCCACGGAAGGCCGTACAATAGGACGAGATGCGCCAGGTCGCACCATCCAGACCATCCATCACAAAGATCAGCACCTCGTCCGAATGGCATTGCAGAACATGTTTGCGTCCTCCTCGGCTCTGGGGCAACAGTGGAACGGTGAAACACACTGTACACTACCAGGGGATAGGGATGGCATCATATAGTGTTTTCGGTCGAATCCAGGTTCCGTTTGTTTGAAAATGATGGCCGCATTTTGGTTCGCCGCAGACCGAGGGAGCGGCATCACAAAGACAGCATTCGCGCAAGACATACGGCGCCAACTCAAGGCCTTGTGATGTGGGGTGCTATTGGGTACAACCACAGATCACAGTTGGTTCATAGCCAGGGCAGTGTGACCAGTGTGACCAACGTGAATGTCATCCTGCTTCCCTTAGCCATAACCTTTCTACACTACACCCCAGACGCATTTTCCAGCAAGACAATGCACGACCAGATGTTGCTGCACGGACACGTGCCTTCTTGATGTCACAGGATGTCAGTCTTTTGCCCTGGCCCGCCAGATTACCACACACGTAGCCCTTCGAAAGTGTGTGGGATATGATGAAATGATGTGTGCAGCACTGTGACCCAATGCCAACCACTACAGACTGGAACCAGGTGAATTCTGCATGGGTGGCTATACCACAGGACGCGCCTTACACGTGCTGATGCCATCACGCATCGAACAAGTTATGAGGGCCTATGGCGAATCCTGTGCCTACTGGGGAACAGGACACAAGCTGAACCGAGGTGGCTGAAATGCTAATCATTTCTGTAGAAAATATTAATGTACATCTCCTGAACGTCCAATCTATAGTTTTTCAAAGTTTTATGTTTTTTTCTGAACATGAGTTTGTTAGCCCTACTGAAAAAATAAACCCTATCTTTTCGAGGAAATTCAATGTAGTTAAATTTTGTGTTGGGATACGTTTTCGCTATAGCTCATAGTTTTCGGATTATTCAAGTAAAAAGTACAAAAGTGATATTAAATAATCCAAAGACCATGGCCTCCATCGTAAACGTATACCACTACATTAAATTTCCTACGAAAATGTTCTGTTCATTTTTTTTCTGTAGACTAATAGTTCGCACGTAGCGGACAAGGGAATAGAAAAATCAAGCGTATGTTTCTAAAAGGAGCTGCGGCTTGCGTAAAACATATAGGCCGGGGCTTCTGATGCTCTCCTTATAAACGGCAGTATCATTAACCATGGTTTCCTTTATTGATGAATATACCTCATGCAAATACACTTCCGTCCTCATTTTTGCATCGAGTATATCCCTAACTTTGGATGTCTCAGTGACCTAGTTTGGAACGGACAACTGATTTATCAATTTGTCAAATGTGCTAAACAGCAGCATCGAAGAAGTTGTCGAACTATAACAGCTGAGTTCTGTCTGACACAGAAAAAAAACAGATGTCTCCATGTCGATGTTTAAGGGGAGGTTTACTATCTTCTACCCGAATTCTTTGAGAATTTTTTTCTCGGGATGTGTTATAGATAGCAATGTCAAATTTGGTCAAAATGTCTATTGATATTTCCTCTACAAACTGGAATTTTTTCGACCGGAAATGTCGAAGAGCAAAGGACGAAGTGCCGTCGGAACGAAACAAAAATGTCACAGGTCAGCCGGCTCGTCTGGAATCGCTTAACATATTTGGACCATAGGAAACAAAATGGCGGCCATTTGAAAGAAAAATAGGTGTTTTTCATCAATTTTTCGATTTAGTCGGCCAAGTAAAAATATTCATAGTTGATGGATCGGAATAAAAATGGTACATCTCCTAGAAAATTTAGTTAGCTTCGTCGGAAACAAAGAATCATGCCAATCGGTTCAGTAAATTTGAAGTTACCATGCCGCGCGATAAAAAACGCGTTTGAAGTTTTAACAACATATAAATGCAATATTTATGCAACGTACGTTCAATCTCCTATTCCGAGTCCATATACTAGTCCTTGCTCTTCCTCATAGAAGGCGTTCTGCTCGATCTGGGCCATCCTGCGCTGCTCCAGAGCCGCTCGTACGGCCGGTGACAAGCGGTTTTCAGCCGCTTGAATCCTGTGGTCGTCCGAATGCTTGGCGAACTGCGTCGAATAGAATCCCAGGGTGACGTCCATCGTTGTCATGGTCTTCAGAATTGCTAAATACCCTTAGTTGAAGCTGCTCACTGCCAGGAAAGTCACAATCTCCACAGTCTTTGCGCCAGAATGAAAATACTTAGGGGCTAACTTCCAAACACACGCGTTCAAACCTTCATTTGAATTTTGTCTTTTCCCCCAAGCACCGGTACAATAAGTCGTCCTCCGAAAGAAAAAAACCGGTGCGTGAAAAAGATCGATTTCAGGCAGGTGCATTTTTGTGTTCAATCGCAAATAACAAATATTTCCGTTCCGTATTCGGAAAAACCGTTTCAGGGATGGATTCTAAACACTTTTATGGATCCAGAAAAGCAATTTAAAAAGAAAGCGATTTTTTGAACCAAAAGATAGTAAACCTCCCCTTAATGAGGTTAAGAAGTAAATGGATCACTGTTTAATGAACCTATTTAAAGCAACACGTGAGTAAAGACACAGTTTTCTGTAGCGAAGGAGTTTACGGTCGAAACTGCGTGTACCTCACCACATCGGAATAGTTCCTCTGGAGGCGCCTGCGACTTCACTCGCACATTTTCGCCCCTCCTTTTACATTTAAAAAGATGGAATATAATCTGCATATGGATGAATATGCGGAACGCCAAAAAGTAATCGAGTTTTAAAGGCGGACCGCAGCTTAGTTTCAGCTGCGCGTGCATATTAACGTAGACTATACCGCTTCTCATTTACACAGTCGAAAATACCGTGAATATTTGTGCGCGAAGGTGACCAGCAGTACGGCAACGTACCGCATTGATTAATTAGTGTCACTACGACGAATATTTACGTTCCTACTGAAAAAAGAGGACAAACCGGCGGAATATGTGGTACCCGTTACGTAAAATGTGACAAAGCCCGCAAGTACGGAACGAGCTATTCAACGTTTGCAACATCTAGGAGAAACGAATCAGTCCAACTAAAGGGAGAAAGACCTGAAAGTAAATATACTCGTCTGCAAAAGTACCTTTCGCATGACGTGTCACTACCAAGTAACATAGTTCGAAGAAACTTGAACCACACATAGTGAAGAAATAAAATGTGTGTACGGCTTTATTGGGCGGGAGACACCATCCTGGATGTTCAGCAGGCGATTGCAAATAATTTTTTTTTAACGACTAAATCCTGAGACTGACGTTCTCACATTCAGAGTTGTGGTCCGTACTAACCCACTGAGTTGCAGAGCCACACATTCCGGCGTACAGTGGATGCTCATAATAAAAGGATATAACTAAACATGAAGTCTGGTCTTCCTCTAGATTTCCGTTTTCTTTGACTTACCGTTTTTTGTCTTCTTAGGGCAACATCAGGAGACAGAAAATTTTATAGAAGCGAGGGGAACGAGCATTATAAGACCTGAAAAAATCTGTCTGCCTCGTGTAAAAGATCACCTAACGTCAGTTATGTTTTAAGTAGGACATCAGATGGGAGTTTTATAAAACATTAAAACAATAAATGTACACACCACCAAATTCACAGTTTATAGATCCAAAAACGCAGAAGACTACATATAACAACTCAGATAACTCAGGGTATTGCAAAATACCTCCCTTCGCAACAACTACACTACTGAATTCCACCAAAAGAAGAATTTCATTTTGATAAAGTAATCCAAATACAACCAGACTCAAAGCCAAAACAATAGAGTAAATCAGAGAAATCATAAAGCAACTTACAAACATCAAAGCATCAGGAGAAGAGAATATAGTTGCTGACCTGTGGAAATACTTTAGCGACAACATCATTGTACACATTGAAGAGCCAAAGGAACTTGTGCATCTGCCCAGGAGCACGCAGAAGCGCTGCAACATGACATGGCATGGACTCGACTAATATTTGAAGTAGTGCTGGAGGGAACTGACACCATGAATCTTGCAGGGCTGTTCATAAATTAGTAAGAGTACCAGGGGGTGGAGATATCTTCTGAACAGCGCATTACAAGGCATCCCAGACGCGGATGAGTATGGTGGGTAGCGAAAGCCTTTAAACTCAGAAGAGAGTTCCAGGAGCCACTCTGCAGCAATTCTGGACGTGTGGGGTGTCACATTGTCGTGCTGGAATGCACAATGCACAATGGACATGAATGGATGCAGGTGAGCATACAGGATGCTTAAGTACGTGTAACCTGTCAGAGTGGCATCTAGACGTATCAGGGGTCCCATATCACTTCAACTGCACACGCCCCAAACCACTATAGAGCTTCCATCAGCTTGAACAGTCCCCTGCTGACATGCACGTTCCATGGCTTCATGAGGTTGTCTCCATACCCGTATACGTCCATCCGCTCGATATAGATTGAAACGAGACTCGTCCGACCAGGCAACATGTTTCCAATTATCAACCTTCTAATGTCAGTATTGAAGGGCCCAGGTGAGGTATAAACATTTGTGTCGTGCCATCATCAAGGCTAACGAGTGGGCCTTCGGCTGCGAAAGCCCATATCGATGATGTGAAGTGGAATGGTTCGCACGCTGACTCAAGTTGATGATGTAGCATGAAATGTGCAGCAATTTGTGGAAGGGTTGCAAGTCACGTTGAACGATTCTCTTCAGTCATCGTTTGTCCCTTTCCTGCAGGATCGTTTCCCGGCTGCAGTGATGTCGGAGATTTGATGTTTTAACAGGTCCCTGATATCCACGGTAAATTCGTGATAACTGTCGGGCGGGAAAATCTCCAATTCACTGCTACCTCGGAGGTGCTGTGTCCCATCGCTCGTGCGCCGACTGCAGCACCACTCATTTAAATCTTGATATCCTGCAATTGTAGCAGCGGTAACCGGTTTAACATCTGCGCCAGCAACTTTTTGTCTTATACAGGCGTTGCCGATCGCACCGCCGTATTGTGCCTCTTTACATATCTCTGTATTTGAATACGCACGCCAATACCAGTTTCTTTGGCGCTTCAGTGTAAAATGTCAAATCAAAACGCCTTCAGCCGCCTAAATTTCCAGTTTTATTTTATTTTTGCTATGAGTTTCAGCCTTACACTGCGCGACCGTCAGGTCCGCTGACCGACGCGTGGGAAAAATTGCACTTGCAGGATCGCAAGTGATGGCCGAAGGAATAGATTTGTTAAAAAGAAATCTACGGATAGCAGTGACTATATGCTAGCCCCTTCTATGATTGTACGAGACGTGAGATTCTTCCTACACGTCGACCTGGGGACCTGGTGATGGCCTAGTGTAAGGCAGAAACTGGTAGCAAAAATAAAATAAAACTGGAAATTTAGGCGGCTGAAGGTGTTTTGATTTGACATTTTGTATTGAACAGCTGAGGTCCTGCAACCATCCAGTATAAAGACGGACTTACAGAGACATTATTCTGTGTGTAACAGAGATCATTAATGAAATCTGGACAACAAACACCTTACCACAAGAACGCACATCGGCGTTAATGCTTCCACTGCATAAAACAGGAAAGGAAAGTGAGCTTTACAATTATGAAGGAATCGCCGTCTTGACAGTGAGATATAAGATCTTGTCCCTGGCACTTTTAAAGAGATGAGAGGGAATATTCGATCCACAACTAGGAGAATAACAAGCAGGATCTATGAAGGGAAGGTCTCGTGCAGAGCAAATATTAGATCTAAGAAACAAAATACAAATGAGGAATATTAGAAACGTGACATATGAGATACCTTTTGTAGATTTTAAAAAGACATATGACTCAACTGATAGAAATGTACTAATCAACACTGTAATGGAATTCTGACTCGATCTTAAAACAACAGAAATAATCAAATAAAATTTAACAAACACACAATTGGAAGGAAGATTTATGGGGTCATGTCATTAACTACTGGCTCACAGGATGTTGGCGAAGAACAAGCCACAGAACTACAGAAACAATAAGACAAAATAGGATTAGAAATATCTTTTCAAAAAACACATTTCATGGCAATTATCAATGACGTCCCCTCAAATCTTAAAATTCATAACAAAGCAGCATATAAAACAAACTGTTTTAAATACCTAGGAGAGTGGATAAAAAGAAATGGAACAGCAAAGGTAGCAGTAGAAAATAGGGTGTATAAAATGGGAAGGTTATTCCATTTCACAAAGAAAAGTGTATAATAGAGAATCTTTGTCCTGTATACAGTAGAGACACTTCAAGTAACAAGATTTGGAGATCTTGAGAAGCTGAGGAAACTTGAAAGAAGAATTCTAAGCAAAATATTGGGCTCTATCTGAAAACAGAAACGCAACTGATGTTATGAGGAAAAGAAAACTGCAGTTTTATGAACACATACACCGAATGGATAACAACAGACTAACCAAGTCTGTCTTCAACTTCGTAAACGGCTACAAATCCAGACGCACCTAGTTCACTTGAACTGACAATGACATGAAACACATTGGAATTGGAATGGGCGTAACAGGTAAAAGAGAATACTTCTAGAGAACCAGCACAAAAGGCAGAACGTCAGCAAAGAAAAAGGTCTGAAAAAGGACGAAAGTGGACCCACGAAGAGGAACGACATTCTCGAGGAAAATCTGGTAGTAACGAAAATCAAACACAAAGAAGCAAATGAGTTATCGTGCCCTCCATAGGGGTTATTCCAATAAATAAGTCAACAAAATAACTCTTAAAACTTCCTTCCAGTTTCTGAAAATTTTGGCAGAGGCGAGGGACATAATACTAGAATAGAATATCTTTGACAAATTTGATAACACAGTTAAAAAAATTACCCGAGTAGCTTGTTCGTAAGAAAGAGGAAAAAAATGTTTAGGTTCATTAATGAACAACGTAGTTAACTCAATTTTTTTCCGATAAAAACTCGCCGCAACAAACTAATGATAACTTTAATGAGGCCGGACAGGACTAATGAGTTGTTTCAAGTTGGGCGGTTAGGCCTTTAGATGTAATAGCTTCCGCGGCCTGGAAATGAAAGCTCTCGCGGTACCCTCCTGGAAGTTGCGTCCTCCAGACTCTGCCGCATCGATCTCGCTCCAGCGGAGCTTCCAAAATCTGCGCCACACGAGCCTGGTCCGTAAAAGTATCGCCACAGACATTTGTTGTTTCTGAGTACGGTTGTTGTTGTTATTACAGAAATTTATTTGCCCAGATCATTTGTATAGACACTGATCGCACAGCCACTATTTTATGGTATGACGAGAGACGGTACTGCGAAATATTGTCTCCATAAGTTGTATCCTGCTAATGTGAACAGTCGACGAAATGGATTGGTCCTGTAGGAATTTTGTCTGTACAAAGGATCTGAAGATGGCGTTTTAATTTCGCTGAAACTAGTAATCATTGAGTATTTTTGTGCGATATGGTCAAATAAATCGTTGTAATATGAACAGCCGGTTTTAGATTTTGAGATTTTCTCCAATACAGCTGACAATGTCAATCATAACTCATTTCAGTGCAACTTTAAACTATGAAAGGAAATATTGTGAAATGATGAAAAATATGGTAAATGTAACGATAGAGCAAGGCATTTTTAAGTGTTTTCAGTTCAATTACTTTTTCTTTCCGGTACAGGATAGATGGAAAGACAACATTGATTGAAATATTGCTTTTGTTGTTTTATTTGACGCGGAATCTTACATGACAGAGATGAACGCTCTCAAAACCTAAGATGGAGATGTGGTGCAGTCATAAGTAATTTCACAAAGCTAGTTAATTCTGCGCGTGGTCAACAGATGGCTCTACTATTTCAGCCTAGACAGAAATTTTAACTGAACTGCGTTTATTAGAACAAAAATAAACTTGTAAATAATGTATTTGAATTAATTTAATAAACTGTTTTTCTCTGAGAGAAAAGTAACTGTATAATACGCTACATCACAAAAAAAAATTAAGCACCCAGAAGACATGGTTGGATTTCAGTATAACTTCGCACACGCACACACCATCGAAGGTATAGTGTAGTTCTGTGTGACGTTTAGGGCGGCTACAACAGTGCCTTGGTGGTGTTCGTTTTTGGTGTTGTTAGCAGTTCTTGTAGAGTATATAAGGACCGTGAAAGGCTTTAAATGTTCAGTAATCACTCTGAAGGACGCTGATATGCTACGTACTCGTTTGAGACGGCGTCGTCAGCAATTGACAGAATTTGAACGGGGCATCATTCTGGGTCTTCGTTTGGCCGGCTGGTGGACACACAATATGCATATTTGTAGGGCATTCGGATGTGAGAGTGGTCCGATGTTGCACTGCATGGGAACTTGAGAGCAGGTTTTCTTGTGAGCCGCCAGCCGCTGTGGCCGAGCGGTTCTAGGCACTTTAGTCCGGAACCGTGCTGCTGCTACGGTCGCAGGTTCGAATCCTGCGTCGGGCATAGATGTGTGTGATGTCCTTAGGTTAGTTAGGTTCTACGTCTAGGGCACTGATGACCTCAGATGTTAAGTCCCATAGTGCTTAGAGCGATTTGAACCATCTAAACTTGTGAGCCGGAGGGTTAATAATATTTAATAACTGTTCCAGAGATTCGGTAGACAGTAGACCGCTCCATTTGCACCATCAACAGAACAGGCTCTGGTAACGGTATACTAGGCCTTCCACATCGCTGGCAACGGGTTCTCTACAACGCTAGTGACTACTTTGAAGGACAGTAACAGGTGCATACATGTAACTCTTTTGTATCAGCTGTGAATAAATAGTTGCCACTATTTAAGTTCCAACCCTTGTATGTAGCGCCTTAATTTTTCTTAAAAATGTGCATTCTGACCAAAATATTGCTCTAACCAATTTGAGACTTGCACCACTTGATTGTGACATATATTTACACATTCTGACCTATTTTTGGCGTTATAGATTTGCTATTTACCTCCACTTGTTTTTTTATTTAAATCGATGTATTTGGCAAAAGAGCACTATGGGACTTAACAGCTGTGGTCATCAGTCCCCTAGAACTTAGAACTACTTAAACCTAACTAACCTAAGGAGATCACACACATCCATGCCCGAGGCAGGATTCGAACCTGCGACCGTAGCAGTCGCGCGGTTCCGGACTGAGCACCTAGAACCGCTAGACCACCGCGGCCGGCACAAAGTTTGCAATGAGGAGGAAGTGTGTGGACTGCTAGTGAATGGTGTCGACATTCTGCGCTGGTACGGATATCATAGGCGATCACAGCAGCGACCTCGAAGAGGTGCCATTCTTCCAGTGATTTGGAGAGCCACATCCTGGCTTCATGATCTGAATCACTAACAGGCTGGTAGAGATTGTGGGAATTCTGACAGCAAAACTGTTCGTCACGGACGTCCTGTCATGCTACAATACCGTGGCGCCAGTTTTCAAGAGAACAATGTTCAGTACCTCATCTAAACTTACTGCAACAGTTTTCGTATCTCAGGCGGCGTGATTGAGGAGAGCTTGCTCCAGTTAGCGAGAGAGACAAATATTGATAGGACATCAGGATCAAATGTTATTTTTCTACCCACTATCAGACAGTAGGCAGGCCCGAACTAGGACTGTATTTGCAGAGTGTCATTGTGATGCGTGGTTACTGGGGTAAAAGGGCTAGATATCGCAACACAAATAAAGCATTTAGAAACTAATACAAAGAGATATGAAATTATAACAGGGCAACATACTCTTAACTTAGGGCAGCCTCCGCTGAAATAGACACATGCACAGAACGACATATAAAGGTAGCATTGACCTATAACTACACAAGCTTAACTCGAGAACGGTTTGGAGTTAGAATGCTGAACCCTTAGACTTGGGTGAACTTCATGGCATGTCTGGGGTCGCCACTCTTCCGTCGTACCGCATAATAGTCGTGATTACCAAACGACTGAAATCCGAGCATCATTATTAGACTTTGCTTAGAGTAACGGATCCTTATACTTACATGGCGGGAATACCTATTCATAAGAAGTGCTCGCGGGCAACACTGAAAAATTCCCATCGGGGCGCGCGATGCTCAGGGGTTTTGTTAGGTGGTCGGCACCTCACGCTAGGGTAGCTTAGTATTAAGAAAACAGTCTTAATCGCGTAATTTTTTTTGTTTTTGTTTTTTGCGCCGACCGGTTTCAGCCAATCGCAGGAGCCATCTTCAGGGCGAACGTACCGCTGGTCGAGTGCTTATGGCGTCACGCCTACCAAGTCGTGGCAGTTTCGACACTAAATAATTTTCAAGCCCTAACAAAAGAATGCCCGCGCCCGGCCATCTTGGTTTATTTGTAAAATGTAAACTTTCACGGCCGGAACTGTCATGATTAATAAAATTCTTTTCCGGGCTATTATGCCGTGGTCTGATGGATTTCGCATTGTAACCCAACGTTTCGTCCCCATCTGCGGAGGACATCTTCAAGGGGGTTCGTGGCTTCTGTTAACTTCCGAAACACACACTGTCTCACTACTGACTGCAGCACAAGGGCAATTGTAGAAGGGGAGAGATTGATAGATCAGCTGTTGCGGAACACGCTTTGCAGTCAGGAGACCACCACATTTATTTTGATAGAACTCAAGTACTGGCAGCCACAAGCGGATATCATGAAAGGCTTTACAGAGAGGCTATAGAGATTATGAAACACCCCAGGAATTTTAATAGGAAGGAGGAGGGCGTGAAATTGAATGACATCTGGATGCCGGTGCTGAAGAAGATGTGTACCAGTCTTCCGCCATGGGATGATAGCAACAGCGGACGGCGGCAACCGACAACGGCCAATTGCGCTCGCGTATTCAAAACATGTGACGTCACACCTATGCGCGGGAGCACGCGAAAACAAAAATTTGCTGCAGTCAGTAGTGAGACAGTGTGTGTTTCGGAAGTTAACAGAAGCCACGAACCCCCTTGAAGATGTCCTCCGCAGATGGGGACGAAACGTTGGGTTACAATGCGAAATCCATCAGACCACGGCATAATAGCCCGGAAAAGAATTTTATTAATCATCTTGGTTTATGTTCTCCGTGATTTTCATAAATGGCTTGAGGCAAATGGCGGGGTGGTTCCCTTGAAAGGGCACGGCCAACTTCCTTCCCCATCCTTCCCTAATCCGACGGCACCGATGTTCTCGCTGTATGGTCCCGTCCCCCAAATCAACCAACCAACCGACCATAATAACAACTGTGTTTAAATTTTATTGAACCAGCCTTACTACGGACAGTGTTTTCTCTCACAGGATGTGGACCCACATATGAACAAAATATTAAGAATTATTCATGTGATGCATGTTTATGCAAACAATGAATTACCCAAGCAGTGATTCAACCTGTTCAACACTAGACTTTAATTTCTATGGTCTATATAGATACATTATTAGACTAAGTGTAATTTGAATTATTTAGTGCGCTCACTCAAAATTAAACTCTGTGAGGAAGCACATAAATGAGAAAATGAAACATCTAGGAAAGCCTTTTTTTTCTCGTCGTGTTCCGATAAAATGATGCAGTGCAAAAATTAGGATAGATGTGGTGTCATAAACAAATTATTCATCCCAAATTATTCATCCAAAAGACTTATAACTTAAGCATTGAGTTGTCGACACATGGAGGAAGGTTTTGAAACAAATTCCATCTTATCTTTAGTAATAGAATCTCTCTCCTCTGTTTCCAGCACTAACATCATCTGCCCCGTTTCCTGTTTAATACACGAGTTGTGTGTGGGGAGCATAACTGTCGGTAAGTATCGTCACGAGCCCTAATCCCTCCGCTTTTTCTGTCGCCGTCTGTACGCGAGATGCACCTGCGACGAAGTAACATGTTTTGCGCCACTGCTCTTGGAACGTACGCTTTCGGAACTTGTCCGTGACGCACAACGCCTCTTTTGTAGCGTCTGCCACTGGAATTCGTATTGCATTTCTGTAGCTCTCTCGTGCCGATGGAACAAAGCACTTGTTTGCGCGCCCACTTCTGCTCTAATTATCACGTACGGTTAGGGCCCAGACTAACAAGCTAGGGATAGTCGACGAAATTTTGTGTGCTACCTCCTTTGTGTGTGTGTGTGTGTGTGTGTGTGTGTGTATTTAGAGCGATAAAGAGTGGATTTACTGTGGTGGTTTCGGTAAAACAGTCTGAGACGAATGTGGATGAAACATTTATGGCTAAAGATCGATGAAATTCCATTTCACTTGAAACTAAATTATCCTTTGTCATTGGCGCTCACATTCACTTGGCCAGTAATACCAATCACGAAGGATGTTAAAGGATTTGTCAGCCTTAAAATTCGGTACTAAATTCCGAACTGAACGAAAGACGTATAGAATAGAGACTACAAAAAATAGCTCAGCAATGTATCTGAAACTTCCTGGCAGATTAAAACTGTGTGCCGGAGCGAGACTCGAACTCGAGACCTTTGCCATTAGCGGGAAAGTGCTCTACCAGGAATGCTAGTTCTGCAAGGTAAGCAGGAGACCTTCTGTGAAGTTTGGAAGGTAGGAGACGAGGTACTGGCGGAATTAAAGCTGTTAGATCGGGGCGTGAGTCGTGCTTGGGTAGCTCAGTTGGTAAAGCACTTGCCCGCGAAAGGCAAAGGTCCCGAGTTCGAGTGTCGATCCGCAAACAGTTTAAATCTGCCAGGAAGTTTCATATCAGCGCACACTCCGCTGCAGAGTGAAAATTTCATTCTGGAAAGTGTATCTGGCTGGTCACTTACAAAGGATATGATAAGTCAGCCACACTGATGACCCATTAATAGTTTAGGGAGCAAGTCAGAAATCTCACAGAATCTTAAAAAGGTACCTCATATAACTGTCCCCTCAAATACAGGTCAGCTTGTAAACTAACCTGTATCCTCTTGGCAGAATCCAGTTAAGTGTGACTACTGAAATCTGTACGCCACAAGCATCACCCATTCGAGTGTCCTGTCGCCGAAGAGGGAACCCATGCCTCATCGGACTGTGGTCTATCTGAATCCTTGAAGAAAAATTTAACCTTGCCTCGATGGGCAGAAGCAGGTACGCCACGGCAGAGTAGTTGGTTCTCCTGGCCGCAGATTATTGTCCATGTCCGTGACTCCGAGTCACTCTTGTTGCCACCAACGAATCACCCTGTACCTTAGCAGAGGGGATACAGCACATAGACGGGGCAGTACATTGAGCTTCCTGATTAAAAGAACATGCTTCCTTGGCTGCCTCATTTCCCGAATTTCCTTCTGCTCTGGTAACAGCTGAATGATATCACCTTGTCCAGAATTTGCAGGCAGGGACGTTCAGTAAGTAACGCCCCATATTTTTTTTTTTTCTCAGAGTGTGTTTATTGTTAAGAGTCAGAATTTGGTGACAATATACATCATGATGTCTTGTCCACGTCTTATTTTTCTACGTAGTCTCGATCACGTTCTATGGCCGTACGCCAACGTTGTGGAAGAGCATGTATTCCTTGCTGGTAAAAGCTCTTGTCCTGTAGGCCTAGCCATGTTCTCACTGCATGACTGACACTCTCGTCATCTTCAAAGTGTGTTTCTCAATTCAGCGTGTGTTCCAACAATTCGGATGAAATGGCCTTTCTTTGAATCTTATGGTCCGCGGTGAGCATTCGTGGAACCCATTGTGAGCACCTATTTGAATATCTGAGGGTCACGATCATTGCAGACGCACTTCCAGTGCTGAGCGACAACTATAGAGCCAATTGTCGATCTGTGATGCGCCGGTCGGCATGAATAATGGCATTCGCACGATTCAGTTCGTCTGGAGCAGTGGCTGTGACAGGAGGTCCCGGGCGTGGTTGATCAAGGAGCTCTGTTTCTGCATTTCCTGAGGTTATAACTTTCTTTACCCATCGCCCAACAGTATTCCTATCAACTGAAGCTTAACCACACACTGCACACAAACGTTTATGGATGTTCACCACGGTGTCTTTTCCTGCAAACAAGTATGCAATAACAGCACGCTGCTTGTAACGTGAGTCGTATGTAGACGCCATTTTGACGCTGTACTACGGGTCTGCCACCTAGCAGAACGGTTCCAAACTTCACCGGCGCACAAAACAAATATCAAATGTGAAGCATCAACAAGGAAGTTTGTCTATGTATATTAATGGATTTTTAAAAATTTGTGGGGCATTACTTACAGACCGACCATCGTACTTATCCAGCCTGGGGGGAAGGGGGGGGGGTGTAGGGCTGTGGGGCTGCAGCATCCTCCCCTCCCCCCTCCCGAACTAGACCGGTTTTTTCTTACTCCCAAAAAGACATCTTTGCAGGTGTCTCGAAAATTTTCTCGCTGTATGTTCTATATTTCTATGAGCTCAGCCCTCCCCCCGCCCCGCAGACCATAATCCGCGATAGGAATCTGCATGTGCTGGATAAATACTTGCAATAGATTTAATGGCACTTATGGAGTCATACAAGACGAGGAATTTCTTATTACGTGTCAGACTTGTTCCCTGCAGTGCCCTGAAAAATCGCATGTAATTCTGGGTTAAATGCAGTAAGTTCGTTTGCCGAACGAAATTCGATGACACGATATAGGAAGCCAGCGAGCAGCCGAGAAAGTTCTTCTGCTTAGATCTGTCTGTAAATCTGAGAATGCACACCGCCTGACAAAAACCGGAAGCACCTAGAAGACACGATCAGATGTCAAAGAAATCTCGTACACGTGCACACAGTCACCGTGTATGTACCTCCGTTCAAATGGTTCTGAGCACTATGGGACTTAACATCTATGGTCATCAGTCCCCTAGAAGTTAGAACTACTTAAACCTAACTAACCTAAGGACATCACACAAGACCCAGCCATCACGAGGCAGAGAAAATCCCTGACCCCGCCGGGAATCGAACCCGGGAACCTGTACCTCCATGAGAGGTAGAAAGTCCGCCAGAGGGTATTAGTGTTAAGTGTTGCTACCAGGCCTGGCAGCAAGGGGCGTGAACAGCATCAGATGTTGCTGTGGATGCTGCGCACTAATGTGAGACAGCGTTATCAGCACCTGTCAGACTTTGAAAGTGGCCTCAGTGGGAGTTTCCATTTGTCCGGCTGGACGAATCGTGCAGTATCCAAATTCGTGGGGGTTTCGGATGTGACAGTGGGTCGATGTTGCTCTACATGGCAACGAGGAGACAGCCATACTCGTAATCAGGGTTCCAGTCGACCACGTCTGACCACTTTAAGGAAAAACCGCCGTATTGTGCACTATTCACACTGTAAGTTCTCCGCCTCCCCGCCTGCCATCTGAAAACAAGTAATCAACTCCTCGTGCAACATCATATGTCATCCCGCACCACTGGTTGGAGGCTACCAGCAGTAGGATTAGGCGATGTTGTCTCTTCAACCATCAACTATATAGTTGAAGAGACAGCATCTCTGTTGCAGGTAGTCTGCGAAAGCAAGTTGTAGATTTTGACCACTGATGCATACGGACGGTGTTTATATCCTCAGCGTCAGCTAAAGCCTGCGCGTGGTGTACTGAAGCACCGAAACTGGTAGCCATACAATAAATGACATCCTAAGTACGGCTGTAGATGTTCCAGTTTATTATATAGGTGAACCGCGGAAGTCCCTCAGACGTCCAATCACAAGGGCGGACATACAGCCGGCCGGAGTGGCCGAGCGGATGTAGGCGCTACAGTCTGGAACCGCGCGACCGCTACGGTCGCAGGTTCGAATCCTGCCTCGGGCATGGATGTGTGTGATGTCCTTAAGTTAGTTACGTTTAAGTAGTTCTAAGTTCTAGGGGACTGATGACCTCAGATGTTAAGTCCCACAGTGCTCAGAGCTACCTGAGCCATTTGTTAAATCTGCATCTACATCTACGATGAAAAACATTCACCATTCAGCTAGTAAATACGAGGTGTATTCGAAAAGCAAGAACCCAGTACTTATGTTAGCAGCTCACAATAAAGTTATACGAACGTAGCACCATTATTTTGATTATTTACGAAGCCACGGAAGTCAATCTTCTGACGCAGTAGGACCGATGACCCTAGCAGTTTGTTCCCAAAAGAATTTACCACAAAATACCTCACCGAATAGTCCCTCTGCTGTGGTGCCAAGAATGCGATGACGGCATCGAAAAATGATTGAGGTCACCATTTGCGAAATGCTTGCTGAAATTAGATTTTTCTCTACAAAATCTGCAGCTGCTGAAATTCAGCACTTCCAGTAATGAGCGAAGGGACTGAACTGTTTTCTGCGAAGTGATTTTGTAGCTAAAGCGTTTTCTAACGAATGTGTATATATACCAGTTGATCAAAAAGTCAGTATAAATTTGAAAACTGAATAAATCACGGAATAATGTAGATGGAAAGGTAAAAATTGACACACATGCTTGGAATGACATGGGGTTTTATTAGAACCAAAAAAATACAAAAGTTCAAAAATGTCCGACAGATGGCGATTCATCTGATCAGGATAGCAATAATTAGCATAACAAAGTAAGACAAAGCAAAGATGATGTTCTTTACAGGAAATGCTCAATATGTCCACCATCATTCCTCAACAATAGCCGTAGATGAGGAATAATGTTGTGAACAGCACTGTAAAGCATGTCCGAAGTTATAGTGAGGCATTGCCGTCGGATGTTATCTTTCAGCATCCCTAGATATGTCGATCGATCACGATACACTTGCGACTTCAGGTAATTCCAAAGCCAATAATTGCACGGACTGAGGTCTGGGGACCTGGGAGGCCAAGCATGTCGAAAGTGGCGGCTAAGCACACGATCATCACCAAACCATACGCGCCAAAGATCTTTCATGCGTCTAGCAATATGGGGTGGAGCGCCATCCTGCATAAACATCGTACGTTTCAGCAGGTGTTTATCAGCCAGGCTGGGGATGATGCGATTCTGTAACATATCGGTGTACCTCTCACCCGTCACGGTAGCAGTTACTGACGTTTTGCTTTCCAGCGCCATCTGTCGGACATTTTGTGAACCTTTTTTTTTTTTGTTCTAATAAAACCCCATGTCATTCCGAGCACGTGCGTCAATTTTTACCTCTCTATCTATATTATTCCGTGGTTTATTAAGTTTTCAAATTTATACTGAATTTTTGATCACCCTGTATGAAGACCCCGGAGTGCACCGACGAACTTTCGGAAATTGTTCATGGATATTTTTTGAGTACGTAGGTATAGCACACCCGCTGTCTCCGGTTGTTCGGCACAGAGTGATGAAGTACGATTTATTCGGTATCTTACCCCAATTACCTTTGTTCCTGTGAAAGTACCGCCACAACAATGAAAAATCCTGTAATATGCAGTCACCAAAATCTAAACGTAAGCACCACCGACGGGTTAGGCCTCAGGCCTGTTCAGACTGTCCAACTGCTGTACGAGGAGCGATGTATGATTGTGGGAGATGTGACCAGTATGTCACCAACCCATCCAGCCGTTGTCGCCAGAAGGCGAACACTGGTGACGGCGCCGCTTCCTTACGTAAGCAGCGTCCCATTTTATCCCACAAGGGCTGAGTAGGCCCCGTTACAGACATCCTCACAAATATCGGGAATCCAACCCACGTCCTTCCGTAACGGAGGAAGTGACACAAACCATCCGGCGAGGGAGGCGGTCATCGGTAACACGTACTCTACAAAACACACCTACAAAAGTTGTATGTTATGCGGGAACAACTGAGCAAAGCGTCGCGCCGGTGTGCCGCTGTTCCATTGTACTCAGTAAAACCATACACTAGATGTACTACGGGTTGCTCGTCACTAGTAAACTCACACCCACTATAATTCTGTATATCCCTTACTATCAAAATGTTCGTAGATGAACAGAAAGTAACTATCCTATTATTTTGTATACTTGTCTTCAAATATGGGTCGTCTAGGAAACCTGCTTTCTTCGATAGCTGGATTAAACAAGTCTTATTAATGAGCCTTGCTCTACTGGCCATTATAAATTGCTACACCAAGAGGAAATGCAGATAGTAAACGTGTATTCATTGGACAAATATATGCTACTAGGCCTAAATGTCATTACATTTTCACGCAGTTTGGGTGCATAGATCCTGAGAAATCAGTACCCAGAACAACCACCTCTGGCCGTAATAACGGCCTTTATACGCCTGGGCATTGAGTCAAACAGAGCTTGGGTGGCGTGTACAGGTACAGCTGGCCATGCAGCTTCAACACGATACCACAGTTCATCAACAGTAGTGACTGGCGTATTGTGACTAGCCAGTTGCTCGGCCACCATTGACCAGACGTTTTCAATTGGTGTGAGATCTGGAGAATGTGCTGGTGACCAGGGCTGCAGTCGAACATTTTCTGTATCCAGAAAGGCCCGTACGGGAACTGCAACATGCGGTCGTGCATTATCCTGCTGAAATATAGGATTTCGTAGGGATCTAATGAAGGGTAGAGCCACGGGTCGTAACACATCTGAAATGTAACGTCCACTGTTCAAGGTGCCGTCAATGCGAACAAGAGCTGACCGAGACGTGTAACCAATGGCAGCGCATACCATCACGCCGGGTGATACGAGTGTATGGCGATGACGAAAACACGCTTCCAATGTGCGTTGACCACCATGTCGCCAAACACGGATGCGACCATCATGATGCTGTAAACACAATGTGGATTCATTCGAAAAACTGACGTTTTGCCATTAGTGCACCCAGGTTCGTCGTTGAGTACACCATCGCAAGCGCTCCTGACTGTGATGCAGCATCAAGGGTAACCGCAGCTACCGTCTTCGAGCTGATAGTCCATGCTGATGCAAACGTCGTCGAAATGTTCGTGCAAATGGTTGTTGTCTTGCAAACGTCCCCATCTGTTGATTCAGGGATCGAGACGTGGTTGCACGATCCGTTACTGCCATGGGGATAAGATGCCTGTCATCTCGACTGCTAGTGATACGAGGCCGCTGGGATCCAGCACGGCGTTCCGTATTACCTCCTGAACCCACCGATTCCATATTCTGCTAACAGTCATTGGATCTCGACCAACGCGAGCAGCAATGTGGCGATACGATAAACCGAAATCGCAATAGGCTACAATCCGACGTTTATTAAAGTCGGAAACGTGATGGTACGCATTTCTCCTCCTTACACGACGCATCACAACAACGTTTTACCAGGCAACGCCGGTCAACTGCTGTTTGTGTATGAGAAATCGGTTGGAAACTTTCCTCATGTCAGCAGGATGTAGGTATCGCGACAGGCGCCAACCTTGTGTGAAGGCTCTGAAAAGCTGATCAGTTGCAAATTACAGCATCATCTTCCTGTCGGTTAAATTTCGCGTCTGTAGCACGTAATCTTCGTGGTGTAGCAATTTTAATGGCCTGTAGTGTAGATAGTACAAGTGAAATAACGAGAGTTGACGCTTCTATCCAAGTTGCTAGCTTTGAAGCTGCTCTTGAACTGAAGTGTCGCCAGTCGGTCACGGTACTTCTGTCCTCTTCACACAGGGACGCTGCTGTCGCGTTGTCGTCCTGGAGAGGTGTCGCTCAGCTTGACATTGGCTGACTTCTCCTCACAGCCTTCTCTTTTTGTATCGTTCCCGACTGGCTTGCCGGAGCCTGACTTTAGGCCGTAACGGCTATGTTCAGCCAACTATTCTAGTGTTGTCACGCTCTGTATGATTTCTCAATGGCAGAAACATCACATTAGTAGACAAATGTTTCTTATCTTGCTACGGCTGTCTCGTTGCCTGGGATGTTGGTTGCTGTTTATGCTTTCCAATTAATAGGTCCTAAGTCTTTTGTTTCAGTAAAAGTCGCTGCAATGTTATAGCTTTTTGACATCATCAGTATTTATTCATAAGTTTCTGACGCTTTCCATGCAACTATTTGTTAAGCAAATGCATTGTGCTACATTTCAGGATAACACAAAGAACTTGTTTGTTACATCGAACAATCTCGACAACAACTGTAGCTATTACAGTCTGTTTCGCGCATAAAATTTCTATAAGCCTCCAGATCCTTCTAGAATAGCCGTCCGCGGTGGTCTAGCGGTTCTAGGCGCTCAGTCCGGGACCGCGCGACTGCTACTGTCGCAGGTTCGAATCCTGCCTCGGGCATGAATGTGTGTGATGTCCTTAGGTTAGTTAGGTTTAAGTAGTTCTAAGTTCTAGGGGACTGATGACCACAGATGTTGAGTCCCATAGTGCTCAGAGCCATTTGAACCATTTTTTACTTCTAGAATAGTATATAGTTCAAATTAATCATATTATGACTGTCTTAATTGAAATTACTTTGCAGGCATAACTTACATAATGTTTTCCAGAAATATCAGTTTATGTAAACATTTGTGCTCCTAATAAGTAACAATGAAGTTTGCAAATTTTGACAATATAAAAACTATCAACTCCTTTGAAACTTGAAACTTCCTGGCAGATTAAAACTGTCTGCCAGACCAAGACTCGAACTCGGGACCTTTGCCTTTCGCGGGCAAGTGCTCTACCAACTCAGCTACCCAAGCACGACTCACGCCCTGTCCTCACAGCTTTAATACCGCCAGTACCTCGTCTCCTACCTTCCACTCAACTTCCTTTCTTTGTGCAATCGTCTATTGAATTATCGATAGTAAAATTAGAAAAATTTAAAATGAAAACAGAAATTTTGCTTACATGAAAACTAAAGCATGTTTGTTTCACTGCAAAGTGGTTTTTGAATCATTTAAGTTAACAACTGTGGCCACTAATTTTCATATTTCAAAACTTATGTTGCTATATAAATCGGTATGAAAAATAAAATTATATTATCAGAAACATAGTGTTTTAGTGATCTGATGTATGCAGAATTATTTGTGGATGTGGAATATATGATTTAATTCCTTGAATTAACTCAAAACATGTTTCAAATGACTCTAAGCACTATGAGACTTAACATCTGAGGTCATCGGTCCCCTAGAATATATAACTACGTAAACCTAACTAACATAAGGACATCACACACATCCATGCCCGAGGGAGGATTTGAACCGCAGCAGCAGCGTGGTTCCAAACTGAAGCGCCTAGAACCGCTCGGCCACAGAGACCGGCTATAAATTAACTCAAGTCAGGCCGGAATTTTACGGAATCCAACATTTCAGTAGAAGCACTACAGTTCTGAGGCGGCATTCTTCTTTACACCATGTTAATGAGTGTCGTTGTGGACGTACAGGTAACACTGCGGGAAATGCAAACCCGAGACAGAACAGAGCACTGCTGACTGCAAGCTTTGAGAACGAAGAGTAGTGTGGGCGTACCTCCTGCGAACAACGGCTATCGTGAGTGAATGTAACAAGTTTGCTCCGAGACAAGGCACATGTGCACTATTATGCAGATATTTTCAGTGCAATACAAGTACAGATATATTTGAGGGTCGAAGCTGAAACGAAGTACAATTGCTTTACAACAAGCCACGGGAGACCACTAGCCCCTCATGGCAAAATACTCGAAAACAACCCTAAGTAATCTCCGAAATTTTGTCGCTGCAGTTCGGGTTCTGTATGGGAGCTTGACGCGTAACGAGAGGACAATGATCTGATCTGACGTTTGCGCAAGCCCAACTCGGTTATAAAGGTTGATTTTGTATTTTCAAAACTATGTCATACTTGAACGTAACAACTTACAGTGCTCTTTTGTCTCGTTTTTAGTTGCAGTGAAAACGGAGCTATAATGCTCCGAAACCAGACTCCAGATATTGGAGGACCTGACTTCTGGATTGGTACCTCCAGTCCACGATGGTCTTGAGGTGCTCTCACCCCTCCTGCCTTCCCCACACCTCACACCTGCTCGTCTCCAGTGTTCGGCCGTCGGCCCAAGGCGGACTCCGCGGCGCCGCGGGTGTGACGTCACAGTGGCGGCGCCGCCATCGATCGGCGCCGGTCTGACGTCACACCCGACTGCGGCAACACACAGGGGTCACTCGGCCCGCTGCCGCCAGCGTTTGGAATGGGCGGTGGGCGGGGGAGAGGTGGGGGGGGGGGGGCTGGGAAAACCCGCAGAATGCACCACACCCCCTCTCAGGAGCCGCAACAGCTGCACTCCTGCGGCGAGAATTTCCATCCCTTTACTCAGGACCTTCACATGTGACTGGATTTGTGACTTCCTGTCAGAGAGTTCGTAGTAATTGACGGAAAGTCGTGGAGAAAAACAAAAGCGTTTCCTGGCTTTTCCCAAGGTAGTGTTATAGGCCCTTTGCTGTTCTTTATCTTTATAAACGAGTTGGGAGACGATCTGAGCAGTCGTCTTCGATGATGCAGATGACGCTGTCGTTTATCGACTAATAAAGTCATCAGAAGATCAAAATAAATTGCAAAGCGATTTAGGAAAGATATCCGTATGGTGTGAAAATTAGCCCTCAACCGACTCCCGGCCATAAAATCCCGGATTCGACTCTGGTGATTGTAGTCGTTCGCGGACGCACTTGACCTGATCTTGGAATACCTTGGAAGTATTTCGATATTGACTTTATGCGGTACAGGGAAACCGGGAAAGCCAAATCTTGTCGGTTGGACGGCGAATTGAATCCTGTTCTTCAAATGGCTCTGAGCAATATGGGACTTAACATGTGAGGTCATCAGTCCCCTAGAACTTAGAACTACGTAAATCTAACTAACCTAAGGACATCACACACATCCATGCACGAGGCAGGATTCGAACGTGCGACCGTAGTGGTCGCCCTGATCCAGACTGACCCTAAATAACGAAAAGAGTAAGGTCATCCACGTAAGTGCTAAAAGAAATCCGTTAAACTTCGGTTACACGGTAAATCAATCAAATATAAAGGCTGTAAATTCAACTAAATACCTAGGAATTAAAATTACGAACAACTTAAATTGGAAGGAACACATAGAAAATGTTGTGGGGAAGCTAGCCAAAGACTGTGTTTTATTGACAGGACACTTAGAAAATGTGAAAGGTCTACTAAGGGGACTGCGTACACTACGCTTTTTTGTCCTATTTTAGAATACTGCGGTGTGGGAGCCTTTCCAGATAGGACTGACGGAGTACATCGAAAAGAAGGGCAGCACGTTTTGTATTATCGCGAAATATGGGAGAGAGTGTCACTGAAATGATACAGGATTTGGGCTGGACATCATTAAAAGAAAAGAGTTTTTCGTTAGTCGGAATTCTCTCACGAAATTCGTTACAAAATTTCTCCTCCGACTGCGAAAATATTTTGTTGAGCACAACCTACGTAGGGAGAAACGATCACCACGATAAAATAAGGGAAATCAGAGCTCGTACTGAAATATATAGGCGTTCGTTCTTTCCGCGCACTATACAAGATTGGAATAATAGAGAATTGTGAAGGTGGTTCGATGAACTTCTTTTCTACTTAAATGTGATTTGCAGAGTATCCATGTAGATGTAGATATCCAGCACCGGTAGTGCCGTCCGTTCATTTACTGTAGTTCTACGACAGGCCTTGAGTAAGTAATGCAGCACTTATTTTCTGATAGCAGGTTGGTTTTATTAAGGATTACAAAACATCTCATTATTCCCCATTAGTTTGCAGACAAAAACATATTTTTCAACATAATTTCCGTTTAGTACGACGGCCTTACACCGCCTTACTGGGAGGGTTGTATGTCCGCATGTACTGGTCGATGTCGCAGCTAACGTCTTACTGCGTCAATAACTTGCCCGTCATCTACGCAGTGCTTCGTGCGGACTGCATCCTTCATTGGGCGAAATATATGGAAGTCGGAAACTGCGAGATCCGGGACGTAGGGTGGATGGGAAAGAACAGTCCAATGAAATTCTGTGAGCTCCTCCCGGGTACGTAGACTTGTATGGGGCCCTGATTTGTCGTGAAGATTGCATTTTTCTGGCGACGAATACGCTGAAGTCGTTTCTTCATCTTCGTAAGGGTAGCACAGTAAACTTTAGAGTTACATCCCTCAACATGAGGCAGGAAATCAAACACAGAAACCCCTTTCAGAGACTCAGAAGACCGTCGCCATGAGGGTGCGGCTTTAGACGTTTCCTTCGAAGTAGAAGTCGTGTGGGGCAACTACTTGGATCGTCTTTTTGTTTCTGGTCCGACGTGATGAACCCATATT
The DNA here is from genome assembly GCF_023897955.1 of Schistocerca gregaria. Taxonomy (NCBI): domain Eukaryota; kingdom Metazoa; phylum Arthropoda; class Insecta; order Orthoptera; family Acrididae; genus Schistocerca; species Schistocerca gregaria. The sequence goes on along the minus strand of NC_064929.1, from coordinate 182,697,214 downwards.
TTATCGCTTGTGACTATGATCGCAATTAGCCTTGTAACGCACAAGCAATGCCGCACAAATGGCCCTTCGTTGCTCTTTATCGTCTTCTTTTAGGCGGCCAAAAACCCAGCGGGCACCCTTTATGAGCACCCCATCTGGTGGACGATTATGCCAGCACTACGAACAGACGTGTCCAGCTGAGCAATGGGGTAGTTGGTTGTGGTCTGTTGATCACCTCTAATGAGAGGGTCCGCACGTTCCGACTTTGCAGGAGTCACAGCAGTTTGCGGACGCACGGTACGCGGAAGAGTTGACAGATTTTTGCGTCCTTCGATGTTGATAGACTCCTCGCCGGACGACTCACCGGGCTTTTGCTCACTGCCAGGTCTCCGTACACTTTCTGCAAACCCATTTCAGTGACAGCTGTCTGCTTGAAACTCTTCTCCGTTACAGACGCCATTTTGAAGGCTTCGCATAGCACCGCCACCTTTCGGAAGTGCATGAAACTAAAGAGCTGAAGCGGGAATATTCGACTATGTTCCAAAACAAATTCAACATTTTTTTTGGAACTGAAATTGGCTGAGAAAAAAAGCGTTGCATTACTTATTGAAATCCTCTCGTACTTTTGTGTTCCCAAATCTTGTCATTTTCACAATTAGTGTTTTTCGTCCTTCAAGGGTATTTTTATCCAACAGTTTTTAATATGTAACACGGCTTTTCCAAATCGGATATTTTTCAACCAACTTCACCATTTTAACGTAATTCTGTTCGCAAAAAACGAACATACCCTTATCCTTACAAAATAGTATTTGAATATTTTTCCTTACGCACGGGTCCACATGCCATATGGAAATAATTAGGAAAATTTTACAAACTACGCCATAGCCATATTTAAATAACTAAAGATCCAAGAAGCAAAGGAACTTATTTCTCTATTTTCAGTGGTTGTTTTCTTCTTTTTTGTTTGCGTTTATCCCGTCTAGTTACAGGTACCGCTGCATTTAAGTTCAAATGGCTGTCAGCACTATGGGACTTCACATCTAAAGTTATTAGTCCCCTAGACTTAGAACTACTGAAACCTAACTAACCTAAGGACATCACACACATCCATGTCCGAGGCAGGATTCGAACCTGCGACCGTAGCAGTAGCGCGGTTCCGGACTGAAGCGCCTAGAACCTCTCGACCAGCGCGGCCAGCTTCATTTAGGTTTCGGAAAATTTATGATTGTTTAATCTTGCTGCTGGATGCCTTTCCTGACGACTCAGTTGAGGGAGAGAAGTGGTGTGCTCCGCCCGTCTGTGAACTGTGCAGACTTGGTTCTGTATGTGGTCGTATCTTAACTGTTTGCGTATCGTGTTTCCTGAGGCGAAAAGTGAGGAGCGGCGCAGTATTTACCTAAACTAGCATGAGAAACCGCCTAAAACCCACACTCTGACGGCTCGGCGCACCGGACACGGTCCTTAAGACGCCGCGCATTTGGGACCCTGGTCTGGCTCATATCCCTCCCTCCTTCGCGCGTTACGTGATACAAACTGGCTCTTTATTTCCGGTCTGTGATCATAAAAAAATGACCTCAGAGACTATTCTCACATCTGAAGAGAGAGACTGAATGGTTTATATACCGGATTGCCGCATAAGTTGGAAGCGTTTTTCCATACGTTGCAAGGGGGCTTAATTAAAAAGAAAAGAATAATATTAATGAATAAATGCAGTAATTTTACTAGCTGTGTGACCGGTTACGAAGTCTCGTAACCGGCTGGCCTCGTGATGGCTGGGTGTTGTGTGATGTCCTTAGGTTAGTTAGGTTTAAGTGGTTCTAAGTTCTAGGGGACTGATGACCACAGATGTTATGTGCCATAGTGCTCAGAGCCATTTGAACCTGACGAGTATTAGCACGCAATCGGACTACATAAAATTAAAATAAGGAATGACAAGGAATTTCCCTTAACACAAATGATTAATTAAGTCCCCTGCAACTATAAAATCTACGAAACAACAAAACACAAGTGTAGCTGTTCTGTGTGTGGTAGTGTGACTCAACGTACATGTATCTGGCTCGGTTCTTTCTCAATACGACAAAATTTTTAAACATCATTTACAATGATCTTAAAACCAGAAATACTATAATTGCACATAGAAACCAGAATTACAAGTCTAATAAATGAATACGAGTCAGTTGCTTTGTTGACTGTACCTGTGAGCAAGAGGCACTGTTATTAAAGAAAACTTTAATACCTTTTTACCTCATTATATATTGATGAAAATATTCAATTACACCAGCATCACAAATCAAAAGCCCATCTCCTTTCTCAAATATATTCTTACAATTGCAACTTCTTCCATCTATACATTACACCAACCGAACAGTACAACATTTCAGTCAACACTCAGATCGTCTACTCTCTCGCCCAACAGAACAACGATTGCTCTCGACATCCTCTGAACTACTTCTGGGCCCAGTGGAGGCGGCGGAATAATAATCTTTGGCGCAATCTGTGGCTCTGTGACTCAGTGCAGCCGCCTTCCAACGTTTAGTAAACGCTACAGATACACATAACACAAACTTTAGTCATCGCTACTTGCAGTCTGCCAACGCTGGGACAACTTTTCGATTCCGCGACTGTAGAAATCAATTCGTTTTGAGACGAAGACCTTGTCGAGCCATGTTCGAGACGTATTTTCATCTGCAAAGGAAGGCACTTGAAGGTTATTCCACAGAGAGCGGAAAATGTAAGAAACTGAGGGCGCAGTATCAGGTCAATAAGGTAGTTGCGGAGTGATTTCCCAACCTAACTCCTGTGTAGTGTTTTTTGTCCGTCTAGTAGAACGCAGCTGGGCGTTATCTTGGAGTAGTATATCTTCACGCAGTCTACCTGGTGTTGTTCTTCCACTGAATGTGTAAGACGTCTCAGTTGTTGACAGTAAATGTCAGCAGTGGTAGTTAGACTACGAGAAAGCAATTCGTGGTACACTAAAGCGCCTCGTTTCCACCAGATGCATAACATAATTTTTTGTGGATGCCCTCAGTTCATTGCACGGGGAGTCGCTGCTTTGTTTCGGCTCAACTATTCATTTCTTTTCATTACGTTAGCATAAACGACACAATTTCTCGTTGCCAGTAACGATACAGGATATGAACAGTCGAATTTGTTCACGAGCCAATTGATGAGGAGCAAGGAGAGTTGTACCATTTTGGCTTAGACCGTGCGGTGCCAGTACACCCGATTTCTGAATCTTCTCCATTGCATGCAAATGTTGCTCAAATGTGGAATGAACACAGTTCTTCGTCTGCCAGCTCGAGTTCAATGTCGTGGATGACTGTGATTTAGTGCTTTCAAACCCCGGAGGTCTTCCTGAACAAGGTGAGTCACTTATGTCAAAACGTTCCTTCTTAAAACAAGAAAACCATTTTCTTAACGTGCTCTATCAATTGAGTTTTTTCCTGCACACGGAGCAAATATTTCTGACTGCCTCTGCTCCTGTCACCCCTTTGTTGAGCTCAAAAAGAATAATATTCCGGAAACGTTCAGATTCCCACTGCATTTTCTAGCGTCCATAGCTCCATTCACTATCATCCAATGACAAAATGAGAATACGGAAACTCAAATAGCAACAGTGATCTACAAATAAACAATATGATATGGACAGAGAGAGGAGGATAGAGTGGCGGCAGGAGGAATTGGAGAGAGAGAGAGAAAGAGAAAGAAAGAGAGAGAGAGAGAGAGAGAGAGAGAGAGAGAGAGAGAGAGAGAGAGAGAGAGAGTGAGAGGAGGGTGGGAGAAGAGGGGGGGGGTGGACTGAAGATGTGAGAGGTGGAAATGTGAGAGAGGAATGGACAAAGTTGGAGAGAGCAGGGAAGACGTTGAGTAGGAGACAGCGAGAGGGAGAGAGACTGAGCATAAAACGAATTAACTTGTGATCAGGAGGAGAAGATCGGAGGAGAAGATGGACAGAGAAGGGAAGAGGAGGAGGTAATGGACAGCGAGAGGGGAAGACAGAGAAGACAGGGAGCAGGAGGAGGCAGAAAGAGAGAGGGGAGGAGAAGATGGACAGAGGGACGGGGAAGGAGGATTGTATTGGAATGAGAGTCGAAGAGGAGATGGAAAGTGACTGGGGATGGGGGGAGGAGGACATTAGGACCTACATCCAGTTCCCACATATATTAGAAACATGTCCTTTTTTTTTCTTTTCCATTTAACCAGACCAAGTCAAGCTAACACGTGGCAGGGAACAGCTAGCTTTTAGTATAATCTAGTGGAATGGTGGCCTCTTTGTTTCTTTTGACGTCGTCACTTGGGTTTAGTTACACGTTGTATTTGAAATTGATTCCTTCCGTCTGCTTTAGGTTGGAGTATGGTCACTATGAAGCACTGCCAAGTACGCAACTGGCAATTCGCTTCTTTATCAATGAAACAGCAAGAAGACATCGGCACTGTTTAAAAATGAAGAGAAAAATAAAATATGTATTACGTTTTGTTGAAGTAAATAGCCTTCCCAATTCAGGTAATAAATTCATCGTCACTGTGGAACTATATATTAAAGTGTAATCACTTTCTTCTTTTTCTTTCTCCAAATCTATCTTAACCTATTGCATTTTGTTTGTCTTCGCTTTGTCCTGTGAGTCTAACAGGTTGTGAGCAGAACTTCTCCATTAATTTTCGGTAAATGAGTGTTATGAGTTTTGTTACGTCTTGTATTATTTCAAGATTAATGGGAACCGATTTAATGTCATAATCTCTATTAGCCATTGGAAATAATTGGTAAACATAGCTGAGTATCCCGTATGACCCAAACAGTTATCCTAAAAGCCTGAAGCACTCTCTCCTGACTCTGTGCTGTATCTCTATTTTTTTACGTATTTCGGAGTTATTTAACCATAAAACAAATCGCTAAAGAAGCCACAAGTGAAAGAAAACAGTGCTGCACATAATCAGCGCCCTCTGTTAGCACGTTAATAGTTGTTTAATATTACCCGGTTCACTATCATGTCATTATCTAGAATATTAGCACTAGAGCACATGTCAACCACTGTTTTTTTTTAACTCTTCCTCTTTTTAACAATATTACTTTTGTCGTGTTCTTCTTTTTATTGCTTTTTATTACTGTAATGCCTTTTATCCGTTATAAGTTTATTACAGACTTCAACTACTGTATCTCCTTTTATTTTCGCTGTTTCAATTAATTATTTAAAACTAGTGTATGCCGACATCAGCGACATCTGGTGAACCTACAACACAAACATCTTGTGGATACTGTACGGCAGCTTGTTTTAAACAGTGGTGCTACTGTCAACATGACTCGTGCATGTCATGTTATCTACATATATGTATTTGACGATGCTGGTGCTGATCCCGCATTTAACATTTGACGATGCCACTATGGATGCACTACATTACGACTTTGATTTTATCAAACAGGTGTGCCTCTTCATATTTAAAGCGCACAAATGCAAATTTTGTCAGCACCTCTTTTCATTATGGTCTATGTATTGTTCTTAAGCTATGTATTGTTCTTAAGCTGTTTGCGAGTGTATTTATGTTTTTCCTCATTTTTGCTGCAGATCTGATGATGGTCATTAAAGACCGAAACCGATAATCTGTTAACAACAAGTTTGTGACAATAGACATAAATTAAAGGAAACTTATTCAAAGCTACTTTTGTTTGAAATTTCTGTGGTCCGATCCAGTCTATATAAGTCTGCCGCCGTGCGATCTTCAACCAACGGCGTCATTCAGATGCGGCATGGAGGGGCGTGAGGCAGTACACTCTTCTGCCGGCCGTTGTCGGGTTTCTTGACTTCAGTGCCGCTACTATTCGGTCAACCAGCTCCTCAGCTGACCTCGCGAGGCTGAGGGCACCCTGTTCCTGTCCTCCCACAGCGGAAAAAGTCCTGGAACTACCAGAAGTCGAACCCTGGTCCTCCGCATAGCGGTCAGACACGCTGACCACTGAGCTACGGAGACGGACAGATTGGTGAAAGCCACACTTCCTTCTCCCGACGTATAAAAACTTCGATCAATCTACGGGTCTACGTAGAAATGTCGGACAGCCACCGATAGTTGCACTGGTGAAGATTCCATAGGCAAAAATACAACCTGAGAGTGCTGTGCAAGGAAATTTAAAACCTCGGCAGGCGGAAGGAGGGGCTACACAAACTGAGAACCATAATACGGCGTATCCAAAAAGACAATACACACCCACACCCACAGTCATACTCACACTCATACACACATGCGCCGATAACGAGCAGTGTATCGCTTAACAAACCATGAAAGAGACTTCCTGGCAGATTAAAACTGTGTGCCGGACCGAGACTCGAATCCAGACCCTTTGCCTTAGCGGGCAAGTGCTATATCGACTGAGCTGGCCGGCCTCTGTGACCGAGCGGGTGTAAGCGCTTTAGTTCGGAACCGAGCTGCTGCTACGGTCGCAGGTTCAAATCCTGCCTCGGGCATGGATGTGTGTGATTTCCTTAGGTTAGTTAGGTCTATGAAACTGACGACCTCAGATGTTAAGTCCCATAGTGCTTAGAGCCATCTGAACCATCTGACTCAGCTGTCCAACCACGACTCAGGACTGCTTTACTTCAGGCGGTAGCTTATCCTCACATTCCAAACGTGAGTAGCTTGTCTGGAAGAGCACTTCTCCACATAGAGAAAGGTCCCTTGTTCGAATCTAGGTCTAGCACACAGTTTTAATCTGCCACGAAGTTTTATATCAGCGCTTACTATGCTGCAGAGCGAAAATTTCATTCTAGAACTATCTCCTAGTCTGGGGCTAGGCCATATCTCCACAGTATACTTTTTTCCTCTAGGACTAGTCCCACACGTTTTGCAGGAGAATTTCAGTTAAATTTTCAAGATAGGAGATGAGTCACTGGCAACCCACCAGGGTGGCCGAGCGCGCTAACCCGCTGCTTCCTGGACTCGGGTAGGCGCGGTTGCCTCAGATCGAATCCGCCTGGTGAGCTGGCCAGCCTGGATGTGATTTTAGGCGGTTTTCCACATCCCGCTAGGTGAATACCGGGCTGGTCCCCACGCTCTGCCTCAGTTACACGACTCGCAGACATCTGAACACGTTCGCACTATTCCATGACTTACACTAGAAGCAGACAACAGGGGTACACTAATTTCGCCCTGGGGGGGACGGGGTGGCAGCAGGTAGGGCATCCGGCCACCCCCTTCCACTGACCTTGCCAAATCCGTTCCTAATAATGCCGACCCTGCGTCAGCGCGGGACATGGCACCAGTGAAAGAAAGAAAGAGACGAGTTACTGGCAGAAGCAAAGGGGTCGTGAATCATGCTTGAGTAGCTCAGTTGGTAGAGCCACTACACTTAAACTCACATTTCACATAATCTAACTTTCCCTCATACAATTTACAACTACACATAAGGAAGCTAGCAGTTCTATTATAACAAAACTGCAGAGCCACAGTGTAAATACTTGCAGTCTAAACTACGAGAAGAACAAATAAAAAGAAGACTTATTTGTTTAACACAGACTGGAAAGAAATACACAGTACATTAGGTTTTAATGAAAAATGCCTCGTAGTCTGTAAATTCTGTAACATAGCCTACACTTACCAAGGAGAGCGGTCGTACATAAATTTAAAATATCTAAAGTACCATTTTGTTTTCTTACTTATGTTACGAATATTAGGCGACTAATTGGCACCGCCGCTAAGCGTAGCAGTTCATTTCCCGTGGCAGAACTTGACGACACTGCGGCTTTCCGTATCGTGTTAAGAACTGTCTCTTGGCAAATCGGTCGTGTGTGACGGGGTTCGAGCGACTGACCGGCCGCAGGCGGTATCGCTGTTGATATCGCCAGCGACCCGTCGCTCACTGATGGGTCTTAATGCATGTTCCATCTCCTGATGCTAGAGACATACTCAACATCATATTAAACGACAATTAGTTAATTTTCAATCTGAAACACTCTTAGGAAGCCGAACTGTTTGTGATTAACCGCGCAATGGGAGGGTCAGGACAGAATCCGAATGCTTCAGTAGATCGTTGATTGGTGCTGTGTTTCGGAATTTGTACTGTAGAAGAGTGGCGCTATTGACAGACTTAACGCCATTATCGTCCAATTTCTGTACTAACATCATTTTCCAAAAAATTCCAAAAAGTACTCAAGAGTAGTCTCACACTTACGCAGAAACAATTTATTTAGCATGTCGCATTTTGGATTCCAAAATGGTTGCTCGACTGGGAAAGCTATTTATACATTCACTCACAAACAGTGCAAGCACTAAACTATAAAATAGCGACTGTTAGTATTTTTTGTGACCTCTCCAAGGCGTTTGATTGTGTAGATAGAGTTACTCTCCTAGAAAAAAGAACTCTTAGTGTTATGGAATTGACGGTTTTACACGCAGTTTGTCTGAATGATACTTAATAAAAAGATTGCGAAATGTTATGCTGAATAATTCAAACAATGTTCGAAAGACAGAAAATTTAAATGACTGGGGAGAAGTCACAAAGAGAGTCCTACAAGGCTCAATTTTGGGTCCTGTTTCTTATACAAGTGAAAGACCTTCCATTTAACATTCAACAAACAAAATTGGTACTACTGCAGACGATACTAGTGTTAAAATAAATCCCATTACAGAGACTGCAATATAAGAGTTGGTAAGTGATGTTTTCAAGGAACTATAAACTGGTCCTCAGAAAATGGAATTTCCCTAAATTTTGAAAAAAAAGCAGATTACATTCAGTTCTAAATAACAAACAGTGTACAGCAACAACTGATATAGTACATTAGCAGTACTTTGTGAATCGGGTAGAATGCTCCAAATTTTTTGTGTACATACTGGTGAAATCCTGAACTGGAAGAAGCCTATTACTTAGCCTGTGAAACAGTTATGTTCAGCTACTTATGCTCTTCGCATATTGCTAATCTTGGAAAGAAACGAATCAGCCTCGTGACATATTTCGCATATTTCCACTCAATAACGTTTTAACGAATAATTTTCTAGAGTAACTCATCCCTTAGAAAGAAAGAACTGGTTTCACAAAGGCGATCAGTAAGAATAATATGTGGTGTTCACCGACGGACGTTATGTAGATACCTCCTCAAGGAGCTATGCATCCAAACGGCGCTGTCACAATACTGTTAGTCGCTAGTGAAATACTTAATAATAATTCATAATTCATCACAATATGAGAAGAACAGTGATGATCACACATACAATACTAGAAGCAAAAATGACCTGTATGAAACAATGTTAAAGCTCTCAGCGGCTCAGAAAGGAGTTCAATACGCAGCAACAAAAATTTTTGACCATTTGCCCAAAAACATGAAATATCTGACAGGTGGCAAAGCAGGTTTTAAATCTAACTTAAAATCGTTTTGCTTCAACAACCTTCTACTACACTGATCAATTTCTGTCTAAGGTATGGAAACCAGTGAAGTAAGGAAGCCTTGTTTTTAAGTAGAGTTGAATAAGTATGACTAAAAAATATCGTGTTCATTAATGTTAACACTAATTATGTATACATATTCTGTACACTGACTCGTTCCTCATCATTTCGAAAAAGAATTATTCAAATGATTTGTGTTACAGGTATCTAACTATTTGGTTCGTTTAACGCTAAGACCCACACCTTGCCTCCTTTTGTATTAAAGTTGTTTTTGGGTTTAGAATGTCTATGATCTATCTGTACTTCCCACTATAGAAATGATCGGTAAATGTCTATATGTTCCTTAACCCGGGTGTTTTTGCAAATTTTTGTAGTTCCCATTAATACCTGACCACAAGTGCAAGGCATTCAGTATACCCCTGTCATGGCAAGCGGTGGCAAATGTACACAAATTGTCACCCACCTTTCTAGTTGGTCTCTTCTTAGCACTCTGCAGGTACAGACCGCCGCTGTTTCGGCGATTTGGAGGGAAACAGTCTTCGTGTCAGCACGAAGATGTGTGTAGTCGAATCCGGGTTGGAAGGATCAGTAATGTTGCCCTCTCGCCTGCAGAAGCGAAGCGAAGCTGTGAAGGCGGCTCGTGGGAGGTGCCTGGATAGCTCAAACGGTAGGAGCATCGCTCGCGAAAGGCATGATTCCAGGTTCGAGTCCTGTGCCAGCACAGAGCTTTCATCTGCCATGAACAGGTGCAGGAAAATTTCGTGAAAACGATACCGCGAGATTAGCGATTTTAGCAAAATAACGCAAAATTGGCGATTTCGAGACATTTCTCGAAATTTGAAATTCTCCGTATACAAACGTTATAAATCTGAGGACAGTAGTTCACTGATACTTATTGATGTAGAAACTGCATTCTGACTTCTAATCGTCTCGTGGTTGAAGTTCCTGCATAATATTAAGCTACCAGTTCATTTCCCGTGCAGCTGACTTTGATGTCATTCGAAAATAACACTTGATTTGCCAAAAGGCCTACCAAATTCACCAAAAAATAATCTAGAATTTGACAAACTCCAAATCTGGCAAGAACACCGAATTTGACAAAATGAACATCATAGAATTTCGCAAAAAGTATCGACTTCAGCAAAAAAAAAAGCCACTGAATTTGGCAACACAATAACAATGAATTTGGTTAAAAAGCACCGAACGAGTCAGAAATTGACACATACTTTGGCAAAAAGACATCGAATTTGAAAAAAGGCACTAAATTTGGAAAAAAAGTAACGCCGAATTTGGAAGAAAATAACACTTAATCTGGCAGAGAATGACACCGAATCTGGCACAAAGTAATACCGAATTAGACAAAAAGTAACACCAAATTTGGCAAAAATGGTTACACAATATTTGTCAAAAACAACACCGACTTTGGCTGAAAATGATACCAACAGTGGCAAAAATATAATTTGACAAAAAAATACACCGAATACGGCAAACAAATAATATAGAATTTGGCAGAACTATTAACTAATATGCAAAGATAAAAAAGAATCTGGCGAAAAAATTAGCACGAATTTCGGAAAAAAATACCACTGAATGTGGCAACTAAGGAGAGAAGAATTCATTCTGGGACGAAAGCTTCCCCTATATATGGATCTTTTTCGCAACAAGCTCCAAATAAATATGGGATGTAGTGGCGTGATAACCTGTTTGTTAGGCTAGCCATTTGTACTGAAAGTAATTCTTAAATGATCGAGCTTTCCGTTAGATACTATGGTCCACAGCTAAAGCGAAAGTTTTTGTTTACTCCATTCACTACCCAGCGTGCCCGCCATAGCAGTCGGATGACGCTCCACGCGGCAGTAGGGGAGGCGGTTTTCGCTGAAAGAACCGGTTTTCGGTTATGACCTTTTTCTCCATCTCCAGTTTAACCTGAGTGTTTAAAGCGGCCGGCAGGGGTGGCCGAGCGGTTCTAGTCGCTACAGTCTGGAACCGCGCGACCGCTACGGTCGCAGGTTCGAATCCTGCCTCGGGGATGGATGTGTGTGCTGTCCTTAGGTTACTTAGGTTTAAATAGTTCTAAGTTATAGGGGACTGATGACCTCAGAAGTTAAGTCCAATAGTGCTCAGAGCCATTTTTTGTTAAAAGCGTTCAAAATAACCGGTTTCTGCAACAGGCGATTTTCGGTTTTTTTCCTTGCTTTTGTTTCAGGAATAAACGTAGACATCAAACAAAGATCGAAACATTCCATGATTCCCTCACGCTTTGATATTATACGTTAGAAGATACATAGACTCAAAATACTAAATAAAATAGAAAACTACAGCTTAGTCCAACCACCGTTCACGCTTTTCTCGAAACACTAGAAAATTCACCACTATTGTCGTACCTGTTCTAATTTTTTAAATTTCTGCTCAAAAATCAAACGACTAGTCGGTGCTACAGCATGAAAACTGAGGCTGGAGAATTATACTTTTCGTGTTCAGATGCCTGTTTCCAAGGGCTATGACCAGATAAAGGCATATTATGTAGAGATAGGCAGCAGATCAGCTGTCTTATATTTTTATTGCAAAATATGAATGAATTGTTAATTTATCGACGTTATTATAACTTCACTTCTCTTTCATTATTTCATAGAAATGACCGATAAATGATAAGCTTTTGTATAAAATTTATAGCATTCTTTTTCTTTAATCACTTGTAATGAAAAAACCCATGTTTTAGTCCAATATATATCTTTACCTTTCTATAGAAATTTAATTACAATTGATGTATTGACTTTTTACTGACAAAATAAAACTGTTCTTTCAAAAAATTTATACGGACAAGTTAGATAGTAGGCAAAATATAACACTTCCCACAAACAATTAAATGACGAATTAAGATTAAAATCTGAATTATAAACTAATGCATTGGTACATACTTATTCCCCAGTGTATTAATAAATATTCGTTGTGTAATTTATTCATCTATAAGCTCACTCTTTTAATCAGAATCAATACTAATCAAAGACGACAAGAATCTTTCACAGGCCACAGAACTTTCTACCAAACTCATGTTAAAATAAGAAAAACAGTTTTACTCAGGTGGTAGTTCAGTAAAAACAGGACGTCAAATGAGATATGGCACGAACACGAGCTACGCACCGTTCACGTACTAAAATAAAATGCCACGCATTTGCGGACAATATTGCGATTATCACAAACAACAAGAGAGAAGCGATTCACGCAGTTGAAAAACTACATCAAATTGCACAGAAAATTGGATTGCAGATTTCGCACGAAAGAACAGAGTATATTGAAAGACAGCTAATCACGAAACACAGTAACATCACACAAGTCAGCCACTTTAAATATCTTGGCGAAACTGTACAGTTATCAGGACAAAACAGAATCGCCAATGAACAAAGGACCAGCAAGCTGCAAAAGGCATATAAATAACATGGGCCTACTACAACAAGAAACGCATTTCAACAGACGCAAAATTGAGACATTCCAGAAGCAACATACGCAGATAGAATGATGGTAATTGGCGGTCACTCCAAAATTAGGGAAATATAAAAAGAGGATCGAAAAATTCTCAGGAAGATTTACGGAGGAATCAACGAAAAAGGCATTTGGACGAAGAGACCTCAGAACGAACTCTATCAAAAGACCAACACCACAACTGAAGAAATCAGGAAACACCGAGCAAAGTTGTACACACACATCTACCGGATGGAGAACACCAGAATAGCAAATAAATTAATCGACATCATAACAGAGAGTACATGCAGCGCGAAGTGGCTAAAGGAGGTCCAGAGGAACACGCAACAGATCAACATGAAAAATCTCGAAGACCGCTACGATTGCCGGAGTAAATTCAGGAATGTAAAGTCTGAGCAAAGAACGCAACCACCTAGTAACAAGTGGACAGACGAACGGAGGAGAGAACATTGTGAGAGGATGAAGAGTTTCTGGAAGAGGAAGAGGGAAAAGATACAAAGATAAAATCGTGAATTCAAGTTCAACGACAGAATAAAATTCAGAAACATCATTAAGAAAAGTAAACTACATGAGATACACTGTGACAAACGAAAAGGCGTAAATTGGACCGAAGAACGCAAACAAGATCACAGCCGTAAGATGAAAGAAATATGGGAAACCAAAAAGGCAACCAAGATGAAGCCGAAGACACGAAGCCGACAAGAAGCATGGACAGAGGACCGGAAACAGAAACAGCGAGCGAATGAGGGATTTTGGGCAGCAAGAAAGGCAGCAAAAGGAACTGGCCATGTAGTTTAGTCTAACTGCCTTATGGTGTTTATCCCTTAAAGAACTCAATTTTTTAGCTCTGCCACCCATTTATTGTTTCTAGTGGTTACCCAGTCAAAGATCTATTTGGTCAGTCTATGTGATGGCGTTCTGTATAGGTGTCCATAGAATTGTAGTCTCCGGTTTCTAATATTTTCTGTGATTGTCTCCGTATGTTTGTATAGTTCTTCTGTAGGTTTTTTGATCCATATTTCATTGCTGTTAGTTGCGTCAAAGTTTTCCTAAGTATTTTCCGTTCTACTTTTTCTAGTTGTCTGGTTCGTGTACACCCTACGATTAGTGTGGTCTCTGCTGCATATAGTGCCTCGGGGAGAACCACCGTTTCGTAGTGGCGTAATTTGGCTTTTTGTGATATAGATTTAATGTTGTAATGATTCCACACTACTTTTTATGTCTTGTCCAGTTTAGTTTTTCTTTCTTCGTTTGAGTCTCTCTTACGCCCGCTCATTTGTAGTGTTTCACCGAGGTATTTGAAGTTTGTCGTTTTGTAAATCGTGCCGTACTCCGTGTTCAGAGATGAGAGTTTCTTGTGCTCATAAACTCTCTTTTCTTAAGAGATCTGTAGTCCAGTTTTGGAAACGATTTAGTGTAGTTTTTCAATAGCTTCTCTTGTTTCGTTTATACTTTTCGTGACCATCGCCAAATCGTCTGCGAAAGCCATGCATTTAATCTGTAGGTTTCCTAACGTTATCTCGTGTTGTGGTATTTCCCATTCTTTTATTACCTTATCTAACACTAGACTGAGAAGGAGAGGTGAGAGGCCATCGCCTTGTCGGGCTCCTGTGCGATTTTCAAAGGGCTCTGATAGTTCCCCACAGAACTTTACTTTGGAGATCGTGTTGGTCAAGGTTTGCTCTATTATAGTCCGTGTTTTGTTCTCTACTTTGTATTCAGCTAGAATTTTGAAGAGATTTTCTGGTCGACAGAGTCATACGCCTTTCTGAAGCACTAACGTCATATAGCTCCTAGTATATGAGGTGCTATCCAGAATTTTCTGGACTGGTGCTGCCACCTGTTGAAAACCTTACCTGTGGACTAATGGTCACCATCACCCTTGAATTAGGTCCCATCCGCAAGTACACTCAGGTCCCAGCGCTTCTGCCAGTGGTCAAACGTTTTCTGGAAGTCCTGTTCTTTGAGGGTGTTTATCACCGCCAGCGACGCTTCTTGAATGCTCTCTTGAGTGTCGAACCGACGGCCTTTCAACTTGAGTTTCAGTTTTGGGAATAGCGCGAAGTCGCAAGGAGCCAAATTTGGCGAGTACGGTGGGTGTGGTACAACCGACATGTTGTTTTTGCCAAAAACGTACTGGTGAGCAGGTTTTCACGGAGCCATCGCAAAACGTCACGGTAGTAAGCGGAATTCACTGCTTGGTTGGGTGGGACGAATTCGTTGTGCACAATTACCTTGGTATCGAAGGAAACGATGATCATGCTCTTCACTTTGCTCTTCACCTGTCTCGCTTTCTTGTGTGTTGGAGAGCCCGGGCCCTTCCACTGGCATTATTTATATCTGGGTCGTATCCGTAAATGCAGCTCTCGTCGCCGGTGATAACCCGTGACAAGATCGTCAAATGAGGTCTTGCCACTCCGCACACTGACTCATCAGATATGCAGCTCTCGGCACAGTCCTGAAAATTTGGATTCCGTCTCGTATATATCAGCCAATTCAATCAATTCAATCACTAAATGATGTAGCCGCTTCGAGTCGTGGATTCAGGTAGGCTTTGAGCAGTCTTCTCCAAGTGCGGCGGTCTTGGGCAGTTCTCTGCCAGGTGTTACCAGCGATCTTCTTGATGTCTTTGTCTCATCTGCCTGGTACTCTTCTTCTAGGCCTCCAGCGCTCTCTCGGACTCCACTCCAGTACTAGCCTCGTCCACCTGTTGTCTTTTCTTCTTGCGACGTGGCCAGCCCACTGCCATTTCAAGGAACCCACTGTCTCTAAGATGTCATTAACCTTCGTCACAGAGCAGATGTCATCTGCCCTTTTCCTATCCTTTCTTGTATAGCCCAGCATTGATCTCTCCATGGCTCTCTGTGCTGTCCTAAGTTTCCCTTTTGTAAATGACTTCAGTGTCCATGTCTCTCTATCTCTCTCATCTCTCTCTCTCTCTCTCTCTCTCTCTCTCTCTATGGAGCGATCAAAGCTGGGCTATACAAGAAAGGATATATACGACGTTAGTACTCGTTTCACGATCAGTTCCTGTCGCTTATATACGTGGTTATCACTGGAGCCATGACGACTGTGCACGAATATATACGTCGCTAGTAGTTAAAGGGTTAAAATCGCTGCTGACCCGAAGGAAGAAAGTAAAATTTTTTGTAGAACGGGAGAAATTAGCCGACAGTGGTACTCGAGCGACAACACAAGCTCGGGAGGGAGCGGTGACGTTTAGCTTAGCGAGGCAGTTCGCCGCACCAAATGGAAAACTGCGGCCGGCCGGCCGGGCCCTCCTGCCGGGAGCCGGGAGGCCGTTCCGCACGTGGCGAGCACGTGCCGGCGGCAGCGCGCCGTGACGTCAGCCGTGACCGCGCGGCGCCACCGGGTCAGCGCACAGCACGACTGCCGGCCGCGGGAACGGCTTACTAATCTTACCAATAGAGGTGAAACCTCCCGGGTGACTGAGCCGGGCCGCACACAGGTGTACAAAAATTCCGACCACCTGCTAAACACCCGTGGAGCGCAGAACAGCAGGCAGTCAGCGTACCACGGACTCCACAAGTTCTTGGTAGGTATCCCCCACATATGATCTCCGTGCGGCGGAAGGGCGGAGAGGAGGTCGGCTAAGCCTCTGGGAGAGGTTTAATTCCCCGGAGCTTGTTCCCGTGAAGGGAAGACCAGAGCTGACAGACAGCGACACACTGGAGGGAATGGGCCGAGGTAGGAGGACTGCAGCCTTGGCAGCAGCGTCAACGGCCACGTGTCCCGTCAGGTCGACGTGACCAGGTACCATTGTAACTGCTGACGTCATTCCGTGAACATGTGAACACACACAGGTCGTTCGCTACGCAGCTTTATCTTTTTTTAAAAAAAAAAAAAAAAAAACATGTGCTCATCGCTGGGCTCCGAAACAATTATATCTGCACAAGCACCGTACTCGAGTCGTCATGTCTGTCACATACCGCAGTCTGTCTCGCTTTACAGACCGGACAAGCCTCAGACACCTGCTTGTGGTTCACCATCTTCCACCCAGGGTCGCGACAGTAGCATTCGGACATGCTACCAGATTCTCTGCTTCGAGATTCTCTTTCCAAGCTGACGGGCCATTACAATCTGCTCTTTGTTAAAGTCTCATTTTCCGCGGAATTTCCCATTTGTGGTTCGTATCGCCGCTAGAATGATACACCATTCACCTCTGTTCCGCTTATACAGTCACCACTACAAAACACCAGGCGTCGTCCGATTTCGCAACAGGCAGTGGTCACGATATTTGGCCATGTTTTGTCCCGTCTACTTATTTAACTGTCGTCTCCAAACTGGACGTTTCAACCCTAGCGGCGGCATTGTCGTCGGGTGGTTTGGTTCAAATGGCTCTGAGCACTAGAACTTATAACTACTTAAACCTAACTAACCTAAGGACATCACACACATCCATTCCCGAGGCAGGATTCGAACCTGCGGCCGTAGCGGTGGCGCGGTTACAGACTGTAGCGTCTAGAACCGCTCAGCCACTCCGGCCGGCTTGGGTGGTTTCTCCCCCCCCCCCCCCCCCCCCCCCCAAAAAAAAAGAAAAAAAAAGGACGCCGATAGTAGATAATCTGTTGCACGGTATATTTTGTAAGTGCTGAGGGGTAATAAATACTAAATAAATACTATGAAGCGATATGATTTGGGGCGTATACGTAAAACCAGTGTTAGGGCTTATGTAAGATGGTCATGTCATTTTGATTTTTGTATGTTATCGACGTACACATCACAGAGAGAGCATGTTACGTTACTGTTAAACAATCTTTGGTCTTCTCGTGGCACAGTCTTTGCCTCTGATACATTCTTAATTGACGTGTGATACGTGATGGACGTATTCTGCAGTACAGTGTTGACTTGTGATTGTATCTGTTACATCTACATCTACATGCATACTCTGCAAATCACATTTAAGTGCCTGGCAGAAGGTTCATTGAACCACCTTCGCAATTCTCTACTATTCCAATTTCGTATAGCGCGCGGAAGGAATGAACACCTATATCTTTCCGTACGAGCTCTGATTTCCCTTATTTTATGATGGTGGTCGTTTCGCCCTATGTAGGTCGGTGTCTACAAAATATTTTCGCATTCGGAGGACAAATTTGGTGACTGGAATTTTGTGAGAAGATTCCGTCGCATCGAAAAACGCCTTTCTTTCAATGATTTCCAGCCCAAATCCTGTATGATTTCAGTGACACTCTTTCCCATATTTCGCGATAGTACAAAACGTGCTGCCTTTTTTTGAACTTTTTCGATGTACTCCGTCAGTCCTACCTGGTGAAGCTTCCACACCGAGCAGCAGTATTCTAAAAGAGGACGGACAAGCGAAGTGTAGGCCGAAATTTAACGAGTTCCTTTTTGCACTCATGTGGATGACCTCACACTTCTTTGATCTTCTGATGACATTATTAGTCGATAAACGACAGCGTCATCTGCAAACAACAGAAGACGGTTGCTCATATGGTCTCCCAAATCGTGCATATAGATAAGGAACAGCCAAGGGCCTGTGACACTACCTTGGGGAACGCCTGAAATCACTTCTGTTTTACTCGATGACTTTCCGTCAATTACTACGAACTCTGACAGGAAATTACAAATCCAGTCACATAACTGAGCCGATGTTCCATAATCACGCAATTTTACTACGAGCCGCTTGTGTGGTACAGTGTCAAAAGCCTTCCGGAAATCCAGGAATACGGAATCGATCTGAAATACCTTGTCAATAGCACTCAACACTTCATGTGAATAAAGAGCTAGTTGTGTTTCACAGGAACGATGTTTTCTAAACCCATATTGATTGTGTGTCAATAGACGTTTCCTTCGAGGTAATTCATAATGTTCGAACACAATATATGTTCTAAAATCCTGCTGCATTTCGACGTTAACGATATGGGCCTGTAATTTAGTGGATCATTCCTAGTACCTTTCTTGAATGTTGGTATGACCTCTGCAACTTTCCAGTCTTTGGGTACATTCTTTTCGTCGAGCGAACGGTTGTACATTATTGTTAAGTATGGAGCTAATGCATCAGCATACTCCGAAAGGAACCTAATTGGTATACAGTCTGGACAAGAAGACTTGCTTTTATTAAGTGATTTGAGTTGCTTCACTACTCCGAGGATATTTACTTCTACGTTACTCATGTTGGCAACTGTTCTCGATTCGAATTCTGGAATATTTACTTCGTCTTCTTTTGTGAAGGCATTCCGGAAGGCTGTGTTTAGTAAATCTGCTTTGGCAGCATTGTCTTCAAATGGTTCAAATGGCTCTGAGCACTATGGGACTCAACTGTTGTGGTCATCAGTCCCCTAGAACCTAGAACTACTTAAACCTAACTAACCTAAGGACATCAAACACATCCATGCCCGAGGCAGGATTCGAACCTGCGACCGTAGCAGTCGCACGGTTCCGGACTGCGCGCCTAGAACCGCGAGACCACCGCGGCCGGCAGCATTGTCTTCCATAGTATCTCTATTGTTATCGTGCAGAGAAGGCACTGATTGTTTCTTGCCGCTAACATACTTAACATACGACTAGAATCTCTTTGGATGATGAAGAAAGATTTATTGTAAAGGAATATGATGTATATATTGAAAGGCGAAAAGAATATAAATTTAGAATAATGTCATTTCTTTTAAGAAGTCTGAGGTAAGAGCGCAGCACTGAGCAGCTATTTTGTCGGAACGATTATTGTCAGTTCGGTAACTGCGTTCACTTGCTCCGATTTGAGAGAAAGGTCACCCAACTTCCCTGAGTCATGCATTAACATATCAACTGATTAAGGTGTTTTGATTTTTTTTTTTTTTTTTTTTAGAAATTCTCTGTTAGCATTATTATGATGATGAAGTCCGATACTCGGAGGAGCGTAGGGGCAGATGCGAGAGACCCGCACCGCCATACGAGGCAAGGTCTTAGGGAGAGTAGTTTGCCATTGCCTTCTTCCGACCGTAATGGGGATGAATGATGATGATGAAGACGACACAACAACACGCAGTCATATCGAAGCAAGTGAAAATCCCTGACCCCGCCGGGAATCGAACCCGGGAACCCGTGCGCGGTAAGCGCGAACGCTACCGCAAGACTGCGACCGGTTTTATATCATTGTTCAGTTTGTGAAGCATAGTACTTTTCAGACAATTGTTATGTATGAAGATCACGCGAAGTTTTACTCAGTCTTTTTGAATATACACTTAATTCTAAAATCGTTGTCTTGGAATATCATTTCATAGGAGTAATTGCCCTCCCCCAGCCCACTGTTTATCATTACGCGTTACCACATGTGATATGCAACAATTGGAAATTTTATTTAGAAATAGAAATCTAGCTTAGTCGTTACCTGCTTGCTGTTTCTTGTCGTGCTTCTGAGAAATCTGCAACAACCTTGTCAAGACGCGAGGTAAGTGGAAAATGCTGATTAGGGCCAGATAATTGTTTTACTTCAGTTGCGCATTTAATATAAAGAGAGGTTGTGTTGAGATCAAGCCGGCCCGGGTAGCCGAGCGGTTCTAGGCGCTACAGTCTGGAATAGCACGACCGCTACGGTCGCAGGTTCGAATCCTGCCATGGGCGTGAGTGTGTGTGATGTCCTTAGGTTAGTTAGGTTTAAGTAGTTATAAGTTCTAGGGGACTGATGACCTCAGAAGTTAAGTCCCATAGTGCTCAGAACCATTTTGTTAAGATCAATTACAGTCCAGTTCAAATTAGGTTCTATTTAGTCAAAGGCTAGCGTATGAGTTTAAGTTGTATAACCGTTTGTGGGGTCATAGTTTTGGTAAGATGAAGATTTTTATAGAGTGGGAGATAAAGTTGGGCTAAATTTTATACAGAAATAAATATAGTGATAGGGTTACACTTGAATCTATTGAAAGGTTTCTGAGGCCGTATTGCATCCGAAACAGAAATCGCTTATAGGACGCTAGAACGACCAATTCTGGAGTACTGTTCCAGCGTTTGAAGCCTTACAACACAGGTCATCGATCGACTTCAGAGACTCAGTCCTAGTATCAGGTCGATATAGCTCACACTAAACTGGAACAGGAATTCTCGAGAAAATTAAATGGTGGCCCCTGGCGGAACGCCGGCCGGGGTGGCCGAACGGTTCTGGGCGCCGCAGTCTGGAACCGCGCGACCGCTACGGTCGCAGGTTCGAATCCTGCCTCGGTCATGGATGTGTGTGCTGTCCTTAGGTTAGTTAGGTTTAAGTAGTTCCAAGTTCCAGGGGACTGATGACCTCAGAAGTTAAGTCCCATAGTGCTCAGAGCCATTTGAACCATTTTTTTGAACCTGGCGGAACGGCAAAGTTGTCTCGTGTATCAATGTTGGATTAATCAAGAGAATTAGGAAGCGAGCAAGCTGCACGAAAATTCTGTTTCTATATCTTGCGTGCGGGTCACGAAAATACAATCAGAGAATTTGAATGTGTGCAGAAGCATATAAACAGTAACTGTTTTTTTCGTTCATTACTGGAATAGAGTAGGGATAAAACCGCTAACATATGTACGAAGCACCCTTCATCTGGGTCTTGAGAGGTAGATGTAAATGATGATGGTGTCCTCGGATGGCTGTA
This sequence comes from Schistocerca gregaria, assembly GCF_023897955.1. Lineage (NCBI taxonomy): Eukaryota > Metazoa > Arthropoda > Insecta > Orthoptera > Acrididae > Schistocerca > Schistocerca gregaria. The sequence continues at coordinate 182,675,810 of NC_064929.1, read as the reverse complement.
CACTGATCGTTTAGGGAGTTCCGTGTTCTGCTAGCTGGGTACATCGGCCGCTTTCTGAAGAGGAACCCAGCACAGGGGTTGTCAGGTGCACGACACGTATCGACAGTCCACAGGTAGTGATTCGTTTCCTTGCCGCACAATCTCCGACATTTGCCGAGAAAAGGCGGAGTACCGTGAATCCTTGTATAGAGCACTGGAAGAATGACTCGCCAGTTGCAGCATGGAGCACGACGTAAAACCTGAAAGTTTATTCCGGTGAAAAAGGTATTATTTGATGTTGCTTGTACCTGCATGGCACGCAACACTACAGCCAACACGTTTAGTGCACAAATCAGTCGAATCGAGCCTGCTATAAACTTAAATTCGAGTACATCTTCCGCGCCGCGTTGACCGAACCAGGAAGTCGTAGTGATGCTAGCGAACAGGCGATCAGTAGACTCCATTGTGAAAGTGGCTCTGATTTGTGTATGAGAAGAACAGTGCAGTCCTGATAAAAAAACGTTTAAGAATAAAACTGAGTTTCCAGTATAAATATTCACACTGCACCGAAGAGTGCAGTGATCTTTAACTTCCTGGAAGATTGTAGCTATTTTCCTGACTAGGACTCGAACGTGAGACATTTGCCTATCGGGTACAAGAGAATTGTCGAACGAGTTATCCAGGCACGACTCGGGACTCGCCCTCACAGCTCTACTCCCGCCAGTTCCCAGGTCCCATGTTCGAGTACCGGTCCGACACACCGTATTAACCTGCCAAGCTGTTTCATATTTGAATTTCACCGAAACCGTGTTACCTTAATCGGTGTAACAGCAGCTGTTACCTCCCTGTCGAACTTTTTATCACACTGAAATATTTCAGTATATCTTCGCGTATAGAGCCACAGAGGAAAGAGTAGCTTGCGCTGGAGCTTCAGTTCCCTGGTATTGGCTATGATGGTAAAACATTCCTTCCCTTTCACCGTATCATCGCTTCAGCCGGACCGCTTATAGAGTGAAACGGCAAGTTTGAAGAAGTTGATGAGGGAAACGATGGGACCCAAACAATTATGAGATTTTTACCTCCAGTGCTAACGATCACGAAAGTTTGCAGTCTTGTATGTTACTCTTGTTGAAGCCGCAAACTGCGTTACTTAATCAGGTTACGAATACACGAATGGCCGGGGCTCAAATCCAGAGTACTGCACTAAATAACTAATGCTATGCTAAGAGTGACAAGTAAATACCACGAACTGATTCAAAAGCTCAGCTCGTTTGATGGGGGGAAAGTCGCTTTTGACATTCGAGTAAGAGAAAGGTTAATAATCCGCGACGCAGACTGCAACCTCGTCCAAGCTCTAGACCTTTTACACTATATGACATTCATTAGGCCTATTCCATGAGTCCCACACAAAGGGGTACCCGGGATATGGAAACAAATCGAAGATACACTTTTTATTTAAGCGTAATACAAAAGAATTACTTAACACTGTGTATATATGGCCCTTCAAAAAAATTCCGAGACCTAATTTATTCCTGGCGTGTAAGCGACGTCAGCGCAGTAACTACGCCAGCGGCTTGAACTAACGATTGTAAATAACAGACGTGCAGTGGACGTGCGGCAATAGTGTGTGAACCTTGTCGTGTCACAGCTCTAAATCGAGCGTTAAAGACATCCTCCAGAATGTTTTGAAGTAGAGAGAAGTGTGTGCAAAGTTTGTCCCGTACACCTTTACTTTGGAACAATAACGATTGGAAGTGGACGCCTGCCGCGACTTGAATGAAATGAAAAACGCGGGCAATACCTCTGGCCGGCCGTTGTGGCCGAGCGATTCTAGGCGCTTCAGTCCGGAACCGCACGACCGCTACGGTCGCAGGTTCGAATCCTGCCTCGGGCATGGATGTGTGTGATGTCCTTAGGTTAGTTAGGTTTAAGTAGTTCTAAGTTCTAGGGGACTTATGACCACAACAGTTGAGTCCCATAGTGCTCAGAGCCATTTGAACCATTTGAATTTGTTCAGTCCATCTATAATCATGAATCTGCCACTTTCAGCAAAAATTTTAACTCTCTGAAATGTCTGTGGAGTTTTGTTTTGGTGATAGCTTCACAGTCATCATTTTTACTATAATTGTGAAGACAAATATACTGATAATGACAATGTACGTAAAATATATCAAATTTTCTGAACAGATGTTTGCTTGATGTTCTAGAAATAATAAAAAGCACTTCGTCGTCACGCCACGAGTGGCCTACCGGTACCCTCCGACCGCTGTGTCATCCTCACTGGAGGATGCGGATAGGAGAGGCGTGAGGTCAGGTCACCGCTCTCCCGGCCATTATGATGGTATTCTTGACCGAAGCCGCTACTATTCGGTCGAGTAGCTCCTCAATTGGCATCACGAGGCTGAGCGCACGCCGAAAAATGGCAACAGCGCATGGCGGCCTGGATGGTCACCCATCCAAGTGCCGATTACGCCCGACAGCGCTTAACTTTTGTGATCGCACGGGAACCGGTGTATCCCTTGCAGCAAGGCCGTTGCCCCTAGAAATAATATCGGATGCAATTCCTATAACACGATTTTCTATTCGGGAAATACTAGCCCTGTAAATAGAAGAACTAATTGGTAAATGTAAACGAGCAGAATAAACTAGTGTTTATAAATTATACCACCTATAGCACTAATGTTGTGTATTACAAATGCAGCTGAACTAAGGCCTACTGTGTGTGTGTGTGTGTGTGTGTGTGTGTGTGTGTGTGTGTGTGTGTGAGAGAGAGAGAGAGAGAGAGAGAGAGAGAAATATGTACCCAGCATGAACACTGAAAAGGTTCTCGATGTAGGTGCAGGACCAGCAGATGTGATTTTCTTCATGGACGCTGACGTCTGACGGAGCACAGGAAATGTTCCAGAGCTCTAACATGAGCTACGGGCCTGGAGTCAAGTGGGAGAGGTATGCAGCCGAAATCCCAGTGCTCGCTCAGCAGCCTTCCTAAAGGTGCCAACATGGTCGTTTGCCGAAATGTTATGCCCGTAGGACATCAAGATAGGGTAAGATAGGGTCACAGATTCGCAAATTAATGCCCCAAAAATAAAGAAGTCTTCATTTTCTACGAGTAGACAGCAATGTCTCGTCTAGCTGTCATTACTGGTTTCTAATTACGCTCAAAAGCAGGGACTGGAACCGCGCTGCTAATGCAAGAAGCAACAAAACGTCACTGGGAGGTTGGTGACTTCAACGCTCGTAAGGAACAGCATCCCATCTCCAACTGCTGCCATGTTTGAGAGCGCAGGAAAAATAGATTGTCATCTACGTCAGAACTCTGGAAAGGACTGTGAGGTGCACGGCAGGGGTACTTCCCACTGTACCTCTTATTGTGGATTCTTTCAGTTCTACTCGGGTATGGAGGATGTGAAGATAAACATCTTAAACGTTTCTGTGTGCACGTTGGTTAATAAAGCGTTGTATTTGCGGCACCTATGGGACCGATACGTAGAGGCTTTCGCGTTAGCTGACTGTTAAGTTCAAGTGCCTGCCAGTTCAGGTTTCCCAGTATTTCCATGACCCTGCCCGACGGGTTAAACAAACCTGTGGGCAATCGTCTTGCCCTTCTTTGTTTACGTTCAATATCCACCTCATTTCTCAGTATTTTTAGCCGATGCAGTGTCCTTAAATTTCCTGCCCCCAGAAATGACGCCGGCCGTTGTGGCCGAGCGGTTCTAGGCGCTTCAGTCGGGAACCGCGCGACCGCTTCGGTCTCAGGTTCGAATCTTGCCTGGGGCATGAGTGTGTGTGATGTCCTTAGGTTAGTTAGGTTTAAGTAGTTGTAAGTTCTTGGGGACTGATGACCTCAGAAGTTAAGTACAGTAGTGCTCAGAGCCATTTGAACCTAGAAATGACCATATCAGAAAACAACTGCTAGATTGGTGATGAAGTTCCCAGCGTTTTTCCATAAGTATAATAAACACAACACATACAAGCAACAGTGACTTTAATCATGAAATGAAATGATCGTGTGGCATTGTTGGCCGGGAGGCCGCATTCGGGGAGTTCGGCCGCCGTATTGCAAGTCCTTTTTAGCTGACGCCACTTCGGCGACTTGCGAGTCAATGATGATGAAAATGATGAATGACACTTTAATTATAAATAATATATTCTCATTCACTATTTACAGCAACCTACCAACGCTGGGATAATTTTTTGGCTCCACGACTGTAGAAGTGACGGGTATACATTGGACAAATATATTATAGTAGAACTGACATGTGATTACATTTTTACGCAATATGGGAGATACGGAGAAATCAGTACCCAGAACAACCACCTCTGGCCGTAATAACGGCCTTGATACGCCAGGGCATTGAGTCAAACAGGGCTTGGATGGCGTGTACATGTACACCTGCCCACGCAACTTCAACACGATACCACAGTTCATCAAGAGTAGCGACTGGCGTATTGTGACGAGCCAGTTAGTTGCTCGGCCACCATCAACCAGACGTTTTCAGTTGGTGAGAGATCTAGAGAATGTGCTGGCCACGGCAGCAGTCAAACGTTTTCTGTATCCAGAAAGGCCTGTATAGGACCTGCAACATGCGGTCGTGCATTATATGCTGAAATGTAGGGTTTCGCAGGAATGGAATGAAGCGTAGAGCCACGAGTCGTAACACATCTGAAATGTAACGTCCACTGTTCAAAGTGCCGTCAATGCGAACAAGAGGTGACCTAGATGTGTAACCAATGGCACCCCATACCATCACGCCTGATGATACGCCAGTATAGCGATGACGAATACACGCTTCCTATGTACGTTCACCGCGATGTCGCCAAACACGGATGCGACTATCATGGTGCTGTAAGGAGAACCTGGATTCATCCGAAAAAATGACGTTTTGCCATTCGTGCACCCAGGTTCGTCGTTGAGTACACCATCGCAGGCGCTCCTGTCTATGATGCAGTATCAAGGGTAACCGCAGCCATGGTCTCCGAGCTGATAGTCCATGCTGCTGCAAACGTCGTCGAACTGTTCGTGCAGATGGTTGTTGTCTTGCAAACGTCCACATCTGTTGACTCAGGGATCGAGACGTGGCTGCACGATCCGTTACAGCCATGTGGATAAGATGCCTGTCATCTCGACTGCTAGTGATACGAGGCCGTTGGGATCCGGCACGGCGTTCCGAATTACCCTCCTGAACCCACCGATTCCATATTCTGCTAAAAGTCATTGTATCTCGACCAACGCGAGCAGCAATGTTGCGATACGATAAACCGCAATCACGATAGGCTACAATCCGACCTTTATCAAAGTCGGAAACGTGATGGTACGCATTTCTCCTCCGTTCACGAGGGATCACAACGTTTCACCAGGCAACGCCAGTCGTCTGCTGTTTGTGTATGAGAAATCTGTTGGAAAATTTCCTCAAGTCAGCACGTTGTAGGTGTCGCCACCGGCTCCAACCTTGTGTGAATGCTCTGAAAAGCTAATCATTTGCATATCATAGCATCTTCTTCCTGTCGGTTAAATTTCGCGTTTGTACCACATCATTATCGTGGTGTAGAAATTTTAATGGCCAGTAGTGTATTATGACTTTTAAGTGTATAAAATATGCTACACCGAGTTGAGCTGTAACACCACTTCCGTTGCTCACGGCCTGAAAAAAGCGTTTCAACCCCGCTTTTGCAGAGCTTTTACATTTCGTCATGTTGCAGACCACCGTTTCTCCTGTTACGAAGTTCTTTCGAGTAGGTGTCCTTGGCACCTTTTCTGCCAGAAGTAACGCAAATACTGAATTTATGGCTACGAGTAAAGGCGACAGATACATACGGCGGCCGTTTCGAAAACTGGGTAACGCGGCGCTACGGTACACTTCCGTGACAAAGGAGCCGATTGCGAGTCGAGACGGGGAAAAAGGTTTCCTGCAGCGGCCGTCAGAGGTAAAGCGGTGGCCGCCCACTGCCTACGGAGGGCGAAAAAGGTATTTGCATGATTATCGCCAGCTATGTCGCACGAAGAGTTCGGGGCACCGCCGCTTTGAACAGCTCATTACAGAAGACAAGGGCAGCCGTGGGCGGCGTCCGGTAGGCTAGTTAGCAGGTCGCTCTGTGACGTGCTTCAATATACAAGGTATTTCAGGCGAGGTGTCTTTCACTGTAACTTTCAACAAAATATCAAGTGAGAGGAACGCTTCTTTAGGTAGGTAAATACAGGAAGCGCTGCTCTTTCTGCAGAGTTAGTAACATATAATTATTTCCCAAGGAACTGCAGCAATGAGATTCAATTATTTAAATAAAACCTTTTTTATATATGTAGCTGATGAATTTAATCCAGGCCTGTGGAAATCATTCTTCTATCATTTCTGATTAGGCAGCTAGAACTGTTCAAAGTTTTAGGGATGGATGCAACGTGCTGTATACAGGGTGAAAAGTATTTAAACCGACAGACTCTGGGAGGTTGTAGGTGACATCAAAACAAATATTTTTCCCTAATGTCATTTTTTTGCTATGAGGATTATTTAAACCGGTGGAGGCCGTATTACGATCTTCAGTTGTTAGAGGACGTATTACGCTCTTCAGTTGTTGGCAATTAATGTCCACCAGTGTAGTAGTGCATTGTCTGTGTTTACTAACGGAGCGATACATCTGGAGTGAGTACACTGATATGGTTGGTGCATACTACGGTAAGAACGCTGCAATTTGAGGAAGCTGTCTTGCAGCATGTGGAGCGGGATCCTTCAATCAGCACTCGTGGAATTGCAGGTAACATGGGGACGAATCGGGCGAATGTAAGAGCAGTTTTTACGTCCATTTCATTTACAGCGTGTCCACGACCTGGAACCAGTTGGTTATCCACACAGAGCACAGATTTCGCAGTGGTACCTGGAACAGTGTGAAATGTATCCCACATTTCCAACCTCTGTGTTATTTACCGATGAAGCAACGTTCGGGCGTGATGGAGTCTTCAACATGCACAATTCGCATATTTGGAGTGAGGATAACCCACGTGCCACAGTTACTAGCGCTCATCAAGTGCGGTTCTTCGTAAATGTGTAGGTCGGTGTTGTTGGGGACTGTTTAACTGGGCCGTATCTGCTACCTAGGCCGTTAAATGGCAGGCACTATTACAATTTTCTTGCCAGGGAACTGCCAGAATTGCTGGAAGACGTCCTGTTCCCTACAAGACAACGCATGTGGTTCCAACGTGACTGGGAGCCGGCACATTTCAGTCGTCGTGTGCGTCGATTCCTGGACCGACCGTTCCCAGAAACGTGGATTGACAGAGGTGGTCCTGTACCACGGCCTGCTCGATCCCCATATATGTCCCCTCTGGACTTTTTTGTGTAGGGAGAGATGCACAACCTTGTTTATACAACTCCTGTTGCATCAGAAGCGGATCTGGTTACCCGGATAGTAGTAGCAGCAGGAACAATTCATGATACTTTTGGAGTTTTTGCCCGTGTCAAACAAAACACGATCTGACGGTTTAACCTTTGTTTACGTGGTCAATGGAGGCATTTTTGAAAATCTACAGTAATTGAAATTGGGTTGCGTTAATGTGTTGCCTCTTGTTTGTTGGTTTAGTTAATTTGCCACCAGGGAAATCTTCCTCTAAATATTCCTCATAGGAAAAAATTACATTGGGGAAAAATATTTGTTTTTATGTACCCTACAACCTTCCAGAGTTTGTCGGTTTAAATACTTTTCACCATGTATAATCGACTATGTTCAGATGGATGTTCTGCCAGCGGAATGTCAGTTTAAGTGGGCCCAGTTCACAATACTCTAACAGGTGAGGCTTACCCAGCTTTTACAGTCGACAGTTGAGGTGCTCCCCTTGAAAAAGTCGGCCTAGACATTAGAGGCCATACTTTGATGCAGCACGATGGTCACCCACACTACTCCATGCATGATATTGTGCAGGAGCTGAACAATAGACTTCCTGGAAGTGGGCTAGCGCGCCGTGACCCTCGGGAGTTTATCACTAGCAAATTTCTTTTTGTGGGGATATCTAAGGAATGGTATTTATGTCACCGAGCTATATTGGAAAGTAGACTGGTTGATTTTAGTACCAACGGTATTTTCCTCTGAGGGGGAAAAATGGTTCAAATGACTCTGAGAACTATTGGACTTAACAGCTGTGGTCACCAGTCCCCTAGAACTTAGAACTACTTAAAACTAAGTAACCTAAGGACATCATACACATCCATGCCCGAGGCAGGATTCGAACCTGCGACCGTAGCAGTCGCACGGTTCCGGACTGCGCGCCTACAACAGCGAGATCACCACGGCCGGCCTTCTGAGGGGAGAGAGAACACTACGCCCTACTTTCAAACGAGTACTGGTTTAAAATTGTTCAGTTTTTCCTTGCTTCTTGTCTGTCAGCTTTCGTGCCGGGATCTCCGGCCGATCTTTGTTTAATGATTTTCTTACGATTCGCCAGCACGTATACCTCGTATTATCAAATATTCTCCTACGTTCTTGGTTGTAAACAAGGATGTACAAACTGACTGGGAAGGTCAAAGGGTATGTCAGGTCCTTAAACGACAAAAGGGACCTACACGCAATGTCGTGGATACCGCCTACATAGGGTCTGAATCAGAGGCTCAGATGGTTTTGCGACCGTATTGGCTGCAGATTCCTTGACTTGAGCCATAGGGTGGTGGGGTTTCGGGTTCCGCTGAATAGGTCAGGAGTTCACTACACTCAGCTGGCGGCTACACGGGTAGCGGAGGCTGTGTGGCGTGGACTGGGCGGTTTTTTAGGTTAGAAGGCCTCGGGAAAGTGCGGGATGGGCTGCAATGTCAAAGGGTGCTTGGCAATTACAGGACGTGCTTGGATCAAGGAACAGTCGGAATTATAGTTGTAAATTGTTGTAGTTGCGCTGGAAAAGTCCCTGAGCTTCAAGCGCTAATAGAAAGCACAGAAGGTGATATCGCTATAGGTATAGAAAGCTGGCTAAAGCCTGAAATAAGTTCTGCAGAAATTTTTACGAAGTCTCAGACGGTGTTCAGGAAAGATAGATTAGGCAGAATTGGTGGTGGAGTGTCTGTGTCTGTCAGAAGTAGTTTATCTTGTAGTGAAATCGAAGTAGATACTCCGTGAGAATTGGTATGGGTGGAGGTTATACTTAACAGCCGAATTAAGTTAATAATTGGCTCCTTCTACCGACCCCCAGACTCCGATGATACAGTTGCGGAACAGTTCAGAGTAAGTTTGAGTCTCGTAACAAATAAATACCCCACTCATACGGTTATAGTTGGTGGGGACTTCAACCTACCGTCGGTATGTTGGCAAAAATACTTGTTCAAAAGCGGTGGTAGGCAGAAAACGTCTTCCCAGATTGTCCTAAATGCTTTCTCCGAAAATTAAATCGAGCAGTTAGTCCACGAGCCCACGCGAATTGTAAATGGTTGCGAAAAAAAAATTGACCTCTTAGCCACAAACAATCCAGAGCTGATAGAGAGCATCATGACTGATACAGGGATTAGTGATCACAAGGTCGTTGTAGCTAGGCTCAATACCATTTCTTCCAAATCCATCAGAAATAAACGCAAAATAATTTTATTTAAAAAAGAGGATAAAGTGTCACTAGAAGCCTTCCTAAAAGACAATTTCCATTCCTTCCGAACTGACTATGCGAATGTAGACGAGATGTGGCTCAAATTCAAAGATATAATAGCAACAGCAATTGAGATATTCATACCTCATAAATTGGTAAGAGATGGAACGGATCCCCCGTGGTACACAAAAAAGGTCCGAACGCTGTTGCAGAGGCAACGGAAAAAGCATGCGAAGTTCAGAAGAACGCGAAATCCCGAAGATGAGCTAAAATTTACAGACGCGCGAAATTTGGCACGTACTTCGATGCGAGATGCCTTTAATAGGTTCCACAACGAAACATTGTCTCGAAATTTGGTAGAAAATCCGAAGAAATTCTGGTCGTATGTAAAGTACACAAGCGGCAAGACGCAGTCAATAACTTCGCTGCGCAGTGCCGATGGTACTGTTATCGACGACTGTGCCGCTAAAGCGGAGTTACTGAGCGCAGTTTTCCGAAATTCCTTCACCAGGGAAGACGAATGGAATACTCCAGAATTTGAAACACGAACATCTGCTAGCATGAGTTTCTTAGAAGTAGATACCTTAGGGGTTGCGAAGCAACTCAAATCGCTTGATACGGGCAAGTCTTCAGGTCCAGATTGTATACCGATTAGGTTCCTTTCAGATTACGGTGATACTAAAGCTCCCTACTTAGCACTCATATACAACCGCTCGCTCACCGATAGATCTGTACCTACAGATTGGAAAATTGCGCAGGTCGCACCAGTGTTCAAGAAGGGTAGTAGGAGTAATCCATTTAACTACAGACCTATATCATTGACGTCGGTTTGCAGTAGGGTTTTGGAGCATATACTGTATTCAAACATTATGAATCACCTCGAAGGGAACGATCTATTGACACGTAATCAGCATGGCTTCAGAAAACATCGCTCTTGTGCAACGCAGCTAGCTCTTTATTCGCACGAAGTAATGGCCGCTATCGACAGGGGATCTCAAGTTGATTCCGTATTTCTAGATTTCCGGAAAGCTTTTGACACCGTTCCTCACAAGCGACTTCTAATCAAGCTGCGGAGATAAGGAGTATCGTCTCAGTTGTGCGACTGGATTCGTGATTTCCTGTCAGGAAGGTCGCAGTTCGTAGTAATAGACGGCAAATCATCGAGTAAAACTGAAGTGATATCAGGTGTTCCCCAGGGAAGCGTCCTGGGACCTCTGCTGTTCCTGATCTATATAAATGACCTAGGTGACAATCTGAGCAGTTCTCTTAGATTGTTCGCTGGTGATGCTGTAATTTACCATCTAGTAAGGTCATCCGAAGACCAGTATCAGTTGCAAAGCGATTTAGAAAAGATTGCTGTATGGTGTGTCAAGTGGCAGTTGACGCTAAATAACGAAAAGTGTGAGATGATCCACATGAGTTCCAAAAGAAATCCGTTGGAATTCGATTACTCGATAAATAGTACAATTCTCAAGGCTGTCAATTTAACTAAGTACTTGGGTGTTAAAATTACGAACAACTTCAGTTGGAAGGACCACATAGATAATATTGTCGGGAAGGCGAGCCAAAGGTTGCGTTTCATTGGCAGGACACTTAGGAAGATGCAACAAGTCCACTAAAGAGACACTCGTTCGTCCTCTGTTAGAATATTGCTCCGCGGTGTGGGGCCCTTACCAGGTGGGGTTGACGGAGGACATCGAAAGGGTGCAAAAAAGGGCAGCTCGTTTTGTATTATCACGTTATAGGGGAGAGAGTGTGGCAGATATGATACACGAGTTGGGATGGAAGTCATAACAGCATAGACGTTTTTCGTCGCGGCGAGACCTTTTTACGAAATTTCAGTCACCAACTTTCTCTTCCGAATGCGAAAATATTTTGCTGAGCCCAGCCTACATAGGTAGGAATGATCATCAAAATAAAATAAGAGAAATCAGAGCTCGAACAGAAAGGTTTAGGTGTTCGTTTTTCCCGCTCGCTGTTCGGGAGTGGAATAGTAGAGAGATAGTATGATTGCGGTTCGGTAAACCCTCTGCCAAGCACTTAAATGTGAATTGCAGAGTAGTCATGTAGATGTAGATGTAGTTGTAGATGTACATGCGGGAACTTCTATCGTGGAACAAGCGGACTATCCATCAGTACCAGGATCATCAAACATAAAGGCTATTGCAGGTTGGGACAGTTGGAGAAATCGGGAGTGACGGAACAAACGCTGTGTGAGACCGCTCACGGAGTAAATTTCGTCGACACGCAGGTTCTCGCTATAGAGAAGAGATGCCACACCCGCCTGGTCAGTGTAGTCATAGAAATTTACAAATATGACAAAAGTTCCAACAGGAGAGAAGAACGCTTCGAGGTATACGGATGCTGGATTCCTGTGTTACAGCAGACTACCGTCGCAGATGACAAACGCAGGAGACAGTGGTAATGATCAGCGAAAGGCACTCACGTCATTCATTCATACAACAGGTCATTCATACAACAGACGTATGACCTCCGGCAGCTGCCTCAACTCCCGTGGGCCATCATCAACAATTGAGGGTGGACCAGGGAATATGTCAAACATTACTTTGCCTAGTAGAGGAAACGCAAAGAGTTTGCAAAACATTTGCATCGTTTCTGTTACATAGTTGTAGGTAGCCATATTTCATTTCTGAGTCATTAGCCTCGAAATTTGGCAACTATTATGCTTTTTGACGTTATTCATATTTTTCTGACCAATGTCTACAATTACACGACCTTCGTTGTCATCCACAGGCGCGGATGTTACGGGTGGTATGTCTGAGGCAGTTGCTTTCTATACGTCAACATTTTCCTCTGTCTTTGTAGGTAGACAGGCAGCCTGGGGAACAATGAAGAAGGCAGTGCAGGCCTATGGCAGCAGCCCAATTTAGAGAGACGATTAATCGCCTGACCGAGAAACAGACTGTACATACGGAGCAGCTGTTCAACCAGCACTCCGAATTTAAGTCGGTGCTGCTAAGAAACACACCAGTGTGTTTGCTTCGAGTCGAAGAGCATCCTAATCTACACTTTTCTGTAGCTTAAGAGATATATTATACGAATTTGATGCATGAAAATGACTTCGTAGGATAGTGCAGTTCGCGACTATTACTTTATATGAAAACAGAAATAAAAGAATGTTTTATTGATTTTCATGCTTATGATAACAACTATGAAGTGGCTTTTAATTTTGGAGACATACGAACAGCTTTACCAGAGGAGAACTTCATCACGAAGTGCGACGCCGGAACAGACTGTAAGTAATGAAACGGATATGTTGACCAAGGAAGTGCCATGGGCTGGACTGAACCTGAGAGTACAAACGCAGATATGAAATTTTTAAGTCCTGCATGTAAGTGGAACTGTGTATACATTTCAGGCACGCCAACTATGACCTAGTACGTCATAAGAAGTGTGAGAGAGAACACACACACACACACACACACACACACACGCGCGCGCGCGCGCGCGCGCGCGCACACGCCACTCTAAAAATATGAACAGAGCGATAGCAGACACTCGTATTACTCCCAAAATAAAACAAAAAACGATCGCAATCCGCAATATCAAAGTACTCGGAATGGCGAGATAGCAGTAGAGCTACGCAATATAAGAGCATAAACATGTTTCGTGTCAGTGAACGTGCTGTCTACAAAAGTCAAAGACATGTGTGCAAAAGAACGCCAAGATGCGCAGTAATAACGGCCGTTGTGGCCGAGCTGTTCTGGGCGCTACAGTCTGGAACCGCGCGTCTGCTACGGTCGCAGGTTCGAATCCTGCCTGGGGCATGGATGTGTGTGATGTCCTTAGGTTAGTTAAGTTTAAGTAGTTCTAAGTTCTAGGGGAGTGATGACCTCAGCAGTTAAGTCCCAAAGTGCCGAGAGCCATTTGAACCATTTTTAAACGCGCAGTAACAAACAAAAAAGAACCGCGAGGAAAGATATGAGAACTAAATACTCATTATAGCAAGAGAACCGTTCAATGTCTTAAAAAAACATAATTTTAACCAAAAGGATACTCTTACAGTGTGCACTGAAAATGCTTTAAAACAGAGTGAAACGTCTGTGTGTCTGTAAGACACCTATTACAGACAGTAAGACCTATGAGAGATATTATTTCGTTCCACATTCGTTTCACAAAACGACTTGGAAAAAGAGAGTAAGAAGAATCAGAGGTTATACTGTGGCTTAAAGACAATCTTTCTTCCGACATGCCTGTCATCTCGACTGCTAGTGATACGAGACCGTTGGGATCCAGCACGGCGTTCCGTATTACCCTCGCGATCCCACCGACTCCATATTCTGCTAACAGTCATTGTATCTCGACCAACGATAGCAGCAATGTCGCGATACGATAAACCGCAATCGCGCTAGGGCACAATCCGACCTTTATCATAGTCGGAAACGTGATGGTACGCATTTTTCCTCCTTACACGAGTCATCACAACAATGTTTCACCAGGCAAAGCCGGTCAACTGCTATTTGTGTATGAGAAATGGGTTGGAAACTTTCCTCATGTCATCACGTTTTAGGTGTCGTCCCCGGCGCCAAACTTGTGTGAATGCTCTGAAAAGCTAATCATTTACATATCACAGCATCATCTTCCTGTCGGTTAAATTGCGCGTCTGTAGCACGTCATCTTCGTGTAGTAGCAATTTTAATGGCCAGTAGTGTATTTCCGTTCAACCTGTCACAGAGAACTGCAGTTCTCACAACTCTAATCATTTATTTAACTACCGATCGTCTGAGTGCACGAATCGCAAAACGCCATTTTTCGTATGAATCCAAGTTCTGTTTACTGCATGATGATGGTCGCATCCGTGTTTGGCGATATCGCGGTGAACGCATGTTGGAAGCCTGTATTTGTCATCGGCATACTGGTGTATCACTCGGCGTGATGGTTTGGGGTGCCTTTGGTTACACGATCACCTCTTGTTCGCATTGACGGCACTTTGAACAGTGGACGTTACATTTCAGATGTGTTACGACCCGTGGCTCTACCCTTTATTCGATCCCTGCGAAACGCTACATTTCAGCAGGATAATGCACGACCGCATGTTGCAGGTCCTGTACGGGCCTTTCTGGATACAGGAAATGTTCGACTGCTGTCCTGGCCAGCACATTCTCCAGATATCTCAACAGTTGAAAACGTCTGGTCAATGGTGGCCGAGCAACTGGCTCGTCATAATACGCCAGTCACTACTACTGATGAACTGTGGTATCGTGTTAAAGCTGCATGGGCAGCTGTACGTGACCACGGCATCCAAGCTCTGTTTGACTCTATGCCCAGGCGTATCAAAGCCGTTATTACGGCCAGAGGTGATTGTTCTGGGTACTGATTTTTCAGGATCCTTGCAACCAAACTGCGTGAAAATGAAATCACATGTCAGTTCTAGTATAATATATTTGTCCAATGAACACCCGTTTATCATCTGCAGTTCTTCTTGGCGTTGCAATTTTAATGGCAAGTAGTGTAGCACACAACACGTCTTTTTGTACGTCTACTGTCGCCAACATACATCGCGCGTAAGGACCAAAAAAGTTAAGATACGAGATATTAGGGCTCATACAGATAGTCGTCATTTCCTCGCTGTGTTTGCCAGTGGAACAGGAGGGGAATGACAAATAGTGGTACAGGATACCCTCCGCCACGCATCGTACTCTGATGTAGATGTAGATATTGGCCAGTGGCAACAACCGCCCAGAAACACACATTTTTTCCCAGCGTTGGTCACACTTTATTATTTTTAATTCTGATAGCACGTTTCGGTTAAATAGCACCGTCGTATCTGTCATAAGACAAAAAGTATAAACATGGGACATACATTTCTTTGAATAGCTTACAAAAATATTTATCGTAAAAACAGAAAAAAACACGGTATGCACGTTATTTCAATAGATCACAAATTGGGAAGTGTTAATTAATGGAGTAGAAATACAGTATTATACAGGGTGAGTCACTAACTATTCTGTTGCCAGCTAGAATAACTCCAAAGTATGATAGGATCTGCAAAGTTCGTGGGGCTAAAGCTGCATGTGTTAATGTGGGCCATAATATGAACTTGATTTTTTGTTGCTAGGAGGGGTCGCTTCAGAGATATGAAAGCCGAGTTTTTGTTTCTTGTGGGGATTCGTTAAAGACATTGTTTATAAAGACATTCCAACTACACCTGAAGATATGCGAGAGAGAATTGTCAGAGCATGTGCTTTGATAAGTGCCAAACTGATAAGAAATACCACTCAGTCTATTATAAGAAGGTTGCAGCACTGCATTGATACCAATGGCCGTCACTTCGAACACCTTCTGTAAACGGAAGTTCGTCCACCTTTGTGACCGTCGTTGACCTTCAAAGACCTTACTGTTACACATCATTGGATTCGTCTTGATAGCCGCTATCAGAAAATAAGTACCAAACTATAACATCCCATTTTTTTAAAAAAGTTTACCTTTATATCTCTGAGGTGACGCCGCCTAGCAACAAAAATCCAACGTCATATTATGGCCCCTGTTGTCTCGTCAACTTTTGTACCACAAACTTTTCAGCTCCTATCATACATTCGAGGTTATTCTAGGTGGTACTAGTTGGAGACTCACCCTGTATATAAGTAATACATATCAGACACTTTAAAACTTCAGTACAATGTATATCATCAAACAGTACATCTACCAAACAGTTTCCACATGCCGGTGGCTACACAGTCATCGGAACGAAGGTAAATTATTTAACCACCATCAGGTGGCGCTCATGTCACAGTAACAGCGCACTGTGACAGATTACAGATAAAGGCAAACATTAATAAAATCTAAATTACCACAATGAGATTTTCACTCTGCAGCGGAGTGTGCGCTGATATGAAACTTCCTGGCAGATTAAAACTGTGTGCCCGACCGAGACTCGAACTCGGGACCTTTGCCTTTCGCGGGCAAGTGCTCTACCAACTGAGCTACCGAAGCACAACTCACGCCCGGTACTCTCAGCTTTACTTCTGCCAGTATCCGTCTCCTACCTTCCAAACTTCACATAAGCTCTTCTGCGAAACATGCAGAACTAGCACTCTTGAAAGAAAGCATACTGTGGAGACATGGCTTAGCCACAGCCTGGGGGATGTTTCCAGAATGAGATTTTCACTCTGCAGCGGAGTGTGCGCTGATATGAAACTTCCTGGCAGATTAAACCGGTGTGCCCGACCGAGACTCGAACTCGGGACCTTTGCCTTTCGCGGGTAAGTGCTCTACCAGCTGAGCTACCGAAGCACGACTCACGCCCGGTACTCCCAGCTTTACTTCTGCCAGTATCCGTCTCCTACCTTCCAAACTTCACAGAAGCTCCTCTGCGAAACATGCAGAACTAGCACTCCTGAAAGAAAGGATACTGTGGAGACATGGCTTAGCCACAGCCTGGGGCATGTTTCCAGAATGAGATTTTCACTCTGCAGCGGAGTGTGCGCTGATATGAAACTCCCTGGCAGATTAAAACTGTGTGCCCGACCGAGACTCGAACTCGGGACCTTTGCCTTTCGCGAGCAAGTGCTCTACCGCTGCAGAGTGAAAATCTCATTCTGGAAACATCCCCCAGGCTGTGGCTAAGCCATGTCTCCACAGTATCCTTTCTTTCAGGAGTGCTAGTTCTGCATGTTTCGCAGAAGAGCTTCTGTGAAGTTTGGAAGGTAGGAGACGGATACTGGCAGAAGTAAAGCTGAGAGTACCGGGCGTGAGTCGTGCTTCGGTAGCTCATTTGGTAGAGCACTTGCCCGCGAAAGGCAAAGGTCCCGAGGTCGAGTCTCGGTCGGGCACACAGTTTTAATCTGCCAGGAAGTTTCAAATCTAAATTAGATTACAAATGCGCTTTCCATTATTTTTACTTTGTTAAGTAAAGATTAAAGTGACAAATCCATGTGGTTTAATACATATACTGCTGTATGGCCCAAAACGAATTCAATTCAACCAATGGCAAGGAGCCAATAAAATAGGGTGGAGATGGATGGTTTTTTAAAGCTCTAAACCACCGCAGTGCATCACAGAAGATATAAAAAAACTCAATGTTTACTTAAATCCGCGTCCTTGTCTATCATTCGTTTTGAGTGCCATTTTCTTCGAGAATTATTCTAACTTCCTACAGTTCTTCTAAATTACTAAGTGCATGGCTAATAGCGACAGCCTTGGACGCTCCAGCACATCGTCAGCAGGTGAATGCACGGGAAAGGAGGATGTATTTATTAGGGATGATCGGAAAATCACAATCACAGATGTTGCTAATGATGTTGATATATCAGTTCGCTCCTGCCATGACATTTTTTTGGGGCATTTTGGGTATGAAACGTGTCACACAAAACTGGCTAAAGTTCTAAATTTCCAATCACAAGAGCGGCGAATGCAGGGTGACCGGGAATCGCTAAAAGTAGTCAACAACAATACTTCCGAGGTCATAACAAGTGACGAAACGTGTATCCACGGGGCACGTTGGCACCACGCGGAGCAGTAACGCCAGACGGGTAGTCTACGCAGCAGGCGAATGCAACGAGGCGTCGCCACAGCCGCGGTACGACGCACAGGGAGCTCAGTGGAATGGCACAGGACGCCACCTTTGCCACTCTGTTTTGCTGTGCCGGCCATATGGGCAGAGCTGGAATTCTGCAGTAACCTTCCGCCCAGCGTACTTAGGGCCTTGCTCAGCCCGGCGGCAGGCCGCGATGTGGTAAGTCAGCCAGAGAGGCAGACGGTCCACTTCTGATGCCTGCTGCACTTCCATCTTCTTAAGAATAAATCTGATGTAAACTGGTCAGCAGCCGTAGCACACTTACACTGGTGTTTTTACGCTGTTGGAAGGTCCCACTTATCTATTAGACATCTTATTACTGTGTTACTGTAAATGAAACTTAAGTAATTAATGGAAAATCTCATATAAAGATGTGAAACAATTACTAACAAAGAGATAGAGGGGCTGGCCAGTACTTACCTCAGCTCAGTACAGCCGATAGAAACACAAAAAACAACCGAAAATTTAAGTTCCTAGCTTTCGGAATAAATGTTCCTTCATCAGGGAGGAGAGAGGGGAAAGAAAGGGAAGAAGGGAAAGTGGATTTAGTTACTCACAACCCAGGTTATGAAGCAACAGGGAAAGGAAAACAGGGAGGGTAGCAAGGATGGAGGCATGGTTGTCAGAGGGAAGCCAAAGATATTCTACTGTAGGTACTGTGCCAGCTTCAAACCAAAGAGGATGCATACAGAAGTAAAGAGGTGTATAGTACAAAGATGTAGGATGAAAAAATGCATGAATGGCTAAAGAGGAAAGGGAAAGAGGAGAAGACTGAAAAGTAAATGGGAGTGAGGTTGTTTAACGTAGGTTCAGTCCAGGGGGATGGCGGGATGAAAGGATGTGCTGGAGTGCAAGTTCCCATCTCCGCAGGGACTGGTGTTGGGTGGGAGAAGCCAAATGGCACATACGGTGTAGCAGGTTCCTAGGTCCCTAGAATTATGCTGGAGGGCATGCTCCGCTACTGGGTGTTGGACATCTCCTAGGCGGACAGTTCGTCTGTGTCCGTTCATGCGCTCAGCCAGTTTAGTTGTTGTCATACCAATGTAAAAGGCTGTGCAGTGCAGGCATGTCAGCTGATAAATGGCATGTGTAGTTTCACACGTGGCCCTGCCTTGAATTGTGTATGTTTTACCAGTAGCGGGGCTGGAGTAGGTGGTTGTGGGGGGATGCATGGGGCAGGTTTTGCAGCGGAGTCGGTTACAGGGGTAGGAACCGCTGGGTAGAGAAGGTAGCCTGGGAATATTGTAGGGTTTAACAAGGATGTTACGGAGGTTAGGGGGACGACGAAAGGCAACTCTGGGTGGTGTGGGGAGAATTTTGTCAAGGGATGCTCTCATTTCAGGGGTTGACTTGAGAAAGTCATATCCCTGGCGGAGTAATTTGTTGATGTATTCGAGGCCAGGATAATATTGGCTGGCAAGGGGGATGCTTCTGTGTGGTCTGAGGGTAAGAATATTGTTGTTGGACGGGGAGGAATGTATTGCTCGGGAGATCTGTTTGTGGACAAGGTCTGCAGGATAGTTGCGGGAGAGGAAAGCACTGGTCAGGTTATTGGTGTAATTGTTGAGGGATTCGTCACTGGAGCAGATACGTTTGCCACGAATACCTAGGCTGTAGGGAAGGGAACGTTTGATGTGGAATGGATGGCAGCTATCAAAGTGAAGGTACTGTTGTTTGTTGGTGGGTTTGATATGGACAGAGGTGTGGATGTGAGCTTCAACAAGATGAAGGTCTACATCCAGAAAGGTGGCTTGGGTTTTGGAGAAGGACCAGGTGAAATTCAGATTCGAAAAGGAGTTGAGGTTATGGAGGAAATTAAGGAGTCTTTCTTCACCATGAGTCCAGACCACAAAGATGTCATCTATAAACCTATACCAGGCCAGGGGAAGCAGCTGTTGGGTCTTCAGAGCCCGGAGCAGTGAAATACTCGGAGCATTTTGGTAGTTTTGATTGCCACATGTGGTCTCCCGTTGTCGTGGAGCAGCGTAATGTTGAATCCTTCGACGTGTTCGCCTGATGGCAGCCCTCAGACGCGACAGTGTGGAACAATTACTGTCGGCATTGGAGGTTGCACCTTACGGTATGAAATCCACTGATGTCTCAGAAGGCCGTTAACATCATTTTCCCAGCAGATGGCGCTGTACGGAATTTTTTTGTCACAGGCGAACCCAGATGTTTCCACACCATGTTCTGTTGCTTGGATTTCGGCGTGAAATGCAGTATCCACCTTTCATCATCAGTAAGTGTTTTTGGGATATTCTGCCAGAACTGGAATCCCTCCAGCACTATAGTAATGGGAATTGCGTCTTCTCACAGCGTCAAAGTTGAGCGTGAACAGCAATTTCACCCTCCTTGGACCACCGTTCCAGATTATTCAGTGGAAATATCATTTGCTTACCTCTCGTCATGTCATCCAACTGCTGAGGCACCGACCGACATGAAACCTTGAGGTACCCTAAGGACCCGTGAAAGGTCGCAAGCACTCCCATACGATACGCCATGTTCTCGCTATGTGCACAGGCCGATCTGCTTTCACCACTGCAACCACGCGATTAATGTAGTCGTTGACGAACGCGGCCTTCCTGGCCACTCATTGTCATGCAAGGCTTCACGGCCTTCGTCCAACTCACAACTCCACCACATCACAGTTCTCAAAGCGAGACAGTTTTCCCCATATGTGGGCTGCTTTCCCCTGTGGATCTCAATGGGTCGTCGTCGTTCCTGTCTCCGTACAAAACGAATCACACTTCGTTGCTCTAACCTACTGGAACACAACCGCCATCTTTAGCGACAGCAGCGCCGTGCGGCGGAGCTGCCGGCAGGTAACGCCGGCACGAACCAAGGAAGTTCCGTTGCTGGGAACGAATATGTTGACTTCGCATTTATAGCCGTAATTTGGCTAAAAAAAAAAAATAGGAGAAAAACTTTCTGATTTGCCCCCGTAGATGGCATTTCAGGTACTGAAATTTATTGCTCGGAGTCAAATATTGAAGGAGTTCAATGATTAATATACTGTCAGTAATACTTTTAATAGCTTTAATATTTAACTGCACAGTGAAATCCCTGCAACGCGCTTTTACGCCACACATAGCTCACGCAGAAAAAATTACCCTGTGTTTAAATTAGGAATTTTCATCACTCTTGTTTATAATACGTTAGCTAAGAACGACCCACTAGGCTAGCCGAGAGCGCTAGTGCGCTGCTTCCTGGTCTCGGGTAGGCGCGGCTGCCTCTGTTCGAATCCGCCCGGTGGCTTAACGACGAGCACCAGTCTGCCGGCCGGCCTGGATGTGGTTTTTAGGCGGTTTTCCACGTCCCAGTAGGTGAATAATTGGCTGGTCTCCACGTTAAGCTTCAGTTACACGACTCGCAATTTTAAAACCCTCGCACTGTTCCACGGCTCAAACTAGACGCAGACAGCTGGTGCACACCAACTCCGTCCTGGGGGTTTCGGGATAGCGGCAGGAGGGGCATCCGGCCACCTCTGCAACTCACACAGCCCAATCAGCCCGAAGAAAGAAAGCTAAGAACGAGACGTTCTCCGTCTGGTCCCCTAAGAAGCGTATTGGCGGAGTTTTGGCGTTTGTTATTTCATTGTCTTTAAAAATTAAATGAAATTCGAAGCTACATTTTTTTCTCCGCTCTTCTCATTTAACGCCTAAACTGCATCTGTTCACGTCGTTGCATGTTAGTTGGGCCAGCTGGCGAACCAATGCTGTCCAGGCTAAATGAGGCGGTAAAGCTGTTGTCCCTTATCGTCGCTGAGTCGAAGTGCGCAACTCACAGCATAAAAAGAATCCTTAGCGTTGTACTTGACTGACTCGAGCCATGCCATGTGGCCACACGAATGAGATTCCAGCAAACGCGGAACTATACACGTTTAAATCACTTTTAATCTTACGATAAACGCAGCATAGTACGGTGTGAGCCACCACACGTCTTCATCGCCTGCCGCTCTCTGAGCAAACTTATCTCTCAGCCAACGGATGCCCTTCAGAAAGGAGGTGAGTACTGTATGTACTTCATTCAGTTATAAATCAGAACTTATGTAATGTTTTACGTGAGCTGAGTACAGCAGATATTAACTGGAAACTAGAGCTCAGCCATCCCAGTGGATGCCTGCTGAATCGAGAAGACCGAAAAGAGCGGAGGTTATGCTCACTGTGTTTCTCGATTATAAAGGCATAATAATCAAGGAGGTCTTGCCCCAGGGTCGAACGATCGGCCAGGAGCAATGCTTACAGGTTCATCGCCGTTTGTCAGAGCCTAATTCACGTGTGCAGACCCCCAGGCGGAACCTGTGGCGTGTGCCCTATCAGGGGAAATTTTGTAGTAACTAACTCGCAAAGGAGGCCTTCTAGAGCAGTTTACGAATTACAAGCATATACCAGAACATTTAACGTTTAGTATTTAATTGTATACAATGTTGCCATAAAATATATGTAAGAATGAATGAATTAACGAGGACTAAAAACGGAAAAGAACTGAAATCGCTGTGGTGTTCAACCCGATTTATTAATATCGCTATCAAGAACGATAACTTCATTTTAAAAAAGTTCACATTTATGTACAAGTGAATATCATTATGATAACTGTATTTAAAAAAAGTTGACATTCATGCCCAAGTGAAACCCAGTGTTTTAGTTTTAAAGAATAACGCATTTTAAGAATAAGCAAAACTGTATGTTAGCCAAATGCCAGATAGCAAAAGGGATATAACAAAACACGAAATTTTAAATATATTAAATTAAATACAGTGTCTTGTCAGAAAATGCAGTTACCTGAAAATGCCTTCCCTCTGACTGAGAGAGCTCAAAAATCCACGGAAGGAAGTAAAAGAATTTTTGAGTTCTGGTATGGAAGAAATCGTCTTTCCACAAGGTGAAACTCACTTCAAAACTCGCGGTACATCCGTTCATCATTCTTTTAAAAGTCTCGGCGATTTTGACAACTGAGACGTCAGGCGTCTGACCGGCCGTCACTGTGCGTTTGACGCGAGGTACAGTAGGCTTTGACAGCCGAGTGCTGATTCGATTTAAGTCAGCTGTCCACAGAAAAATTCACACTGATAAGCCTGTACAGAATAGTATATGTCGACGTCTTCTAAGATGGTTGTAGGACCACCCCAGAACATACATAAACCAAGACAATTTGTTTATTTTAAATGCTTGTTCTGCCGGTCCACCAGCTTGCAGCCTAGATAGCCCGCAGCGTAAATCGAGCGCTAGTTTGGGTGAAAAAAAAGGCCGGTTTTGTGGCGAAAAAGATCCTGATGATAATGCACCTACTCATATTTCGTTGCTTGTTCGTTGATTTTTGACCAAAACTATTGCTGCAGTGACATAGTAGCCTCCATATTTCGTTCCAAAAAACAATGGAAACGTTAACGGGCAGTCGTTGAACGAGAAAAGACTAGATTAAAAACGCACTGGAACGAAAATCGGTCAACATGATCCAGTTCCGGAAGCGTTTCAGGG
The DNA here is from genome assembly GCF_023897955.1 of Schistocerca gregaria. Taxonomy (NCBI): domain Eukaryota; kingdom Metazoa; phylum Arthropoda; class Insecta; order Orthoptera; family Acrididae; genus Schistocerca; species Schistocerca gregaria. Next base: position 182,652,271 of record NC_064929.1, on the reverse strand, counting down.
TTGAGAAAAGCGTCCGAATAAATGCATAATATCCATTGGGGACTGTTTTGAAGAGGAAAACAATGATAAATTTAAAAAATTTCCTTCCAAAAACCAAAATTTCGCGTTAATTTTTCAAGACACGTTGTGTGTAGCAATATAAAAGCTTATACCAAAAATAGAGAAAAGAAAAGAACTTTGGAAGGGGAATTCAAGTTCAGGGAGAAGAAATAAAAAGTTTTGGTTGCCTACGACATACTTATTCTGTTAAGGATGGGGATGACCAATCGATTCAGTAGGATATAGCAGAGTATTGTAACGTAGAAAACAGTGAGTAAAGGAACAAATCCGTAATATTTGAATACGGCAGTAGTAGTGGCCTTCGTGACACAGTAACGTCGTTCAGATATCTGGGCGTGGCGTTAAAAAGCGATATGAAATGGAACGAGCATGTGAGAACTGTAGTAGGGATGGCGAATGATCATTATCGATTTATTGCGTACATTTTGAGGGAAGTTTCGTTCATCTGAAAAGGGGACCGCATGCAGGACAATAGTGCGTCCTATTCTTGAGAACTGCTGGAGTTTTGGGGATTGCCATCAGATCGGATTAAAAAAAAAAAACATCGCAGCATTTCAGAGGTGGGCTGCTATATTTCTTACCGGTAGTGTCGAACAGTCGACTGGAATACTCCTTTTTAAATTCTAAAGGTGGCAGGGGTGAAATACAGGGAGCGAAAGGCTATTTACAATTTGTACGGAAACCAGATGGCAGTAATAAGAATCGAGGGGCATGAAAGGGAAGCAGTGGTTGGGAAGGGAGTGAGACAGGGTTGTAGCCTCTCCCCGATGCTTTTCAATCTGTATATTGAGCAAGCAGTACAGGAAACGAAAGAAAAATTCGGAGTAGGTATCAAAGTCCATGGAGGAGAAATAAAAAACGTTGAGGTTCGCCGATGACATTGTAATTCTGTCAGAGGCAGCAAAGGACTTGGAAGACCAGTTGAACGGAATGGACAGGGTCTTCACAGGAGGATATAAGATGAACATCAACAAAAGCAAAACGAGAATAATGGAATGTAGTCGAATTAAGTCGGGTGATGCTGAGGGAATCAGATTAGGAAATGAGACACTTAAAGTAGTAAAGGAGTTTTGCTATTTGGGGAGCAAAATAACTGACGGTCGAAGTAGAGAGGATATAAAATGTAGACTGGCAATGGCAAGGAAAGCGTTTCTGAAGAAGAGAAATTTGTTAACATCGAGGATAGATTTAAGTGTCAGAAAGTCGTTTCTGAAAGTATCGGTATTGAGTGTAGCCATGTATGGAAGTGAAACATGGACGATAAATAGTTTGGACAGGAAGATATTAGAAGCTATCGAAATGTGGTGCTACAGAAAGAGTGCTGAAGATTAGATGGGTAGATCACGTAACTAATGAGAAGGTATTGAATGGAATTGGGGAGGAGTTTGTGGCACAACTTGACTGGAAGAAGGGACCGGTTGGTAGGACATGTTCTGAGGCATCAAGGGATCACAAATTTAGCATTAAAGGGCAGCGTGGAGGGTAAAAATCGTAGAGGGAGACCAAGAGGTGAATAGACTAAGCAGATTCAGAAGATGAAGGTTGCAGTAAGTACTGGGAGGTGAAGAAGCTTGCAGAGGATAGAGTAGCTTGGAGAGCTGCATCAAACCAGTCTCAGGACTGTAGACCACAACAACAACAACATAAAATGTATATAATAAAGTGATTTTATTGTAATCATCAGGCATTCTACTAGTGAAATATGTTATTTTTTCGTGATATGTAAACGAAATTTGAATGACATTATATAAAAAACCTTGATATACAGAGCATTTTGTTTAGGCAGTGTGCCACGCTGTTCCAATATGGGGCGCCTCAGCTCTATATGCTTAGTGAACCAGTCCACCCGTGCCTTGTGCGCGTCAGATACTTTGCTGGGTCCTGTGTGACTACACACGCAGCAGCGGGTATGTCTTGCAGATAGCGATCTGACTAGGCCCCTCGTCTGTTGCTGGCAACGCGGGTCTCAGTGGACTGCCCCTGCCGTGCATCGCGTGCCGTGACGGTATCTCGGAGGATCTGGGACCGCCCCACGGACAGTGCACCGGCTGTCCGAGGGCCGTCAGTCGATCGCACCCATCGCAGTCCACCTCAGAATCAGCTCAAAACACTATTTGAACAGGCAGTCTACTTTAGTTCGTCTCCTCACGTGCAATGTTAGAAATATGCCCTTCACAAATAACAAGTTGGAAACAAACATAGACACATCAAAAACGTTTTGCATCACCTCGGTTTCGAGAGTTCCGGAACCAGTAACAGTAAATTGTAATAGAGATCAACATAAAGATCATTTCTGGTCTTTTTATTGCTCGTGAAAACCACACATTGCATTTTGTGTCACCATACAGCGAGACCTTCAGAAGTGAGGGTCCAGGTTGCTGTATACAGCGATACATCTTATAGCCAGTAGTATGTCCTCTTGTATTGATCCATGCCTGTATTCGTCGTGGCATAATATCCACAAGTTCATCAAGGCACTATTGGTCCACATTGTCCCACTCCTCAACGGCGATACGGTGTAGATCCCTCAGAGTGGTTGGTGAATCACGTCGTCCATAAACAGCCCTTTTCATTACACCCCAGGCATGTTCGATACGTTTCATGTCTGGAGAAGATGCTGGACACACTAGTCCAGCGATGTCGTTATCCTGAAGGAAGTCATTCACAATATGTGCACGATGGCGGCGCGAATTGTTGTCCTTGAAGACGAATGCCTCGCCAATATGCTGCGGATATGGTTGCACTATCGGTAGAAGGATGGCATTCACGTATCGTACAGCCGTTACGGTGCCTTCCATGACCACTAGCGGCTTATGTCGGCCTCACATAATGCCACCTCAAAACAGCAGAGAACCTCCACCTTGCTGCACTCGCTAGACAGTGTGTTTAAGGCGTCGAGCCTGACCAGGTTGCCTCCAAACACGTCTCCGAATATTGTACGGTTGAAGGCATATGCGACACTCAGCGGTGAAGAGGACGTGATGCCAATCCTGAGAGGTGCATTCGGCATGTTGTTGGGCCCATCCGTACCGGGCTCCATGCTGCTGTGGTTGCAAAGATGGACCTCGCCATGGACGTCGGGAGTGAAGTTGCTCGTCATGCATCCTGTTGCTCACAGTTTTAGTCGTAACACGACGTCATGTGGCACCACGAAAAGCATTATTAACATGGTGGCTTTGCTGTCAGGGTTCCTCCGAGCTGCACTAGTAGCCCTTGGACCGCCTGAGCGAGGCATGTCATTGACAGTTCCTGTCACTCTGTATCGCCTCCATGTCGAGCAATATCGCTTTGGTTGACTCCGAGACGCTGGACACTCCCCTTGTTGAGAGCCCTTCCTGGCAACAATGCGGACGCGATCGAACCGCGGTTTTGACCGTCTAGGCACGGTTGAACAATAGACAACATGAGCCGTGTACCTCCTTCCTGGAATGACTGGAACTGATCGGCTGTCGGAACCCTCCGTCTAATAGGCACTGCTCATGCATGTTTGTTTACATCTTTCGGCGAGTTTAGTGACATCTCTGAACATTTAAAAAAGATGGTACAAATGGCTCTGAGCACTATGGGACTTAACAGCTGAGGTCATCAGTCCCCTAGAACTTAGAACTACTTAAGCCTAACTAATCTAAGGACATCACACACATCCATGCCCGAGGCATGCGGTCGCGCGGTTCCAGACTGAAACGCCTAGAACCGCTCGGCCACTCCGGCCGGTTCTCTGAACAGTCAACATCCACAGTCAACGTCTATCATCAGGAGTTCTGGTAATTGGGGTGATGCAAAACTATTTTTGATGTGTGCATTAGAAACTAGCTTACAGGAAGTCACCAGCACTTGTACGCTGCACCCCCATCCCCTTCTCCCGTCATGCACCGTTCGGCGGCCTGCAAAGTACCGCATGTACATGTAGATGTCGACGTTTCATGTAACGTACACCGGCGCCGTGAAAACTGCTCGGCTTCGCACATAAGTGCTGTAGGTTTCATTGGCATTTTCAGCCAGTGCCGTTCCTAGTGGGTATTTTTTAAAAGGAATTAGTGTTGGATTTGTTTAGTTCACATGTATAAACTGTTTTTTTTTTTTTTTTTTTTTTTTTTTTTTTTTTTTTTTTTTTTTTTTTTTTTTTTTGTTTCCACGACAAATTAGCCGACGCAAGAACGTAGTTAACAAGTTACAGGTGAACTGAGTCCTATGGTGTAGCTGTCCACTTTGGGATACGCGGTGACATAGGGGCACGTATGAGGCGGATTCTTGAAGAACATCCATACACACTGCAGAACACCTGTGAGATTTAACACAGAAACTTCCTGTGAAGAAAGTGTCGTCTCCGATTGGATCACAGTAGATTTAGACAGTACCCCCATCCTAAAAAGAAACTAACTCACACAGGAGGACACCAGCCACATTATTTTCAATCGTTGACTACGGTACCATGCGGTAGCCATTCTGTGCAACTGCTTGCCTCTATGAAGATCTACGTGCGATAAGCGATGCGTCTATAAGTACACAAATATACATTCGAGTTTTTATTGCCTTGAAAAATAACGAGCTACTGACCTTAAAAAGGTGATTAGCTTATAAGCCAACACTAAGAATTCTTGACGACTTATGTGAGAGTAATAAGCAGCCAATTTTTCGTTTTTTTTGGATTTGATACAATTTATTTTCCGTGCCATTAACTATATTTCAGTCATTGCATGCTCATCGTCCGATGGAGATACTACAGAAAGATTATCTGGACCATATGCAGGTTGATGCTATTGTCATGGTGACCACACTACCTCACGGTATCGATGACAAATTCGTTCTGATAATGTACATTTTCCACGTTGAACGCACATATACACAGCTACGTATTTGTGCTCATTGTCAATATGAATTTGTCGTGGATCCTACGCGTCAGCGCAACTTCCACAATAGTGTGTAGCGGCACACGACCCAGTTACCGTTACTGTAACTCCTACGTCGGTCGATCTCCACAGCCGGGTGGTCAGCTTGGCTGGGTTCTGTTCCTAGTATTGGCAGCGATTTGTCCTCGGTGGACGGACTGGTATGGGCTGCTCTGAGTGTCGTGGTGAGTCACTGAGGAGCTACTTGAGCCAGTAGTAGCGGCTCCAGTTCACGACAACGGCCCGAAGATCAGTGTGCTTACCCAAGTTCCCTTCATAATGGATCCAATGACGCCATCGGCAGTGGATGACACGGTGGTTAGTCGGTGGCGATGCGCCGACAGGTTTGCCTGTGTGTGTCATCAGATATGTCTGTTATTTACCGAATAATGCTCATAATAATTTGTAGAACATAGTGTATTACAGGGTGGCTGAATGAATATTGTCCCATAAATAAATTAAAAAATTTCATTAATGGCTCACTTTCGAAAAAGGCAAATGTCGGAATTGGCGGTCTCCACCGAAATACAGGGCTTTTCAAGTACAGCGCGGGTACTCTGACAGATCAATCCGAAGACCTTAACAGCGCGATTATTTGCTCGTTCTTCTTTCCAAGACCGTTCCTGACTCGCGTATTTCATTCTCGGTTAAAATCCGCAAGCCAAGATACCATTTCGGATTACATAGAATGTAATGTGTCTCGTCATAATTGATAAGGTTAAACAATTTTCTTATAATACAGTCACAGAGGACAACAGATGCATAATGGAAGTCAAGCGAACGATTGCACTATAAAAAGAGGCATTTGTGATTAAGAAAACCCTTTTAGCCAACAAACTTATGAATACAGATGTCAAATTACGTGTTGCAAAGTCATTCCTATGGAGTGAACTGTTTTATCAAATTTTAACTCTGGGTAAACTGGAAAGGAATGAATTCGACGTTGCTGAAATATGGATATGGCGAAAAATAACAAGAACGACCTGGACATAAAGAAACACCAATCTGGAATTCTTAAGGGACGTCAACGAAGAGGTAAGATTATCAAAGAAAATAGAAAAGGGAAAAATAAAATTTATTGCACATGTTATGAGACACAACACCTTCACCATTAAGGAAGATGATGGGCAAGCTGGCGAAGTACTTGGCCAAGCACCTCGCTCCACATGTGGGACACTGCGAACATCATATAAAAAACTCAGCAGAATTTATCAGCAGAATCAACCGCCTACGCCTTAGTGAGGACGATATTATGGTCAGTTTTGATGTAGTGGCGCTGTTTACGAATGTGCCTGTCAAAGATTCTCTGGATCTAATTTCCCAGCACTTTGTACGTGACGTGGTCGACCTATTTAGGCACACTCTTACGTCATCCTACTTCGTGTACAACGGCCAGTATTACGGTCAGACAGACGGCGTAGCAATGGGTAGCCCGTTGACTCCAGCTGTTGCAAACCTCTTCATGGAGAATTTTGAGGATATTGCCATAGATACTGCGTCATTGAAGCCTAAGTGTTTCCTTCGATACGTTGATGACACGTTCGTCATTTTGCCACACGGACGCGGGAAATTAGACGAGTTTTTGGAACACCTCGATGGCATCAACAGTAATATCCAGTTCACCATGGAGGTGGAAAAAGATAATGCATTGAACTTCCTCGACGTCCTTGTCCACCGTAAACGAAATGGGTGCCTCGGCCACAGCGTCTACAGGAAACCCAGCCACTCAGACCTGTACCTGCACGCTACCAGCCATCATCATCCAGCACAGAAGCGCACAGTGTTACAAACATTGGTGCATCGTGCGAGAGCAATATCAGACGACGACAACCTGCCCCACGAACTGAGTCACCTACGCAAGGTTTTCAGGAATAACGGCTACAGCACCCATCAAGTGAAAGAAGTGATTTCTGGGAAATATCAGAATAAGACCAGCGACGAAGAGCAGGAAAAGAAACTTGCTTTGCTGCCATTCTGCGGCTCTGTGTCGGGCAAGATAAGCCGCTTGTTGAAAAGACACAAGATCAAATCGATCTTCAGGCCTCCTACGAAAATCCGCCAATTACTGAGACCGGTTATAGACGCTGTAGGTCTCAGAACACCTGGAGTCTACGAAATACCTTGTGAGTGTGGCCAGAAGTACATCGGACAATCAGTGCGCACTGTGGAACAACGCAGGAAAGAACATGAGAGGTATTATCGCCTATGCTATCCAGAGAAATCTGCGTTACCTGAGCATGCGTTAGAAAACGGTCACCAAATAAAATTTGACTAACGGCTTCTGGGACAGTTTAGTACAGGAAGCTATTAAAATAAAAATTACCACAAACACCCTGAATAGAGACGGTGGCTTACAGCTCAGCGCTGCGTGGGATCCAGCTATCGCGCGGTTGAAGAGGGCACATCGAACGCCGACTCAAAACATGCCCATATATGGCAATGTCACGGGCACCACTGACGTCACAGCCGGCAGCTGGCGTACATAAGGGCGCACCAACAGCCCACTGGCAGTCATAAAACTTGACAATGGCCAAGGAGTGCTTGGCCGAAAGCTCGTGCAGTTTTAACCAATTGACGCGGTTGGAAACCCGAGAACATTTTATTCAATGTTATCGCCGCGAGACTCTGCATTCATACAGTCTAGAATATGTTTGTATGTGTAATGCGTAAACCTTGTATACATGCAGAAAGGAACCCATGCAGGCACCAGGCAGAACTGTACTGGAGTAGGATAGTTGATTGGGGTGGGGTGAGGGAGAGGCGTATAGGGAGGTAGCTGGAGCACTAGGCCTGTGAAGTTATCTTTCTCCAGTTTACATTAGATGCTGGGGCGTTTTTACATGAAGAGAGACTAAAACAGCAAGAACAATCACTCACAAACAAATTTTCGTACACAATACATATATTAAAATCAGTACTAATAATTTAAGAAATAGAAGCTCCCAATTTTAATAAGTTCTTGTACTTGTTGTGTTCTTCAGTCCTGAGACTGATTTGATGCAGCTCTGCATACTACTCTATCCTGTGCAAGCCTCTTCATCTCCGAGTAACTACTGCAACCAAACATCCCTCTGAATTTGCTTACTGTATTCATCCCTTAGTCTCCCTCTATGATTTTTAACGCACGCGCTTCCCTCCAGTCAGGGGCGGTGGCAAGGAGGAGGGTCTATGGGGGCTATAGCCCCCCCCCCCCCCCAATGGAGTATCATATTACATTGGTAAAAGGACTTCAGAAATCAGCGAATATATTACTCCAACAGATTCAATAATTTTTTTTATAATTGTGTAGCAATATAGGTTGCAATGTATTTCAAACACGTTTTAACAAAAGAATATGAGCGGCAAATAGCTTACTATCTAAACCAATAAATATCATTTAACATAATATGGGGTCTTATCATTTATTAATATACATTTTTTTACCCTGAACTGCAAAACAGTTACAAAAAACTATTTTCAGCAAAAGCAAATTTTACCAGTTTGTCGATGGAGAATCCCAACTCTCCTTTTGTTAAGCGATATTCCATATTCCCAAACCCCTGCCCCCTTTTTAGCCCCCCCCCCCCCCTCATTCACTGACTTCTAGAACCTCCTCTGCCCCCAGTGCTAAATTGGTGATTGATTTCTCACAATGTGTTTTACCAAGAGATCCCTTCTTTTGGTCAGGTTGTACCATAAATATCTCTTCTCCCCAATTCTTTCGTGTATCTCCTTACTAGTTACGTGATCTACCCATCTACTCTTCAGTATTTTTCTGTAGCAAATTCTTAGATTCCGTTTATTGTTGAAGGTCTGTTTCTTTTGCTTCTAGATATATGGACAGTTAGTTTCCAAAACTCCATTTTACCAAAAGCACTCCAGATCGTATTTACTCTTCTGTTTTTCTTTTAGTGTCAACCCTGTTGTTTTCTGCAACTGCTCTAAGCCCAGAAACTCATGAACTTATGGTACGACTTCATAGTTGATTTGTCAAATTTTCTTTTCGATTTGGAGACTAAAGAATTTGTTACCTTCTTCAGGATACCAAGCGCACTCGTACTGATGAAACACAATGAATTTTATTAAACCAAGTGATAATTGGCGAGAGCCCGAAAAGTCTGCTGACATTAATGGATTTATAAAGACGGTTCGTTGTAGTGTTTCTTTCAGATATTTATTACACAGCCAGCTACTGTTAACATACACAGAAGAGCCAAAGAAAGTTGTACACCTGTCTAATATATAGAACCACCGTGAGCAGGCAGAAGTGCCGCAAACAACGTGGCACGGACTTGACTAATGTCTAAAGTACTCCTGGAGGGAACTGACTTCATGAATCCTGCAGGGCTATCCATAAATCCGTAAGAGTACGAGGGGGTGGGCATCTCTTATGAACAGCACGTTGCATGGCATGCCAGATATGTTCAATAATTTTCATATCTGAGGAGCTTGCTGCCCATTGAAAGTGTTTAAACTCAGAACAGTGTTCCTGGAGCCACTCTGTAAAAATTCTGGGCATGTGGCGAGTCGCATTGTACTGCTATAATTGCCCAAGTCCGTCGGAATGCACAATGGACATGAACAGATGTAGGTGATCAGAGCACGTACATATCACCTGTCAGAGTCGTGTCTAGACTTATCAGGGATCCCGTATCATTCCAACTGCACACGCTCCACACCATTACAGAGTCTCCACCAGCTTGAACAGTCCCCTGCTGACATTCAGGGTCCATGGATTCATGAGGTTGTCTCCATGCTCCTACACGACCATCCGCTGGATACAATTCGAAACGTGATTCGCCCGACTAGGAAACATGTTTACGGTCATTAACAGTCCAATTTCGGTGTTGACGGGTCCAGGCGAAGCATAAGCCTTTGTGTTGTGCAGTCATTAAGTGTATACGAATAGGCCTTCGTCTCAGAACGTACTTATCGATGATTTTTCGGTGAATGTTCACACACTACCACTTGTTGATGGCCCAGCACTAAAATCTGCAGCAGTTTTCCGAAGGGTTGCAATTTGCGGAATGGCAGCACTTCCGTAATGTTGAACAGTTCTCTTCAGTCGTCGTTTGTCCCGTTCTTGCAGGATCTTTTTCCAGCCGCAGAGATGTCGGAGATTTGATGTTTCACCGGATTTCCTATATTCACGTTACACTCGTCAAGTGGTTGTATGGGAAAATGCCCAAGCCGGCCGGTGTGGCCGAGCGGTTGTAGGCGCTTCAGTCTGGTACCGCGCGATCGCTGCAGTCGCAGGTTCGAATCCTGCCTCGGGCATGGATGTATGTAATATAATTAGGTTGGGTAGGTTTAAGTAGTTCTAGGGGACTGATGACCACAGATGTTATGTCCCATAGTTCTCAGAGCCATTTGAACCATTAGAAAATCCTTACTTCATCGTTACCTCGGGGCTGCTGTGAGCCATCGCTGATGCGCCGACTATAACATCACGTTCAGACTCACTTAAATCTTGATAACCTCCCTCTGTAGCAGCAGTAACTGATGTAACAACAGCTCCAACAGCTCCAGACCGCAGCGCCGTATTCTGCCTGTTTACATATCTCTGTATTTCAGTACGCATGGCTATACCAGTTTCTTTGGCGATTCAGTGTAGATACAACACAACGTGCATGAGGAGTAGACAGCGCACGCTGCTACCACACACAGGCTGTGTGTGTGTGCGTCTGCGTTGCTATTTTCTGCCTCGCTGTAAAGCTGTTGACGGGCCATCGCTGTTCGTCCCTTCCCAGCGGGAGATTTCCGCCCACGATATTGCGGTGATACCGGAGGCCGTAGTGCCTTCTGAGCCATATGTCGCACCCGGACTTCGATCCGTCGGCTGGTGGCTGGAAGCAGGGAGAGGGCGGACTTATTTTTTCGCCTCGGGGCCGCCTGATACCAACATACGGCTGCAACATCCTACCCCCATTCTTCTCTCCTTTCGGCTCGTGTCGAAGGTACCGCCGGAATACGAGAACGGGTTGGCGGCGCCAATACGAGAAAAGTTGGCACAACTGGGTCACAGGCGAGAGCCGCCCTGACGGGGAATCCCCCTGTCCCTGCTGACGGCTACAGATGACCGGCGGGCTTACGAGCCGGGGGTTACCCAGAGACACTGGAGCATATTGCTTAAGCTCAGCCCCTCGCGACGGAAGTTTCACGAGTTTCTGAGCCGCCATAACTATTTCAGTCTCTTGATAGTTAAAAGCAATAAAAGAAGGTGAAGGTGAGTTGCACTAAACTAGTGATGTACTACACATCTAGTAGACAAGAGGCTCTGGGACATGAGAGAACCGTAGTCAAGAATCTACATTTTGTTTAAATGCAGTACAATGAAATGACTTAAAACTGTGAAATATTATTGTTGGCCTATTACTGTGTTAATATCCTATAACATTAATTTTAAGAGTTTTGTGAAGATACTCTTCGATGCAGTAGAGGGAAGAGGCCTCCAGATAGATATTAAATTCACTCTTAATCAGACGATAGCTGTTTAATATGCTGTGGCAGATAGCTCAGTATGTGTGTGCTCATGCACCTAACTGCTTTCTGTGCCAACTCTAGCCTATTGTTCTTACATTCGTGTGTTGCCCTGTGTTTTTGAGACAAAAGTTTGGTGACGATAAGAAGGAACATTAGGATTTAACATCCTACCAACGAGGAGACCACTACAGATGCAACACGAGTTCGGATTGGGGAAAAATGGCGGTAGGTGATGGGGTGTGCTCTTTAAAAGAAATTATCCTGGCATTCGCCTTCAGAGGTTTTGGAGACAAATGGATGGAGGTTTGATGCATCGTCTTCTCGAATTGCGACACCTTCTCGGTATTCAACGACAATGAACACTAATGTATAAATGGTTCAAATGGCTCTGAGCACTGTGGGAATTAATATCTATGGTCATCAGTCCCCTGGAACTTAGAACTACTTAAACCTAACTATCCTAAGAACATCACACAACACCCAGTCATAAGGAGGCAGAGAAAATCCCTGACCCCGCCGGGAATCGAACCCGGGAACACTAATGTATACTACTATACAACGAAAAGTCGTCGTTTGATGTTGTTATCAAAAATCTTGAAACGTTCTTGACCGATCTGCTTCAGATTTTTCAATGGTTGTGTAATAAACGTTCGGACGGACATATTTTTAGATATAAATGGTATAAATTTATACATACTATATAGAGGGGAATTTAGCGAAATTCTCAAATAGTTTTTGATCGATTTATTTAGGATTTTACATGACAGTCTAGTAAACTTTCATACGGACATCAGAAACATATTTTTCAATACATGTTGTAATATTTTTATATATAGTAAATAAATATGTACGTGTAATATATATAAGGGGGAAGGGTTCTTAGAAAAATTCTCGAATAGTTCTCGACCGAATTATTTAAAACTTTTGCACAATACCCTAATGAACATTCTGACGGAGACAGTCTACATCTTTTTAAACAACAACGTAGAGCTCTTTTGTGAAAACTGACTGTCAGAATGAAGACGCTGTGCTGCGATCTGACGTGTCGTGAAAATGTGTTGTTTTGGCTTCGTTTTTGCAGTCAAGTCGATTACTATACCAAGGGATTTAAATCATTAGACAAATTGTTTTCCTTACGCATATTTTTTCTCATTGTATATAGTTTTTGAATAAAACTTTTATACATAACACAGTTTTCTTCCTCGCAACTCGTTTTCTTAAAAAACAGGGAAGTTGTCTTTAGGCTTATTGGCTTCTGATTAGAATATTATATGGAATCTGAATTTGCAGTAATATTAAACAAAGCTAAAATTGGGATAGAGCGAGAGGAAGAGCACATGAACACAGATGGGGGCAGAAGGGAGATAGAGAGGTGAAAGGACGAGATGGGCAGAGACAGAAGGGGAGAAGAGGAGGAGATAGACGAAGAATGGAGGGTGTGGGGGAGAAGATGAACAGACAGATGGGAGGGAAGGAGAAAAGGACGTACATCCATTTCCCAAACATATTTATGAACTGTAGTGCACTGCTGGTTCACTGGTGAGTGTATATATACACTGAAATATTTGTCAAAATACGACGGTTTTTGAAGAGCTGTGAAAGATGTATTCAAAATGAAACGAGATAGAAAACATTTTTATTGCAAGTTGCCTTCACCAAAGACAACCTTTCCTGACTCTTTCGGGGAATGGAAATGTACGGAATACATTAAATTAACTATAGTAAAAGTTTCTTCTACTACTAGTGGAGCTGTACTAAGGTGCTTCACTAATTCTGGAGTATGGGATTTCCAATTAACATTATGATCTATACACAGTATCATAAACTTAACGCCTTTTACTTCTTGTATTTCTTTGCAACATTGAACTGTTACTTCGTACGACTACCGCGTGTGAAGTATGGCGGATGGAAAATATGGGGAGCCATAGCGTGTGACTTCAGGTCCCTTTTGGGAGTGATTCAGGTAACTCTGTTCATCATTTAGCCTGATTTTACAACCACTGCAACATAATCACAGAAACTATCAGCGTGTGAAGATCTTTTTCAGTTCCCCGTAACTGCTTAACTTTTTTGTGACTACGTATAGTCCAGTTCTGTCATTGGATCTCTGAGCTTATTGATAAAATCTTGAGCGACTGTTTTTGACTCCTTAAGCTGAGAAATCGTCAGCTAAGGAACAACTGTGACAGGTGACTGTAACTCTTCTAAATGAATCGAGATGCAGCATATGTGCTGGTTTCTCCCTCATTACATCTTTCACGCTCTTTGTACTTCTATTTGTTCCTAGGCAAAGAAATTCGGGCGCAGTATGACTGGGCAAGGAATATGTGGAGAGAGTTTACCGCTGCAGTACATACATTTCGTCCCTCGTAACATACCTATAATTACTCATGAATGACACCGAAACTAATAATTCAACAAATAATAGCGAGAGAAGGAGAACACGTGTTTTTCTGTACAGCCAGTTATAACAACTGGATATGCTGAGACGCTGAGACAGCTGTTTTATTCCTCTGTGAAGCCGGACCTAAAACCTCAAAGTTGCATCCCAAAGCTGCGGGAATGGAAAGTGGTATTGATGTGCGGTTTTCGCAGAATGGATTGGTAGTCAAAGGCTCGTACTGTAATAGTTCTTAGAAAGTGTATGTTTTGTGCAAACATACGCTTTTTTAAATGGAACAGTGCCTATTGACGTTAACAGAGTTAAAGTAGGACAAATTTGAACGTCAGCGGTGTTTATTACAGGAGTTTAGTGCGAGTCGTTTACGAGAAGTTCCCACACCCAAACTTGTACAGTATCTGTGGTGACACAAAATAAAGTACAATAGAAACCGATACACTAGTTATGTGGATACTGTCCAACAACGAAACAACTGACCGCCACAGGTTATTTAAAAAATGACCACCGGCAGCGGCAATACACGCTTCACGTCTGATATGGAACGACTGGTGCACACGTGGTACCATTTCAGTGGAGATGTTCGAGCAGGCTACAGTAATACGTCCTTGCATAGCATTGGGTGTGTTTGGTACGCCTTCGAAGACAGCGTCTTTCAGCTTTCCCCACAGGAAAACGTTTACCGGCGCCAAATACGGGGAACGGGCTGGCCATCGTACTGGGACTCAGCGCCCAATCCAACGACATGGAAATAAGGCATGCTGTGGTAGTGAGTATTCTATGGGAAGGACAGGCATCGTGTTCGTACCACACGTGCCTGGCAGTCTGTAGAGGAACGTCGTCTAGCATTCGTGGAAGCTCAGTGTTGCGTCTGTGAGAAACGGGCCTATGAGCTGATGGTTTACAACCCCACACCACATGTTTATAGTCCATGGAAGCTGGCGTTCCACCTAACGAAGCCAACGAACAGCCAACAGACCAAAACTGCATGTTTCACGGGTTTACGTAGCCATGGCCATTAAAATTGCTACACCACGATGATGACGTGCTACAGGATCGAAATTTAACCGACGGGAAGAAGATGCTGTGATACGCAAATGATAAGCTTTTCAGAGAATTCACACATGGCTTGGCGCCAGTGGCGACACCTACAACGTGCTGACATGAGGAAAGTTTCCAACCGATTTCTCATACACAAACAGCAGCCTGGTGAAACGTTGTTCTGATGTCTCGTGTAAGGAGGAGAAATGCGTACCATCACGTTTACGACTTTGATAAAGGTCGCATTGTAGCCTATCGCGATTGCGGTTTATCGTATCGCGTCGTTGCTGCTCGCGTTGGTCGAGATCCAATGACTGTTAGCAGAATATGGAATCGGTGGGTTCAGGAGGGTAATACGGAACGCCGTGCTGGATCCCAAAGGCCTCGTATCACTAGCAGTCGAGATGACAAGCATCTTATCCACATGGCTGTAACGGATCGTGTAGCCACGACCCGATCCCTGAGTCAACAGATGGGGACGTTTGCAAGACAACAACCATCTGCACGAACCGTTCGACGACGTTTCCAGCAGCATGGACTATCAGCTCGGAGATGCTGCAACATAGACAGAAGCAGTCGCGATGGTGTGCTCAACGACGAGCCTGGGTGCACGAATGGCAAAACGTAATTTTTTCGGATGATTCGCGATTCTGTTTACAGCATCATGATGGTCGCGTCCGTGTTTGGCGACATTGCGGTGAACGCACATTGGAAACGTGTATTCGTGATTGCCATACTGGCGCCTCACCCGGCGTGTTGGTATGGGGTGCCATTGGTTACACGTCACTGTCACCTCTTGTTCGCATTGACGGCGCTTTGAACAGTGGACGTTAAATTTCAGATGTGTTACGACCCGTGGCTCTACCCTTCATTCAATCCCTGCGAAACCCTATATTTCAGCAGGATAATGCACGACTGCATGTTTCAGGTCCTGTACGGGCCTTTCTGGATACAGAAAATGTTTGACTGCTGCCCTGGCCAGCACATTCTCCACATCTCTCACCAATTGCAAACGTCTGGTCAATGGTGGCCGAGCAACCAGTCACTACGCCAGTCTCTACTCTTGATGAACTGTGGTATCGTGTTGAAGCTGCATGGGCAGCTGTACCTGTACACGCCATCCAAGCTCTGTTTGAATTAATGCCCAGGCGTATCAAGGCCGTTACTATGGCCAAAGGTGGTTGTTCTGGGTACTGACTTGTCAGGATCTATGCACCCAAATTGCGTGAAAATGTAATCACATGTCAGTTTTAGTATAATATATTTGTCCAATGAATTCCCGTTTATCATATGCATTTCTTCTTCGTCTAGCAATTTTAATGGTCAATAGTGTACTTTAAAGAAATTGGTCAAACTAATGTATGCTGTCCAAATTGTATTTTACATCGTTCCGAAATGTAAGTGTTTTGCTTGTAATTACTGGCGAGTACGTACCACTTCCGAGAGATAAGCTCCCGATTCTCGCAGAAATTTCAGTTAAGCTCAAACAAGTTTCTTGCTGTGTAGTTTAGGTGACTTATTTCAAGTAACTTTCTGAAATTAATGATTTCATCCTGCCCAGTTAAGATGTTTCGGGGTAGACGTTCGTTACGCCATTATTTTACTGTTTTATGTTACTGAGCGGTGCTTTCTCTGTGCAATTTTGAGTAACTTTATTGTTTGATGATTATGGCAGATTTGAAGGTTTTATGGCATCGAGTTATTAACACGCGGGTGAATTGTATTTTCTTAACTTGTATATTTTAGCTCACATTTCATCTTAGTTTTACGACTTGCGGGTCTGCTGTTTGGGGAAGCGTTATTACCTTGGTGGAGCTGTTAATGCTAGCAGCGTATTTCTTAAGTTTGTTTAGCCAGTGCTCGTATTTACAAGCTCCTATGTTAATATTTTTCGCCAAATATTTCAGGTCTTTCCTGACCTAGGTCATATTGTCCAATTTATGATTAACCTTCAGATTTTGTGAAACAGATTATTTCAGGCTGTACTCATTGTGCTGCTATCTGGAAACTTTCAGCTTACTTTCTCCAGTGCCGGCCGGTGTGGCCTAGCGGTTCTAGGCGCTTCAGTCCGGAACCGCGCCACCGCTACGGTTGCAGGCTCGAATCCTGCCTCGGGCATGGATGTGTGTGATGTCCTTAGGTTAGTTAGATTTAAGTAGTTCTAAGTTATAGGGGACTGATGACCTCAAATGTGAAATCCCATAGTGCTCAGAGCCATTACTTTCTCTAGTGGTCAATGCTTGAGATGTTTTTTTTTTTTCTAATTATTTTGCCATCACTTCCGTATTGTATCTATTCCATGCATGTAAAATCTTGCTGGACCGTAGCTGCTGCCACTTAACTTTCATGGTTGGTATCCTCTAAAAATTGAATGTTTAGGCTTGTGATTTGCTAATTAGTAATCGCAGCTGCAGATGTTACTTGCAAAGGCTAGTCTGATTAATTCTGAAATAAATTTAATTTCTTTAAAAATCCTTTTAACAGCTGTAAGCAGTGATTTGTTCAAGTTATGGGAGAGTAATTCTTTTAATTATTCCAAGGCCAAATTGCTTTATTTAAGAAATCTCTTTATTATCTTACAATGTTCTATTTATTACTGTTTCTTTCTTGTATCTTACGGCCTTTGGTCAGTGGGTTAAACTAATTATTTGTAAGTAAAAGAAAGAAAGAAATAGTCCTACTGGTCATTTTTAGGCATGGTTAACGGTTAATATTGTTTTCGGCTTGTTAGTGTAATGTGTCCTGTAAATAAATGTGAACTGTCAAAGGAAAAATAATGCGATTATCGTGGGTCCACCTTCCCATGTACCTTTTTCCGTTCCCATCTTACGTAAGTGGATTTCACTGACGACTAATGTCGTTGTACTGTGTTCAGGCGATGAATCGCGGTTCTGCACTACCCCTGATGACCATTTTCGGCGTGTATGGCTGCGATCTGAGGAGGAGAGCTTCTATTCTTCGAATATTTTGGAGGCACAGCTCTGTTGCTCCTAGTGTTGTAATGTATGAAGCCATCGGGTGTGACCTCAGGTCAAGGCTTGTGCTGACTGAGGAACAACAGTACGTATGGACATCCTGCGTCTTTGCGAGTACCTCTCATGTGACAGTATTGTGGTGCCATATTTCAACAGGACAATGCTCGACCACTCATCGCACTTCTATCTGCACACTGTCCGCATGAAGTATTCCAGTGGCCAGCGAGATCCCCACATCTGTCCCCATTAAAACATGTGGGCGACCACAAGCCCAGACGTCAAGTATATCCCTGTGCCAGTACCCAGGATATCAAGGACCAGCTGTGACAGCTGTGGGCCAGCCTAACACAGGAGAGGATACAATGGCTTTGTGCCTTCCCAGCTGAATCAGTGTGGGCCTCCAGGGGCCCTAATCTGTATCGTTCATACTAATTGGTGGAGCCGGCCGGAGTCGCAGAGCGGTTCTAGGCGCTACAATCTGGAACAACGCGACCGCTACGGTCGCAGGTTAGAACCCTGCCTCGGGCATGTATGTGTGATGTACTTAGGTTAGTTAGGTTTAAGTAGTTCTAAGTTCTAGGGGGACTGATGACCTCAGAATTTAAGTCCCATAGTGCTCAGAGCCATTTGAACCATTTTTGATTGGTGCAGTCGGTTAGCCTCGGTAGTGACGTCATTTGCGGTTCTTTGTCCGAAGTTGCTATCTGTAAGCTTCTGAGACCCGTTACCTATCGGTCTTCCGCCGATGTTTCGGCAACTGTACTGAGACTTTTACGTTTCGATATGGCCCACTCGTTCGGTTCGGTGTGATTTGTTTACACCTAGAATTCCTTATTTCAGACATATTGAGCGCTTCTAGCATCGGATTTAGTGATCGTGTTACTAAAAAATCATCAGGCTGCATCTGGATGGAAAGTAAGTTCATAATAGACTGTTTTCTGTTGTTATAAATATGGTTTGTGTTGTTACTGTGAATGATTATAACATAACAATGTTTCGGTCAATATCCTCATAAAATAACTGTTATTTTTAGAGTAATTAAGAGTTTAAAAAAATCATCAAATTTCTAAAGGTCGGCTCTGCATATGTATATCACGTAAGTGTTAGCTGGAATTACTAGTGACTTCGCAGACTTTTTTCCGGAAATGATTTACTTATTAACTATCGAAACTCTTTTAAAACTTTTAAGTAGCAATGAAAAGGTATTTTATCAAGCATGATAAAGGAAACCTTCGAAAATTTCATGCATTTGCGGCTTACGCCCGCAGAGCAGACGCAACATCCTACTGGTAAGTCGACTCACATAGCCAAGTTCTTTGTAAATTTGACTCGAGTTTGTGAACACTGAGATAACATCATGTACCCTCTCAACCAGTGAAGTTTCACTTTGTATCCTGCTCCAGTTCTGTGTACTTCACTTTTTTTTGTCAGGCAGCGTATATTATTTTTTGATTGTTTCAGAGACCTCTCCTAAACAGCTGTACGGCAGTATAATACTTTACGAAGTTTGCGTTTGAAATTTTCACAAAAATAATTTAATTGAGGATAATAACCGCCACCGTATAATAATATGCTATTTAAATTTCAGTGAAAATGAGATTGCCGTTTGCCTACATCGTAGGCCCTCTCACTGCTACGTTCGTTGACTGTTTATGCGAGAGGTTTTACACAACATTAACAAGAATTATGTAACACTAGCTGCAGTGGCCAGCGTTACCCTGGATTTTTAATATCTGCGACCGAAAGTGAATGGCGCTGGATCTTGTTGATACGGCGAGTGCAAGCCGCATGGAAACTGCCATCGCTTAAAATCGACGAGCATGTATGAATCAGTGGGTGTCAACGGAATGCGACGAGTGAATACGTCTTCCCCTGTGGCACTCATAAAAATCAGGTAGTAGGTTTCCACTTCACGATTTTGCAAATGTACACCAATTTCAAACCAAAAATCTCAACAGTATCAACTACATCACAAATTATGCTTTGATTTATATGTTAAATCTCGAATTAAAATAATACCTGTATATCCATAATGCAAAATGTATCTAAAATCTAACTGTAAAATACATAACTTTTATCATTTCAATACACTTAATTTTGTGCAAGAAGTAATTTGACTCTAAAAGTATACCTTATGAAAAGGTGATTAGTTGCGCCATCTGTCGTTACATTTTGCGATTAGTATCTCACTGTTTTTTCGGATAATTCGCCTTCTATCGTTTCAGGACAGCTTTCATTCTCTTTAGTATGGCTGTGTGAGCACGAATTGTTCGAACAGTTTGTCACAGTTCAGGAAACCTCGGTTTCTGTTCGATCCTTC
This sequence comes from Schistocerca gregaria, assembly GCF_023897955.1. Classification (NCBI taxonomy): domain Eukaryota; kingdom Metazoa; phylum Arthropoda; class Insecta; order Orthoptera; family Acrididae; genus Schistocerca; species Schistocerca gregaria. The sequence goes on along the minus strand of NC_064929.1, from coordinate 182,632,126 downwards.
GATCGGCCTGCGATGTAGTGACTGTTGTTGGTACTACATCTACAAACTGCCTTAGCGCTTGTACGGCACTGTGAACTTTAATAACAAAAATAATTGTGATACACGGACTAAAATATCTTTTATATGTCACACGTAACACTGCACTAAGAAGTTGGCACAAATATGACACACCACAGCCGAGGGCAGATGGGGAGGGACCTGGACAGATGATGGGAAAGAAAAGGGGGTTTACAGTCATGTTTCTGTCAAATTCTCGAGATCTAGTGACGACTTATGGTACTACCTCCAATACGGGTAACGCCGCTGTAATTTATTCTCGTGATAGTAATTAGTTGAGCACGGTATATTTCGTCCCCCATTTCGTTTTTCCTCTCCTATCCCGTTTGCTTTCCCATCATCGGTCCAGGTCCCCACCCCCTCCCCATCTGCCCTCGGCTGTGGTGTGTCATATTTGTGCCAACTTCTTAGTGCAGTGTTCAACTGAGTGTTCAGTGTTGTGCGTCTTTTCCAAAGTGTTGCGAACAGAAATCATGCTGTCGCTAGGTGTGATCTTTATATCTCTCGCGAACAGAAACCAGACTGTCGCCGTGTTCTTTAATTGTGCGTCTATTATTTTACCTGTCTGCTTCCTGTGTATTTTATTAGCATTCCCAACCCTTTGTTTTATGTTGGAGCTTCCACAATTTTCCGCCATTTTACCATTTAAGTAACCGATTTTATCGCCTGCTTATATAACTTATTATCTGCATTTAAAAAAAAATCTATGGCGTACTGAGCTGCTGCCAGCCCGCACCTATTGGGGGGGGGGGGGGGGGAGATCGAATCTCGATAAAGGGAAAAAATATATATTTCGTTTGTTGGGCATTTAACTTCTCATTAATTTTCTAATTTTCTTCGCAGTGTTAATCAGAAAGCCATCGCGGAATTCTGTTCAGTGCTCTAAACAGCCTTTGCTCCAGAAGGAAACCACTTTGAAAATCTTCTGTCTTAAATTTCAGGTTGTCTCCCACAGCGTAAATACGATAACAGGAGTGTATCACCCATTATTACACCTTAGTAGACAAAAGCTTTGGGAAACCTATTTTGCCTCACCATGTATCTATATGCTGTCGGTGAGCATCGCTCTTTCCATTCGATGCCATGTTCCCATTAATTACGGAACATCAGGAACACTTGTGACTAAGATCTTTTTATATACCGGCGAGTACAGGTACGTTTTAATTTTAAATTTACTTTTTTGGAGCTGTACATTAGCAAGTTCATTGCGCTTAGGAAACGGTATTTCTGTTTTTGCCAACTTGTCTCGGAGGCAAGTGATACAGAACTCGAGTCCATGACAAAAGCAGTCAAGAAGAGACGCTTTGTCGCACGAGCAACGTCTGGCGCAGCCGGAAATCTCAGTTGGGGGACAAAACCAAGTTACGCCCTAACCGGAGCGCCACAGAGATAAGGCCGAAGCACGGACGTTAAGCCAGGCACGATGTCGCCTCAGAATTTCATGAAAGCCGCGGCGCTGCGGCGGCAGCAAACCTCGGGCGCAAATGCAAACTGCGAAGGCTGAATTTTACGGCCGGCAGCGATCGTCCACTGTAACGGCATTTCTAGGCTAACAGCCGCAGCGCCACCAGCGTAGCCGTCCACCGATTGTTTCACTCGAGCAACACTGGCCGGCTACCGCGAGAAAAAACAAAGGCAGGGCTTGGACAACTTTCTGATTTCTAGGTAACAGTTTTTATTATTCACAGATTCGCCTTACACAATTCGACATGCCGTTGTTTTCCATGGCTATAAAATACAACATAAAACTAGTATCAAAAGATATGAAACTATGGTACATTTCACCACTGACTTGATACACAGTATAATAAGTGAAATCAAGTGGACTAATTCGTTAGGCGGTACTGGATACATGGTGCAATCTCAATTTGTTTGTTACATCTACATTTTTATCGTTACATCGTATTATGCAATTTTATCAGTAAACAATTCATGGAATTCACTTTACAATGTTTCACACAAAGGTATTCTTTAGTATCCAATACGTAACAAATCTTTGAGTGATTGAAAGTAATAAAGGGCCTATTGTAAGAGCACGCTGAGGCCACTGTCTGTTAACAAACAATATTTGACAACTTATAGCGTACAGATGATTACTAGCTTCAGTTAAATTTCACGACTACCATAGTATAAGAATTTAAAAAGTCTAGAGAGGGTGGTCCATTGATCGTGACCGGGCCAAATACCTCACGAAATAAGCGTCAAACGAAAAAACTACACAGAACGAAACGTGTCTAGCTTGAACAGGGAAACCAGATGGCGCTATGGTTGGCCCGCTAGATGGCGCTGCCATAGGTCAAACGGATATCAACTGCCTTTTTAAAAATAGGAACCTCCATTTTTTATTACATATTCGTGTAGTCTGTAAAGAAATACGAATTTTTATTTCGACCACTATTTTCGCTTTGTGATAGATGGCGCTGTAATAGTCACAACCATATAGCTCACAATTTTAACGAACAGTTGGTAACAGGTAGGTTTTTTAAACTAAAATACAGAACGTAGGTACGTTTGAACTTTTTATTTCGGTTGTTCCAATGTGATACATGTACCTTTGTGAACTTATCATTTCTGAGAACGCATGCTGTTACAGCGTGATTGCCTGTAAATACTACATTAATGCAATAAATGCTCAAAATGATATCCGTCAACCTCAATGCATTTGGCAATACGTGTACGACATTTCTCTCAAGAGCGAGTTGTTCGCCTTCCGTAATGTTCGCACATGCATTGACAGAAATCCGGGGACGTCAGATCCGATGAACGTGCGGGCCATGGTATGGTGCTTCGACGACCAATCCACCTGTCATGAAATTAAAAATATTCAATACCGCTTCAACCGCACGCGAGCTGTGTGCCGGACATCCATCATGTTGGAAGTACATCGCCATTCTGTCATGCAGTGAAACATCTTGTAGTAACATCGGTAAAAAATTACGTAGGAAATCAGCACACATTGCACCATTTAGATTGCCATGGATAAAATGGGGGCCAATTATCCTTCCTCCCATAATGCCGCACCATACACTAACCCACCAAGGTCGCTGATGTTCCACATGTCGCAGCCATAGTGGATTTTCCGTTACCCAATAGTGCGTATTATGCCAGTTTACGTTAACGCTGTTTGTGAATGATGCTTCTTCGCTAAATAGAACGCGTGCAAAAAATTGTCACCGTCCCGTAATTACTCTTGTGCTCCGTGGTAGAACTGTACATGAAGTTAAAAGTCGTCGCCATGGAGATCCTGGTGCATAGAAATATGGTACGGGTGCAATCGATGTTGATGTAGCATTCTCAACCCCGACGTTTTTGAGATTCCCTATTCTCGCGCAATTTGTCTGCTGCTGATGTGCGGATTAGCCGCGACAGCAGCTGAAACAGCTACTTGGGCATCATCATTTGTCGCAGGTCGTGGCTGACGTTTCACATGAGGGTGAACATTTCCTGTTTCCTTAAAAAACATTACTATCCGGCGAACGGTCCGGACACTGGATTATGTCGTCCAGGATACTGAGCAGCGTACATTGCACCTGAAGCGCCTAGAACCGCTCGGCCACAGCGGCCGGCTAACGGGGTCAGATTGTAGCCTTCCAAGTAGCGGGATGGTACGGAGAATTCTGACACTAGTTGGACGGAGTTGCGTCAGTTATGCAACATGGTCATTCCCACACCCGTAGACGAGGTCCTGGTTGTCCATGCAGCACTGACGTCAATCAGGACAGTTGTATTGTAAGGGCAGCGTGGCAAAATCGTACATCTACCACAGCACAGATAACTGGGTTTGTGAGCCCAGACTTGGCGACACGAACTGTTGCGAAGTCGTTATTAGCAGCGGCGGTACGGTAACGCACACCCCTAGCCCGTCTTCCACTCACGCCACAGCATCGACGAGCACGGCTCGGCTGGTGCCGTCAGAGGATCACTTGGAAGACGGAATGGCGCGCCGAGGTCTTCAGTGATGAAAGCAGATTCTGCCTGCACGTAAGTTGTGATCGTATGCTCGTACGATGTAAACATGGTGAGCGCTGTCTCGTGGCGTGCATTCGCTCACGAGACACTGACGCCACTTCAGGTCTTACGTTCCGGGATGTAAGAAGCTACAACTGTCGTACATCTTTGGTGTTCTGGGATGTAAGAAGCTACAACTGTCGTACATCTTTGGTGTTTCTGGATGGAACACTGATCAGTGCTCGGTACGTGCAGAATGTTTTAGACCCGTTCTTTTGCCATTCTTGCAACAGAAAGGTGACGAGTTCTTCCAGTAGGATAATGCTTGCCCACACACGGGCTACACCGAGTTCTAATGTGGATGTTTCAGCCGTAGTAAAGTCAGCTTTGAAAGCAGCGTAAAGCAGTCGCCCCCGTTTTCTGGCGGTCGCGCCGTTGTCGCAATTAAAGGCTTCGGTGTCTCCCTGTGGCGGGAAAGGGTAAAAGTGGGCTGTTGCATGGGTTTAAGAAGTGGCTGTATGGGCTGTTGTAGAGAGTTGGCAGTCAGGGCATTAAGAAGCGACTTAAATGAGATTTTCACTCCGTAGCGGAGTGTGCGCTGATATGAAACTTCCTGGCAGATTAAAACTGTGTGCCGGACCGAGACTCGAACTCGGGACCTTTGCCTTACGCTGGCAAGTGCTCTACCAACTGAGTTACCCAAGCACGACTCCCGCCCCGTCCTCAAAGTTTCACTTCAGCCAGTATCTCGTCTCCTACCTTCCAATCTTTACAGAAGCTCTCTTGCGAAGCCTGCAGAACTAGCACTCCTGAAAGAAAGGCCGAGATACTGGCAGAAGTGAAGCTATGAGGACGGGGCGTGAGTCGTGCTTGGGTAGCTCAGTTGGTAGAGCACTTGCCCGCGAAAGGCAAAGGTGCCGATTTCGAGTCTCGGAGCGGCACACGATCTGCCAGGAAGGTTCATATCAGCGCACACTCCGCTGCAGAGTGAAAATCTCATTCTGGAAACATCCCCCAGGCTGTGGCTAAGCCATGTCTCCGCAATATCCTTTCTTTCAGGAGTGGTAGTTCTGCAGGGTTCGAAAGAAAGCTTCTGTAAAGTTTGGAAGGTAGGAGACGAGATACTGGCAGAAGTGAAGCTGTGAGGACGGGGCGTGAGTCGTGCTTGATTAGTTCATTTGGTAGAGCACTTGCCCGCGAAAGGCAAAGGTCCCGAGTTCGAGTCTCGGTCCGGCACACAGTTTTAATCTGCCAGGAATATTCAAGAAGCGACTTCTCTGCCGCTGGTAGAGGTACAGCACGCAAACCGCAGCATCAGCGTAAGCGACGCGTACAGCTGCTCCGTGGGATGGGGCGTTAACTGCTCGTCGCGAAAGGAATCTTATTGAGCGTGGGTCCGCAAGGGGCCTAATTTTCAGTTCGGCCGTATGCTGTCGACTGGCGAGGAGGTTCAGAAAACCGGCGGGTCTTCCTGCATCTGTTGAAACGGCTGGCAGTGGGCGGCTCGGCACAGCATTTGCAGGTCGTGCGTTGGCTCAGTCCTGGGAGTCGTAACGCACCAGCAGTTGAGTATTGACTGTTATTTGATTTTATGAAGTTTAATTCAATTCAGCCCTTTGAGTGTGGCACCATACACAATCATTAACCTGGCTCCAGGGAGATAGGGTGACCTTCCCTATTCCTCCACTGGAGTAATTCCTGTCTGGCGCGTCCACGTCGCGGGGGTGGGCATCCTACACTTCAGCATGCCGAAGTGCTAGAATGGCTGAGTTCAGGCAGGGACCCAATTCCGTGGGGTATAACACGGAACCCATGCACAGGGTTAGGGGTGAAGACCTTAATGGCAGCGACGGCGGAGAAGGAAGACTTCGGAACGGCGTAACTGGCAGATGAGGCAACCCTCCTTTCTGAGGATTAAATGAGAAGGGAACCACTGCCTTGTGGTGGAGGATAAACTCCAAAGGCTAAGGGAGACAACCCCAACAGAAAATCCTTTCTTGCGTTAGGCCTAGCAAGCCAGTAGGAAAGTCTTCATATATTGCTTTCAAAACACAGACGAGCCTCGGAACAAACCACTCAGGATTTGACCCCACTGCTTCTTCAAGTACTTGTGCAAATGATGGGAGACCTGATGATATTCATCAATACAAGAAGATGGAACAAACTGGACTAAAAAATAAACTAAATATTGGCAGCCTTAATATATTAAGCCTCAATGGAAAAATGGAAGAAATGACAGATGTACTAACAGAGAGGAAGTTAGATATATTGGGATTAAGCGAAACAAAGTGGAAGGGAAAAGGTGAGAAGAATTTGAGAGAAGGAGGAAAACTGTACTGAAGTGGGAATAACAGGTCTGGAAGAAAAGGTGTGGCAGTGATGGTGAATAAGAATGTAGAAAGTTGTATTGAAAATGTGAGATATATATCAGACAGGATCATAATCTTAAACCTGAGATTCCAAAAAGAAACACTAGAACTAATCCAGATTTATGCACCTCAAGTGGGATGTAGCGAAGAAGAGTAGATGGACTTTGAAAATGTGTTATAAAACCATATAGAGAGTCCTAATATAGTGATGGGAGATTTTAATGCACAGGTAGGCAAAGACAGAAAGGGATTTGAGCAAGTATTGGGATATTTTGGATATGGAGGCAGAAATGAAGAAGGGGAAAGACGCCCGGATTTGTGCCAGAGGAATGGAATGAAAATAGCAAACATCTGGTTTATGAAGAGAGAAAGTCATGTTATCACCAGATAGAGTTGGGATGGAAGAACGAAGAGTGTAATTGATTATATTCTAGTAGATAGGGAATGGGGAGAGAAAGTAACAAATGTGAAGGTAATTCCAAGTGTAAGTGCAGATGGAGACCATAGATTACTGGTGGGACAATGAAAAATGAATCAGTGTGTGAAAAATGGAAAACAAAAGAAAGTGATGAGGATACGGGATTGGAAATTGAAGGAGAGTGAATGTGCTGAGTAGTACAGAGTATTAATAACACAAAAATTTCCAAAAGAAGTTTTCTGCGATGTAGGAAAGGAATGGAGTTTATTCAAAGACACTTTAGTCGAAGCAGCACAAAAAGTATGTGGCAGAACATCTGGAATGGAAAAAATAAGACAGACGAGTTGGTGGGATGATACCGCAATTCAAGCAGTTAGAAGAAGAAATGGAGCATGGAGAAAATGATGGAAAACTAGAAATGACGAAGACCATAAAAGATATATAGAGGAAAAGAAGAAGTGCAAAGAAATAGTGGAAACAGCAAAGAAAAAGGCATGGGAATAGTTTACAAAAAAACTTGAAAAAGATGTGAAGAGCAATAAGAAAATGTTTTATAAAATGATGAAAAATAAAAGGAAGGCTTCTGAAATACCAGTAAAGATGGAAACAGAGGACGGTACCATTATAGAAGATCCAGGGAATATAAAAGATCTCTGGAATGAACATTTTAAGAAGCTGTTAAACGCTGGGGAGCAGGTAAATGAGGAAACAACAAATAATGGAGAAATTGAGAGAAGTTGGGAAGCAGAATTAGGACAAATTACACGGGAAGAAATGGAAAAAGCTGTGAAGAAGATGAATGGGGGGAAAGCCCCAGGACCTGATGAAGTATCAGTGGACATGACAAGAGCATCAGGTCCAGTGGGAATGCAGTGGCTGTATAGAGTACTGTCAAGCGTGTGGAGAAATAGTAAAATACCTGACGACTGGAGAATAGGAGACATTGTTCCCATCTTTAAGAAAGGTAATAAAAGACTTTGTAAAAACTACAGAGGAGTAACCCTGATGAGTCATACAGCCAAGATTTTTGAAAGAATTTTACTAAATCGAATAGGTGAAAAGATAGAAAAGGAGCAGAGTGAAGAACAGCATGGGTTTAGGAAAGGAAGAAGCACAATCGCCCTGTTATTTTCTATCCGACAACTGATGGAAACAAGTTGGGAGTATAACAAAAGGGTGATAATGGTTTTTATAGACATAGAAAAGGCATATGACTCAGATGACAGGGAAAGACTCTGGGAAGAACTGAAGAAGATAGATATAGAAGATGGATACATTAATGTTATAAAGACAATGTACAGAGGACACAATTGTAAAATGAGAACACCATTGGGGAACTCTGAATACTTCGAAAAAAGCCTAGGACTTGAGCAAGGAAGTATTCTATCTCCTGCACTTTTTAATGTTGTGATGGAGGGAATGAATAGGGCAGTTAAAGATATAGTAAAAGAAAAAGACAAAAAGATGATTTTTGCAGATGATATTGTAATATGGGGTGATAAGGAGGTAGATGTACAGTTACAGCTTGATGCGTGGAAGGAAATAATGAAAAGGTATGGATTAAAAATAAATAAAGATAAGAGTGAAGTAATGGTATTTGGAAGAGAGAAAGGAATCAATGGAAATGTTACCTTGAATGGAGAACCCCTCAAAGTGGTAGAAAGTTTCACTTATTTAGGGAATGAAATATCTAGGGATGGAAGAATAACTAACGAAATTAATAGGAGGTTACAGAAGGGAGGCAATTTCTACCAAACAATAAAACATCTGATTTGGAATAATGAGGTTTCAGAAAGAGCAAAACTCCTTTCGTATAATAATTATTACATCCCTATTGTCACCTATGGTGGAGAAACATGGACAATGACAGAAAGGGACTAGAGCAGACTGGAAGCAGGGGAAATAAAATTTCTCAGAGCAGTTAAGGGAAAAACAAGAATGGAGAGAGTAAGGAATGTAGAGATTAGAAAGGACCTCAAACAAGAAAGTATGTGAGAAGAAATTGAAAGAAAGAGATTAAGATGGTATGGGCATGTTAAGAGGATGCATGGGCAGAGACTACCAAAAATTATGGAAGAACTAAAGATGGATGGGAAAAGACCTAGAGGGTGCCCAAGAACACGGTGGAAAATGGGAGTGAGAATATCTGTTGAAAGGAGAGGTGTGACCTGGCAGCAAGATATAGATAGATAGATAGATAGATAGATAGATAGATAGATAGATAATTGAATTCAATTTACTTATTCTTGTTAACTATACCAGCCGTATTTTTTGCGGGTTTCCCGCTGGAAGGTGGTAATATTAGAAAGGGTGGTCCGTTTGTCCCCTTTTGAGGACAAAAGGGGGGGGAGAGAGTAAATCTGTGGTTCGGATTGCTTCTTTCCCCTCCCAGCTTTCCTACAGGTTATTCGACTGTTAGCCTCTGCCATGTCCGTGAAAGTCTAAGGCACCAATTTCACCAAATGCGACATGGTCGCGTATACAAACATTGATCCAATACTGTCAAATGTTTTTTGTTCCAGTCTTTGATCACAATATGAATTCCTTAGACGATGACCGGTTTTAATCCGTAATAACCATCCTCAGATGGTGTAAAAAAGATCTGAGGATGGTCATTACGAACTGAAAACGCTCATCGTCTAAAGAATTCATATTGTAATCAAAGACTGGAATAAAAAACATTTTAAGACGCCAATGGCTGCTTAAAACGCAAGGCACTAAGGCCTGATCCATTCTCTCACCTGCCATAGCTAGTATTACGTGTAAAAGGTACTCTAAGAAAGAAGAAAAATTCCTTTTGCCTCGTGGTAAGAACTAGTCAATTGCATAACGAATTCCTGCTCATCTGGAAGCTATAACTTACGTAAATTTGGGTTTATGTATATTTGGCTATAATCAGGCAAGGTTGTTAATGTACGCCCTAGTGGATTTTTTATATTGTTTCTAGTCATCAAAGACTGTTCTGTGTTTTTTTCCAGTTCAATACCTTTTAAGGCTTTTACTCAACGTGCTTATGTGTTTTATACAGATCGTTGGTTATTAGTGTGTTTTCTTGCCATGCAAAGGTTTGCCATTTCATTACGGGTAGAAATTGTGCCTTGAAAGAAGAATGTTGTAAAACTTCGCAAGTCCTACCTTGCGAGAGTGTGTGTTTGCCGTGAGTTAACTGGCAGAAATTTGTAAAATTTGTTTCTTATATGTTTCTGCTCCATTTAATGAGCCTGGGTGAGGCTGTTGTGGGCGGCCGTAGCTACGGCTGTTATAACCAAATGGGAAATTTGTCCGCCCAAAAGTGAAGTCATATATTTAAATTATATTTATTTATTAATGGAGTGAAATTCACCTGTAATTTAAATGAGCTTGAAATATTATACAGCGTCGCGTTGTATACGATAAATTGCTTGCCTGTACTTGCCTTCTTCTGGCGTGAAATTTTTTATAATAATTTAATAATTTAAAAGTCCTTTCCTATAGTAAATTGTGACTTATTCGTTAAATAACTGTAGGTTTTTTTTTTTAAAAAAAATATCGTAAAGTCTTGCGCCAAATTTGAATAAAGAGTGTTACTGAAAATTGTGTGTAATTTCACCAGGTATTCCTTGGCACCAACTTCCACTTCACATTTTGTGTATTATTTGTGATTAATAACCTTTGGGGTGCGAAGTAGTAGTAATTTTACTGTTCAGTGGGCACTTAGCGCCTCAGAACCTCTTCTGCTATTGATCTGTAAATGTAATCATTTTGTACTCCATAATCACAGGCTCAGGAATACGTCTTGAGAGAATTGGAAAAGAACGTACTTTTTCCCGCAGTGTATTTCACTCATCTTTTCAATGGTACGAGAATTAAGTTGGGGCAGTTCTCCTGAGTTTTCCTTTGTAATGGAACGTTTGAAAACAAAATTAAGAATTTCTCCTTTCGCTTTGCTCCTCTCAGTTTCAGTTCAAATCTCGTTCATAAGCGACTGGACACTACCTTTGGTTCCCCTAATCGCCTTTAGATATGCCCGGAATTTCTTTGGGTTTTGTGAAAAGTTATTTGACATCATTCTGATTCGGTGGTCATTCAAGGCTTCATGCATTGCTCTTGTACGCATCCAAAGTGAAAGTTAAAAGAACATTTCGATATATAATGCTCACTATAACAAATAATTTATATGTATTTCTGTTAATTGAATTTCCGTAGGACACTTAATTTTGTGAGGAAGAAGATAATTATGAATTTTACTATTATAAATAATTATTTAGAGAGTGTGAAATACTGTCTGTGGCGGAGTATATGAAAACCGCCACAGAAGAAACGATATGTAATGAGAAATGACAAATACTGTACAAGAATTAGTTAAGATAAAAATAGGCTTGTCTTCTGCACGGACTGAATGGGAGAGGAACCCGTGACGTTGCATTAGGCTCTTATGTAGTCTTCATCTGTGATAGTCGATAATGACGCATTTGTAGCTGGGATTGTAAAAGGTGTGTAAAAATTTTAATTGTTTCTGTTAAAATATATTTATCTTGTAATATCTGTTTGTAACAATTACTGCAAAGTTCGCACCGGACATTACCCATTTTATTTAAGAAATTTCAGCATTTTATTGGATATCGCTGGCGGTGCGGAGCTGCGCCGCGAGCGAGCAGTCTGCAGCAGCGGCAGATTTAAATATACGATCGCAAGAACGACCACATCCTAAAAAGGGTACAGGTAGAGGTGAACGAAAATAATAAAGTGTTTCTTTTCACAGCATTCCAGACGCAGAATAAAAGGAGATAGTAGATTTTATCTTGTGCATTCACATGTGGATACAAGCTGCACATTTTGTAAATTTTCATTCAAAAAAGTGATAAATTCTGAACATATCGTAAAGTGTATTTAAAAGTGAATAATTTTTCAGAAGAGCTAGGCGGGGTATATCCAGTTAAACAAAAATCCACTGCAACGTGAAAATGTTTGCTAAGTTCGATGGACAATAATATTTTCATTGTCGTACAAACAGCTTTAGTACCTGAATAAAAATAAAACTTGAGTAATTATTTTGAAATATTCAAAGAAATGCATTTTTATTAATCTGCAACAGAATATTTCATACGTACAGTAATAATCACAGATGAAAAATTTATTGAAACCTTTCATCCTCATGTCCATCCATGTATATGTTAATATCAATCTGAACGGTTTCCCGATCAAATTAAATGCAAAAAGCAAAGAAAGTTTAAAACCAGACGGTCAACTCCCGAATAATTAGAACAGACAGAATCGCATTGAACTCTGTTGGCTGGTGAACGCGTTTCATTCAGCATCTACCTGCAGCCGTATGCTTTGCTTTTATACCTGTTATGCAGTAGTCTCTGTTTATCAGTTTTGGGGGGAACAACAATTCGGAGCACTGTTTAGGGAAAGAGCGAGACACGGGGGAGGTACGGACGAGAGCTGAGGGCCTCGAGTTTTTATACCCTCTTTTGCTACTGGCTTGTGCCCCTCCCCCTCCCACCAGGCCGTGCAGTGGCCGACTATTGCGGTTGTGTTGAGAGAGAGATAGAGATAGAGAGAGAAACAGAGTGAGTGAGTGAGAGAGTGAGGAGGGAGGGAAGGGGGGGGGGGGGGGGGCAGGACTGAAATGAGAACTCGGCTTGCCGTCTTTTCAATAGAGCCCGCAGGCAAACAAACAATCTGCGGCGGAATCGCGGGGCAGCGCCGCAAAGCCCTTCGGAATAACTCGAATGAATTGTTGGCCGACAAGGAGCACTCGCAGAGCCAGAGAGGGGCGGCAAAGAGAAACAACCGGGCCCGCTCACAGCAGAGCAGAGGCGGCCGTGGAACCCGCGGAAAGGTCGCCGCCGAAAGCCGCATCCCGCAATCCTCGTTATCCTTGCAAGAGGTGACCCGCGCCGTTTTAACACTGTCTCCGCAAACATCGCTGGCCGCTGCTAGACATCACTAGTACAGTGTAACTTCATCAAGTAGGGTCGACTTTTTTAATACAGTAAATTTAATTTATGTAATACCCCGAAAGTAATACCATACCCTGCTAGTACGCTCTAACAGCCGCGGCACTTTCCGGTATCATAATGGGGTGAGAGTGTCGGTTGAGTTTCTAATTCTTCCCTCATGTGGCCTCACCGACTTTTTCCCAGGAATCCCTCGACCGTAGAGTGTCAAAATCACATCTGCTGTGTATCCTGTCAGGAGTGAATAAGTAAGACGTAATATTTTGTCAAAACTAGACACGACAATCTTAATGGGATTTCCGCGATCGTTCATTAAATAAAAATTTGGCATTTCAATCTTTGATCGCTATTTTTTATTTTCAACGACCGGTTTCAGGCTAGCTGCCCATCTTCAGGTCTGTTAGACAAAGTTAAAATATAATTAACAAGAGAGATACAGTTAGTGATAGAAATATCTTAGTTTACAAAAAGAAATTTTGCAAGTATTAAATGCCAACATACCATATATTGCAGTTACAGCGTAACTTCTCAACACAGAACTATCGGTTCGCTGTCATAAGTAAAGCAAATTTTAATCTGTTAAAACCTTATATCGCAGTTTTAATAGATTAAAATTTATATCGCAGTATAACAGATTAAAATTTACTTTAGTTATCACAGCGAACCGATAATTCTGTATTGACAAGTTACTCTGTAACTGCAATATATATGGTATGTTGGCATTTAATACTTGCAAAATTTCTTTTTGTAAACTAAGATATTTGGCTGGCTCTGAGCACTATGGGACTTAACATCTGTGGTCATCAGTCCCCTAGAACTTGGAACTACTTAAACCTAACTAACCTAAGGACATCACACAACACCCAGCCATCACGAGGCAGAGAAAATCCCTGACCCCGCCGGGAATCGAACCCGTGAACCCGGGCGTGGGAAGCGAGAACGCTACCGCACGACCACGAGATGCGGGCAACTGAGATATTTCTATCACTAACTGTATCTCTCTTGTTAATTATATTTTAATTTTGTCTAACAGATCTGAAGATGGGCAGCTAGCCTCAAACCAGTCATTGAAAATAAAAAATAGCCATCAAAGACTGAAATGCCATACTTTTATGTAATATTTTGTGTCTGAAAATTATCGCTTAAATGAAGTCGCTTTTTAATGATGTAAAACCAACACAAATATCATACAATGTTAAAAAAATTGTCGCAGTATTTGCATTCTTACCGTAGTTATGTGTTTTTCTCACACGGTTGAATATCTGCGCCAAAAGTACGTCGATACTACGTTTCTGCGACGTGTAGTAGTCCGAAATACACTCACTATTCCTTACAGATGCCGCAATGCTGCGTCCTGTTCTGTAGGAATTAAAAGGGAAAAACCAGTGACGTAACTTAACAGGAATTGCTGGTTGATAATGAGCTAAGAAATGTGCGGTTACGGGGTGACCTCTCGGGCAAACTCCATATACTGTCAAATTCAGTAGTAGTTTGCAGTCAACGTTTTACCGTCGCATATTATAAATCTGTTATCATGAGAAAGATACCCAGAGCTCCAAATTATATTATCAGAAAAATCAAATTTAAATTTTCCATATACAAACCACTATTCAGTAATACTTAAGAACAAATAAATTCTAAATTTTAGTATTGTAAACCAAGCGTGTCCATAAAGAATTTTATAACTTTTTTCCTCATTGTATAGCTTAATAATACGTTAAGGACTCCACCACTGACCTATCTCAGTGGATGTATCGCATTAAAAGTACTACAGGAAATATCCTGTTCTTCCAGCCGGCATCTGATTTCAACCGATTTGCATAAATCACTGTTAGCGGATTTAGTACATTCCCGTGACGTCAAAGGAAACAGCGTATGTTATTTGGCGGCGGCCTTCGTTAATCTGCCAGATGCGGTGTCGGATTTTGTGGCAAACGCTCTTCCTTACATGCAAACTTCTTGTGGAAATGTATGCAGTATGGGAATTTGTGGTAAGTTCTTTCTGACCAAACTGTTGAGGTCGTCGGTCCCTAGGCTTACACACTACTTAATCTAACTTACGCTAAGGACAACAAACACACCCATGCCCAACGAAGGACTCGAACCCCCGACGGGCGGAGGGGGGGGGGGGGGGGCGGGGAGCCGTGCGAACCGTGGCAAGGCGCCACAGACCGCAAGGCTAGCCCACGCGGGAATGTATGCAGTGCCAGAACTAGAAAAAGCAGCATGTTTTTGTTGTAACAGTGAAGGAAACCATCCAGTACTTCTTTGTGCTCTTGTCTGTAAAGGTTTCTTACCAGTTACGCTGAAGCAGACAGCTTCCTTTGCTACACACGAAGAACCGAACTTTGTGAAGTCCATCGAGAGGCGCTGCGTACCTAACGTGGTAGACTCTCTGATCAGTAATAGCTTGTAGCAGGTGGGCAGAAGATTTAATTGCTTGAAAGTAATCAGGGTAATTGAGAAAATCTTAATTTGTGCTTTGAAAGACAACTCACATTTCACGAACAGCTTATGGTTCAAATGGCTCTGAGCACTATGGGACTTAACATCTGAGATCATCAGTCCCCTAGAACTTAGAACTACTTCAACCTAACTAACCTAAGGACATCACACACATCCATGCCCGAGGCAGGATTCGAACCTGCGACCCTTGCGGTCACGCGGTTCCAGGCTGAAGCGACTAGAACCGCTCGGCTACAACGGCCGGCGAACAGCTTATGCTAGCGATGTAAAGGAAGTCTCAAAAAACATCAAATGACAACATAAATTCATACTTCCCTGGTTTCGCTTGACGTATATTGTCTTAATAGTAACAAAATACCGATCGATATTTAAATACACTATATTTCATGGTTTCTGAACAAAAAATTAAAATACAATAAATTGGAAAAAACTATCATACTTTTTATGAAACGATTGATCTAAATGTAAGAAATAAAATAAATCGGAGAAACATGTGGCGCAGCTCCCAATGATGTTCCAAATCATGTACAGCAAATGACGTGCCGACTAGACTTTATAGCTCAGTCTTTAAGTTAGAGTCTTTTAATTTTAAGGCGTACAAGAGGATATTTGTCCAGTGGAGTTTCTCTCAGTGGTTTTCTTATTTCGTTACTGTATGAGCATCTCAGGTGCTGTACCTGATTTCGAGAGCCATTCAAATGCACGAGAAATGTTTCTTTATTTTATTTATTTCTTCTATGTAAATTATTTTAGAAAACATTTGATCATTTTTTAAAACTTTTCATTTTATCAGGCCATTAGAGCTTTAACTTCTTCTTACAAAAGTTGTTCACTCGAATCAATGCTAAGCATAGCCACTATGAAGAAGTGGTCCTCATGTACTGCCCCAGCGGTGTACGAGACATGTGAAGAAAACGGGTAGGGCAGGAATTAAACGTAATGCTCACAGAAATTTGGCGTAGAAAATTTATCCCACCAACAGGATAAGGTCATGGACCAGTTAACTCCCTATCTTATGAATAACAGAGATCCCGTGTACGAAACAGCTTCAAACTTTTGATTACTTCACAAATGACTTAATGTTTTAAGTATTTGACGTTAAGTATGTAAGAGAGAAATGCATTTGGCAGTACCTGTAGTTTGCCTTCTGTAATTTTCGCACATGTATTGACAATGCGCTGACGCATGTTGTCAGGCGTTGTCAGTGGATCACGATAGCAAATATCTTTCAACTTTCCCCACAGAAAAAAATCCGGGGACGTCAGATCCGATGACGTGCGTGCCATGGTATAGTGCTTCGACGACCAATCCACCTGTAATGAAATTTGCTATTCAATACCGCTTCAACCGCACGCGAACTATGTGCCGGACACGATAGAAGTACATAGCCATTCTGTCACGCAGTGAAACATCTTGTAGTAACATCGGTAGAACATTACGTAGGAAATCAGCATACATTGCACCATTTGGATTGCCATCGATAAAATGGGGGCTAATTATCCTTCCTCCCATAATGCTGTACCATACATTAACCCGCCAAGGTCCCTGATGTTCCACTTGTCGCAGCCATCGTGGATTTTCCGTTGCCCAATAGTGCATATTATGCCGGTTTACGTTACCGCTGGTGGTGAATGACGCATCGTCGCTAATCTGTCACTGTCCCGTAATTTCTTTTGTGCCCAGTGGCAGAACTGAACACGACGTTCAAAGTCATCGCCATGCAATTCCTGGTGCATAGATATATGGTATTGGTGCAATCGATGTTGATGTAGCATTCTCAACACCGACGTATTTGAGATTCCCGATTCTCGCCCAATTTGTCTGCTACTGATGTGCGGATTAGCAACGACAGCAGCTAAAACATCTACTTGTGCATCATTTGTTGCAGGTCGCGGCTGACGTTTCACGTATGGCTGAACACTTCCTGTTTCCTTAAATAATGTAACTATCAGGCGAACGGTCCGGACACTTGGATGTGGACGTCCAGGATACCGAGCAGCATACATAGCACACGCTCGTTGGGCATTTTGATCACAATAGCCGTACATCAACACGATATTGACCTTTTCCGCAATTGGTGAACGGTCCATTTTAACACGGGTAATGTCTCACGAAGCAAATACCGTCCGCACTGGCGGAACGTTACGTGATAGCACGTACTTATACGTTTGTGACAGCGCTATCTATCACAAAGCCAAAAATGTGGTCCACCTAAAACATTCATATTTCTTTACATACCACACGAACATGTAATAAAAATGGGGGTTCCTATTTTTAAAAAAACGCAGTTGACATCCCGTTGACCTATGGCAGCGCCATCTAGCAGGCCAACCATAGCGCCATCTGGTTTCCCCCTTCAAGCTAGACGAATTTAGTTCTTTGTAGTTTTGTCGTTTGATGCTTATTTCGTGAATCGGAATTCAAGGTGACAAGGACGAATATGTCTGTCATTTCAGAAAGTATATTCGTTTGGGAAAGTCAGCTTGTACGATGGGCAGAAATAATGGACTACCGGAGAAGTCGCGGTTATTATCTGTGACAAAGCTGTATGCAAACTATCCCTATAATAAATGTTTTTTAAGAAATTAAAATGGCATTAGTAGTACATTAATATGAAAAAGGAGCTCTTTTCGTCATTAATAAAGTTCATAGCATATAGATATGAAACTGGGCTTGTACGATGTCCTTTTACCTATGATAGTTAAGAGTCTGTTTTATGTCAAAATTTTTCCACAAATAGTAAGTTTCAGAGCAAAATCGGTATGCAGTGTCAGAAGCCAGTAAAGAAACCTTTGTAACGATATCTCATTCATTCCTGTACGATTAGTGTATCGTGATGAAATGAGGAAATGCAGTATTGAGTGAGATGTGTTAAACCTCTAACATAAGACAATACTTCAAAAGCATATATTATGACAGCATTTTAATTTTTATTTTCTGTAAGTAATCACGCTTAATACTGAAAATAATTTTTTTGTCTCTAGAACCCGTTAGATACGCAACCTGCAGCTTGTAACGGGTTCTGGGATAAGTCGTTTAGCAATATAGGTCTTCCTGCAGACATACCGTGTGGATTCAGTACCTCGGCTATTGCCGATATTATCGCGAAAACAAAATGAACATCCCGTGTCGTAGTTTCCCGAAGCAACGATCGGATCCTACCCTACGACTTAAGAATTGTCACGTATCAGGAATGCGACATCTCGAGTATACGACGACGAAATTGTACCACTACATTCATTACGTCGAAATGGAAACAGGGAAAGCCGTGTCTTTCCACTTAACGATAACGCCAGACAGGAAATTGCTTGTGTCCGTGCCAAGATTTCTCTCGAGCCTTTGCTAGCCCTCGTTTTGTTCTGCAAGAAGAATCGGGAAGACTAAAAATGGAAGAAAGTAAGTACAGTAGCTGGTTACACCGCGACTCCGATATCTCGTGTGCTTATGCGCCGCCGCCAAGATAGCTGCGGGCAGATGGCTTTGCACATCTGCTCTGAGCAAGATTCCTCTCCTTTCGCCAAAAAGACGGGCCCTTTCTGCAGACGCTTCTGGTCGAGTCTTCATTTTGGCAAAATATGTTTGAAGCCGTGTGAGAGAGAGAAGCCACGGAAAAAGTGCGCGGCGCAGAATGGCGAGAAGAAGGGAGGCACGATAACGAGCAGAGACGAGAGGAGATGAGAGCACAACGGTTATTGGCGCGCCTGACGGCGCAGTCAACTGTTCCGCCGGCAGAGAAAAAAACAGAAGACTAGCAGGTAACAGCGGAGCATCGCGAGTTGCGCACGGGGAGCTGGTAAAACATTCAGCAGATAACGGACGAGGTCGTATGTGCGGGCGCAGACGGGGCATCGAGAAAGCGAAACGAGGCGCCCGAGGGACGAAATGGAAGAAATTAGTGGCCTCCGGCGCCTAAGTGCTCCCCTTTGTTCCCATTTCGGTTGCAGGCCGCACTTTTTCTTTAGACACTGCCTCCTAGGGGGCGTAACAGAAAGAGTCAATGGAAATTCTGTCGAAAGGGGCTAATGCATTGCAGTGCTCCCACACATGGAGGTTACATATGATTCCACCTCTTCGGAACCTGACGTGACTTTTATCCCGCTTTCCTCAAATCTAGTGAGACTGTATGCTACATAGGACCGTTTCCAGAACATATATTAGCCAATAAATCTAGGTGGTGATTTTATTTTACGGGAATTAGGTCGTGGTACAAGACTTATTTCTCATATCAAAGCATCCCGTGCACTATGGAACAATTTATCTAACTTTACTAGGTTTGTCAAATATTTAAGAGCGTACGGCGGTGCTTGACGTGATTGTCAAACATAGACGGTGTTTGAGAGAAATTTTGATTGATGGATTATTTGACAACTTGGCGGATGTTGTCTTTGTCGGTGTTTTGTCACGCATGTTTAACAAAAATGAGTTGTATTACAATTTATCTCACTGTCTCGAGAGTTCCCCCGAGTGTTATGGAATCTGTTATTTATCAAGAGTAAAAACAAAAATAATTACCAAAATTGTGGAGTTTAGCGTCATTCCCAGCCACACATTAACAGGAAACGTTAAAGAGAAAAATCAATATTCTGCTTATAACATAAAATTTTAAAGAATCGAAGCTCTCCGAGTCTTTCACGGACGCTGTGTATGTTCCCACATTTCGGTCTTTTTAATAAAATGTCATTAGAGAATGAAGCACAAGATAACGTTTTCGAATACCATACTTGTGTCGTCCTTTTAATCGTGAGGGCGAAGTAATTTAGTTATTAAAAATTTGACTGTCCATTCGGAGGAAGTTGATGTAAGCATCAGGTTCTGGATCTAATATTTCCTTCAGCAGATTTTGATGGGTAAATCTCTCAAAGTCATCACCTGGCGAGCGTCTTTTTTTTCTCTTATTTATACAAAGTGCTGAAATCAATGCAAGAAACGCTTTGTCTGCATTGGCAGCCATTTCTACCATTGTGAAAACATACGACGATATGAACGACGCGTACTTGAATTGACAAACTTGATTCGTAAGTGTACGTTGTCAAACTCGTGGATAGAAAAGAGCGAATTTAACAAACAAGTTTAATCGTGTACGAGCTGCTTCAAGTTCCGTCTGCTAATGCTGGAGACGTCATCAGAGACGACAAATATTCAAATAACAATTTAAATTTTAACCAAGATCAGCAAACCAAACTGTTTACATGAAACTACGCCAGGTGTCGGTTCGTGACGTCATTAGACAGCTGCCTAAGATCGCCGAGTCGTTGCGACAACTGTTATGGAGCCTCTACATCTACATCTACATTTATACTCCGCAAGCCACCCAACGGTGTGTGGCGGAGGGCACTTTACGTGCCACTGTCATTACTTCCCTTTTCTGTTCCAGTCGCGTATGGTTCGCGAGAAGAACGACTGACTGAAAGCCTCCGTGCGCGTTCGAATCTCTCTAATTTTACATTCGTGATCTCCTCGGGAGGTATAAGAAGGGGGAAGCAATATATTCGATACCTCATCCAGAAACGCACCCTCTCGAAACCTGGCGAGCTAGCTACACCGCGATGCAGAGCGTATCTCTTGCAGAGTCTGCCACTTGAGTTTGTTAAACATCTCTGTAACGCTATCACGGTTACCAAATAACCCTGTGGCGAAACGCGCCGCTCTTCTTTGGATCTTCTCTACCTCCTCCGTCAACCCGATCTGGTACGGATCCCACACTGATGAGCAATACTCAAATATAGGTCGAACGAGTGTTTTGTAAGCCACCTCCTTTGTTGATGGACTACCTTTTGTAAGGACTCTCCCAATGAATCTCAACCTGGTACCCGCCTTACCAACAATTAATTTTATATGATCATTCCACTTCCGCACGCATACTTTACAGAAGTAACTGCTACCAGTGTTTGTTCCGCTATCATATAATCATACAATAAAGGAACCTTCTTTCTATGTATTAGCAATACATTACATTTGTCTATGTTAAGGGTCAGTTGTCACTCCCTGCACCAAGAGCCTATCCGCTGCAGTGGGGACGTGCCAGTGCAATTTGTTTTATTTGATAAAAGGCTCGCAACTTTGATATCAGCAGAATAACAGTTATTATCTGGGCAACACGTATAAGTCGACAGTAGCTTATCGAGTATTGGGACAGAGGAACCGCCAAATATGTTTCTCCGGCACTAAGGTTTTACCATGGCTTTGCACGATACAAAATGCAACAAAGACCGAATTGCGTAGAACGTAGAAAATATTCCGTTTCTAAATATCAATTCTTATTTTTTGAATAAAGCATAAATGCATTATTTAGAAACAGTCAAATATACAAAAAAAATTCTCATGGAAATTCACTGGGTAAATTAGCTACGACATGATAACTAATTTTGAATTATTCTTGGCCTAAGGCTCTGTCAAAATATACTGAGAGTCAGCGTTTGTTTCACGCTCGCACCTCCTTTCAGTTAAAGGAGACAAACATCGGTGTCACAAAAGATGCTTTTCTTACAGCACCGGCGAACCATGTAACCAGTTCGGCAGTGACAACAAGTGTAAATGAGCGCCTTGAGCGTTTGGTACTTGCATTGTTACTCAGCAGTAGGTGTCTCTCAGCAGACCACTGTTGGCAGGAAGAGTTGTAGGAGGAACAGGCGATCACGTCTGTCACTGTCAGCAGTTCTTACCTGTAAACAAAAACGAAACGAGCAGTCAGTATTCAGCAGACAATGAAGAAACATCAGGTCGTGAATGAAAGACTCAACTACTTCGTTAACGGCTCTCAGTAACGCTAAAACGACTATAGTTACAATCGGTGACACTTTTATTATTCCCGATTAATTTTGGAGTCAAGTTCCATCCTTCTTTTCCTTGACTTGACAAGTGCTTGTGTTTACCACAAATTACTAATTTTACGAGGCAGTCCTTGGTTTTGTCAGAACAACTTCACAAACAAAACTTAACACAGAAATTAAAAATTACCTCCTGCTTCGGTGAGAAATTTTCGCATTTGCGTTCACACGTCACGAAAGTAGGTATTTTCACAGTGTACTGTAGTGTTCACATAACTGCTGACAATTATTTTATTTCTAACAATAAACGTTGTGGAGCGTTGGTAAAGGGCCAGACCTTAATACAGGATGAAGGTCGTCAGTGGAGAATGAGGCTACAGGTGGGCCGCCACAAGCCACCGTATGTGTGAATGGGACTTCCTTTCGCTTGTGTCATCTGCTTGTCAGTAGGACAATGCACAGTGGAGAAGTCCGTCCAAGAACCTTATAAGATTCATGACTCAGCAGGACACGACGTTTGCAGACTCGAAGAGAGACGTTGTGAAAACAGAGATGTTGTTAAACTGAGCAAAATCTTAGAATGTTTTTCCTAGATGGATATTTTAGTAGTATACTGTTTTTTGGCATGTGAAAGGTACACATAACTAACAGAAAATGTTAACATATAATCATATTGATAGGACATAGAATCCGAGGTGGCCAGTCACCACACATTCATTTTGAATTTTGGAAAACATCGGGTGTGAGGATGGAAGACGAGGAACGAACAGCTCGGACTAAAAAGGGAGTCAGAAAAGGATGTATTCTTCCACCTCCACTGTTCAATCGATATATCGAACTATCAATGACGGAAGTAAAAAGAACGATTCAAGTGTGGGATCAAAATTCGGAATGAATGAACATCAGTGATATGTTTCGCTTATGACATTGCTATCCTGAGTAAAACTGAAGAAGAATTACTGGATTTGGTGAACAGAATGAACAGTCTAATGAGTATAGTACGTGAATTGACAGTAATCCGAAGAAAGATGAAAATAAGAGTAGCAGAAATGAGGTTAGCGATAAACTTGACATTAAAATTGGTCCCCAATGAAGTTAAGGAGTTCTGTTACTTAGGCAGCAAAATATCCCATGATGGGCAGAGCAAAGAGGACATAAAAAGCAGACTAAGGCTGGCAAAAAGGACATTCCTGGCCAAAACAAGTCCACTAGTATCAAGCATAGGCTTTGACTTGAGGAAGTTATTTCTGAGAATGTACGTTTGGAGCATAGCATTGTATAATAGAGAAACATGGACTGCGGGAAAACCGAGGATTTGAGATGTACTGCTACAGCAGAATGTCGAAAATGAGGTGGACTGATCAGGTAAGGAATGAGGATGCTCTGTGCAGAATCGGCGAGGAAAAAGAATACAACACTAAGAAGAAGGGAGAGAATGAGAGGATACCTGTTAAGATTTCAGGGAATAACTTCCATGGTAATAGAGAGAGGGCAACGGCCTTGCCACAGTGGATACATCGGTTTCTGTGAGATCACCGAAGTTAAGCGGTGTCGGGCGTGGCCAGCACTTGGATGGGTGACCATCCAGGCCATCATTCGTTGTTGCTTTTTTTTGTGGTGCACTCAGCCTCGTGATGGCAATTGATTATCTACTCGATCGAATAGTAGCGGCTTCGGTCAAGAATACCATCATAACGACCGGGAGAGCAGTGTGCTGACCCCACGTAACTCCTATCCGCGTCCTCCCCTGAGGACGACACGGCGGTCGGATGGTCCTGGTAAGCCACTCGTGGCCTGAAGACGGAGTACTTTAATAGAGAGAGATGTAGAAGATATAAAATTGGGGGAGCACAAATAGATTTGAATATGCATATAATATTTAAGAAGTCGAGGGCAAGGGATTCTGTGAGAGGAAGAGATTGGCACAAGGCAGGCATTCGTAGCGGGCCGCATCAAACCAGCCAGAAAACTGATTACACACAGAAAGAAGATGTGTGAGAGGACCTGGAGTTGTATTACTTCCGTGGGACACTTTGCAGTAGTGCCTGATGTGAGGCTCTTCGCCTATGTTTTAATGTTGCTCAAGAATTTGGTTTCGAGCTATTTAAACGCGGCGCAGACTCTTCGGCTGCCATCTTTATGCCAGCTCACGCGCATATCGCCGTGAGCCTCACAAATCGTTCAAATGGTTCTGAGCACTATGAGACTTAACTTCTGAGGTCATCAGTTCCCTAGAACTTGGAACTACTTCAACCTAATTAACCTAAGGACGTCACACTCATCCATGCCCGAGGCAGGATTGGAGCCTGCGACCGTAGCGGTCGCGCGGTTCCAGACTGCAGCGCCTAGAACCGCTCGGTCACTGCGGCCGGCTGAGCCTCAGAGCAGCGGCTCATCGACTTCACCCTGTCAGGCATGGTATTCACTAGTGTACCTGAATAAAAGTTCACCGTTCCATTACTCTCTACGAAGTAACTGACAACCAGTTAATTTGCGTTGAATCCGTGATAACCACAAGGAATATTGTATTGATTTTTTAAATGTTATTGTATGATGGAAGTACGGTTCTTAGGTAATTTTTAAAGGGCAGTTGAACTTAGCTTAATGCGGAAGTTCATGAAATTTACCGAATATAATAGTAAAACTCATAGACAATAACATCCCAAAGTTTGAATGGTGGAATTGTAACCAAAGTGCCCGGAAAATAATGAAACGTGTGACTGAAGTAATACTACCTAGGTGAACAGCGATTCCGTGGATTACTTTCAATCAGACTTGCACGGGGTACATCTAAAAGGCTTTGTTTTTCTAGACCATCTGTGACTGTGCACGGTATCTTAGAAACAATAACAAACCAACTTCTTTGTTTATGAAGAAGCAATCCTTTTTTCCCAACATATTCATTTGCTACAGTTGTCAGAATTGCAACTTATGATGCAGTTCTGCTATTTTACGATGGGAACGTGAGACGATGAAGGTATTAGAGAGAATTGGCTTTAAGATAGGAAATTTCACTGAAAACATCTTTAAAAAAATAGATTAACAGCGCCTGACTGCCGCTGACAAGTCAGTTGAAAACCTGGTAAAGAAAGGAAAGCAGAAAACAAGAAACCATACCAGAAGCCTTTAAAGGAAAGAGGATCCTGAATACATATCTGTGGCCTTCTGAAGAGGTGAAATAAGAAGAAACGATAGGTTGAACTTTAAATTCCACTTCCTGATAATTACGTTGTTAAAAGTGACGTACCTTTCTCTCAGAATATATGAAGGTTTGAATTACGAAATTAAGTACATTTATTTCTACAACCCCACTAAATCTTTTCTCAAGAGTAAACTTTGAAAATCTGAATGTATGATCAGATATGGGACAAAGTGCTTGGAATTTTGCATATATGCAAGGAGATTAAACTGAGAAATTTTTGGATAGCTTCTGAGAAAAAGGTACATATATTATTTTTTGCAAATAACATTTTTAAATTCTCTTATATATATATATATATATATATATATATATATATATATATATATATATATATATATATATATATACATATATATATATATATATATTCCTGGAAATGGAAAAAAGAACACATTGACACAAGTGTGTCAGACCCACCATACTTGCTCCGGACACTGCGAGAGGGCTGAACAAGCAATGATCACACGCACGGCACAGCGGACACACCAGGAACCGCGGTGTTGGCCGTCGAATGGCGTTAGCTGCGCAGCATTTGTGCACCGCCGCCGTCAGTGTCAGCCAGTTTGCCGTGGCATGCGGAGCTCCATCGCAGTCTTTAACACTGGTAGCATGCCGCGACAGCGTGGACGTGAACCGTATGTGCAGTTGACTGACTTTGAGGGAGGTCGTATAGTGGGCATGCGGGAGGCCGGGTGGACGTACCGCCGAATTGCTCAACACGTGGGGCGTGAGGTCTCCACAGTATATCGATGTTGTCGCCAGTGGTCGGCGGAAGGTGCACGTGCCCGTCGACCTGGGACCGGACCGCAGCGACGCACGGATGCACGCCTAGACCGTAGGATCCTACGCAGTGCCGTAGGGGACAGCACCGACACTTCCCAGCAAATTAGGGACACTGTTGCTCCTGGGGTATCGGCGAGGACCATTCGCAACCGTCTCCATGAATCTGGGCTACGGTCCCGCACACCGTTAGGCCGTCTTCCGCTCACGCCCCAACATCGTGCAGCCCGCCTCCAGTGGTGTCGCGACAGGCGTGAATGGAGGGACGAATGGAGACGTGTCGTCTTCAGCGATGGGAGTCGCTTCTGCCTTGGTGCCAATGATGGTCGTATGCGTGTTTGGCGCCGTGCAGGTGAGCGCCACAATCAGGACTGCATACGACCGAGGCACACAGGGCCAACACCCGGCATCATGGTGTGGGGAGCGATCTCCTACACTGGCCGTACACCTCTGGTGATCGTCGAGGGGACACTGAATAGTGCACGGTACATCCAAACCGTCAAGGGAACTTGCTGTTCCAACAGGGCAATGCACGTCCGCATGTATCCCGTGCCACCCAACGTGCTCTGGAAGGTGTAAGTCAACTACCCTGGCCAGCAAGATCTCCGGATCTGTCCCCCATTGAGCATTTTTGGGACTGGATGAAGCGTCGTCTCATGCGGTCTGCACGTCCAGCACGAACGCTAGTCAAACTGAGGCGCCAGGTGGAAATGGCATGGTAAACCGTTCCACAGGACTACATCCAGCATCTCTACGATCGTCTCCATGGGAGAATAGCAGCCTGCATTGCTGCGAAAGGTGGATGTACACTGTACTAGTGCCGACATTGTGCATGCTCTGTTGCCTGTGTCTATGTGCCTGTGGTTCTGTCAGTGTGATCATGTGATGTATCTGACCCCAGGAATGTGTCAATAAAGTTTCCCCTTCCTGGAACAATGAATTCACGGTGTTCTTATTTCAATTTCCAGGAGTATATATATATATATATATATATATATATATATATATATATATATATATATATATATATATATATATATAAAATCCGAGGAACATAAGACAAAAGTGTTAATTTAATGTAAAGCATGATCCAAAATTTCCTATCTGTATCCTCAAAATTGTGGATTCGACACATCTTTTAAACAATGTACGTTTTTCATGAATGTCCTCTCTCAAACATGCTCAAAAATAGGTAAATTATGTGGAAATGCCTAAACGGGCATGGTATAATTACTTAACTGTTACTGACTGGAAATGCCACAATTAGGAGCAATGTTCATTATTAATGAATATAGTTAATGTAAGTTGGTTTCACAATACGAGGTTAGCGAACTTATCACTACAACGTAGACATAATATTGTTCTATCAGAGGTACTAGAGGGTGAACTAGATTGGTACAGAGAATTATAATATTTCAGGTTTGATCTGTGTCCAGTTTCAACCGGATTTTGGAGAGCAAATGTTGCCGTGCATGTGAAATTAATTCACACGCAACGAGAATAATTATATGACTTACCCCTTTCACAAGCAATTTGGATTTATTTGCCTGTTTGCAGCAGAAGTTTGTTTCTTGTAATTTCCTGTTGACATGTCCTTCTGGGGGAAGGTATCTCCTTCCTGCCACCATTAGCCAATACAATAAAACTTATTTTTGTCAGGGAGGAACAAGTAAAAGGAGTTTACTAACGTCTCTGCACGTGAGGATATAATATTAGCCTACCACAACCGTAACCATGAAACATCCCCTTAGAAAAATTTCTGAATTACTGTGCTGGTAAACCTCTTACATTATTTGGTTTTCAAACAGTTGAGCAAAACTGAACGTACTCAGAATTGCTCTCTTTACTTATTCTGATAAACACTAAATTGACAAACTATTTTTAGCCCAACGCAATCTGACTTTCAAAAATCTCTACAAAAGAATGGTCCTGACAAACAATAACCTATACCTTTCATGAATCACTTACCTCACAAAACTATTCGTTACTCGAATTACTGCAATACAGCGAGCGCCAATAGTGCCAGCTAAATAAAAGATTCAAACTACTGAAGGCACTAACTACTGATAGGCATAGTTAGCAAATGAAAGATTTTGATATAGAACAAACAATGTATTTATCTTAATAGTGTTCAATAGTCATTATATATATATATATATATATATATATATATATATATATATATATATATATATATATATATATCAGTTGATGACATGCAGTCTTACAAATTTACTGCCTCTGATGGAAACACGTCCAGATCATCCGCTGTCAAAACTCCGCCATCTCTCTCCCCATATACACCACTGCTGGCGGCTCACCTCCAACTGCGTAACGCTACGCGCTGTTAACAGCCAGCTGCCCAACACTACAATAGCAAAATTCCAACAATGCCAACCAGCCACAGACTTCACACAGCACATTCAGTGATAGAGCGATACGTGGCGTTACCAGCATAAAAACCTAAACAGCCTACTTACAACCGTTACACTGTAGTGAGCAAGTTACTATTGGGATAGGCTACACTGAATGTAGATGGAACGATAAATGGTTCAAATTGCTCTGAGCACTATAGGACTTAACTGCTGAGGTCATCAGTCCCCTAGAACTTAGAACTACTTAAACCTAACTAACGTAAGGACATAACACACATCCATTTCCGAGGCAGGATTCGAACCTGCGACCGTAGCGGTAGCGCGGTTCCAGACTATAGCGCCTAGAGCCGCTCGGCCACTCCGGCCGGAAGATGGAACGATAGCTGGAGCAGATACATACTTAAATACAGATTTTACAGAATATCTACAAACAGCACAATGCGTTCCGAGGCTAGTCACGCCGATGAGTATTTCGTCAGCGGCCTAACCAGGGTGCAAAGGATGTAATTTGTAGCGAGGTAAATAATGACGAGATGTGTTCACCTCATGCATAAAAACTGCTAGCA
Source organism: Schistocerca gregaria (assembly GCF_023897955.1). Classification (NCBI taxonomy): domain Eukaryota; kingdom Metazoa; phylum Arthropoda; class Insecta; order Orthoptera; family Acrididae; genus Schistocerca; species Schistocerca gregaria. Next base: position 182,603,233 of record NC_064929.1, on the reverse strand, counting down.
CGTTGGCGCGTCGTCCTCAGTGTGGACGGGCAGAGATCAGGTGACTGACTGACCTTTCAAGAACGAGGCGCTGGGAGGTTTGTAGCTTCGCCGTTGAAATTTTCTATTGAGCAAGGTTGCCACTATCTGGCTCCAGACACCGAAGCAACCGTTGGTGAATTAAGCAACCACTTCCGTCTCTTATGTTGCCCAAGCGAGGGGCAAGGCACCTCACACAGTTGGCAACAAGCGGTCACGCAGTGCTGAAAATAGCGGACGTGCATTGTGTTCTGCCCCCTAGGCGCTAGGCTGTCGTTAATCTTTGTACCCTCCCACCTAACGGCCAATATTGGCGCCCTTTTCACTGCACCAGCATTTTCGAAGCAGCTTCCCTGCCGTTACTTGCAACATTATTGTTAATTTGAATAATCGATGTCGCATATACTCTGCACGACAGAATCAAAGGATAACTTTTTGAAAAGCCTGTAATTATTTCCCAATGCGACGCTTAACTTTGGAATTTGGCTCAAAGTTGTCTGCAGCACTCATATGTATCTGTGCAATAGCTTGGGGCTCTGTGACGTCACCCTCGGGGTCGGTGACGCATCAGACAGCAAGTTGTCGATACATGCGGAAAAAAGCACTCAGCTCAGAACTTCATGTGAGGTGTATGGTGGCTTAATGACGTCACATTGATATCAAAATTCACCACATTTCTACCCGATACAACGGTAGACGGGTCACACAAAGGGGAGGTCGTAGCATTTCCTCTTGCCCACACTTTACCCTTTCTTTTGCCGCCTCTGCTATGAGGCAGAACCGCGACGCCCAGAGCTGAAATCACGCCGTTTTATTATGGGTCGCCGAGGGAAAATTTTCAGACTCAGAATCGACACGAAGGCCTCAGGGAGTGGCATGAAGGGCGTCAATGAAACCACCACTTCCATTGAGAAGTGGGTTGCCACTAATTTCGTGATCGAAAACGACAGTTCGCCGTGTGAAGAGGAACAAGACGACGTTCTTGACAGTCTTTGACACTACCGACGCCCAAAGAAGTCTCAAGGCTTCTCTAAGGACATAGTGGGCGTGCATCTCCAATGAACGTGACTGCGCCCCTTTGTATGCACGACCACAATTTTTTCATTTGTGCATAGGTCGGAACACGATCAGAAGCAACCCTCCTGTGTCTCGCCCTCCTGCACTGTGATCACGGAGTGGAGCGACATTGACACAATCCTAAACAAAACGGTAAAGGGTCGCTTTAACACCCTCCAGTTTAGAAATACTGTCAGTAGCATACACCCACATTTGTTGAGACTGTCAGAATGTTCCTGTACAGCGAAAACCCGTCCGAGTATTAGGCGCCTGCAGGTAGGCAACTGCTTCACACTTCTACCTTTCAGCATGTCTACTAAGAGGCAGCCAGGACTCTCTGACGAGTTTTTGTGTGTGCAGGCACATTTTTAAAGAACTCAACAAACGAGGGCTTATGGTACTGACAGTATTGCTGAACTGGATGGTGTTAAAGGGACCCTTTGCCGTTTTGTTTAAGAATGTGTCAATGTCACACCACTCTGTGATCGTCGTGCAGGAGGACGCAAAACAGGTGGACTGAAGAAACATAAGCGCTCGATTGTATCACGTTCAAATTTCGTAGAAATGTTTTGAACGGCTTCTTGTGGATCCAAACTATACACGAGAGCAAAAACTACGGTCGCACTGCAATTTATTGGGGTGTGGTCAAGCTCAATGAGGATGTACGCCCCCGATGTCCTTCTAGAAGCCTTCGAACGTCCAAGGGTATCAGCAGTACGAAACATTGTCAAAAACTTCGTCCAGTTCCTCATCCCATTGTGAACTGTCGTTTTCGACCATAAAATGTCCATATATCAATGCCTCAAGAGAAGGAATGATTTCGTAGGCGCTCTTTATGCCACTCCCCAAGGCCTTTTCGTGTCGATTCCGGCGGCGCGGTGTGTGACAGGTTTCCCACGGTGACATATAAGAAAACCGTGTGAATTCAGAACTGGGCGTCGCGGTTCCAACCTCCATCGCAGACGCGTCAAAATAAGAGTATAATATGGGCATGAAGGTTGCGACGTTGTGCAGAATTGTGTTGAAATTTGGTGCCAATATGACATCATTAACCTCGGATACACGTTACACGAACTTGTCAGCTGTTGCCTTTTTTTTGCCTGTGTCGACACTTCGTTGTTTCCACAGTCGGAACCTGGGATTACCTCAGACGGCGCCAGGCTTTTGCACCGTTACAGACGAAGAGTGTTCGCTCCTGCGAGCCAAATTTCAAACTTGTACGTCATAATGACAATGACAAGGTTTCGAAGAAGAGATCATTTCACTGTGTTTCAGAGTGTAATAGGATGAAACTAGGAATGGGGGACATTTTAGTGAGCTGAATAGCTATTCTGATAATTTTCAGTTACTGCAGTCAATTGGCAGATTGCAGACTGATACAACAAGGATAAACGTAAACGTAAAATTCGGCCACAGAACGTTGTGAGGGCACTGGTACCAACCGACTCCTGTGTCATCCTGTACCAATGGAGCGCCATGGAGGATGGTGGGACAGCACTCCTCCCTCTGGGCCGCTGTCAATTTTCGTAATTGGGAGATGGACACTACCGCGTCGCAAGAAGCATAAGCCATTTGAATTAATTAGTTTCCATGAATGTGTACATTATGTGCCACTCACTCATTCCCTCATTTGGCAATACCAACTTATTTGCCATATTCACACTTTGTCTTCGTAAAGAGTGAACGGCAGCAACAGTCTCTCGCATTTGTTTTAGGTACGGAGTACTACAAATTAAAGTTTGTGCGGAGGGAGTGATCCAGGCTAGAAGCGCATGAGCCCATACATTTGGTGTAAAGTAATGGAAGTGAAATACGAATCTGGAAGAGATCGATTGAGGCTTCCAGGCCATGCATCCATACGCGTCCGTACATTTAGCAAAAAGTAATGGAAGTGAAAGACAAATGTTTGGAAAAGGACTGGGCGGCAGGTAGCAGGTACAAAGCAACTGATGACGTCCGAAATAGAAACTATTTTAAATGAGACTGAATGCAACAAGAAAACTATTCCCGAACAAGAGAAATTATTTTAACATCTAATATAAATTTAAGTGTTGGAAACTCTTTCTCCGAAGGAATTTATCTGGAGTACAGCCATGCACGGAAGTGAAACAAGAACAATAAAATGCTTAGAAAGAAGCTATTGGATTGTGGGGCTATAAAAAGAAAGCTGAAGACTTTATGGGTAGATAGACAGACTGATGAGGAATTGGAGAGACAAGATATATGACTTAAATAAGGGATCAGCTGATAGGCCACATCCTGAGGCATCAAGTAACTGTCAGTTCGGAAATGAAGGAACGTCTTGCGGGTAAAAACTGTAGAGGGATACCTTCTTCTTCTGCCTTTTACAGATTAGGCCTTTCGGCCTTTCCATGTTGTAACTGGCCTTCCTAAGTGCCTATTTCCTTTTGGTTTGTATTGCAAGGCTATCTTTGGAATCCTTGTTTCTTCCCTACGTCCCAGATGTCCATTACAGTTTTGTTTATGTTATTCTATTTTGTGATTTACTGTAAAAATATTGTTCTTGTTCAATCTCTTTGTTAGGAATCTCGTCCAACTTAGTGCTTTTCATTTCAGCCACCTGAACATAAATAAAGTCCTCCCTCTTCAGAAACCAGGTTTCACTGACATACAGTAGAATAGATACAACCATCACCATACGGATATTCATTTTCGTCTTTCTTCACGTATTTTTGTATGTTCTACTTATAGTGCAACACGTACTCTGATGGAGGGAGTCCAGGGCTTGAATATGGTAAGCAGGCTCAAACGGATGTTCGTTGCGGAAGGTATGCAGCTATGAAGAGTCTTGCACGGAAAAATACTGTAACGTAGAGCCGCTTCAACACGTAGTGCAGGCATAATCCGTACCGTAAGGCAGAGCTACAGCAGATGAATTCGATGACAAATTATGAAACAATGTCAGCAGGTATGTGGCCATATTTACAATCAAAATGCCTGCAGTTGTGGTAGGGAACCTATCAGGTTTGTTGATGGCGCACCGGGCAAAGCTCCGGCAACAAACGGCCGCCATTAATATCGGCGTCGCCCGCTAATTTGCAACGCGCCAGAAACTTGTCGCCGCAATTAATCGCAGCTCGGAAGCTGAATTGCTCTGTACCCAGCTTGTGCTTCTGCACCAGTGAACCTCGTCAGCTCCTGGGAAACTCTTCCGGAAGTAGCTGCAACTCGTAGGAGCAAAAAAACAGACAGCAACTGAGTGCAGCTGAAGGCCGCAAGCTTTGCTCGTAAACGTGCGCTGTGACCTACAGAGCGAGCTGATAACTGTCTTTTCAGTTTTCCATTTTCATGCCTTTGTCTCTTTTTAGCTATTGATGAGAAAAACGCCAGTACAAGTCTAACATTAGACCGCAGCCAGATGACTGAAATAACTTCAGGGCACTACTTGTTCATTTCTTTGCCACAAATATTTATTTCCGGTCAGAACACTTACAAAAAAACCTTGGGCCACGTCAACAACATCCATCACAACATCCAGTTCACGATGGAGGCAGAGAAAGATGGTGCCTTGCCTTTTCTTGGCATCCGTGTCTACCGTAAAGAAAACGGGTGTGTCAGCCACAGTGTTTACCGGACTCCCACCATCACGGAACGATATCTGCATGTCAGAACACATTAAAAAACACTTCGGCCACATCAACAAAATGCATCGCAACATCAAGATGGAGGTAGAGATACACGGTGCACCGCGCGGGATTAGCCGAGCGGTCTGAGGCGCTGCAGTCATGGACTGTGCGGCTGGTCCCGGCGGAGTTTCGAATCGTAAAGAAAATGGGTTTCTCAGCCACCAAGACGGATCAATATCTGCATGCCAACAGCTATCACCACTTTTCGCAGAAAAATTCTGCTCTGAGGACCTTAGTGCATCAAACGTAAGCCATTATATACACTGAAAGCCTTGCGAAGAAGCTCAGCCAGTTACGAAACGTATTCAAGGAAAACTGATATAGAAACCCCAGATTTCACAAGCCATCTTGCTGAAGAAACTCAGTAGAAGGCCACCGAGGAATAAAAGAAGAAGCTTTCGTTTCTGCGGTTCTGTGTCTCAATGACAATAAAGATTAGCTGGCTCCTAAAGAGGCATAAGATAAATTCGGTCTTCAGGGCGCAAGCTAAAATTGGACAAGTAATAAGGCCTGTGCAAGACGATGTTGGTCGCAGAACGCCAGGAGTATATAAAATACCGAGTGGGTGTGAACAATTTTATGTCGCACAGACTTTACGTACTACTGAGTGAAGCCGTGTAGAACCAACACCGACTCAAAGGAAGGCCGCGGCGCTTGTTGGTGACGTCACGTCAGCTGGGCATGGCGAACGCCAGGTCTGCTGCAGGCAGAAACCACTGGGCATCCTTATCACTATAAATCTCTTATTTTTGGACAAAATGTTTGGTATTGTTTTGGATTCTGCAGTTTTATTTAGATGAAAGATTTTCTTACTATCGTAAAGCTACAAATGAAGATCATAGTTCTGTATTACTGAATCCTGTCGAAAGAAACGTAGATCAGTATGAGAAGATGCTTTGCCCCATTGCAAGCTTCGGAAATTTTTCATTCAAGTAACTATATTTACTTGACCCATTTTGTTATCGAAACATACCCCAACCCCCTTACAAGTAACTCGTTTCTTATATTTATTTACTTATTTATTTTCGATTGACATCGTCACTATAAATGTGAACTAATTTACATGTGTAAATGTCCAACTGTTGCCAGTCATTAGATTACAGTCGTTTCCAATTAAAGGAATTCTAAACAGGAAACAAAATAGCTTCATACATCGAAAATACTGCTGAGCTTAAACTTTTTTAAACATGCCCACCCCCTCCCCCGACGTGTACAATCGCAAGATATTTCATTAACATTCAGTGCTCTTCACCCCGTAGTCAACCAAGATACCTAACGGAGAGCACCAATATGTTCACAGTTTCTTGTAAAAGCAACCCAGTACAAACTTAACTTCTTCATATTTACAAATAAGGCAAAGAAGCAGGATTTCTGTTGCTGCTGGACCATGAAGTTGTTTTTGTATGTCAATCCTTAAAACAGGTGGAAATTTAAGTTCAGGAGTACACTATTTGTGAAGATGTGTAATGAATCGCACAATTAATTGATTGCAGAAATCTCTCAGAACAATGTGTGTTGGTCAACTACCGCCAATAGTTTCACATTTTCCTGTGTCAGAGAGGGAGACACCACAATTACGAGTATGCCTGCAACAGACCTGGTGTTCGCCGTGTCTAGCTGACGTGACGTCACCAACAAGCGCCGAGGCCTTCCTTTGAGGCGGTGTTGGCAGAACACGACAGATGTTTTCGACTACGCTATCCTCAGATATCGGCGGTAGCGGAACATGCTCTACAAAACAGACATCGTATTGCATTTGGCGAGACATGTTTTATTACTAGGACTAATAGCTTCTGGGACAGAGTCGTAAAAGAACTGACCGAGATAAACATTTCTGATAACACCCTCAATACAGACGGCTGACTGCAGTTAAGCACAGCTTGGAAGCCAGCCATCGGAAGGCTGAAGCGGGCGCGGTAAGCTCGCAACGAAAAAGTTATCATATACTACGCTGGAGTGAGCACCAGTGACGTCATAGAAGATAGGGCGTCTATATGAGGTCAGCAGCAGCAATCATTCCACGGTCACCACTTGACAATGGCCGAAAGCTCATGGAATTTAAACCGCTTGACGCGGGTGAAAGGCCGAGAGAATTTAATAAAAAAAAAACTGTATCAAGAAATAAACACATTCAAACGCTCAAATTACATATGTGTGTCTTTTTAAAACAGTAGCAACAATTTTCCCTCACATTCGTCGCTAGGAGCCAAAGAGTTTATTTATTTATTTATTTATTTATTTATTTATTTATTTAACCTGGCAAGATTAGGGCCATCAGGCCCTCTCTTACATCTAACCAGGCATTCTACTTATTTTACAGTCATATGTTTCAGTAGGCATGTTAAACTACATCTAATACAAAAAGTGAGATAAACAATTAGAAAGGTACACCTCGAAAAATACATTATTGAAGAGAAAGATTTAAGATAGGAGTGCTGGCAGCAGGGAGTATGAGGGAGACTCATGGTGAAGCGAGGAGAAGAATAGAGAGACATGATGAAACATAATTAAGGAAAATATAAAGGAAAAGGAGACTGCATGTCTAATAGAGATAGATGAAGAGGAAGGCATCTCAGGAGCAAGATAGGAGACACTAGCTTTGCTATTTGACAGATGAGAGGATTTGCCTTGCACATTAATTTTGTGGAGAATTTTATGCGGATGATAGTAGGAAATGCTTCAACTTCTTCTTAAAAGCAACAGGAGATTGAATTTTCCTCAAGGTAAGGGGCAGTTTGTTCCAGAGGCGGACAGCGGCAACTGAGAAGGAGTTTGCAAAAGTTTTTGTTTTGTGAGTGGGCACAGTTAGGATACCAGATAAGAGTGACCTCGTGTTTCGATTATGATGGTATGACAGGATTTTAATCTCTGAAGCTAGGTACTGGGGTGCTTGCGCGATGAGGAGTCGGTGAAGTAGACATAGAGTGTGGTAGTCACGCAGTTTGTCCGGCCGCAGCCACCCTAGCTCGGAGTATGAAGCACTAACATGATCATATCGGCGAATGTTGCAGGTGTAACGCACACAGGCATTCATGGTTAGCTCTAGCCGTCTTTTGTTTTCACTACTCATGCCTTGTTGAATCACATCACAATAGTGGAGGTTCGGTAGAACGAGTGCTTGCACGAGCTGGCGTTTCAAGTCCTGTGGGAATATGTTCCGAAACTTTTTGAGAGCATAGAGACAAGCAGACGTTTTTCGGCACACTGCGACTGTATTCTCCGCCCAGTTGAGATGCTCGTCCAAAGTTACACCCAAGTTCTTCACTGTTTTCTGATATGGTATTGGAGTACCTTCGAGCAGAATAGGAGGTAGCCGTTCGCGGAAATCTGAACTTATTAATTTCTGATGGGCTATTAAGATTACTTGCGTCTTTTTTGCATTTAATTTAAGCCCCAGGTTTTTCGCCCATGTCACTACTGAAGACAGATCATCATTCATCAGAGCGATTGCAGTGTTTACGTCTTCAGGTCTGACGCTGAGATAGAGCTGGAGGTCGTCGGCATAGAAATGATGTTTACAGGAGGACAAAACCGACGAAATATCGTTGACATATAAAGAAAACAAAAGTGATCCTAAGACTGATCCTTGTGGCACTCCCGAAGAAACATGTTTCCAGGAAGATTTTTCATTTGCGCAGACAACACATTGCTGTCTGTCTTTTAAGTAGCTTTCAAACCATCTCATTGCACTATCAGAGAAATTAAGCTGTTGCATTTTTCTGAGTAATATGTCAAAGTTAACAGTGTCAAAAGCTTTGCTGAAGTCCAGTAGCGTCAATATTGTTGCCTTTCGATTGTCGATGGCATATTTCAGGTCATCAGTTACTTTAATTAGAGCAGTGTTTGTGCTGTGATGTTTACGGAAACCAGATTGAAATTTGTCATATAGACTGAATTCATGCAAGTGTTCAGTGATTTGGTCATGAACAATATATTCCAGTGCTTTGGAAACAGCAGGCAGTATGCTAATTGGTCGGTAATCACTAGGCAGTTGCGGGTTTTCGACCTTAGGGATGGGTCGAATTATGCTTCTTTTCCATGCAGTGGGGTATATTCCGTTCACGAGGGAAAAATTAAATATGTCAGTTAAGACAGGTACTAATATATCGGCAACATTCTTAATCATGGTTATACCGATACTGTCGTTGCCTATTGCATCAGAAGAGATTCTCATTATTGCTTTTCTTGCCGTATTTGTTGTTACATGTTTTAGATGAAAGGTATCGTTGTTAGTTATCCTGTTTGGGGATTCTTGTGGACGGAAATCATCAGCCGTGCTGGTATTCAGAGGTGCAGAGAAGAATTCATTTAATTCGTTAGCTGACACATGAAAAGTAGTTTCCGATTTTGCCTTTCCGACCCCCAAGCTACGGAGATTCTTCCATAGAGTCGTGGGTGTCAAATCGCTGCATACGAGGGAGCGAGCGTGCCTGATTTTGGCATTGCGAATGCATTGTTTCACTCTGTTCCGTAGCTTTCTATATTCTTCAAAACGTTCGGGTTTCGGATCTGCCTTGAAACGCCTGTGGGCAGCATCCCTATTAGTCATCATTTGACGTAATTCAGCTGTCAGCCATGGAGCAGGAGATTTTCTTACACGGACTGTGCGCACAGGTGCATGTTTGTCATAGAGGGCAGTGAGTTTATCACCAAGTTCATTAATTTTGCCGTCGATTGTAGGTTCTCTGATTATTTGATGCCATGAGATTTCTGAGCAATCGGCTGTTAGAGCGTCAAGGTCAATACGTTTCATGTTCCTACAAGTTATGTAACGCGATTTGATCCTTGGGGGCTGCACAGAGTAGGCCAGGAATATTACATCATGTGCTGAGAGGCCAGGGGCCGATGATTGACCAACATCTCTTACTTTGTCAGTCTGTTTCGTTGCGATCACGTCTATAAGAGTATGACTGTGCGCCGTATGGTGTGTAGGTTGTAATGGAAGAATGTTCATGCTATTGCAACTAAACAATCTTCTTAGGTTTATTGCGGAGGGAGTGTCTCTTAGCAGGTCTATGTTCAAGTCACCCATTACGATGACATGTTCGTATTGACACTGAAGTGAATGTAATTCCGACTGGAAGGAACTCATTGAGCTTATTTTTGGCGGCTTGTACACGACGCCAGTCAAGAATTTCCGACTTTGTATATTTATTTCAATGAACATGAATTCAGCCTCTTTTTCTTCAGCAGGATTTGACGTACATAAGACTTTCGCTTTGAGATCTGTTCGTATATATGCGCCGACCCCGCCACCTCGCTTTTTTGATCTGTCTGCCCTAAGAAATGTGTACCCTGGGAGATGAATAGATGCAGAGGATATGTGTGGTTTCAACCACGTTTCGGATAAGAGGATTACGTGGTAGTTTAGTTGGTGGAAGAGGAGGCTAAGTTCTTCGTAATGCGCAGGTAAAGACTGAATGTTGCAGTGAGCTGCTAAAAGCTCGGACGCGTTCCGCTGAGCAGCCTGGAGTAGGGTGGCAGACTGGTTTGTCCCTTTGTTAGGCACTACCTGCCGCGAGGGGCACTGACCGGTGTTTCCGCCAAGTGACATATTCCAGGGGTGTCCGAGATTTTGCGCGCCCTGTTTGTGACTCCGCGAGAGCCGAAAGAAAAGCGACTGCAAGAGATTTCCTGAGGTTGCGGGAGTATAGAAAATGGATTAGTGGTATTCGGTGCAGGGAGAATATGACCAAAATGGTGACAGCTGTGTGTCACTGAGTATCCTATGTCGTAAGAGGAAAAGTGTAATTAGAGTATTTAAAACAGCTTAGGGTGGAAATAAGGGAAAGAGGAGTGATTTAAGAGGCCGATGCTGCCAGCAGAGAGAGGAAAGCTTAATATTTAATAGAGTATCGTAGGAAGCTAGAATTAAATTGAAATTTGCTAAAGTGATACTGATAGTAATTTTTGTTATGCACAATTTAAACCGAAGAGATGGTTGACTAATGAACTAAAGGAGAGACAAATAATTGCAATAGAACTATTACAGAATGGAAGAGAATAAACTGAGAAAATGAAAAAAGTATTAGCAGTAACTAAAACTAAGCAATGGCTACAGCTAAAGACACAAAAATAGTAAAAAGTTAATACAGTTACAAAAACAATTAGTTGAAGGTACAAATAATTGAAAAGTTAATAAGTTACAAAAACAATTAGTTGAAGGTACAAATAATTAAAAAGTTAATACAATTACAAGACTATATTTGAGTATAGGACTGTTAAAATTTGAAAATGGTGTTAAGTTTGACTTTTGGCTCGAGTAGGTTCACTTAATACTATTTAGTTCTGTCATGTTTGTGACTGTCTTCTTTCCAGCTGCAGTCTTAATGATTACTCTGCCATCCTGAGTCCACACATTCTGAAGACCGAAATGGGATATGGCACTGTTTAAAATCTTTAGCCGCTCGTGTGTCAGATCTTCCCTTATTGTAATCCCTGTCCTTGCTAACTTCTTCTTCTGGGTAAAGATCTCAGCCCTTTTTCGGTACGACACAAATTTAATAATTATTGGACGAGGTTTGGTAGCACCTGGTAGTTTTCGTCCCACCCGGTGGCTCCTGTCAATGTCTGCCTTGGTCACTTCGACGCCTAATTTTTCACGCGCAACCTGTATAAGCAGGTTGTCCGTGTCTTCTTCTTTATTTTCTGCTACTCCAAACAGTCGTAGACTATTTCGCCTTTGGTACTGTTCTAGCTCGTCTGTGGCGGCAGATAGTTTCACTTCCAACTCTCGTGCCTTTTTCTCGTATTCAGACACAGACTTTTTTAGTGCTGTAATTTCGGCAGTATTGGCCTCAACAGTTTCACGCATTTTGGCCAATACTGCTGCCGTTACAGTATCTGATATGGTGCCTGCTATCAGATCGAGATTGTTTTTATCGCGAAGCGCAGCGTTTACCTCAGAGCGAACCAACTCCGCTATACCGGGAGCCGCGGCCGCACCTTCCGCCAGGAGCAGGCCCGCCGCACCTGCTGCTTCCCCGCTGCTGGACGCGCTGCTGTTGATTCTTCTGTTTACCATTTTCTCGCAGATATTGGCGGAGCACAGAAAAAAATATCACTACTGCACAGAACACTGTTGTTTACACGATTTCCACTTGTACTAGACAACACCACCTGCGAGAACACCTTCGAATTCGACTAAATTTCGCGAGCCGAACTTAACACGTGTTACACTGCAGCCGCCATGTGTCAGCGTTATCGTCTAAGAACATTCATTTAATTGCAGAAGTAAAGTCGTAGCTATTTATATTGACAAGAAGCTCTGATAAAAGCCATACGTTGCAGATTATCTTATACGTCTAAGCTGTGCAACTTTTACGTTACGGATAACATTAGTTTTTGGAGATGAAAATGTGAAAAAATTTTCATTTTCCTGTTTTCATTCACTAATGGCATCATGTTCTGAATGTAAGTCGTTGTTGAGGCAGAAAGTTTTTGTTGCGCAGAAGCTTCTAATAAAGATAATCTCCACTGTAGAACCGCTCGTAGACAGCTCTTTAAACAGTTCGGCATATTAACAACACTATCGATCGCACATCCTTAGTCTGGCATAGAAAGGAACGAGGTATGCAGTGATAAAAATCAGTAAACGTAACTCTAACACAAACTGAAATAATATCTGATTGTGAATTGCTTTTATACAGTACAAGACTTTCTCAATGTGTAATAATGTGTTGTGATTTTATGTAACTGACAGAAGTCCAGATATTTCTATTGGTGACTGAGGACGGAGTACTGAACAACATTTCGTTAGTATTTACTTCATTTACAAAACACTAATTATAACTATCAGCAGTAATATGTTTTTAGGTTGATTAGCACCCTACAAGAAGGTGTGGCAGGGGCAAGCCATTACCGATAATGCTTATTTTGACTTGGACAGAAGATCAGGTGTTGCAGTGTGGACATGTGGACACAAAACGGTTTGTCTATTATACTCACAAGCGTATTCCTCACAGTAGTGCATATATGGCAATGTAGAAAACATAAGGTCGAAATATTTGTGAAATGTTTGTGGGAAGAACGAAAACATTGATGTGTGTGCATACTAAGGTATCACATATTAAAATATCTGCAATTGCAGCTATTGCACCCTGCACATGCAGAGAAACAGTCTGAAAAGGTTGTAAAATTGTTGAAGGGTAGGGTGTGTTGATAAATAATTGTTCAGAAAAAAATTCGATAGGTTTCGCCGTATGCGGGCTAATTAGCATTGAAGTTAGCCACTCAGACCATCGCGCGCCCGAATGCAAACGGCCCCCCAGAGACAGTCTCGCCAAACGTGTTCTCCATTTGGTTTCCTAAAAACCGAACAAGAGAGCGATACAAAAACTGTACATGGGAACGTAGTAAGGATCGAACCCGAGCTAAAGGCTGTGCAGTCTCGTGCGCTATCGTCTATGGTACGAGAAAACTAATTGTATCTGCGCGCAAAAAGACCGACTGGTTAACTTAGACGCTAATAAGCTCGGAAACGGCGCAACGTATCAAATTTTTCTCTTAACAATTGTTTCTCAGGACGGTTTACCGTGCAAAACCTGAGAAGGTTTTCAGATTGTTTCTGACCACACTATACATAGTGAGTGATTCAGCTGCCCCTACCGATTCGTTTTACGCATCCCACACTACGTCTCATCAAGAACTGTTTGCAGACAAGCTGAAGCCACGTAACCGATATAAGTTCCCGTTCAGAGATTTGGACGACTGTTAGCAAACGAAATCATACTGTAAAAAATACAACTGAGCATTGGCCATGAGGCACACAGTATTTTTGGACCAGGACATAGCTTAGTTCTGTCATATTTATCCAAGTGTCTCCAATCTTTCCTTGCGTAATTAACTATTTAGTCATACAAGTTTTGGATGCCTCTGTAAGTTCATTCCGTTTATAGTTTTTAATATTTCCTAAATGGTTTAGAGGTTATATACCGGGAAGTTGGTACTTCCATACTTCCCATTTTGATTTCTCTGGTAATTTAGTTGTTTCTGGTGATGAAACACATTTTGTAAGGCAAAGTTTCTGAATCATGTTAATCGATTTTGGTAAATCACGTAACTCCGAGTTCTGGATAGTCGAACTGGATTCGAACGGAAGTGCTATCAAATACGACACCTTTATTTGAACTAGTAAAGCCACGTCACACTAAGAGCATGAGTTATCTGTTACGCAGTCTGCCTTCCAAAATAATGAGCCTTTGTCAAAATCGTTCCCTTGGAAAACAAAAGAGAAGTTTTCTTTCGTCGTGCTCCTTCCCTGGGAGCACTGAACTCGTCGTCGATGGTACAGGGTGTTTCAAAAATGACCGGTATGTTTGAAACGACAATAAAAACTAAACGAGCAGCGATAGAAATACACCGTTTGTTGCAATATGCTTGGGACAACAGTACATTTTCAGGCAGACAAACTTTCGAAATTACAGTAGTTACAATTGACAACAACAGATGGAGCTGCGGTCTGGGAAACTCTATAGTACGATATTTTCCACATATCCACCATGCGTAGCAATAATATGGCGTAGTCTCTGAATGAAATTACCCGAAACCTTTAACAACGTGTCTGGCGGAATGGCTTCACATGCAGATGAGATGTACTGCTTCAGCTGTTCAATTGTTTCTGGATTCAGGCGGTACACCTGGTCTTTCACGTGTCCCCACAGAAAGAAGTCACAGGGGTTCATGTCTGGCGAATAGGGAGGCCAATCCATGCCGCCTCCTGTATGTTTCGGATAGCCCAAAGGAATCACACGATCATCGAAATATTCATTGAGGAAATTAAAGACGTCGGCCGTGCGATGTGGCCGGGCACCATCTTGCATAAACCACGAGGTGTTCGCAGTGTCGTCCAAGGCAGTTTGTACCGCCACAAATTCACGAAGAATGTCCAGATAGCGTGATGCAGTAATCGTTTCGGATCTGAAAAATGGGCCAATGATTCCTTTGGAAGAAATGGCGGCCCAGACCAGTACTTTTTGAGGCTGCAGGGACGATGGGACTGCAACATGGGGCTTTTCGGTTCCCCATATACGCCAGTTCTGTTTATTGACGAAGCCGTCCAGATAAAAATAAGCTTCGTCTGTAAACCAAATGCTGCCCACATGCATATCGCCGTCATCAATCCTGTGCACTATATCGTTAGCGAATGTCTCTCGTGCAGCAATGGTAGCGGCGCTGAGGGGCTGCCGCGTTTGAATTTTGTATGGATAGAGGTGTAAACTCTGGCGCATGAGACGATACGTGGACGTTGGCGTCATTTGGACCGCAGCTGCAACACGGCGAACGGAAACCCGAGGCCGCTGTTGGATCACCTGCTGCACTAGCTGCGCGTTGCCCTCTGTAGTTGCCGTACGAGGTCGACCTACTTTTCCAGCACGTTCATCCGTCACGTTCCCAGTCCGTTGAAGTTTTTCAAACAGATCCTTTATTGTATCGCTTTTCGGTGCTTTGGTTACATTAAACCTCCGTTGAAAACTTCGTCTTGTTGCAACAACACTGTGTTCTAGGCGGTGGAATTCCAACACCAGAAAAATCCTCTGTTCTAAGGAATAAACCATGTTGTCCACAGCACACTTGCACGTTGTGAACAGCACACGCTTACAGCAGAAAGACGACGTACAGTATGGCGCACCCACAGACTGCGTTGTCTTCTATATCTTTCACATCACTTGCAGCGCCATCTGTTGTTGAAAATTGTAACTACTGTAATTTCGAAAGTTTGTCCCCCTGAAAATGTACTGTTGTCCCAAGCATATTGCAACAAACGGTGTATTTCTATCGCTGCTCGTTTAGCTTTTATTGCCGTTTCAAATATACCGGTCATTTTTGAAACACCCTGTAAGTCCACATTCAGATTTCCTTCTTGTTTGACGAGAGCCTACTTTAAAAATCTCATAAATAATAATACTTCCTAAACAAACGACAATTTCGCTTAATAACCATAAGAGTATAGATAAATTTTGGTGTACACAAAAGGATACTGTCAATCTGCCATACTGCGTAACAGGTGCAAGCGGAACGGGACGATGGTCATAGTGATGATGGTGACGGATTAAGGTTGGAGGGGAGAGGGGTGATGTGTTATTATGATAGGCCAAATACCGTCCGCCTCATACACCATACAATAGCTTGCGGTGAGTAGATTTCATGGTGTAGATGTGGGTGATGAAAAAGAGACATGACCTGCCACTTATACAATACAGCCCGCAATAAGCGACGTTGCCTGTCGACATGTAGCAGCCAGCTGTGTGCTTCTGGTCTCACCTGTATGTACTGTGCAGGTTGTGCTTGTCCCTGAGAAGACTGTCACCTGTCTGCCATCAACAGTCCAGCTCTGAAAGCAGTCATCCATACTGCCTCTGCATCAGGCCGAACTCACATGCAATACATGTGGTGTTTGTACTACGCACTGCCACCGCTACGACAGAACTGCTTAACACTGCAGATCCCTTACCCAGAAAATAGGCTTCAAGTCCGGCCTCCGATGTAGACTGTATTCTCGTAGTCATTACGCGTGTTTCATCTGGGTCGGAACACTACGAGGTGCGACAATAAAGTAATGAGGCTTATTTTCTTTGCAAGACGTAGCAACACTGCAGGCTTGCATAGGCACAGTATCTTTGACCTTGGTCTATGAACTGCTTCCAGTCCAAGCGGCACATCGATGCAATAGCTCAGTCGTGAGCTGTGCTATAATAATTTGACACGTGTATGTGTCTCTCGTCAGGAAAATGGAACCACATAATATTGCGAAACGGTATGCCATTTCTTTTTGCGTTAAATTGGGTGAAAACGCAACGACAACTTACGGTAAGCTTCAGAAGGCTTTTGGACAGGAGGTAATGTCAAGAGCTCAAGTTTTTCGTTGGCATTAAATGTTTAGTGAAGGCAGAACGAATGTTGAAGATGAAGACCGCAGTGGACGACTACCAACCTCACGGACGGATGTCAGCTTGGCCAGGGTCAGTGAACTCGTACGATCTTATCGTAGATTACCCGTGAAAACGATTGCAGAAGAATCGAGAAAGAGGGCGTGAGTCGTGCTTGGGTAGCTCAGTTGGAAGAGCACTTGCCCGCAAAAGGCAAAGGTCCCGGCACACAGTCTTAATCTGCCAGGAAGTTTCATATCAGCGCACACTCCGCTGCAGAGTGAAAATCTCATCCTGGAATCGAGAAACGGTTCGTTTAATAATAACTGATGATCTTTGTATGAGAAAGATTTGGATTCTGAATCACGATAATGCGCCACCCCATACTGCTCTGTCAGTACAGCAATTTTTAACCTCAAAACAAATGTCAGTACTACCACAGCCACCTTATTCACCAGATATCGCTCCGTGCGACTTTTTTCTATTTCGAAGAGTCATAACGGCTGTCAAGGGACACCATTTTCACACAACACAAGATGTCCAAAAATCTGTGACGTGGGTCTCGGAGGATATTGCAGAAGATGAGTTCCAGATACGTTACCATCAATGGCAGAAGCGCTGGAAAATGTATGTGCAATCAGAAGGGAACTACTTTGAAGGAGACAGCACTAAACTCGACTAAAACAGTAAGCAACATTTTTTTCCACATCAGTCTCATTATTTTTTGTCGCACCTCGTATACTGTCTAAGTGCTCCTTTGGAATCTCTGGACCTTTGCTTTGTGGGATCTCGAAGTTCACCAACCCATAGGGTTCTGCCTCTAAATTTCAATGTAGTGTGGTTTGTGTTGTCTTCTTTTTATCGTTATGTCTTCGGCTTAAGGGTTTTAGCACTTTATATCTGTGCAGTTAATATGTGGAGACATGAAGGGGGATTCCTGACGCGTTTACTGTTCAACATCCAGAATATCTGATTTCTGGCCACCTCGTTATTGTGTAAACTGTGAAAGCGGTCTGTTTATAACGTTCGTGGTGAGGTGAGACAGCGGTGATCTTGGTGATGTCTCCTGAGAGGAAGTCTCGTGGACGGTGGCAGGCAAGCCTCAAGGCCCTGCTCTGTAATCGCTGTAGTTTCTTGATGTGAGTAGCCGCTGCATTACCCCAAACCACCAAGTGTATAGATCGCATCCAACATATGGGAACATCGTGAGTCCAACTTAGTTAGTGGGTAAAGGGCCTTATTAGTTTCCCTAGCATTTATTTCGTATATTGTTCCCAAGTCACACATATATATCAATGATAACGCCAAGATATCTAGCAGTTCTGATGCATAGGATGCCAAGATTGCCCATCTGTATGTGCCCAGATCATCTGTGATACTCTTTCATGCAAAAAGGCTTGGCTTTTGTTGGCATCAAACAGGAGTCTCCGCTTCGTTGCCCCATCTGCCGGAATGTCAAGGGCATTGGTGGCAGCACTCTGCGGCTATTGTTCTAATGTAGATCGCCGTGCAAGTGGCGTAGAGTGCAAGGTGGATCCAGTCAGTAGGTGGTGCATCACCTGTGAAATGGTTCGAGTTGTGGGGCTCCTGTCAGGGTATATCTTCTCCTAAAGTTGAGAGACTGCAGGGCACCCCCACTTCTGATTCTGTGTAGGGAACACGATCTACTGCGATTTGACTTCATACATTGTGATGAAATGGTGGGCAGCAGTTTATCATCTTGCTTGTGTGCTCTAGGGAAATAAATACCGTAAACTTTACCTGCATTCAAAGAAACCTGGCGCCGACTTAAAACGACTGCAGTACAAGCAGGGCGTTGGTGGGTCGAAAAAGCGCGTTTTTTGTTGGGAACGATGAGGAGACATTTCCAGACAGCCACGTGCAGTGGTCGCATTGTGCAAATCACATTAGCTTGGCGGCAGACAGGGGGCAGACGCCCAGGTATACGGCCTAGAGCCGAAAAGTGGCTGACAGCGCATTTTAGACCGGGAGTAAAACAGAGGAAGGACCCCTGTAATCGAGCAAGCCGCCAAAAGAAATGTAAATCCTCCGCAAATGTCTATGGGACAACTGGCGCCCAGATGTCCAGACTCTGTTTCAAAACATGTTTTGTCAATGCACAAAGCTATTTGTGTGTTTATGGCCATTCTTCGCAAACTTTGAAATAGATGCAACAGAGGAGATAACAATCTATTTATGGAGGGCTGTGCTTTCACCCTGTGTGTCCAAGGAATAGAAAAGCAACTGGAATCACTCAACAGAGGAAAGTCCACTGGACCTGACGGGATACCAATTCGATTCTACACAAAGTACGCGAAAGAACTTGCCACCCTATTCAACAGCCGTGTACCGCAAGTCTCTAGAGGAACAGAAGGTTCCAAATGATTGGAAAAGAGCACAGGTAGTCCCAGTCTTGAACAAGGTCGTATAGCAGATGCGCAAAACTATAGACCTATATCTCTGACGTTGATCTGTTGTAGAATTTTAGAACACGTTTTTTGCTCGAGTATCATGTCGTTTTTGGAAACACGGAATCTACTCCGTAGGAATCAGCATGGATTACGGAAAGAGCGATCGTGTGAGACCCAACTCGCTTTATTTTCACAATATATATAAATGATCTAGTAGATAGTGTCGGAAGTTCCATGCGGCTTTTCGCGGATAATGCTGTAGTATACAGAGAAGTTGCACCATTAGAAAATTGTAGCGAAATGCAGGAAGTTCGGCAGCGGATAGGCACTTGGTGCAGGGAGTGGCAACTGACCCTTAACATAGACAAATGTAATGCATTGCGAATACATAGAAAGAAGGATCCTTTATTGTATGATTATATGATTGCGGAACAAACATTGGTAGCAGTTACTTCTGTAAAATATCTGGGAGTATGCGTGCGGAACGAATTGAAGTGGAATGATGATATAAAATTAATTGTTGGTAAGACGGGTACCAGGTTAAGATTCATTGGGAGAGTCCTTAGAAAATGTAGTCCATCAACAAAGGAGATGGCCTACAAAACACTCGTTCGACCTATTCCTGAGTATTGCTCATCAGTGTGGGATCCGTACCAGATCGGGTTTACGGAGGAGATAGAGAAGATCTAAAGAAGAGCGGCGGGTTTCGTCACAGGGTTATTTGGTAACCGCGATAGCGTTACGGAGATGTTTAGCAAACTCAAATGGCAGACTCTGCAAGAGAGGCGCTCTGCATCGCGGTGTAGCTTGCTCGCCAGGTTTCGAGAGGGTGCGTTTCTGGATGAGGTATCGAATATATTGCTTCCCCCTACTGATACCGAGGAGATCACGAATGTAAAATTGGAGAGATTAGAGCGCGCACGGAGGATTTCAGACTGTCGTTCTTCCCGCGAACCATACGTAACTGGAACAGGAAAGGGAGGTAATAACAGTGGCACGTATAGTGCCCTCCGCCACACACCGTTGGGTGGCTTGCGGAGTATAAATCTAGATGTAGATGTAGATATTGTATTAGCAAAAGACATGGCAAACGTAAGGGAAACAGGCTGCGAAGCAGAATTTTTCCAGTTTTTAGCTAATTAACTTTAAAGTCTCTGATTGGTCAAATCAGTTTGCAGTGCAAAGACTATTCTCCGAGTTTAGAATGCTGGGCTCCAGCTCGTGATTGGCTTCTGTGAAAGTGGGGGAAGTCAAAAAGAGAAATGTCCTTTTGGAACTGAGCTGAGGAGGAAATGGGGAGAAAGAAACAAAGATCACTCTAGTACAAGTCTCTTGTACTGGCGCTTAGCTAGCAAAGAACTGCAGGTCTCTACCTAAACGGTGGACTTGTGTTCTTTCCTAGTGTGCGACTTAGAGCCTGTGCCCGTCACCTTCTGAACCGTCAGAGGTACTGCTTATATCATCACAGTCACAACGAGTGACGCGTGGGTGTACTTATTTGTCTTGAGTCGGCCGTCTAAACATTTGACGTATTCTGACACGCACAGTCTTGGCACGGAGTCAAATTGGTTTGGCAAACCAGCAAAAGGATCCTCCTGCACACTGGAATCCGTCAGGGTTTCAGAGGCTCATAGGGAAGTATCTGCGTTCTGAATTAACTGAGCGCGAGACCGAGTACTTGCATTTTTCAGATTGCCGCTGTCCATGACTTCAGTCGACGAAAGCATCATGGTGTTCCGGCTTGACCAGTAGGATGGTAAAGTATTCTTTGCTGCGATGTAGGGCTATAATATATATTTCTCAGCACCCTGTTCTTTCGAACCATATTTTCCCCTCTTTTTTTGTATGGTTGAATATAGATGCTTGGTGATGGCGTAGTTTGATGCCATAACCTGGATTCATGTGTATGAAGTGAGATAGAGTGAGTACTGTTCTGGTTAGTGTCATGTGTCTATCCCCAGCAGATCATTCAGTCCACCATAGATCCTATGTTAGTAAGGCGTCTGCTGAATAAAAAACTATTTGTATGATGTTTCTTTAATAATTTTGTTGCCTTGTCATGTTTAAGATCAATAAATCGATTGTGAATTACACTACAACTTCTCCCTGAGTTCTGATGAACAATTCCTTTGCATTTTTATGGCAGTCTAGATCTGAAACATAAGGAGTAGCTTTTTCACTTGGTGTACACTGCGTGGGTCTTTTACTTCATCAACAATAATCATCTTTCAAAGTTGTGGTCCTGCATCCTTATATGGGAGGTGCTGTCTGCTAGGTTAAGATCTAAGTAGCAGCACATGTGACACAGGGACTCCCTGTTCCAGTAATTTAAATATAGGCGCCTTGCACCGCTCAAGAGCCCAGTGCTTTGGAAACATTCAGAAATACCGTCTATACGTACTCCTGGCGTTCCAAGGCGTTCAGTGCTCCTTCCACCAGTCTCAATAATACTGCAGCATCGTTTGTCTGCATCGGAAGCCAAATTGGGCGTCCAGAAGAAGGTGTGTGCAATTCAGGGTCCCAAAGAGGTTGGAGAGTGCTGGGAGCTTCTTGGCAAGCGATGCTGCTTCTCTGCCTCAGGTGCCCTTAAGTATCGCCACCATCTGAGCTTGAGGGGTAGCACCCAGTGGTAAGAGTGTGCTTACAGGCACCACCAATTGTGGAGGCTGCTTATGGCAGGCATCTGCTTCAACAGCACGGTGGTGACTTGGGCTGCGCCGGCCGCATTGTGAGTCTTCAGCCCGAAGTCTGACTTCGGTTGGAAGATGAAAATTTGATTGTAAGGTGGCGAAGCCAACGAATGTTAATGCGAAATGAAGACGACTTTTAACGCAAATCAAAGTATGTGCAGTTTCGCGCCATATTTAATGCAGTTTCCATATGAAAACTCGAACTGCAAGGTTAATTCGATATAGCTGTATTAGATAACAGCCAAGTCTCCGACGAGTATTTTGATGCATTTAGCATACAGTAACAAGGAAAAATCCAAACTGTGGGAACATACTGTGTCTGGTAATTCACTGCAAGAACTGAACTATGGGTTCCAAAACATTTGGCCCCATTACGTGCCGGCGGTGTTATGACAGGAGACGGGTGTTGTCATAGCTCCACCACTAGTCTCTAACTTTTTTTACTCTACAGACCATCCAGGATGCCCTCCTCCGACTACAGCTACTGGGGAAGGTTGTAGCTTTCTGCTGGGTTCCGGGGCATGTCGGCATTGCTGGGAATGAAAGGGCAGATCTCGCAGCCAAGGAGGCTTGTCTCGCCCCACGAGTATCTCAGTGTGCTATCCCCCTGCAAGCACTCACCTCGCTGTTGAGCTCACGGGTTATGCGTCGGTGGGAGGATGAGTGGCTGGAAGTGACTGACAATAAGCTCCGTATAGTCAAGTCCACAACGCGTGTGTGGTGTACTTCCTTTCAGCCCCATCTACGGGACGAGGTTCTCCTCACTCGGCTTCGAATAGGCCACAGCCCTGTGACGTATGGTTACCTGCTCCGGCGAGAGGACCCTCCAATGTGTGGTGCTTGCGGCGTCCAGGTCACTGTGCGCCACGTTTTATTGGATTGCGTTTTATTTTCCGACCAGCGGGCCGCAGCTGACTTGCCAGCGGACCTGCCATCTCTTTTAGGCAACACTCGGACGAATGTGGCTAAAGTTTTAAAGTTCTGTGCCATGTCAAATGTTTTTACAAAGATTTTAGGGAGAGGATTTTAATTTGCTCACTGTGTGACAAGCTAGCCCATATTTTATGTAAGTGGCCAGCCAATAACAATTTCCTGTGACATTCTTGTTGCTAGGTTTCCCCTTTCCTTCGGTTTTACTTTCGTATGTAGCATTTTCCTTCTTTTCCTGTTTTCTTTGAGTGTGTGCTTTAGTTTTCTTAGGTCTGTCCACGTTCGTTCCTTTTAATGTGTGTCAGAGCGCTGATGACCTCGATGTTGAGTGCCCATAAGCCCCAACACACCACCACCACCATCCTCTACAGCATCTTTCATTTCTCCCTTTTGAGAGTTGGGCAGGCTGCTGTGCGTCAGAGTTTGTTCCTTTTAGTTACACATGTCAGTAGGCTGGGAGTGGCGCGGAGGAGTTTGTAAATATTTTGCAGGGGACTTCCAGTTATAGCTTGTGGCATTGCCTGACATTCCACTGAAACCTTCCAGAAACATTGCTTGGAACTAAGGAATTGGAACTGCTTTACTTCTGGCCCAATGTTGACCACTGTTCCAGGACAAGAAATGAAAGTGGGGATTTGGCTCCACAGTGTTTTACTGAAACGTACATTGTGTATTTACACCGACTTAGCAGTGCTGAGAAAGCGAGACACCTCTACATGTAAAAGAAGAGATAGGATATTAATTCCCAAAAAAAACTTATCGGAGAAGTGTTTTGTTAAATGGACTCATTAAAGTAGGTGGAAAAACACTGACATAGGTCACAAGTAAGCAAATTTTTCACGAGAACTAAACGACTGCATGCGCGTCCTCCGTAATGCGCAGATGACAAATGGCGACAGTGTCTTAAATTTAGCCTTGCTGGAGCGACAAAAACAACTCAGACTAAATTAATACTCCGTGTTGCAGTGGAAGAACGCTTATAATGCGTGAGGCAGCGACGAAAATTAAAGGCAAGCTGCGCCGGCCAACACTGAAAAGACGGAAATTTTATGAGCCGAGAGAGACAGCTGGCAGCGGCTGCCGCGCATGTAGCGAGGACTCTGGTACTCACCAGAAATGCGGCCAGCGGTTGAGCTCACTGCGGCAGTGAATAAATATCCACTATCGACTGGTGTTTAGAGTGGTTGCTCCAGGTATACGAAAACCTTTAGAGTCAATAGAGTGAACATTAGGCAGTTAATGTTGTTTTTGTTATTCTGACCTGCTTTAAAGTAGCTCTCCATGTTAGTCTAACATCTGCAAACCGCTCCACCCTTACATAACCATTGCAGCCTACATCCGTTGCAACCTTCTTCTGTGCTCAAGCCTTGGTTTCACTCTGTAATCAACCCCCATCCTCCCCGTCACTGATTCTCTCTCTAACACAAACATATCCAACCATTACCAGACTGACTATGTCTTCAAATCTCTTGATGTGTCGTTTCAACCGATCCATTCTTTTAGTCATTTGATTTAGCACCTCATTAATTTTTCGATCCACTATCTGATATTCACATCACACCATTTCAAAAGTTTCTATTCTCCTCTTGTCTGAAATATTTAAGAGCCATGGTCCACATTATAGCCGGCCGCAGTGGCCGTGAGGTTCTAGGCGCTACAGTCTGGAGTCGAGCGACCACTACGGTCGCAGGTTCGAATCCTGCCTCGGGCATGGATGTGTGTGATGGCCTTAGGTTAGTTAGGTTTAATTAGTTCTAAGTTCTAGGCGACTGATGACCTCAGATGTTAAGTCGCATAGTGCTCAGAGCCATTTGAACCATTTTCCACATCGTAATTCCATACGATCCAGATAAATACCTTCATAAAAGACTTCCGAAACAAACTAGTATTCGATTTTGAAAAATTTCTCTTTTTGAGAATCGTCTCTCTTGCTATAGCTACTTAACATTGTCGGCTGGAGAGCGATCAATGTATTCAATGTAAAGAAAGTTTCACATATGAAATTTTTATTGCCTTGATCCCATAGAGATACACTGGATTACTATCTCGACAGGATTAAGCTACCATGTATAGAGACACAGTGTATATCATGTTCTGCAATAAACCTCATGTTTGATTTCCTACCATCGTAACAGACTCATATTACAAAAGACAGTAGAACATTAAAAAGTATGATTCCTCGTGGCAACACAAGGCCATACAAGTGTGGCGCATCATGAAGTGAAAAATGTGTCTGGGTTGCCTGCTGGCTACATACTGGTGAACTTGTATGTAGCTAGTGGCCAACCCAGACACAGGCAGCAACTCTTGATGTCCCTGCTTTGTATGACTGTCTTGCCATGAGGACACAGTTATATTTCTTAATATTCTACTCTCCTTTGATTATGAATCTCTAAAGATGGTACGAAATCAAATATGCAGTTTATTGCACATCGGCATTTCATAACCTCTACACTGTGCATCTGAAGATGGCAGCTGTTGATACTAGTAATCCAGCATACCTACAAGCGATCCAGGCAATAAAAACTTTCTCTACATTTCACTTATTGCTATAAATATTCTGTATTATACATCCTGTTTATTTCAACCATCATCAGTTATATCGCTACACCACTACTAAAACTCACCTTCTACTTTTTGTGTCCCATTTACTGATCTGATTCTCTATGTATGACCTGATACAATTCGACTACATTCCACTACCTTTGTTTTACATTTGTTAATATCCAGCTTACAACCTCTTTTACTCATTTGGTTCAGCTACTCTCTGCAGTCCCTGACGGAATTACAATGTCATCAGCAAACCTCATAGGTTTGATTTCTTCTCCCTTAACTTTAATTCTTTTTCCAAATCTGTCCGTGTCTCCTTCACGCCTGACAAACGAATACCA
Organism: Schistocerca gregaria; assembly: GCF_023897955.1. Taxonomy (NCBI): domain Eukaryota; kingdom Metazoa; phylum Arthropoda; class Insecta; order Orthoptera; family Acrididae; genus Schistocerca; species Schistocerca gregaria. The sequence continues at coordinate 182,577,723 of NC_064929.1, read as the reverse complement.
AAGGGCATAGGCTGGAACTATGTCTCACTCCATTTTCAGCTACTGTTCCCTTTCTATCTCCTTCCATTTCCATAAATGCAGTCTGTTTTCTATACAGGTTCTAAATAACCGTTTGCTTCTTGTATTTTATTCCTTTAACTTCAGAATATCTAACAGGATATTCCAGCCATCAATATCAAAAGCTTTGTCTATATTTGCAAAGCCATAACCGTATGTTTTCCTCCTTTTTACCTGTCTTCTAAGATAAGTCGTCACGTTAGTTCTGCCTTATGTATTCCTACATTTCTCTGGAACGCAAACCGATCCGCCCCCCCCCCCCCCCCCCCACACGGCAGCTTCTACCATTTTTCGTTTCTCTATAAATAATTCGTATCACTTTTGTGCACCCATGACTTATCAAATTAACAGTTCTGTAATATTCGCACCTGCTAGCACCTTTCTTATTATTAGACTGATCTTGTAGTCAGGAGATATTTTGCCTGTTTCGTAAATCTTGCGTACTACGTGGAAAACTTTTGTCTTGCCTGGCTCTTCGAAGGATTTTACTAATTCTGAAGGAATGCTGTGCACCCCAGGGCGATGACCCGAATTAGATCATTCACCGATCTGTCAAATTCTTCTCTCAGTACCATACCTCACATATCATATTCATCTATTTTCTCTTCCCTTTGCACAGTATTGTCATCAGTTCGTTTGCCTTGAGTAGACGTTCTATTTATGCAGTCTGCAGAGGACCTTACACTGTATTCTTTGAGATGAGGAACTAATGGTGTGAAAAGAAATTTCATGAAGTAATCATGAATTAGCAGTGCTTGTAAGGCATCCATCTGTACAATACATAAAAAAGTCCAATGTGGCTGATGTTGCTGCAGTTGATAATGGCGGTGATGGTGGTCATGATTATGGTAAAGGTGTTTATGGTGCGGAAATTGTGATCATGGTGATAGTTCAGATTGTAATAATTGTGATGATGGTGGTGGTGATGGTGATTGTGATGGTGGTGACATTGTGATTATGGTGATTGTTCAGATAGTGACAATTGTGATGTTGGTGGTGGCGGTGATTGTGTTGGTGGTGGTGGTGATGGTGATTACGACCGATAATTGAAATGCATAACTTTACATACTCTGACTATTAGGCAGAAAAGTATATGTAAGGACACACTCTGTATCTCAGAAATCGTGAGTCACCATGTCAATAAGACGTTAGTGAAGGTCAGCCTTGCAAGAGTTATGGAACGAATCTATTCTTATACAACAAGGCAGTTTTTAATGCAAAGTTTACCTTGCATCACAATAATTATATGTAACCTGTGGAGAAAGTAGTAATTTATGTGAATTATAGTTGTATTAAAGCTGAGTGTAGTTCCTAAATCGTTCGAGTTGTTCCTTTTGTTAGCAGAGTATACTTTTTGTACACCGTCTCTCGACTAATGAACTGCACTCCCACTCCATATGCGCAGTCTGGCGTTACAGAGGGGTAGGTTTTCGGCGAAACTCGTTCCCTATGCTGCTTCAGTTTATAAGCGTTGTTTAGCGCCTCCCACTGCAGTCCAACTCCAGAGCTTTACCCGGCGGTGGTAGGCACGAGAACAAAGGGCAACCGGAATGCGACAAGCTCTCCAGCCCTCCTAGCTTACGGTTCCCCTCCCCATCCGCTCCACCAGCAGTCTGGCGGACTTTGTTACTGCCGCACTATAAATGCGAGAACGTGGTGCACTGGTCTTTTATGTCAGGCTGTTCTCGACCCAACGTACCGTCTGTTTTAGGGGCAGAATCGACCACTGCGGGCGTCTGTGCCACAATGGACGATACGACAGACATACCTTTGAAGAACACAAGCATTACGGAGTAACGAATCATAGGCTGCACCACTATTCTGAGTCATTTTGGTTCCAGAAGGGTACTACATAAAAGATGCCATCTACCACCATTTAATTGCCAGCGTACTGAACATGTGAATACAAAAATCTTCATGTGGGATTTCTTGTGCTTTCTCTACAGAATTCGGCTTAAAAACATGATTATTGTTTTTTGTTAGAGACACGAGGTTTATGGTTTTCAAGCTACAACAAGTTAAGTTCTTTTCCTGGTATTTAATTGCCAGCGTACTGAACAAGTGAATACAAAAATCTTTATGTGGGATTTCTTGTGATGGCAGGGGAATGTTACATATAACGTCACTGCTTCTGAAACATGTAGAAATTAATGCTGTTCCACAGGGTTCAATATTCGGACTACACTTTCAATCGTGTTCGATGTAAGATATACGCTCCTGGAAATTGAAATAAGAACACCGTGAATTCATTGTCCCAGGAAGGGGAAACTTTATTGACACATTCCTGGGGTCAAATACATCACATGATCACACTGACAGAACCACAGGCACATAGACACAGGCAACAGAGCATGCACATTGTCGGCACTAGTACAGTGTATATCCACCTTTCGCAGCAATGCAGGCTGCTATTCTCCCATGGAGACGATCGTAGAGATGCTGGATGTAGTCCTGTGGAACGGCTTGCCATGCCATTTCCACCTGGCGCCTCAGCTGGACCAGCGTTCGTGCTGGACGTGCAGACCGCGTGAGACGACGCTTCATCCAGTCCCAAACATGCTCAATGGGGGACAGATCCGGAGATCTTGCTGGCCAGGGTAGTTGACTTACACCTTCTAGAGCACGTTGGGTGGCACGGGATACATGCGGACATGCATTGTCCTGTTGGAACAGCAAGTTCCCTTGCCGGTCTAGGAATGGTAGAACGATGAGTTCGATGACGGTTTGGATGTACCGTGCACTATTCAGTGTCCCCTCGACGATCACCAGAGGTGTACGGCCAGTGTAGGAGATCGCTCCCCACACCATGGTGCCGGGTGTTGGCCCTGTGTGCCTCGGTCGTATGCAGTCCTGATTGTGGCGCTCACCTGCACGGCGCCAAACACGCATACGACCATCATTGACACCAAGGCAGAAGCGACTCTCATCGCTGAAGACGACACGTCTCCATTCGTCCCTCCATTCACGCCTGTCGCGACACAACTGGAGGCGGGCTGCTCGATGTTGGGGCGTGAGCGGAAGACGGCCTAACGGTGTGCGGGACCGTAGCCCAGCTTCATGGAGACGGTTGCGAATGGTCCTCGCCGATACCCCAGGAGCAACAGTGTCCCTAATTTGCTGGGAAGTGTCGGTGCTGTCCCCTACGGCACTGCGTAGGATCCTACGGTCTTGGCGTGCATCCGTGCGTCGCTGCGGTCCGGTCCCAGGTCGACGGGCACGTGCACCTTCCGCCGACCACTGGCGACAACATCGATGTACTGTGGAGACCTCACGCCCCACGTGTTGAGCAATTCGGCGGTACGTCCACCCGGCCTCCCGCATGCCCACTATACGCCCTCGCTCAAAGTCCGTCAACTGCACATACGGTTCACGTCGACGCTGTCGCGGCATGCTACCAGTGTTAAAGACTGCGATGGAGCTCCGTATGCCACGGCAAACTGGCTGACACTGACGGCGGCGGTGCACAAATGCTGCGCAGCTAGCGCCATTCGACGGCCAACACCGCGGTTCCTGGTGTGTCCGCTGTGCCGTGCGTGTGATCATTGCTTGTACAGCCCTCTCGCAGTGTCCGGAGCAAGGATGGTGGGTCTGACACACCGGTGTCAATGTGTTCTTTTTTCCATTTCCAGGAGTGTATTTATTATCGATTTATTATCGATCACAACAGGGCAGAGAGGAATGGAAATATGCAGAACTGAATGTTCAAAACTCCTGGGTGCGCGTATTTATCGGAACTTCGATTAGAGGTCACATATTATACATTTGCTCACGTACTTGGAACCAACAACATCTATTGTCTGTTTAACTTGATGATTTCGATGATGAAAGTACCTGGAATTTGACATCTTTGGCCCAGCCCCATTAGTTTAAGTTATAAGTGATAATGGTATACTTTTCTGGAATAATTCTACATTTGACTCAAAGTGTCCATCGCACGGAAACGTGCTGTTAGGATGTTGTCTGATGTCCTTGCACTATATGTAGGCAATTACGAGGTTATTGTTAGTGTGTCTAGTGTTTTGTTCTCTTCTGAAGTTTATGGTGAAGATCTTGTCATAATGTGAAAAAAAATTGAATTAAAGATGCAGGCATACGGTGACAATTGTTTTTAAAACAAATTGAAATCATTTCTGTTTGAATGTGCCTTCTGCGCCATACAAGGGCTTCAGTGTAGATAATATCTGTGTGTGGTTCGGTCACATTCCTTAAGCTTTATTGTAAATTAAGATTAAGGTACAAGTCTAATAGTATAAATGGTGTCTGGATATTCATGCAGCGTTTCGCAGAAGTGCCCATATCCATATGTCAAAACAGTATATTACAGTACTTATATAGAGGGTGTAGTTGAATTCCCTTAACAGACTTTGAGGATAGGTTCATTACACCAAAGAGAGGAAAAGTGCCCAGAGAAAATGGAATCTAAGGTGCATACCTAAAGCGCTATGAGCACCTGTTCGTTTTCGCTACTGTGAAACTCAACTGTTTTATCGAACAAGTGCCTCGTTGCTCTTAAGGTGTGTATTTTAGAGTTAATGTTTACTGGACTATTTGTATTCTTTTCGTACATACTGAGTCCTACCATAATATGGAAAGCAAAGAGCTTACAGCTGAGGAGATTTGTTTCACAGTCTTGAAGATTAACAAGTACTCGTAGCTCTTAAGGTATTCCCATGTTTACCAGTTTCTTTTTCTTACTTTGGTGTAACGAAGCTGTCCTCAAATGTAGTAAACGAAATTTAGTTAAAAAAGTGTATATAAAATACTGTGTAACCAGGTGTTCTTTATGGACCGATGACCTAAGCAGTTTAGTCCCATAGGAACTTACCGCAAATTTCGTTGTGGGCACCATTGTGCATTACACAGAGGGTTACGATCACCTTGACATCTTGGAGAGAGAATTCTTCAATAGTTTAATATCGACAGTGACCCACGTGGGACCCGATTATCCCCTATAATTAGCTGCTTCGCGTGGTAAGGTCTGGGCTTAATGGTGGCCATTTCAGTGCGGCTGGAGATGTTGCTGAACCAACTGTTCATGAAGAAATTCGCGCACCTGAACAGCAAAGTGTGTTGGAACTTCGTCCTGCTGTAGTCACAGCTTGCCTTCGAGCTGAGGTATTAACGACGTTTGATCTCCAAATAAGAGTTACCTTTTTCGTGCCCTTGATTCGAACTGGTATCGTAGAGATATCCTGCCGCATGAGATTAGCCGGGTTCCGTTGCCAGTCTTGCACATAGTGGAGAATTTCATTAGAGTAGAAAACTACATTACTTCTGTGTGAACTGAAATACGTCGCACACCCATCATAAAGTAACACTTTCGGGGGAGATTTTATTGAGCCAAGGCGATACACTGTTCCCTTTTGTTTCCTTACGTCTATCACACTTTCTGAAACAAAAGCACGTTTCTAGCAATCAAGCAGAGATACTTTACGATGTGGAGCGTTGCCAAAGCAAGCACACCAATAAAACGACTGTTTATTTTCCGAACGGTATGAAGTGGCGAGGGGTACGGGAACGTCTCAGACAGCTACCATAATACCTGTAAACGTGCAGAAGCGTTCCACATCATAGCATCGACGTGCAAAATTAAAGCACTACCATTCAATGACTGAACACGAAACCTTTTATACAGCATAAAAGTCCAAAACTTGTCAAAACAGGACTGTTTAGGAGACTATAACTTGCGAAACGAAAGATTCTCACGGAGAACTCGCGAAACAGGAGACGAGCGAAACAAGAAGTCGGCCTGTCCCAATAGAAAGAATGTCGAAAACTGTCAGACAAGAAGGACTATCTTCTATGGACACATCTGTAGAGGAGAATATGCGATGAGCGCAGATGTCACTCCATGCTAGGTCAGCCAGAGGTGGGTACCGTTGCTGACTATTGTCAAGATGGGCAACTCGGTTTGAAGTGCCACGAAAATCCCATGTCACTTGCATGAGACCCTTATGCATGAAAAAAACTGCTTTTACCACGCAACGTAAGGGGAATCATCTTGAAATTTCTTCACAGCACAAAGTCTGTGAGAGCTATATAGCGCTACAATTTGTAAACATTATACGTGGAAGCGGGGCACGGTTTTAGCAGGCTAACATTACAAGTAATAAGACCAACAATATCCTAGACAAGTGATTTCGACTGACTTGCGCTCTCCTACGTCTCCTAACGTACTCTGATCCGTTTTTTTTCCGTGGTGATACCTTATGAACGTTGTTTACAAAAGTCTCCATGACATTTTCCCCGAAATACAGAAAGGAATTTTACGTTGTGCACCTGTAATTCCTCAACAAACATTACAACATGTGTTGAACAACAGCAACAACAACAGGAGGAGGAGGAAATTAGTGTTTAAAGTCCCGTCGACAACGAAGTTATTAGAGACGGAGCACAAGATCGGATTATGGAATGATGGGGAAGGAAATCAGCCATGCCTTTTCAAAGGAACCATCCCGGCGTTTGCCTGAAGCGATTTAGGGAATTTACGGAGAACCAAATCAGGATGGCCGGACGCCGGTTTGAACCGTCGTCCTCCCGAATGCGAGTCCAGGGTGCTAACGACTGCGCCACCTCGCTCGGTGTTGTTCAACAACAAGCAACGTCTTATTCAATTATATGAATTAAATACTGGTGCCAACTTCCAACTTTTCTAACGCAATCATTATCCCGTAAGATAGCAGTACTTCTTGGACATCCCGTACTATAGTTATGAATGATGCTGGCGATGTGATAACATATTTTCCCTGGGCCCACCTATCAACTATCGTTGTAATGATGTTCACGCCAAAGACAGGTTTCCATACTGCTCTCCACACTAGGCTGGTGGCATGACCCTTTTTGTGTTATCGTAAGATCTATACTGTTTTTCTGGAGTTCTCTAACTTTTAACATGGGCGGGGGTCCTTGATGTAACAGAGACGCGAAGAAGTCCCACGCTAAAACTTGCAGTTGGCGTTGTCCTAGTGCTTAGCTGGCGTCGTGGGTGTCCAGTCTGTCCCTTATCGTAGGGCCTTCTAGCTTAACGCGGTTCTGCTCTCGGCTTCTGTTCTCGTTTCTCCCCTCGGAACTGCGTCTGTCTCAAGGTGGGAAGGTATGACATGGATTTGGGCATTCTTGTGTTAGTCTGTGGTATTCCATTTGCTCACTCGTTACTCGTATTTCTTTCGTTAATTTAATGTCACGATTTATTCGGAGCTATGTGACATACTACTGGATTTGCTTATCATGTCAGGGTTTTCATGGAAGGTGTTGGACTTGCCTGACACCTTACAATCGACACGTGGCTGCACGATTCGTTACAACCGTGCCGATAAAATGCCTGTCATCTCGACTGCTAGTGATACGGGGCCGTTGGGATCCAGCACGGCGTTCCGTATTACCCTCCTGAACCCACCGATTCCATAATCTGTTAACAGTCATTGGATCTCGACCAACGCGAGCAGCAAAGTCGCGATACGATAAACGGTAATCGCAATAGGCTACAATACGACCCTTATCAAAGTCGGAAACGTGACGGTACGCATTTCTCCTCCTTATACGAGGCATCACAACAACGTTTCACCAGGCGACGCCGGTCAACTGCTGTTTGTGTATGAGAAATCGATTGGAATCTTTCCTCATGTCAGCACGCTGTAGGAGTCGCCACCGGTGCCAACCTTGTGTGAATGCTCTGAAAAGCTAATAATTTGCATATCACAGCATCTTCTTCCTGACGGTTAAATTTCGCGTATGTAGCAAGTCATCTTGGTGGTGTAGCAATTTTAATGGCCAGTAGTGTATATCAGTGACTGTTCCTTCCGTTTGCTGATGGAGAGTAAGTGAGTTTGTGAGCAGGAGACAGAGGAGGAGGGAGACGAATGGCAGAAGAGGGGGGGGGGGGGGAGACGGGAGGGCTGCAACTCTGCTTGCAAGTGTCCCGTGAACCCCCGCCCACTGCGCTGACTTAGTTACGGGCAGGGCAGGCAGAGAGAGCAGTGGAGTAACACGGCCTTCCGGGAACGCGGCCGCGCCTGCCGCCCTAATGGACAAACAATCTGCAGTAAGGAACAGGGCCGCCCTCAGTCCTTTGGCTGGCTCTAGTGACGGCCAGTGGATCGCGATTCAAGAGGATAATGGAGCGTGCTTTAGCCGGACTTTTGCTTGAACTTGCTACGCTCCGAGGTCCCATAAAACTGAAGTGTCGTAACTAGGCTGGGACAACCGGAGCAGTGCCTCAGAACGTATAATATGCAGCACAATGACCTCCTTCGTGCCATCCAGCACAGATTCCCAAAAAAATATCACTCATGTGACACCTAATCTGCGCCTTTCTCACGTAACGCCCTGAAAATCATGCACAAGACAGTCAAGTAAATGTACTGTTTCTTGAACTTCCGACAAGCATTTTTACTCGATATCAAGCTAATGACTATTAAAAAAAGTACAGTTATATAGAGTATTAACCCATTGGGTTAAAGAGTTTTTAGCAAACAGACCACAGCAGGTTGTTCTCAATGGACAGACGTCTACAGACGTTAAAGTAATCTCTGGTGTGCCACAGGGGAGTGTTATGGGACCACTGCTTTTCACAATAGATATAAATGATCTAGTAGATATTGTCGGAAGTTCCATGTGGCTTTTCGCGGATGATGCTATAGTATACAGAGAGGTCGTAGCATTAGAAAATTGCAGAGAAATGTAAGAAGATTTGCAGCGGATAGGCTCTTGGTGCAGAGAGTGGCAACTGACCCTTTACATAGCCAAATGTAATGTATAGCGAATACATAGAAAGGAGGATCCTTTATTGTATGACTATATGATATCGCAACAGACACTGGTAGTAGTTACTTCTGGGAGTATGCGTGCGGAACGATTTGAAGTGGAATGATCATATAAAATTAATTGTTGGTAAGGCCGGTGCCAGGTTGAAATTCATTCGGGGAGTCCTTAGAACATGTAGTCCATCAACAAAGGAGGTGGCTAACAAAACACTCGTTCGGCCTATACTTGAGTATTGTTCATCAGTGTGGCATCCGTACCAGGTCGGGTTGACAGAGGAGATAGAGAAGATCCAAAGAAGAGCAGCGCGTTTCATCACATGGTTATTTGGTAAACATGATAGCGTTACTCATGTGGCACTCTCTCCAAGAGAGGCGCTCTGCATCGCGGTGTAGCTTGCTGTCTAGGTTTCGAGAGGGTGCGTTTCTGAATGAGGTATCGAATATATTGCTTACCCCTACTTATACCTCCCGAGGAGATCACGAATGTAAAATTAGAGAGATTCGAGCGCGCACGGAGGCTTTCTGTCAGTCGTTCTTCCCGCGAACCATACGCTACTGGAACAGGAAATGGAGGTAATGACAGTGCCCTCCGCCACACACCGTTGGGTGGCTTGCAGAGTATAAATGTAGGTGTAGGAGATTTCTTGGTATCCAGGGCACATCATGTTCTCTTTGATGGAGGCTCATCAGAAAAAGTTGAAGTAACATCAGATTACCACAGGGAAGTGTGTTGAGACTCATTTTGCATATTCAAAACGGACAATATTAATTACAACCTCAAACTTTTCATATATAAAGGGGTTTACTAGAATGAAATATTGTCTTAAAATGATGCACAAATATTCACTCAGACCTACGTAAAATTTCAAAATGGCGCAAAGATTGTCAACTTGGCTTGTATCCTTTGAAACATCACATTGAATGCTTCACAAAATGAAAAATAAACTTGTACTGTTATATGACTACACTATCAGTTATCTACAGTTAGGATCAAGCGACCCATACAAACATCAGACTGTTACTGTTTATACGTGAAATGAAATAATCACATACCTCAGTCACAGATAAAGCACTTGAAGTCATTTTCGGAAGACTGGAAAAATCGAGTCAGTCTATAATGGAGATTGCTTACGAAGTGCTATTGCGACCTAGCATTGTGTGTTCCTCAGTAGTGAAGGGTCCATACCAAATGTAACTAACAGGCGATTTTCTTCCTTTTCCTCACTTTTACCTCGTATCGTCACATCGGCAGCGTGTTAATTATGGATGCCCATCGCCACACCTTCCACAACCCCCCTCCTCCCCAGTGAAGGAACTTGTGCATCCCATCTGTCTGCATCTAGTGTTAACCCACGTGAAAATCTATGAAGTTTTCTCTCTCCCTCTCTTCTTCTTCCTTTTTTAGTCCACTGTTCACCTAGTAAGATATGCAAAATCCTTTACAAACCATATCCACGTTGGCCAGCATACTAGCCCTCACCATTAATCCGACAGGTGGATTCGATCCAGGTCTGATGCATAACCTCAGATCCCAGAAGCGGCGTGCTAACGCATGTGACTATTGGGGACATACAGAGACTAACAGTGGATGCTGAAAGTAAGCAAAGCATGGCAGCAGAAATGCTCACAGCTCAAGTGACAGCATCACGAAAATGTTGATAGACGTAAATTATCCTGCGAAAGCCTAGTTACAAAATTTCAGTAACCAGTACTGCATAAACACTCTAGAGGTATTCTCTTCCATAGAGACCACAAAGACAAATTCAGCTTAACTACAGCAAGCACAGAGGCATTTAAGCAGTCATTCCTCTCGCACTCTGTATGTGACTGCAACTGAAAGATACCCAACATGTGGTACAATACTAACTATCCTCTGCCACGCACTATACAGTAGTTTAGTAAGTATGTATGATGATGTGCATGAAGTGCAAAATAAAACTAGTCTGGAAAGTATCTACAAGATGGAGACTCTCTGATGCATAATGGCGTCTATTGTGTGAGTTCATATACCACGATGGGTTGAACCAGCCGGTTAGAGTGGCCGAGCGGTTTAGACCCTACAGTCTGGAACCGCGAGACCGGTACGGTCGCAAGTTCGAATCCTGCCTCGGGCATGTATGTGTGTGATGTCCTTAGGTTAGTTAGGTTTAATTAGTTATAAATTCTAGGGGACTGATGACCTTAGAAGTTGAGTCCCATAGTGCTCAGAGCCATTTGAACCATGGGCTGAACCAAATCTCATCTGAAGAAATGAAACACTGGAATTCCATAAGGCTCCCATTAGACTGGTCAATAGATACGTCTGCTCCTCTCACTCACTCAAATGCGACACTGTGAAGTACTGAGGACAGAGCTTGCAAGAGATGTGCACGAACTGACATGTGACAGCAACCGATTAGTGCGCCGGAGTCAGTTTCCTGCATTCTCTGTGATGGGCCCTACTCCTGTTCATTAACAAGAGTCAGTTGCACGTCAGTATAATACATATTTTCTGGGCCAGTTTTATTTCGCCCACCCTCTATAAGTAGACAAGGGCTCCTGTAAGCACAGGAGCAATATACGGGGTGATTCAGATCACCCTACCGACGTTGTTTTATGCAACCCGCAGTACCTCTTAACATGAACGGTGTTCGAACGTAATCGATATCGGTTGCCACTCAGAGCTTTGGGCATCTGTTAACAAACAGAAGCATACTGTAAAAAACACAAGTGTGGTTTGGCCATGAGTTACACGGTAGTTGTGGACCAAGATATACCTTACTTCTGGCCTGTGTCCATTCTTTCTGAGTGTTGAGTGGTGGTACTGCCATACAGGTTGCGGATGTTTCTACATTTATTCCGTTTATAGCGCTTAATCTTTCGTACATAGATCAGAGAGTATATAGAGGAAAGTTGTTACTTCCACACTTCCCATTTTGGTGTCTCCCGATAATTTGGTTGTTTCTGAGTAAAATACACTTTATAAACAAATATTTCTGCACCATTTACTGTAACCAGAATAAACTTAGAGACATCCAGACCTGAGCCACTACACCGTCAATCACACATAGAAAGATGGGAGAATATTGGATAAGTATGGCAGAACTAAGGTATATCTTTGTCCACAAATACGGTGAAACTTTGCAGCCGATCCTCACTTGTATCTTTCACCGTATGATTCCGTCTGTTAACAGTTGTCCAAAGCTCTAAGAGGGAACTTATGTCGATTACGTGCCTGTGGTCTGTCTGATACCGTTCCTAATATAGACGTAGAGGGGTTACACAAAAGGCGCCAGTATGGGCACCTGAATCATCATGGATTGGGTTGTTTGGGGGATAAGACCAAACAGCGAGGTCATCGGACTTATCGGACTAGGGAAGGGCGAGGAAGGAAGTTGGCCGTGCCCTTTCAAAGGAACCATCCCGGCATTTGCCTGGATGGATTTAGGGAAATCACGGAAAACCTAAATCAGGATTGCCGGACGCGGGATTGAATCGTCGTCCTCCCGAATGCGAGTCCAGTGTGCTAGCCACTGCCCCATCTCGCTCAGTGAATCATATTGTATACGCAATCATTTGCTGGTGACTGGCCAACAATCGCACGAACTCTTGAATATTTTCGTAACCTGATGAGACAAAATAATCCTATTGAATCGCATCGGGACTGAAATAGAGAGAGCACGATTTCAATAATCACAAATGAGACTTCGCATAACTGCGACAGGTATGGGACTTACAACGTGTACTAATAGTTCGCCCCGGCCACTGTTAAATCAGTGCGTACAGAACTGAGGATGAAACATTTTCAGAACATATGAGAATATCTTGGTAACTCGTGGAACATTGTGTAGCATTAATTGTAGGTGCTATACGGAAGCAGGGCGACGTATGAGTCAATTGTGAACTAACACGAAGGAGAGTGACTTTACTGAACTGTGTTCGAGTGACACTTTCACACCCTTTCATTGTTTAAACCCAACCACTTTATTCGTGCGTACTTAAAGACGACTCCCTACCTGGAGGCGAAGTCCAGAATAGTACAAGTTCGCAACAGTACAGTGCCTAATTGTTCTAACCATAAAATCTCTGTGGCCGAACGGTTCTGGGCGCTACAGTCTGGAACCGCGCGACCGCTACGGTCGCAGGTTCGAATCCTGCCTCGGGCATGGATGTGTGTGATGTCCTTAGGTTAGTTAGGTTTAAGTAGTTTTACGTTTTAGGGGACTGATTAACGCAGATGTTAAGTCCCATAGTGCTCAGAGCAAATTTTTTTGGAAAGTATCCTGAGAGGAAACAGGAAGTCCGTCTGTACCAACAAAAGCTGATACTCAGTGACCGTCAAACACAGGCGCTCAGAAACGGAAGACTTCATTCTCTCCACCGCTGGCTTCCCAGCAAAGCTCGGCTCCCCTTCCTCGTAACTGCAGAAGGCGAATCATATTCTAGAAACCACGGAATATTCTCCCTCTTTACAGTTTCTTCCGAACGCCGACCAACCATATGTTGAGCGGAAAATTTAGCGATAAAATACCTATCCTCGTTAATTGGGAATTCATACAATGGCACGCTTATCAGAGTAAGAAACGTCGGAAGTAACTCAGCCTGCGTGCTTTACGAAGTAACGCTTACTTGTTCCTCTCTGCAGCGTCCAAGATTTTCAGAATTTCCGGTTATCCTTCCAGCCTAGCTACAAAAGCGGCCGGCCGCCGCTGTATTGTACGTACACGGTCAGGTGCCCCGACTGTCCGTTTTGGCTACTTCCTGTGTTTAAGTGAAACCAACACACCTGTGCGGGCCTTTCCACCTAGGACCTGAGTTACGCCTGCCGTTCCATTCCACTGGCGTTCCAACCTCTACTAGTATAGGCAATCATTCATTACACCGTTTTAATAATAAAGACACTCCATCACCTTACATGCAATAAGCGTTATGAACTATTTACAAGGTGTATGTGGCAATGTCATCTTCTTTAAATATTCATGTATACGATCTACAACCTATACCTAATTCTGGTTGTAAATCACGTCAAAGTGTGCAGAAGAGTGCTTCTGACTGCGAAATTATAGTCACCTTACAAACTGTGTCCTGGAAGGCGCAGTGCTTAACGCACCTGCCTGGTAAGCAGGAGATCCCAGGTTCCGTTGAGTTCCTGTCCGGTACAAATTTTCACTCGTCGCCTCCAATTCCGAGTAATGTCCTCCTCTTTTCTTAAATTTACATAAATGTATAACAGCTGTAGACTCTACGAGGTGTCTGTTCTTTCGGACATGTTCGAATGAAAAGACACCACCCATTCATGTCTATATATATAAAAGGAAGTCATGTTAGTTACACTATTTATAACTCAAGAACGCCTGGATCGATTTGGCTGAAAATTGGTGGACAGGTAGCTTAGAACCAGCAGACGGACACAGCGTACTCTTTATCCCGTTCGACCGCTATAAAACGTGGTATAACAAGAAGAAGAACAACAAATTGCCCGTGAAGAGCGCCGCGTTAGTATGGCTCGACTTCGTGCTTCTGAATCACAAAAGCAAACTGAGGCGGTCCGTGAAGCGGCTCGGTTGGCGATGCGAAATCGTCGAGCGAACAACAGAGATCAACATGTAGATAATTTTCACGCACAAGAAGAGATTTATCACGTGATGATCTGAATCGAACAGCGTTTAGATACAATCGCAGCACTGTTTACTGCTTACATCCTTGCGTTTGCATTGGGCCAATGGACGTTGTTTGCGAGTATTGTGGCGCACTGAAGTTTTCCGGAGAAACGCACGGATTGTGCTGCCTTAGTGGGAAAGTGAAATTGCGATTATTGACTCCGCCACCTGAGCCATTGTATTCATTGCTATGTGACAGAACGCCTGAATCACGTCATTTTCTTGCAAACGCCCAAAAATACAATAGTTGTTTCCAGATGGCCTCATTTGGGGCAGATGAACTAATCAACAAAGTATTCCCAAACATCATTACTAACTACAAAAGTAATGAGTGGTTGAGCGAGCGAGCAATTTTTTCGGCTAATAATAAAGATATAGATGACCTAAAGTACATAATTCAGAATGAGATCATTGGTAAAATGCATTCATTCAAATCTATTGACTGTGTAACAAATGACGATGAAGCCACCAACTATCCATTTGAATTTTTTATCTCCTTGGATGTGCCTGGCTTACCACCGCACATTTTACGACTAAAAGTTGGCTCCGTAGTAATCATGCTTCCAAACATAAAACAACCAAAACTGTGCAACGGTACGCGTTTGCTGGTAAGTAAAGTGATGAACAACGTTATTTACGCGACGATACTCAAAGGAAAATTCGAAGGCGAGGAAGTTTTCATTTCGAGGATCCCAATGATCCCAACCGATATGCCGTTTGAGTTTAAAATGCTTCAATTTCCGATCCGTCTTGCATTCACCATGACCGTTAACAAATCACAAGGGCAATCTTTGAAAGTTTGTGGTTTACATCTGGAATACGTTTTTCACACGCGCCTGATAATAAAAGGGAAAAATGTCGTGTATCACAAGGTACTTAATTGAAGAGTGGAAGCTATGCACCAAAAAACATAAAGAATAAAGAATCATTAAAATACTTATTTTTTCATTTTTATTTTGTAATAAAAATTGTTGAAACAAGGCCGTGTGAGTAGACCACATTGCATTGGAACTACTGACAGCCTTGGGAGAGCCAGTCCTGACAAAATTCTACCATCTGGTGAGCAAGATGCATGAGACAGGCGAAATACCTTCACACTTCAAAAATAATATAATAATTTTAATCCAAAAGAAAGCAGGTTTTGACATATGTGAAAATTACCCAACAATCAGTTTACTAAGCCACAGCTGCAAAATACTAACGCGAATTCTTTACAGACAAATGGAAAAACTGGTAGAAGCCGACCTCGGGAAAGATCAGTTTGGTTTCCGTAGTGATATTTGAACACGTGAGGCAATACTGACCCTACGACTTATCTTAGAAGCTAGATTAAGGAAAGGCAAACCTACGTTTCTAGCATTTGTAGACTTAGAGAAAGCTTTTGACAATGTTGACTGGAATACTCTCTTTCAAATTCTGAAGGTGGCAGGGGTGAAATACAGGGAGCGAAAGGCTATTTACAATTTGTACAGAAACCAGAAGGCAGTTATAAGAGTCGAGGGACATGAAAGGGAAGCAGTGGTTGGAAAGAGAGTGAGACAGGGTTGTAGCCTATCCCCGATGTTACTCAATCTGTGTATTGAGAAAGCAGTGAAGGAAACAAAGGAAAAATTTGGAGTAGGTATTGAAATCCATGGAGAAGAAATAAAAACTTTAAGGTTCGCCGATGACATTGCAATTCTGTTGGAGACAGCAAAGGACTTGGAAGAGCAGTTGAACGGAATGGACAGTGTCTTGAGAAGAGGATATAAGATGAACATCAACAAAAGCAAAACGAGGATAATGGAATGTAGTCGAATTAAGTCGGGTGATGCTGAGGGAATTAGATTAGGAAATGAGGCACTTAAAGTGGTAAAGGAGTTTTGCTATTTGGGGAGCAAAATAACTGATGATGGTCGAATTAGGGAGGATATAAAATGTAGACTGGGTACGGCAAGGAAAGCGTTTCTCAAGAAGAGAAATTTTTTAACATCGAGTATAGATTTAAGTGTCAGGAAGTCGTTTCTGAAAGTATTTGTATGAAGTGTAGCCATGTATGGAAGTGGAACATGGACAATAAATAGTTTAGACAAGAAGAGAATAGAAGCTTTCGAAATGTGGTGCTGCAGAAGAATGCTGAAGATTAGATGGGTAGATCACATAACTAATGAGGAAGTATTGAATAGAATTGGGGAGAAGAGAAGTTTGTGGCACAACTTGACCAGAAGAAGGGATCGGTTGGTAGGACATGTTGTGAGGCATCAAGGGATCACCCATTTAGTACTGGAGGACAGGGTGGAGGGTAAAAATCGTAGAGGGAGACCAAGAGACGGATACACTAAGCAGATTCAGAAGGATGTAGGCTGCAGTAGGTACTGGGAGATGAAGAACCTTGCACAGGATAGGGTAGCATGGAGAGCTGCATCAAAGCCGTCTCTGGGCTAAAGAACACAACAACACAATAAAAATTGAACTTAACATCCAAAATCTGATTATGTATTGGCTTTAAGGCGGAACCGAGTTAGCACGTCAGTGATATGGGTCATTCAGCGGATTGCTCACATTTCCTTTCTCGAATATTGGTGCGACCTGGCGCAACATTCCACTATTCAGGCACATATCTGTCGTCGAGCGAAAATTACGTCTCGCGTCGAAGCCGTGGGTGCTGCGTCGGCGGACTGGACCGACCTCGTGTAGTGGAGACGTGTCGCGGGCGTTCCCGTGTTCCGCCCACTTGCCGCCGAGCGGCGGGCTCCGCTTTGGATCACGAGCCGCGATTTGACGCGAGGGGGGCACACAGCTGGGCCCGAGTTTGTCACGCGGCAGCTAAATACACTTGACGAGCGGCGGCCCGCCAACAAAGTGGCCAGAATGTGCAGCTGGCGCCAGTCCCGGCCCGGCCAGCTCAGCCGCGGCCTCAACGGCGCGAGTCGCCGGCCTTCATCAGGCTAATAGCGCGCCGAGCAGGAGCAGCCGCCATGCGCTCCCCCAATCTGGCAGAGTGCGGCCGGCGCGGCGTCCGCCGGCGAAGGGGCGGCCGAGGGGAGTCTCGTTAATCGTTGCGAGCGGGCGCCCCTCAGGGCGAGGCGTGCAGCCGTGAGACGGCGTGCAGCGGGTCCCGGCAATCGTGTGCGCTTGGCAGTACGCGCTGACTCCCCTAACGGTTCGCGCTGGCGACAGAGGTCGAACTCGGCGAGAGGCGAGTCTCTTCTGGTACGACGGTAGTCCCAAAAGTAAGGTCTCCTATTTTCTTATAAGTACATAGACCTATTTATTTCTACGATACATCAGTTTACAGCTTGAACATTTAGCTATTTTCAGACATAATCACCATTTCTGTCGATGCCTTTTTGTAGAAGCTCAGCAGTTATTGTTTGCCCAAGTTGAAACATCCCCTTACAAAATTATAAATGACTGTGCTTAAACTCACACACAATACTTTTAGCGCACCGCAAATTGACTTTCAAAAATCCCTACAAAAGAATGGCCCTGACTACCAATAACATATACCGTTCATGAATCACTTTCCTCAAAAAAAATCTTCGTTACTCGAACTACTGCAATACAGCGAGCGCCAGTACTGCCAGCTAAACAAAAGCTTCTAACTACTGAAGGCACTAACTACTGATAGGCATAGTTAGCAAGTTAGCAAATGAAACATCTTAATAGAGAATAAAAAATGTATTTACCTTAATAGTCTACAAAAGTCATTATATATATCAGTTCATGACATCCGGTATTACAAATTTACTCGTTCTGATGGACACACGTCCAGATCATCCGCTCTCAAAACATACACTCCTGGAAATTGAAATAAGAACACCGTGAATTCATTGTCCCAGGAAGGGGAAACTTTATTGACACATTCCTGGGGTCAGATACATCACATGATCACACTGACAGAACCACAGGCACATAGACACAGGCAACAGAGCATGCACAATGTCGGCACTAGTACAGTGTATATCCACCTTTCGCAGCAATGCAGGCTGCTATTCTCCCATGGAGACGATCGTAGAGATGCTGAATGTAGTCCTGTGGAACGGCTTGCCATGCCATTTCCACCTGGCGCCTCAGTTGGACCAGCGATCGTGCTGGACGTGCAGACCGCGTGAGACGACGCTTCATCCAGTCCCAAACATGCTCAATGGGGGACAGATCCCGAGATCTTGCTGGCCAGGGTAGTGGACTTACACCTTCTAGAGCACGTTGGGTGGCACGGGATACATGCGGACGTGCATTGTCCTGTTGGAACAGCAAGTTCCCTTGCCGGTCTAGGAATGGTAGAACGATGGGTTCGATGACGGTTTGGATGTACCGTGCACTATTCAGTGTCCCCTCGACGATCACCAGAGGTGTACGGCCAGTGTAGGAGATCGCTCCCCACACCATGATGCCGGGTGTTGGCCCTGTGTGCCTCTGTCGTATGCAGTCCTGATTGTGGCGCTCACCTGCACGGCGCCAAACACGCATACGACCATCATTGGCACCAAGGCAGAAGCGACTCTCATCGCTGAAGACGACACGTCTCCATTCGTCCCTCCATTCACGCCTGTCGCGACACCACTGGAGGCGGGCTGCACGATGTTGGGGCGTGAGCGGAAGACGGCCTAACGGTGTGCGGGACCGTAGCCCAGATTCATGGAGACGGTTGCGAATGGTCCTCGCCGATACCCCAGGACCAACAGTGTCCCTAATTTGCTGGGAAGTGTCGGTGCGGTCCACTACGGCACTGCGTAGGATCCTACGGTCTTGGCGTGCATCCGTGCGTCGCTGCGGTCCGGTCCCAGGTCGACGGGCACGTGCACCTTCCGCCGACCACTGGCGACAACATCGATGTACTGTGGAGACCTCACGCCCCACGTGTTGAGCAATTCGGCGGTACGTCCACCCGGCCTCCCGCATGCCCACTATACGCCCTCGCTCAAAGTCAGTCAGCTGCACATACGGTTCACGTCCACGCTGCCGCGGCATGCTACCAGTGTTAAAGACTGCGATGGAGCTCCGTATGCCACGGCAAACTGGCTGACACTGACAGCGGCGGTGCACAAATGGTGCGCAGCTAGCACCATTCGACGGCCAACACCGCGGTTCCTGGTGTATCCGCTGTGCCGTGCGTGTGATCATTGCTTGTACAGCCCTCTCGCAGTGTCCAGAGCAAGTATGGTGGGTCTGACACACCGGTGTCAATGTGTTCTATATATCTCAGTTTATGATATCCGGTATCTCAAATTTACTCTTTCTGATGTACACACGTCCAGATCATCCGCTCTCAAAACTCCGCCATCCCTCTCCCCACATCCACCACTGCTGGCGGCTCATATCCAACTGCACAAAGCTACGCGATGTTAACAGCCAACTGACCAACACTACAATACCAAGTTCCAACAATGCAAACCAGCCGCAGACTGCACACAGCACAGTCCGTGATTTTCATACGGAGCGCTACGTAACGTTACCAACATTAAAACCTGAACAGTCTACTTACAAAGTCATACCAGTTCGCCGCCATACTGTTCAGAAAGTTATGAACTGGCGTGATTGTTGCTTGGTCTCAGATGTAAAGTGGTATGCTCAGGTTTCGTGACCCGTGACAATTGAGTCCAGAAAGTTGTCCTGTTCGGCTGCAAGGCGCTGAAGAAATGCGCGGATCGACTCGCACTCGGGAGGACGACTGTTCAATCCCGCGTCCAGCCATCCTGATTTAGGTTTTCCGTGATTTACCTAAATCGCTCCACGCAAATGCTGGGATGGTTCCCTTGAAAGGGCAACGGCCGTCTTCCTTCCCTGTCCTTCCCTCATCCGATGAGACCGATGACCTCGCTGTTTGGTCTCTCCGCCAAACAACCCAACCCAAATGCGCGGGAAGCATCAACTTGTTGCCGCATGTGGTCCTCAGTCAGCATGCGTGGCACCCATCTTGCGCACACCTTCCGGTAGTTCAATGTTTCCGTAAAAATTCTGTGAGCGGTGCTTCGGAAAACCTCAAGAACCAATGTGCACAGATCATCCAGGGTGATCCGCCGACCTTCACGCATGCTTTGCTCAACCTTCGACGCTGTCTCCTCACAAATTAACTGTCTCCCGCTCCTTTGTTTGTCGTGAATTTCGGTCCGACCAGCTGCAAACTCTCTACACCACTTACAAACATTTTTGACGTCCATGCACGACTCACCATACACGTCCGTCAATTGGCGATGGATTTCAATCGGCGCAGCGCCCTTTGCGGTCAATAACCGAATAACTGCGCGCAATTCTTACTTGGCGGTAACATCCAACGGGAGCTCCATTCTCAACGGCTGCCAAGCCAAGACTGAGCGCCTTAGGGCGGCGTGCGCATGTTTACACACAGCGCGTGAAGCACTCTTCATAACAGTGTGACCAACTGCCACACAAACACAGTTCCGTACTTGTAAAAAAAATCGGAAACCTTACTTTCGGGATTACCCTCGCATGCCATTTCCAGTTGAAGGCACTCGTCGGCGATTAGATGTCGTAAACCTTCAGCATTTTGAACACGGCTGCACTACGACAACAACAGTTTGTAACACCGAAAATGCAGGATGCATGGCACCTGCTACCGATAATTTTTTTTTTTTTTTGGAATTATATGTAAATATTTGTAATTCAATTGCTTTCTTTTAATAAGTAAGAACATTGCTTCACTGTATGAGTACATATAGGTACAAGTCTGTTGACGTTTCATTGTATTTATCTGTGTTTTACTGTCAAACTTATAAGCTCTGAGAAAAAAGCCGAAGGAATTGTTATTTGCATCGACTAGCAGCGATAATAGCAGTGCTTGTTTATGCCGCTCACACACCGCGGCCGCGTATTTACTTCCTTGATGGCGGGGAGCCACGATGTCGGTAGGGAGTTGTTGCACAGAGCGCGCGGAGAGAGCGGGAGACGGGTTCCAGCGCTGGTAGTGTGCGGAGGTGTGGTGTTAACGCCCTAGCAGTAGAGAGTACCATTTCGGCGCCATCATGTACACGCCCCGGCCAGACAACTAGTAGCAGGAGGAAGGACAGTGGACGCGCGGAAGAGGTGGTATTAATTATGACTGCCCGTTCCTGTGATTAGCCGTGGCCCCACAAGACGCTACCGTCTTCAGCTACAGCAGCAGTTCCAGCAACACAGATTCGTCGTCGGCTCCGAGTTCCGTCGCACGCACAGCACTAAAGTAAGACTAAAGTTATAATCTTCTGGGTTATTAGGTCGAGTCATGTTTCTTCTAAAATGATCGACGTTTCGACCCCTGTGCTGCTAGCAGTAGTGGACACCAGAAGATCCTGAGGAAGATCCCAGCAGAGGGGTCGAAACGTCGATCATTTTAGAAGAATCATGACGCGGTCTAATAATCCAGAAGATTTAAACTTCAGTGGCAAAGGCCACGAAAGTCTGCAGACTTACATAAAGTAAGACTGTTCATTGGTAGAAAGTATTAACGGCTAACCCAGCAGCACAACTGAATATGGTTTGATTAATTAACTTTATTTAAATAATAATCAGTTAAATTCAGGGTGATTGTGTGCTCATTGCCCCCAGACATTGTTACCAAGCAGGGCCCTTGTTCCCTTTTTACCTTATATGATGAAGATTGAGAATCTATCACTGGAAAAAGTCCAAATCTAAAGAAAATGCACAAATTAAGAGTGCCGAAGTTTTATTTATTTTACATATAGATTGGAGCACATGGCTGTTTGGTTTAGTACGTATTCTAGTATTTATTTCTGTTCAAGTCAGTAAAAAAGGCTGTTGTTCAGACAATCAATATGAAATCCAATTTGAAAATTAAGTAACTGCAAAGTAAAAAGTGATTGCCTTTCTCTAAATTTCTTTGATGACGTTATGTTAGCGTCTCTAAAAGTCATTGTTCACGTAACGAAGTTCAATACAAACATACAATTTAACTGCATATTTAAAAATCATTACTCGACTGTCTTTTTCAGAATTTAATGACAAACTTTACGTAAAAGTGACTTCTCAGTTTTCTTTATCATTACATACTCACTGAGAATTAGTGCCAAGAAACGTTACAACTTTCAGTTGCAACGTAAGTGTTTAATAATAAACGTTTTTCTTTCCCATCATCTTGTACAGGATTTTGGATGTAAATCGACCTAGTGGGCTGGCGACCGTAATTATTTCCTTTTCGTTCATTAGTGTAACTTTTGGATTCATGATCAGTGGTACCCCTTCTTTGTCCAGTGTTGTTCGTGAGTGAATGCACAAAACAATTATCGTTGTTCCAAATTGTAGCCCTGTTCGGTTTAATTATTTTTTTAATTTTTAGTAGACTTTTCTATCAGAAAGATCGGTTGTACACTTTCCCCGTAATTTTCGATATTATTTCTTCGGGAAAGATAGCCTTATCCAATTAGAAAAATTTCATTAGGTATACACGCGATCCACGGTCATACTTTGTATCGCACGCAGGATAGGCCGATTAGTAAGGGGAGGGTACAAGTTGTTTTTCGACGTAGCTGCCACCGAAATTTAACATTTCACATAGCGTTCAATCAGTTTGAAGGAACCACTCTAGCAGAAATCATTTCCCTATGATATAAAAATTTTCGGTCAGCCAACTCCACCTCATCTACATCTACATTTATACTCCGCAACCCACCCAACGGTGTGTGGTGGAGGGCACTTTACGTGCCACCGTCATTACCTCCCTTTTCTGTTCCAGTCGCGTATGGTTCGCGGGAAGAACGACTGTCTCAAAGCCTCCGTGCGCGTTCGAATCTCTCTAATTTTACATTAGTGATCTCCTCGGGAGGTAAAGTAAGGGGAAGCAATATATTCGATACCTCATCCAGAAACGCACCCTGTTGAAACCTGGCGAGCAAGCTACACCGCGATGCAGAACTCCTCTCTTGCAGAGTCTGCCACTTGAGTTTGCTAAACATCTCCGTAACACGTCACGCTTACCACATGACCCTGTGACGAAACGCGCCGCTCTTCTTTGGATCTTCTCTATCTCATCCGTCAACCCGATCACCTCAGCGTTGGGTTCCATGTGTAGTGGCGCGTGGTTCATCCTCCACACTCTGTGCCTCCGTTCCCTGAATATGCAACCCCAGTAATTAATCATTTGACGAGAAATGAACTCTTCACCACACACACGGTCTCCAGTCGTTCATGGATGACGAACGCACTAGTCCAACGTGCCCCTTCATAGGCGGCCAGGCTATAAGTACACTTCCGTTTGCCACCGCGACTTGTACTCGATTGAGCTCGGGCACGCCGGTCTGCCAGTACTCTCTTTTCTTTGGCGCTCTGTGCATGCGCCATTCCTCCACCGCTGATGCCTCTGCTGCCTCTAACAAGCAAAGGGTGTGGATTCATATGGCATTTATGTAAGTCTGCAGGCTATCGTGGCCGTCGTCCGTGAAGTTAAAATCTTCTGGGTTATTAGGCCGCGTCATGTTTCTTCTAAAATGTTCGACGTTTCGACCCCTCTGCTGGCATCTTCCTCAGGATATTTTGGTGTCCACTACTGCTACAACACTGTCAAAGACGAATGTCACGTCCACTTGTGTAGTTTTCTGGCGTTCGTGCTGGAGATGTGATAGTATTGGTTAAAATTCATATGGCTACCGCTTCTCTTATCTTTCTTCTATAAATTTTTGTTTCTTTATCCAGTACACGTACGTTATTAAAATCGATGTCACAGCCACAGTTCTCGAGATGTTGCGCTACTGACGATTTTGCACTTTGTTTCGCCGTTCGTGTTGCTTAATGTGTTCTTTAACATTTCTTCCCGTTTCGCCTATATACAATTTGCCGCAGCCACATGACACTTGATAGACGCCTGCATTGTGGAGGTAATCAAGTGGATCCTTCTTCGGTCGGAAAAAGTCTTTTATTTTGTTTTGACTAAAGAAAGATGTCTGAATGCCATTTTTCTTTAAAATTCTGCTTATGCGGTCAGTGACCCCATATGGCGTTGGTTTGTGTCACCTAGATCAAAGACAATGAGGATACATTATGCAACCTGTTGCAATAAATGCATGAGCCTCAGTATTTGTTTCTCTGGTATCCACGCTCTCGACTCTCCCTCAGTCGGCATGCATCTATTAACATGGTCTGTTATTGTAAGACATTGGTTATACTGATGTGCCAAGCCCTTGATTCTAGGGGCCTATAAGTTTTACATGTGGACGTACAGATCATCGCCGACACATCTCATGTGAAGATAGCTTAACTGACTGATTGCTAATGTCAAGTATGTAAGTACTACCTGTCCTCTGTTGGTGTGTATCATGTTCTTTGTGACATTCCTACACTTGTTGTAGATAGTGGTTTCTGAAACTTCCTGGCGGATTGAAACTGTGTGCTGGCCTGAGACTCGATCTCGGGACCTGTGCCGTTCGCGGGCAATCACGACTCACGATCCGTCTTCACAGCTTTAATTCCGTCAGTACCTCGTCTCCTACTGTCCAAACTTCAGAGAAGCTCTCCTGCAGTCCTTGCAGAACTAGCGCTCCAGTTTTAATCTGCCAGGAAGTTTTATACCAGCGCACATTCCGCTGCAGAGTGAAAATCACGTTCTAGTAACATCCTCCAGCCTGTGGATAAGCCATGTCTGCGCAATATCCTTTCTTTGAGGAGTGCTAGTCCTGCTATGTCTGCAGGGGAGCTTCTGTGAAAATTGGAAGGTAGGAGACGAGGTACTGGCAGGAGTACAGCTGTGAGGACAGGGCACTAACCGTGGTTGGGTAGCTCAGATGGTAGAGCATTTGCACTTCAAAGGCAAAGGTCCCGAGTTAGAGTCTCTGTCCAGCACACAGTTTTAATCTGCCAGAACGTTTCATACCAGTGCACACTCCGCTTTCTTTCTGGAGAGTAGTTTCTGCTCGGGAATTAATATTGCTCTATGGCGTTTCGATTGTAACCTATGTTATCACGTTGTATGCAGATTTGTCCGACAGAGGAAGACGGGTTTAAATACGTCGAAACAATGGTAAATGGTATTTGTAAACTGCCATTTATTGCAACTGGTTGGCTGCCTATTACACCTGCTGTCGCTTAAAGCTACCATACAAGGGTGCGTTGATCGGTAGGTTACACCTGTGGTGCAGAATAGTCCCACACATTTCTACAGCATTAGGATTGTGTGATTTTTAGCGGGCCATACGAGTTGTGAAAGGGCGCATGAGTGTTTATCAAAACCAGGAACGCTGGCCTGATAATACTGTCGTTATCTTGCAAGCTGGAGTGTCCGCGGCATACTCATCTTGAAGATGTGGAAGGAAAGCAGTTGATCATAGCGTATTTTGAAACAAACACCATGGTTCCTGTTCGTGGGAACTATATCGTCTCTGCCTCTTCTTTGGTATTAAATCGTTTTGAAATGTAAATGCAGCTTACACATACCCCGACAATTAAGCTGCTACACAGGCAAAAATTTTAGTAAAAATGGGTACAGTTTTGCTTGCAATGATTTAATTACGTTATCCAAACTCGCGGCTAGCTCACAGACAATTACAATGAAAATATCACTGCTTTGGCCCGATAAATTGTTGCGAAGATAGAGGCGATAAAACCACTTACGTAGCGTAAGTATTACTCGACAGAAATAAATTTAATTGCAAATTCAAAGATACCCAGAAGCAAACCTAAGCCTGTTGCTTACTTCAGTTACATTTATCTATGCAACCGCATAAAAATCCTGATAAGATGAACTTCGCAAATACCAATGCTTGAAAATTAATATCAAAATTCAAAGTATTTATTTTGTTACTTTGTATTTCTAACTTAGAGAAAACTTTTGACAAAGTTGACTGCAATACTGTTTTCAAATTCTAAAGGTGGCAGGAGTAAAATACAAGGAGCGAAATTCCAATTACAGCTTGTACAGAAACCAGATGGCAGTTATAAGAGTCGTAGGGCACGAGAGGGAAGCAATGGTTGGGAAGGGAGTGAGACAGTGTTGTAGCCTATGCCCGATCTTATTCACTCTGTATATTGAACAAGCAGTAAAGGAAACAAAAGAAAACGTTGGAGTAGGAATTAAAACCCATGGAGACGAAATAAAAACTTTGAGGTTTGCCAATGACATTGCAATTTTGTCAGAGACAGCAAAGGACCTGGAAGAGCAGTTGAATGGAATGCACAGTGTTTTGAAAGGAGAATATAAGATGAACATCAACAAAAGCAAAACGAGGATAATGGAATGTAGTCGAATTAAATCAGGTGATGCCGAGGGAGTTGGATCAGAAAATGAGACACTTAAAGTAGGAGATGCGTTTTCTATTTGGTAAGGAAAACAACTGATGATGGTCCAAGTAGAGAGGATATAAAATGTAGACTGGTTATTGGAAGGAGAGCGTTTGTGAAGAAGAAAAATGGTTCAAATGGGTCTGAGCACTATGGGACTTAACTTCTAAGGTCATCAGTCCCCTAGAACATAGAACTACTTAAACCTAACTAACCTAAGGACATCACATACATCCATGCCCGAGGCAGGATTCGAACCTGCGACCGTAGCGGTCGCGCGGTTCCAGACTGTAGCGCCTAGTACCGCTCGGCCACTCCGACCGGCTTGTGAAGAAGAGAACTATGTTAGTATCGAAAATAGATTTAAGGGTCAGGAAGTCTTTTCTGTAAGTATTTGTATGGAGTGTAGCCATATATGGAAGTGAAACATGGAAAATAAATAGTTTAGATATGAAGAGAACAGAAGTTTATGATATGTGGTTCTACAAAATAAACTGAAGATTAGATGGTTAGATCATGTACCTAGTGAGGAGGTGCTGAATATAATTGGGGAGAAGAGGAGTTTGTGGCACAACTTGACTAGAAGAAGATATCAGTTGGTAGGACATATTTTGAGGCATCAAGTGATCACCAATTTAGTACTGAAGGGAAGCAAGGAGCGTAAAATTCGTAGAGGGAGACCAACAGATGACTACACTAAGTAGATTCAGTAGTTACTCGGAGATAAAAAGGCTTGCACAGGACATAGTAGTATGGTGAGTTGCGTCAAACCAGTCTCTGAATTGAAGACCACAACAGCAGCAACCAAGTCTTTCTAACATTAATGAGATAGTATTTCTATGCATAGAAAGAATGTCTTTACATTGTACAGTTTTACTTAGATACTAAAATCTATATTTTATTAATATTTTAATAGAAAATATATATCAACGAGTTGTGTGTTTTTATAATTATAGGTCGTATTAGCTATGGTGCATATCGACAGAAATACGCTAAATTTTGTATTTTCATTACACTTCACACTTACACGTGTGGTATAGGTTTAGTTTAATTTTTATAGGGCTTTTCAGGAGACGTCACAGAACCCGAATTAGTGGTCCAAATTACGGTACGAAAAACACCCTCATAAGAACACAAAATCTTCTCTGGTCTGAACTGCACACTCGACACTCCGCAGTCTGAACACCTCATTCGGCACATGGAGCAAACGACGCCTCGCATCATCTACAAAGAGGCAAAACCGCGATTGCAACTGTACAGTTTCTCTGTTATTCAGCCGACTGAAGGCATGGAGCCTCTTGTGCTGCTAGGTGCAATGGCCTCCCGCTACGTAACGTAAAATTTTGTCCTCAGCCACTGGCAAGCCTATCGCTGCCGACTGACCGCCGTCTATCCTTCGCCAATTGGATCTCCTGGGTGTTGTCAGTTTTAGTGACCCGAAGCCGCTACTGCTCGGTAAAGTAGATCCTCAACCGACATCAGATTGCACCCTTCCCAACCCTCCTATATATAAAAAAAAAAAAAAAAAAAAAAAAAACTAAGCTCCTTCCGAACAGGATATGAAGGCCCAACGGTACCGACCGGCCGCCGTGTCATCCAGAGCCCATAGGGGTCACTGGATGCGGATGATATATACGGGGGGGGGGGGGGGGGCGCTCCTTTTGGCGTGGTACACGGCTCGGCATGTCTATCGCACGTCGAGACTGGTTCAGATGGACTAATTTTTAATAGCACGTATTCTACACAGTAAGTTGTAAAGAGGCTGTTGACAGTAAGTGATGCAGTAGTGAAACGTCCCCTTAGAAAAATTAGTGAATTACTGTGCTGATGAACCTCTTACGTAATTTGATTTTCAAACAACTGAGCAAAACTGAACGTTCTCATCCATAACTCTCTTTAAAGATTCTGATCAACACTAAACTGACACACAATATTTTTTGCGCCACGCAATCTGACATTCAAAAATCCGTACAAAAGAATGGCCCTGACTAAATTAACCTATGATGTTGTTGTGGTCTTCAGTCCTGAGACTGGTTTGATGCAGCTCTCCATGCTACTCTATAGTGTGCAAGCTTCTACATCTCCCAGTACCTAGAGCAACCTACATTCTTCTGAATCTGCTTAGTGTATTCATCTCTTGGTCTCCCTCTACGAATTTTACCCTCCACGCTGCCCTCCAATGCTAAATTGGTAATCCCTTGATGCCTCAGAACATGTCCTGCCAATCGATCCCTTCTTCTGGTCAAGTTGTGCCACAAACTTCTCTTCTCCCCAATCCTATTACTTCCTCATTAGTTATGTGATCTATCCATCTAATCTTCAGCATTCTTCTGTAGCACCACATTTCGAAAGCTTCTATTCTCTTCTTGTCTAAACTATTTATCGTCCATGTTTCACTTCCATACATGGATACACTCCATACAAATACTTTCAGATATGACTTCCTGACACTTAAACCTATACTCGATGTTAACAAATTTCTCTTCTTCATTGCCATTGCCATTGCCAGTCTACATTTTATATCCTCTCTACTTCGACCATCATCAGTTATTTTGCTCCCCAAATAGCAAAACTCCTTTACTACTTTAAGTGTCTCATTTCCTAATCTAATTCCCTCAGTATCACCCGACTTCATTCTACTACATTCCATTATCCTCGTTTTGCTTTTGTTGATGTTCATCTTATATCCTCCTTTCAAGACACTATCCATTCCATTCAACTGCTCTTCCAAGTCCTTTGCTGTCTCTGACAGAATTACGATGTCATCGGCGAACCTCAAAGTTTTTATTTCTTCTCCATGGATTTTAATGTCTACCCCAAATTTTTCTTTTGTTTCCTTTACTGCTTGCTCTATATAGAAATTGAATAACATCGGGGAGAGGCTACTACCCTGTCTTACTCCCTTCGCAATAACTGCTTCCCTTTCATGTCCCTCGACTCTTATAACTGCCATCTGGTTTCTGTACAAAATGTAAATAGCCTTTCGCTCCCTGTCTTTTACCCCTGCCACCTTTAGAATTTGGAAGAGAGTATTCCAGTCAACATTGTCAAAACCTTTCTCTAAGTCTACGAATGCTAGAAACGTAGGTTTGCCTTTCCTTAATCTTTCTTCTAAGATAAGTTGTAAGGTCAGTATTGCCTCACGTGTTCCAACATTTCTACGGAATCGAAACTGATCTTCCTCGAGGTCGGCTTCTACTAGTTTTTCATTCGTGTGTAAAGAATTCGTGTTATTATTTTGCAGCTGTGACTTATTAAACTGATTGTTCGGTAATTTTCACATCTGTCAACACCTGCCACTTTTGGGATTGGAATTATTATATTCTTCTTGAAGTCTGCGGCTATTTCGCCTGTTTCATACATCTTGTTCACCAGATGGTAGAGTTTTGTCAGGACTGGCTCTCCCAAGGCCGTCAGTAGTTCCAATGGAATGTTGTCTACTCAGGGGGCCTTGTTTCGGCTCAGGTCTTTCAGTGCTCTGTCAAACTCATCACGCAGTATAGTATCTCCCATTTCATCTTCATCCACATCCTCTTCCATTTCCATAATATTGTCGTCAAGTACATCGCCCTTGTATAGACCCTCTATATACTCCTTCCACCTTTCTGCTTTCCCTTCTTTGCTTAGAACTGGGTTTCCATCTGAGCTCTTGATGATCATACAAGTGGTTCTCTTTTCTCCAAAGGTCTCTCTAATTTTCCTGTAGGCAATATCTATCTTACCCCTAGTGAGATAAGCCTCTACATCCTTACATTTGTCCTCTAGCCATTCCTGCTTAGCCATTTTGCACTTCCAGTCGATCTCATTTTTGAGACGTTTGTATTCCTTTTTGCCTGCTTCATTTACTGCATGTTTATATTTTCTCCTTTCGTCAATTAAATTCAATATTTCTTCTGTTACCCAAGGATTTCTACTAGCCCTCGTCTTTTTACCTACTTAATTATCTGCTGCCTTCACTACTTCATCCCTCAAAGCTACCCATTCTTCTTCTACTGTATTTGTTTCCCCCATTCCTGTCAATTGTTCCCTTACGCTCTCCCTGAAACTCTGTACAACCTCTGGTTCTTTCAGTTTATCCAGGTCATATCTCCTTAAGTTTCCTCCTTTTTGCAGTTTCTTCAGTTTAATCTACAGGTCATAACCAATAGATTGTGGTCAGAGTCCACATCTGCCCCGGGAAATGTCTTACAATTTAAAACCTGGTTCCTAAATCTCTGTCTTACCATTATATAATCTATCTGATACCTTTTAGTATCTCCAGGGTTCTTCCATGTACACAACCTTCTTTCATGATTCTTAAACCAAGTATTAGCTATGATTAAGTTGTGCTCTGTGCAAAATTCTACCAGGCGGGTTCCTCTTTCATTTCTTAGCCCCAATCGATATTCACCTACTACGTTTCCTTCTCTCCCTTTTCCTACTGCCGAATTCTAGTCACCCATGACTATAAAATTTTCATCATCCTTCACTATCTGAATAATTTCTTTTATTTCATCATACATTTCTTCAATTTCTTCGTCATCTGCATAGGTAGTTGGCATATAAACTTGTACTACTGTAGTAGGTGTGGGCTTCGTGTCTATCTTGGCCACAATAATGCGTTCACTATGCTGTTTGTTGTAGCTTACCCGCATTCCTATTTTCCTATTCATTATTAAACCTACTCCTGCATTACCCCTATTTGATTTTGTGTTTATAACCCTGTAGTCACCTGACCAGAAGTCTTGTTCCTCCTGCCACCGAACTTCACTAATCCCCACTATATCAAACTTCAACCTATCCATTCCCCTTTTAAAATTTTCTAACCTACCTGCCCGATTAAGTGATCTGACATTCCACGCATTGATCTGTAGAACGCCAGTTTTCTTTCTGCTGATGACGACATCCTCTTGAGTAGTCCCCGCCCGGAGATCCGAATGGGGGACTATTTTACCTCCGGAATATTTTACCCAAGAGGACGCCATCATCATTGAATCATACAGTAAAGCTGCATGCCCTCGGGAAAAATTACGGCCGTAGTTTCCCCTTGCTTTCAGCCGTTCGCAGTACCAGCACAGCAAGGCCGTTTTGGTTATTGTTACAAGGCCAGGTCAGTCAATCATCCAGACTGTTGCCCTTGCAACTACTGAAAAGGCAGCTGCCCCTCTTCAGGAACCACACGTTTGTCTGGCCTCTCAACAGATACCCCTCCGTTGTGGTTGCACCTACGGTACGGCTATCTGTAAACGTTTCGTAAATCCTATACGTTTCGTAATTCACTTACCTCACCAAAAATCTTCGTTACTCGAACTACTGCAATACAGCGAGCGTCATTACTGCCAGCTAAATAAAAGATTCAAGCTACGGAAGGCACTAACTACTGACAGGCATAGTTAGAAAATGAAAGATTTTAATAGAGAACAAACAATGTATTTACCTTAATAATCATAATATATATAGCAGTTCATGACATCCATTCTCACAAATGTCCTGTTTCTGAAGGACACACGTCCAGATTATCCGCCCTCAAAAATTCGCCATCTCACTCCCCCACATCCATCACTGCTGGCGGCTCACCTCCAACTGCGCAACGCTACGCGCTGTTAACAGCCAACTGCCCAACGCTACAATTGGAAACAACAATGCAAACCAGCCACAGACTGCACACAGCACAGCCAGTGATTTTCATACAGAACCCTACGTGGCGTTACCAATATAAAAACCTAAATAGCCTACTTACAGTAGTCTGGATTTTCTGGGGAAGTCTGCGCCGCATGTTTAAAAGAGGGCGGGGACGGCAATGTGTCTCTTTGAGACGGGACGGCCAAGTGTCTTTCGCATTGCTTGAGACTGATTGGTAGAGAGAGGTCGGAGCTGAGACCTGGCCGCATACCTTTTGGTGATAGAAATTAACGCGTCATCCATCCCTGCTCTTTGAAACATTCACGTCACTTCAGTGGGGACTTAAGACACAGTCTGCAGTGATCAGGACTGTGTTTTATTTTTGGCAGTTGCTCAGGAGCACTTGCATTTTTGCGGGTGAAGCCGACTTCGACTTCGATTTATTATTTTAATTCAGTTTTCCAGTTTACCAGTGGCGACTTCCATTACTTTTCGGTACTGGTCGGTACTTGAGATCATTGCATAATGTGACAATTAGACAATCGCCTATTTGTATTAGCATGGGGTTTGTCTTCGTTTGATTTTAGATGTGAAGACAATCTGTTTTTTTCCAGCTATTTTATTTATTTCATTTGCGCAATGTGTTTGCGAACCACCGTATTGGGTTCAAAATGTTTCAAATGGCTCTAAGCACTATGGGACTTAACTTCTGAGGTCATCAGTCACCTAGGCTTAGAACTACTTAACCTAACTAACTTAAGAACATCTCACACATCCATGTCAGAGGCAGCATTCGAACCAGAGACTGTACCAGCAGTGCGGTTCCGTACTGAAGCGTCTAGAACCGCTCGGTCACAATGGCCGGCACCGTATTGGGGTCTCTAGCTGAGCTTCACTTCTCTTCATTGTGCAGAGTTTATCCACCAACCTATGAAATTTTGTGTGATGTTAAAAGCAGTCCACAGCTCGTGGTCGTGCGGTAGCCTTCTCGCTTCCCACGCCCGGGTTCCCGGGTTCGATTCCCGGCGGGGTAAGGGATTTCTCTGTCTCGTGATGACTGGGTGTTGTGTGATGTCCTTAGGTTAGTTAGGTTTAAGTAGTTCTAAGTTCTAGGGGACTGATGACCTCAGATGTTACGTCCCATAGTGCTCAGAGCCATTTGAACCATTTGTTAAGAGCAATAAACTTTATTTGTTAAACTTATCTTCTTGCAACTGGGGTATGTTATTCAAATTTGATACACCTACTATCAACTACAGGTTATTTTATATCTGATTAATTTATCGGTGACTATTTCATTATTTTTATTTTTATTTAAAGCGGCAATAACTGGAGTCACTCATTCCCTAAGACGAAGTGAATATCGAGCAAAAGACTGTTCCCTACTGTCGCAAACCGGAAGCGATGCAATATAACAAATTTTCTTCCTGCAACTTTATTCCGAGCCAGATTTTTTTCCCCGTCCATGTCCTCCACATACTACCTTTTGTGACAAAAAGGCTGTTTGAATAAAACGCGATTAGGCCAATCGCTATGGCGCCGCAGTGCGGCCATAACAGCCACTAATTGATGGCATTCAGGCCTGTGTGGGAAACTGGGGGAGGGGGGCAACCACACACATCGCAGGCGCGTCTCGCGTTTTAATTACGTGTCTCCAGCGGTTAAGTAATTGCGGTGCATAAAGGCACCCCGCAATCGATACCGTTATGCAGCAAATCGATCTTTTGGGAACTCACTACAGCGGATGATGCAAATAAAAGCGTTTATCACATAAAAGACCGCCTGTTGCAGATTTCGCGGCGCGAGTGGGGGTCGTGGAATCACGGTAAGAGCATAAATCCGTTCTGAAGCGCATTGCTTCAGAGCGAAACGCAATTGACTCCCTAGTTAGTCACACTCGATGCTGTACATGGTAACTGGTAAAGGTGGTAAAAAAATTTATTGTATTCTACTTTAATCGTTTTAACTTAGTTGATAATAATTTGACAAATTGTGTAGGTATTTCAGTAGTATGAGAGTAACAAATAGCGCAAATGTCGTACAACACAAGTTATGTTTCAAACCGATCTCTTACTTACCTATCTAAAAAGATAACATCTTCTATCCCTGTCAGTGATAGAAATTAAATATGATCGGTTACTGAAAGTAAGTGAAATAGCTGTGTTGGCAGAAGAGCCAACACCGTGTTACTAGAGGAGGCCGAAATGCACGCGTCTTAGCTCACGCAGGCTGGCGTGAGGAGGGAAGGACTATACTGACGTGAGGTCTGGAACATGACAAGGAATTAGAATTCAGAAAGCGGAAGTAGCTAGTTTGATACTTAACTTTAATCCATTAATGATGAACGTCGCTCTTGACGGTACATGATTCTCAGTATCAATAGTAACTGAATATGGTGCCTTGCTAGGTCGTAGCAAATGACGTAGCTGAAGGCTATGCTAAACTGTCGTCTCTACAAATGAGATCGTCTGTAGTCAGTGAACCATCGCTAGCAAAGTCGGCTGTACAACTGGGGCGAGTGCTAGGGAGTCTCTCTAGACTAGACCTGCCGTGTGGCGGCGCTCGGTCTGCAATCACTGATAGTGGCGACAAGCGGTTCCGATGTATACTAACGGACTGCGGCCGATTTAAAGGCTACCACCTAGCAAGTGTGGTGTCTGGCGGTGACACCACAGAATTATTTAACCCTTTTCATGATAAGTAGACCATTGTGGATCATGCGGCAAGTTGAAGGGATTGTGTTGTCAACTGGAGATTATGGAAGCCCGGAGCGCCAATGTAATTACATTTCAGTTAGTTGTTGAGTGGCTAGTGTAGTGGTTGCGGCCTCAGATGTTTCAAGATGACATACAACTTTGTTTTCACTGTAATACTATGGGTCATTTCATGTGGATTTGATACATGGATAAACACTAGTAGAGCATGCAGAAATAAAATAAAGAGAGAGAGAGAGAGAGAAAGAAAGAGAGAGAGAGAAATTTATTTTCAATTTTTATCTTCAAGAAGTTAAATATTTTCAACATTTTCGGCCCGTCAGCAACTCTATAAATATTAATTTTAAAAACCAGCAACCTCATTTGCAAAGTTTACCTGGATTTGTCTAGGTTTCAACGAGATAACCCAACCTTCTTCAGAATAAAAGTAACTACCGTTTGTCCATAGTGAACATCGTCAAGCTAACAATACGAATCAATAAATTATCGTCAGACTGTAAAAATTTGTCTGAAACTGCCTCGGTCTCTACTTCGCGACCTCGATGCGGCAGCCACGTAGCTAAAATTTCCAACTGGGGCTGTTGGTTTTTAAGATTAAAATTATTATTCAATGACTTCGTTCATGATCTGAGATGCTTATTAATTTCTAGAATTTCTGAAATGTGTAGTCTTAAGCCTTATGGTTGAACATGTTTCTATTTTCACAGTTTTTGGTCCGTTTTCTATAGGTGGTCGACAGCTAATGACTTATTATTTTCTTTGATATAGAAAGTAACATAGTTATCCTTTAATCATTGCGGAAAAGTTAGTAGATAACTTTAGAAAACGAAAAGGTACGTAGTATCCTGTGACTAAAATATTACTGAGTCACAACTGGAATTGGTGAACTCATGTAAATTCCTGGGTGTGAGAATTTGTGAGGATGTGAAATGGTACGATCACACTGGCTGAGTGTTAAGGAAAGAAGATGGCAAGCTGCGGTTTATTGGTAGAATACTGGGAAATGCAGTGAGTATACGAAAGAGATTGCTCACAAACCACTGGTGTGACTCTAGAATAGCACTCAAGAGTATAGGGGCCCGTAACCCGCCAGGTTAGTCGAGAGCGGTAACGCGCTGCTTCCTGGACTCGGATAGGCGCGCTGTCCCCGGATCGAATCTGGCGGATTAACGACATGGGCCGGTGTGTCGGACAGCCTGGATGTGGTTTTCAGGCGGTTTTCCACATCCCGCTAGGCGAATACGGGGCTGGTCCCCACATCCCGCCTCAGTCACACGACATGCAGACATTTGTAACACTTCCGCACTATTTCATGGTTTACACTGGACGCAGGCAGTTGGGGTACACTGATTCAGTCCTTGGGGGGGGGGGGGGGGGGGTACGGGGTGGCGGCAGGAATGGCATCCGGCCACCCCTTTCAATTAACCTTGCCAATTCCGTTGTAACCACGCCGACCCTGTGACCATTGCGGGACAAAGGCGCAAGTCAAAGATGAAAGTATAGTCACTCGTACAACTAACTGGGAATATCGAATGTATATAGAGAAGAAGAAGGAACAACATGAGAGGACATCTGTTAAGACAAGGATGTAGGTTGCAAGTGTTGACGTTGAAATAAAGAGGTTGGCACAGGACAGGTATTTGAGGTGAGAAGACTTATGGGAGGAGAAGGGCACCACTAATGGTTACAGAATTATTTGCACGTGGCATAACGTCACGGAGATGTTTATGGAACACTTGAAGGTAGAGGCATACTATACCGAAAAACCCCACTTATGAAGTTTCAAGAACCGGCTTCAAGTGATAGATCTAGGAATATAACTCAACCGTCAACGCGTTGCATTCCATAGCGATCCTGAAGAAAATTCTTCCCGCGCTCTTTATGGGAATGGACCTGAAGAACTGGTAATTGGTATAATAATGCCATGCACTTCACAGTCGTTTGGGGAATTTAGAGATAGATGCAGAAGGTTCTGTATTTGTGTCAGGAAACTCTCTGCTGTAACGGCACGAAATGTTTCAGGAAAAGTGAGTCACGTTGGGAGAAAGGCACCTATTTCTAGAAAGATCTGCTGATATTTTCATGGATATTAATAAATGGTTTAAAGCCAACTCACTGACATTAATCTTCGAAAAGACTCACTATATGCAATTCAGAACCTGTAACAGATTTCCACCCAGCATATGTATAAAGTATGAAGAAGAGCAGATAGAAGAGGTTGACAGTCTTAAATTCCTGGGATTACATCTTGATAATAAATTCAGTTGGGAGGAGCACACCACAGAACTGCAGAAATGCCTTAACAAATCTGTATTTGCAATTCGCGTGTTAGCAGACATAGAAGACATAAAAATGAAAAAAGCTTCCATACTTTGCCTAATTTTCCATAATGTCCTATGCAATAATCTTTTGGGGGAACTCTTCAAGTCAAACAAAAGTAAAAGCCAGTAATACGTATTATTCGTGGAGTAAATTCATGGACATTCTGTCGAAACCTCTTCAAAAAACAGAGTATACTACCTACTGCCTCTCAGTATATTTACTCCTTAATGAAATTTGTCCTAAATATTTCTTTTTCCAACAAGCAGCTCAGTTCATACATACAATACCAGGAAAAAAAAGATCTGCACAAGGACTTAAAAGCACTTACTTTAGCTCAAAAAGGGGTCAACTACTCAGGAACACTCATCTTCAATAATTTTCCAGCAAATATAAAAAAATCAGTCACAAATAAAGATCAGTTTAAAAGTAGCCTGAAAGACTTACTAGTGGCCAACTCCTTTTACTCTATTGACGAATTTTTTAAGAGAAACAAATGATGTATTGTATACAGGGTGTTACAAAGAGGTACGGCCAAACTTTCAGGAAACATTCCTCACACACATATAATGAAGAGATGTTAAGTGGACATGTGTCCGGAAACGCTTAATTTCCATGTTAGAGCTCATTTTAGTTTCGTCAGTATGTACTGTACTTCCTCGATTCACCGCCAGTTGGCCCAATTGAAGGAAGGTAATGTTGACTTCGGTGCTTGTGTTGGGATGCGACTCATTTCTCTACAGTACTAGCATCAAGCACATCAGTACGTAGCATCAACAGGTTAGTGTTCATCACGAACGTGGTTTTGCAGTCAGTGCAATGTTTACAAATACGGAGTAGGCAGATGCCCATTTGATGTATGGATTAGCACGGGGTAATAGCCGTGGCGCTGTACGTTTGTATCGAGACAGATTTCCAGAACGAAGGTGTCCTGACAGGAAGACGTTCGAAGCAATTGATCGGCGTCTTAGGGAGCACGGAACATTCCAGCCTATGACTCGTCGTTCTGGGACACGTGCAATGGACGAGGCAATTCTTCGTTCAGTTGACGATAACCCTAATGTCAGCGTCAGAGAAGTTGCTGCTATACAAGGTAACGTTGACCACGTCAATGTGTGGAGAGTGCTACGGGAGAACCAGTTGTTTTCGTACCACGTACAGCGTATGCAGGCACTATCAGCAGATGATTGGTTTCCACGGGTACACTTCTGCGAATGGTTCATCCAACAATGTGTCAATCCTCATTTTAATACAAATGTTGTCTTTACGGATGAGGCTTCGTTCCAACGTGATCAAATTGTAAATTTTCACAATCAAAATGTGTGCGCTGACGAGAATCCGCACACAATTGTGCAATCACGTCATCAACACAGATTTTCTGTGAACGTTTGGGCAGGCATTGTCGGTGATGTCTCGATTGGGCCCCATGTTCTTCCACCTACGCTCAATGGAGCACGTTATCGTGATTTCATACGGGATACTCTACCTGTGCTGCTAGAACATATGCCTTTACAAGTACGACACAACATGTGGTTCATGCACGATGGAGCTCCTGCACATTTCAGTCGAAGTGATCGTATGCTTCTCAACAACAGATTCGGTGACCGAAGGATTGGTAGAGGCGGACCAATTCCATGGCCTCCACGCTCTCCTGACCTCCACCCTCTTGACTTTCATTTATGGGGGCATTTGAAAGTTCTTGTCTACGCAACCCCGGTACCAAATGTGGAGATTCTTCGTGCTCGTATTGTGGACGGCTGTGATACAATACGCCATTCTCCAGGGCTGCATCAGCGCATCAGGGATTCCATGCGACGGAGGGAGGATGCGTGTATCCTCGCCAACGGAGGACATTTTGAACATTTCCTGTAACAAAGTGTTCGAAGTCACGCTGGTACGTCCTGTTGCTGTGTGTTTCCATTCCATGATTAATGTGATTTGAAGAGAAGTAATAAAATGAGCTCTAATATGGAAAGTAAGCGTTTCCGGACATATGTCCACATATCATATTTTCTTTCTTTGTGTGTGAGGAATATTTCCTGAAAGTTTAGCCGTACCTTTTTGTAACACCCTGTATATCTCTTTTTCCAACTAACAGCTCAGTTCATACATACAATACCAGGAACGAAAATGATCTGCACAAGGACTTAAAAGCACTTACTTGAGTTCAAAAAGGGGTCCATTACTCAGGAACACTGACCTTCGTTAATTTGCAAGCAAACATAAAAAATTTAGTTAGAAGTGAAGATCAGTTTAAAAGGAGCCTGAAAGACTTACTAGTGGCCAACTCCTTCTACTCTATCGACGAAATTTTTAATAGAAACAAATGATGTATTGTATATACTCATACTAGTAGTATTGTTATTTCAGCTTTAAAAAATTGACAAGTTCCACATCCACGAGGATCTCCTCAGCAGGGATATATGGAACGAAAAACTAATATAATCTAATCTAAACCTCGTTTCAGAGCTAAACGTCACGAGTCAGAAGGCCCCTGGAGTGGAGTTGGGGGCCGTGGGACGCTGGTGGTTGACAGTTGGGCTGCCACGCGCCGTGGTGGGCACCCCGCGGACGGCGATATTTATGGCCGCCACGGCGGACCACGCGCTCTCCAGCACTCGGCGGCACCCTTTTTATATCCCCCACCCCTTAAACCTCTGGATCGCCCCCTCCCGCACAACCATTCAGCGCACACAAATCAGCTGTCACCGGTGGGCGGGACGGACTTGTAGCACGGCCGCCGGTCGAACTGAATGTCGATCAAGAGCCGCATATCGACTACTCAGCCAGCGCAGTCGATACCCGCCCACTGGCTGCCGGCCAACAAAGGGAGCGGCGCCGTACTGTGCGGGGTGGGGGGACAGGGTGACGAGCAGAGGACGTCTGCGGGCCGCGGTCGCGCCGAGAGCGGACTCCACAGCGACCGCTACTCTCGCTACGTCAGTTTTTTATGTGGCTAGAAGCTCGACCAGTATTACCCATCAACATCACCAGTAACTAGCAGCTGCTCACGGGAGTATATTTCTCCAGCCATAGCGAATTTTAATAGAAATGTAATCGTGTATGTGTGTGGTGTGTGTGTGTGTGTGTGTGTGTTTGTGGGAGGGAGGGCGGGGGGAAGAGAGGGTGGGAGGGAGGGAGGGAGAGAGTGGAGGCGTTTCTGGGACGTTGTTCCGCAATAGCAGGAGCGTTTATTGTCTACTATTATTGGTATTACTTGTAGACTCTCTAGAATAGTTCCTAACTGTTATGAAAGATATTTTATGGAAATGAGAGGAAATGTTGAAATAAAAGGTACACTATTGGCCATTAAAATTGCTACACCAAGAAGATATGCAGATGATAAACGGATATTCATTGGACAGATGTATTATACTAGAACTGACATGTGATTACATTTTCAAGCAATTTGGGTGCATAGATCCTGAAAAAACGGTACCCAGAACAACCACCTCTGGCAGTAATAACGGTCTTGATACGCCTGGGCATTGAGTCAAACAGAACTTGGATGGCGTGTACAGGTACAGCTACCCATGCAGCTTGAACACGATACCACCCGTAGCTAGTGGCGTATTGTGACGATCCAGTTGCTCGGCCACCATTGACCAGACGTTTTCAGTTGGTGAGAGATCTGGAGAATGTACTGGCCAGAAGTCGAACATTTTATAAACCCAGAAACGCCCGTACACGACCTGCAACATGCGGTCGTGTATTATCCTGCTGAAATGTAGGGTTTGGCAGGTATCGAATGAAGGGTAGCGCTACGGTTGTAACACATCTGAATTGTTCAAAGTGCCGTCAATGCGAACAAGGGATGACCGAGACGTGTAACCAGTGCACCCCATACCATCACGCCGGGTGATACGCCACTATGGCGTTGATGAATACACCCTTCCAATGTGCGTTCACCGCAATGTCGCCAAACACGGATAGCGACCACCATGATGCTGTAAACAGAACCTGGATCCATCCGAAAAAATGTCGTTTTGCCATTCATGGACTCAGATTCGTCGTTGAGTACACCATCGCATGCGCTCTTGTCTGTGATGCAGCGTGAAGGGTAACCGCAGCCATGGTCTCCGAGCTGATAGTCCATGCTGCTGCTAACGTCGTCGAACTGTTGGTGCAGATGGTTGTTGTCTTGCAAACGTCCCCATCTGTTGACTCAGGGATCGAGACGTGGCTGCACGATCCGTTACAGCCATGCGGATAATATGCCTGTCATCTTGACTGGTAGTGATACGAGGCCGTTGGGATCCAGGACAGCGTTCGTATCACGCTCCTGAACCTACCGATTCCATATTCTGCTAACAGTCATTGGATCTCGACCAGCGCGAGCAGCAATGTCGCGATACGATAAACCGCAATCGCGATAGGCTACAATCCGACCTGTATCAAAGACGGAAACGTGATGGTACGCATTTCTCCTCCTTATACTAGGCATCACAACAACGTTCCACCAGGGAACGCCGGTCAACTGCTGTTTGTGTATGAGAAATCGGTTGGAAACTTTCCTCATGTCAGCACGTTGTAGGTCTTGCCACCGGCGCCAACCTTGTGTGAATGCTCAGAAAAGCTAATCATTTGCATATCACAGCATGTTCTTCCTGTCGATTAAATTTCGCGTCTATAGCGCGTCATCTTCGTGGTGTAGCAGTTTTAATGGCCAGAAGTGTATTTCATGAATTCTTTATTGATCTGGAAGCGGAACAGATCCTGAAGCTTGCAGTACACGGTGCTACAGTCAAACACAGTTTGCGGGTTCGCTTCGTATGCAGTCGACACGTTTGGAGGATGAAGGTTGTAGCCAGAAAATAACTGCAGGAGCGTACACTTTGGAGACAGAATTCATTGTACAAAGGGGCCCGTTACTGAATGGATTTATTAGTATAAAAATTTGATTTTTATTTTCCACTTGGTGTTCGTCAGTGCCTTCTGCCTGGCGGCTAGTTGCAGCGTCTCAAAAAATTGTTCAAATGGCTCTGAGTACTATGGGACTTCTGTGGTCATTAGTCCCCTAGAACTACTTAAATCTAACCAACCTAAGGACATCACACATGTCCATGCCCGACGCAGGATTCGAACCTACGACCGTAGCGGTGGCGTGGTTCCAGACTGTAGCTCCTAGAACCGCTCGGCCAAAATGGCCGGCTCAGCGTCTCAGTCACGTTGCCCAGAACCGGTCATAACCACTTTTAAACCCACGTGTTGCACCATCAGCAGCTAAATTCACGTGTTGCTGCCGAGTTAAGGCTACCAAATTGCGCGTCTTCGATTTGGCCGACCAATAGGGATGCTTGGAGGTGGTCAAGTGGGGTTGGGACCGCGGCCAGCCGCTGGGAATAGTCACGCTGTCCGGTCTCTTCTGCTGCCAGCTTCCGACCCGACCAGAAATCCTCTTCTCTTGCTCTCTTGGGCGGCCGCCCATTCAGTCTCGGCGGCTTCTCTAGGCCTGCCTTCCCTTTTTACGGCATTAACCATTCGTAAGTTTGATTTTTCACCTCAACGGGTGGCTATTGCTTTCCCCTCCTGGCCAAGCCTGACGCATTGACATCACAGTGGAAATACAGAAGATCCAAAGAGGAGCAGTTTTTTTCGTTACACATTCATTTGGCAAGCCCTAAAGTGCCACGGAGATGCTCTGCTGACTACAGTCTTTCAGAGAGACGTTCCGGATCACAGTGTGGCTGTTCAAGTTCCCAGTGCGCATGTTCGTAAAAGATTCAGCCGCTATACTGCTTTTTCTTATGTACCTCTCGCGAGAAAACGATGAAGGTAAAAATTGAGAGAACCACACTGACTCGGACACTTAACAAGAATTTCTCTTTACGTGGAGCAGTCGTGGCTAGGGACTGTGGTACACAAACAAAGCACCGCCATACACGATCAGGTGGCTCGGGACGTACATCAGTGTCCACTGAGGTGACAGAAGTCACAGGAGAGCGTAACACTGCCATTTGTAGTCTGGTGATTCATATCAACAGCCTTCCGACGTGATTATGGCCGCACGACAGGAATTAACAGAGTTTGAATGGGGATGGTAACTGGACCTAGACGCATGGGATATTAAATTTCGGAAATCGTTTGGGAGTTCACTATTCTGAGACCACAGCGTCAAGAGTGTGCAAAGTACCCCATTTCAGTCATTGGCTCTCACCACGGACAAGGAAGTGGCCGACGGCCTTCACTTAACGACCGAGAGCAGTGGCGATTTATCAGTGTTGTCAGTGCTAGCAGACACGCAACACTGCCTGAAATAACCGCAGAAACCAATGTGGGAGCTATGACGAACGTATCCGTTAGGACAACGCGGCGAAATTCAGCGTTAATGGGCTATGGCAGCAGATGACCGATGCGAGTGCCCTTGCTAACAGCACGACATCGCCTGCAGCGCCTCATCTAGGCTCGAGAACAAATCGGTTGGACCTTAGACGACTGCAAAACCGTGACTTGGGCGGATGAAACCCGATTTCAGTTGGTAAGAGCTGACGTCGCAAGCTGAAGATGAAGAGATGGAGAAAGTATATGGGAATATTGAAAGGGTAATACACCTAAAGGGAGATCTAATAGTCACGGGGGACTTGAATGCAGTTATAGGGGAAGGAGTAGAAGAAAATGTTACAGAGAATATGGGTTTCGGATAAGGAATGAGAGAGGAGAAAGACTGATTGATTTCTCTAATAAATTTCAGCTCGTAATAGCGAATACTCTGTTCAAGGATCACAAGAGGAGGAGGTATACTTGGAAAAGGTCGGGTGATACAGGGGAATTTCAATTAGATTACATCATGGCCAGGAAGAGATTCCGAAATCAGATAATGGACACAGATTTCAGTTCATTAATGATGAAGAGGAGGCTGAACTCTAAGAGATTAGTCAGAAAGAACCAATACACCAAGAAATGGGATACAGAAGTACTAAGGAATGACGAGACACGCTTGAAGTT
Organism: Schistocerca gregaria; assembly: GCF_023897955.1. Taxonomy (NCBI): domain Eukaryota; kingdom Metazoa; phylum Arthropoda; class Insecta; order Orthoptera; family Acrididae; genus Schistocerca; species Schistocerca gregaria. The sequence goes on along the minus strand of NC_064929.1, from coordinate 182,533,482 downwards.
TTCTAGGGCTATATATACAGCAATAAGGTAAAGCTCAGTAGGCAGTACAGTTGAAGAGGAATGGACATCTCAAAATACGGCAATCACAGAAGCTGGAAAGAGAAACGTAGGTACAAAGAAGGTAGCTGCCGAGAAACCATGGGTAACAGCAGAAATACTTCAGTTGTTCGATGAAAGAAGGAAGCACAAAAGAGAAATTGAGGAATACAGAAATACACGTTTCTGAGGTGTAAAATAAATAGAAAGTGCAAGGAAGCCAAGACGAAATGAATGGGTGAAAAAGGCGACGAAATGAAAAAGTAATGACTGTCGAAAGGAATGACTCAGAATATAAGAAAATCAAAAACAATCTTCGGTGAAATTCAAAGTAAGGGTGGTAACACTCAGAGCAACGGGAGTTCCGCTATTAAATGCACATGTGAATGCGGGTAGGTGAAAAGAGTACGTTGAAGACCTAGGGGGTGCGGCAACAAAATTACTATTCATGCACATGTCTAGAGTGTATGAGCTTGGCGACATACCATTGGACTTGTGGAAAAATATCATCCACACGATTCCGAAGACTGCAAGAGCTAACAAGTCTGAGCATTATCTCAGAATCATCTTAACGACTCATGAATCCAAGATACTGATGGGAGTAATATATATAGAAGGATGGAAAAAAAATTGAAGATGTGCAAGATGACGTACGGTTTGACTTCAGGAAAGACAAAGGCGCCAGATAGGTAGTTCTGATGTGCGATTAATAATGGACCAAAGACTAAAGAATAATCAAGACACGTTCATAGGATTTGTGTACCTGGAAAAAGCGTTCGACAATGTAAAATGACGCAAGATATTCGAAATTCTGAGAGAAACAGGGGTGAGGTATAAGGAGACAAGGGTAATACATAACATTTACAAGAGCCAAGAGGGAATAATAAAAGTGGATGCCCAGTAACAAAGTTCTCGGATTAAAAGGGCTGTAAGACAGCGATGTAGTCTTTCGCCCCCCCCCCTCCCCCAGTGTTCAATCTGTATATCGAAGAAGCAGTGATGGAAATAAAAGAAAGGTTCAGGATTCGAACTGAAATTCAGGGTGAAAGGATATCAATGATACGATTAGCTGATGACATTGCTATCCTGAGTGAGATTGAAGAAGAATTATATCTACATCTACATCCATACTCCGCAAGCCACCTGACGGTGTGTGGCGGAGGGTACTTTGAGTACCTCTATCGGTTCTCCCTTGTCTTCCAGTCTCGTATTGTTCGTGGAAAGAAATATTGTTGGTATGCCTCTGTATGGGTTCTAATCTCTCTGATTTTATCCTCATGGTCTCTTCGCGAGAAATAGGTAGGATGGAGCAATATACTGCTTGACTCCTCGGTGAAAGTATGTTATCAAAACTTCAACAAAAGCCCGTACCGAGCGACTGAGCGTCTCTCCTGCAGAGTCTTCCACTGGAGTTTATCTATCATCTCCGTAACGCTTTCGCGACTACTAAATGATCCTGTAACGAAGCGCCCTGCTCTCCGTTGGATCTTCTCTATCTCTTCTATCAATCCTATCTGGTACGGATCCCGCACGGGTGAGAAATATTTAAGCAGTGGGCGAACAGGCGTATTGTAACCTACTTCCTTTGTTTTCAGATTGCATTTCCTTAGCATTCCTCCAATGAATCTCAGTCTGGCATCTACTTTACCGACGATCAACTGTATATGACCATTCCATTTTAAATCACTCCTAATGCCTACTCCCAGATAATTTTTGGAGTTAACTGCTTCCAGTTGCTGACGAGCTATATTGTAGCTAAATGGTAAAGGATCTATCTTTCTACGTATTCGCAGCACATTACACTTGTCTACATTGAGATTCAATTGCCATTCCCTGCACCACGTCTCAATTCGCTGCAGATCCTCGTGCATTTTAGTATAATTTTCCATTGTTACAACCTCTCGATATACCACAGCATTATCCGGAAAAAGCCTCAGTGAACTTCCGATGTTATCCACATGTCATTTATGTATATTGTGAACAGCAACGGTCCTACGACACTCCCTTGCGGCACACCTGAAATCACTCTTACTCCGGAAGACTTCTCTCCATTGAGAATGACAGGCGGCGTTCTGTTATCTAGAAACTCTTCAATCCAATCATACAATTGGTCTGATAGTCCACATGCTCTTCCTTTGTTCATTAAACGGCTGTGGGGAACCGTATGGAACGCCTTTCGGAAGTTAAAGAAACACGGCATCTACCTGGGAACCCATGTCTATGGCCCTCTGAGTCTCGTGGACAAATATCGCGAGCTGGGTTTCACACGATCGTCTTTTTCGAAACCCATGCTGATACCTACAATTTCTAGTCTCCAGAAAAGTTATTATTCTCGAACATAATACGTGGTCCAAAATTCTACAATTGATCGACGTCAGAGGCATAGGTCTATAGTTCTGCACATCTGTTCGACGTCTTCTTGAAAACGGGAATGACCTGTGCCCTTTGCAATCCTTTGGAACGCTACGCTCTTCTAGAGACCTACGGTACACCGCTGCAAGAAGGGGGGCAAGTTCCTTCGCGTACTCTGTGTAAAGTTATAGGGTCTGATGAATGGAATGTACAGTCAGAATATTGGCTGGCAGTACACCGACGAAAGTAATGAGAAGTAGCAGAAGTGAGAACAGCAAGACACTTTACATTATGATTGATGATCACGAAGAAGATAAAGCTAAGGAATTCTGCTACCTAGGCAGCAAAATATGACGGATGGAGCAAGATGGACATCAAAAGCAGACTAGCATTGGCAAAAAGGGCATTCCTGGCTAAGAGAAGTCTACTATCACCAAACATAGGCCTTAATTTGAGGAAGGTTCTAAGAATGTATGTTTGGAGCACAGCATCTTGTGTAAGTGAAACATGGACTGTGGGAAAACCGGACTAGAAAAGAATCGAAGCGATTGAGATGTGGTGCTACAGGTTAATGTTAAAAATTAGGTGCCGAGCGGTTCTATGCGTTACAGTCTGGAACCGCGCAACCGCTATGGTCGCAGGTTCGAATCCTGCCTCGGGCATGTATGTGTGTGATGTCCTTAGGTTAGTTATGTATAAGTAGTTCTAAGTTCTAGGGGACTGATGACCTCAGATGTTGAGTCCCATAGTGCTCAGAGCCATTTGAACCATTTTTTTTAAAAATAGGTACACTGATAAGAAAGGAATGAGGAACGTGTGCACAGAATCGGAGGGGAAAGGAATATGTGGAAAACACTGAGACAGTATGTTAGGACATTGTCAAGATTTCAGGGAATTACTTCCATGATACTAGAGGGAGCTTTCAAGGGCAAAAACTGTAGATAGAGTTCGAGTGTACCGCAGAATCCACGAAGCCATGGATCAACATCAAATTTGTGTGAAATATTATGGGACTTAACTGCTAAGGTCATCAGTCCCTAAGCTTACACACTACTTAACTTAAATTATCCTAAGGACAACCACACACACACACACATGCCGGAGGGAGGACTCGAACCTCCGCCGAGACCAGCTGTAGTCCATGACTAATCCCGCGTAGGGAAGCCATGGATCTAAGGTTCTGTACGAGCTGGATGTGGTGGTTGAGAATGGTGTGGGCAGTGTTTACATGGAATGCACTGGGCCCTCGGGTCCAGCTAAACCGATCGTTGACTGGAAATGGTTATGTTCGGTTACATCGAGACCATTTGCAGCCCTTCATGGACTTCATGTTCCCAAAGGACAATGGAGATTTTATGGATGGCAATGGGCCGCGTCACCGTGCCACAGTTGTTTGCGGTTGGTTTGAAGAACATCCTGGACAATACCAGCGAATGGTTTGGCCAGTCCGATCGCCCAACGTGAAACAATGGAATATTCATGGGACATACATCTACATCTACATCTACATGACTACTGTGCAATTGACATTTAAGTGCTTGGCAGAGGCTTTATCGAACCACAATCATACTATCTCTCTACCATTCCACTCCCGAATAGCGCGCGGGAAAAACGGACACCTAAATCTTTCTGTTCGAGCTCTGATTTCTCTTATTTTATTTTGATGATCATTCCTATCTATGTAGGTTGGGCTCAACAACATATCTTCGCATTCGTAAGGGAAAGTTGGTGACTGAAATTTCGTAAAAAGGTCTCGCCGCGACGAAAAACGTCTTTGCTGTAATGACTTCCATCCCAACTCGTGTATCATATCTGCTACACTCTCTCGCCTATTACATGATAATACAAAACGAGCTGCCCTTTTTTGCACCCTTTCGATGTCCTCCGCCAATCCCACCTGGTAAGGGTCCCACACCGCGCAGCAATATTGTAACAGAGTACGAACGAGTGTAGTGTAAGCTGTCTATTTAGTGGACTTGTTGCATCTTCTAAGTGCCCTGCCAATGAAACGCAACCTTTGGCTCGACTTCCCCACCATATTATCTATGTGGTGTTTCCAACTGAAGTTGTTCGCAATTTTAAAACCCAAGTACTTAGATGAATTGACAGCCTTGAGAATTGCACTATTTATCGAGTAATCGAATTCCAACGGATTTTTTTTGGAACTCATGTGGATCACCTCACACTTTTCGTTATTTAGCGTCAACTGCCATCTGCCACACCATACAACAATCTTTTCTAAATCGCTTTGCAACTGATACTGGTCTTCGGATGACCTTACTAGACGGTAAATTACAGCATCATCTGCGAACAACGTAAGAGAACTGCTCAGATTGTCACCCAGGTCATTTATATAGATCAGGAACAGGAGAGGTCCCAGTACACTTCCCTGGGGAACACCTGATATCACTTCAGTTGTACTCGATGATTTGCCGTCTATTACTACGAACTGCGACCTTATTGACAGGAAATCACGAATCCAGTCGCAAAACTGAGACGATTCCCCATAAGCCCGGCAGCTTGATTAGAAGTCGCTTGTGAGGAACGGTGTCAAAAGCTTTCCGGAAATCTAGAAATACGGAATCAACTTGAGATCCCCTGTCGATAGCGGCCATTACTTCGCACGAATAAAGAGCTAGCTGCGTTGCACATGAAGGATGTTTTCTGAAACCTTGCTGATTGCGTATCAATAGATCGTTCCCTTCGAGGTGATGCATAATGTTTGAATACAGTATATGCTCCAAAAACCTACTGCAAACCGACGTCAAGGATATAGGTCTGTAGTTCTATAACAGGTCAGTTAGTGTACAAAATCCTTAACTGTCAACACTTTGGCAATTATGGACGGCTATAGAGCAAGCATGGCTCACTACTTCTGCAGGGGACTGCCAGAGACTTGGAGAGTCCACGCCTCGGCGTGTTGCCGCACTACACCTCGCCAGAGGAGATCCGACACGACATTAGGGGACATGCCGTGACGTTTGTCCCCTCAGTGCAGGTACCTGTGTGTGTGTGTGTGTGTGTGTGTGTGCGTGAGCGACACGCAGCTGGGACGGCCGCCGTGTCGGCCTCCGCTGGACTGCGGACGCTGGCCGCTGCCCGCTGCCGTGGGTCAATACGGCGCGACCTGGCATGCCGTGCCGTGTCGTGGCGCGCTGCAACACAGGGCCATGAATAACGCAGTCCTCTGGCTCTGGCAGGCTGTCCGGCGGCGCGGCGCAGCCTGTCCTGTCCTGTCCTGTCCTGTCCCACTGTCATCTGTCGCCACACCACCACTCGTGTAACCTGAGCTTTCACTGCCACCCACGAGCTGCTACTACCGCAGGTTGTACACAGAGTACGGATGGCGGTTATCGCTGAAACAACCGGTTTTCGCTTGTATCGGTATTTTTGCGTGCCAGTTTAACGTGACTGACAAACCAGCTCAAAATAACCACTTTTTGAACCAATCTATTTTCGGTTTTTAATTCCAATTACACTACTGGCCATTAAAATTGCTACACCGAGAAGAAATGCAGATGATTAACGGGTATTCATTGGACAAATATAATATACTAGAACTGACGTGTGATTACATTTTCACGCAATTTGGCTGCATAGATCCTGAGAAATCAGTACCCAGAAAAACGACCTCTGGCCGTTATAACGACCTTGATACGCCTGGACATTGAGTCAAACAAAGCTTGGATGGCGTGTACAGGTACAGCTGCCCATGCAGCTTCAACACGATACCACAGTTCATCAAGAGTAGTGACTGGCGTATTGTGACGAGCCAGCTGCTCGGCCACCATTGACTAGACGTTTGCAGTTGGTGAGAGATCTGGAGAATGTGCTGGCCAGCGCAGCAATCGAACATTTTTTGTATCCAGAAACGCCCGTACAGGACCTGCAACATGCGGTCGTGCATTATCCTGCTGAAATGTAGGGTTTCGCATGAATCGAATCAAGGGTAGAGCCACGGGTCGTAACACGTCTGAAATGTTACGACCACTGTTCAGAGTGCCGTCAGTGCAAACAAGAGGTGACCGAGACGTGTAACCAATGGCACCCATACCATCACGCCGGGTGATATGCCATTATGGCAATGACGAGTACACGCTTCCAATGTGCGTTCACCGCGATGTCGCCAAATACGGATGCGACCATGATGATGCTGTAAACAGAACCTGGATTCATCCGAAAAAATTACGTTTTGCCATTCGTGCACACAGGTTCGTCGTTGAGTACACCATCGCAGGCGCTCCTGTCTGTGATGCAGCGTCAAGGGTAACCGCAGCCATGGAGTCCGAGCTGATAGTCCATGCAAACGTCGTCGAACTGTTCGTGCAGATGGTTGTCGTCTTGCAAACGTTCCCTTCTCTTGACTCAGGGATCGAGACGTAGCTGCATGATGCGTTACAGCCATGCGGATAAGATGCCTGTCATCTCGACTGCTAGTGATACGAGGCCGTTCCTGAACTCACCGATTCCATATTTTGCTAACAGTCATTGGATCTCGACCAACGCGAGCAGCAATGTCGCGATACGATAAACCGGAATCGCGATAGGCTACAGTCCGACCTTTATCAAAGTTGGAAACGTGATGTTACGCACTTCTTCTCCTTACACGAGGCATCACAACAACGTTTCACCAGGCAACGCCGGTCAACTGCTGTTTGTGTATGAGAAATCGGTTGGAAACCTTCCTTATGTCAGCAAGTTGTAGGTGTCGCCACGGGCGCCAACCTCATTTGAATACTCTGAAAATCTAATCATTTGCATCTTCTTCCCGTCGGTAAAATTTAGCGTCTGTAGCACGTCATCTTTGTGGTGTAGGAATTTTAATGGCCAGTAGTGTACAATGACGGGCCAAAGAAACTAGTATAACCATGCGTCTTCAAATACAGATATATGTAAACAGGTAGATTAAGGAGCTGTGGACCGCAACGCCTACGTGAGACAAGAAGTGTTTGGCGCAGTTGTTATATCAGTATTGACGCTAGAATGGTAGGTTATCAAGATTTAAGTGAGTCTGAACGTGGTGTTATAGCCGGCGCACGACCGATGGGACACAGCATCCCCGAGGTAGTGATGAATTTCCGCATAGGACCGTTTCTTAAGTGTTCCGTGAATATCAGGAATCCGGAAATATATCACTCTCCGATATCGCTGTGGCCGGAACAAGATCCTGCAAGAACGGGACCAGGACAACTGAAGAGAATCGTTCAACGTGACAGAACAGCAACTCTTCTGCAAATTGCTGCAGATTTCAATGCATGACCATCAACAAGTGTCAGCGTAGGAACCCGTTCAACAAAACATCATCGATATGCGCTTTCGAAGCCGAAGGTCCACTCGTTCCATTGATGAGTGCACGACACGAAGCCTTACACCTCACGTGTGCCCATCAACACTGACATAGGACTGTTGATGACTGGAAACATGTTGCCTCGTCGGACGAGTCTTGTTCGAAACACTATCGAACTGATGGACTAAGTGGCTTTGGAGACACACTCACGAATCCAAAGACCCTGCATGTCAGCAGGGAACTGTTCAAGCTGGTGGAGGCTCTGTAATGGCGTGGGGTGTGTGCAGTTGGAGTGATGTGGGACTCCTGATAATTCTAGATTTGACTTTGATAGCTGACACGTACGTGAGCATGCTGTCTAATCACCTGCATACATTCATGTCCATTGTGCAATTCGACGGACTTGGGAAATTCCAGCAGGACAATGTGACACCCCACAAGTGCGTAACTGCTACAGAAACACTCTTCTGAGTTTAAACACTTCCGCTGGCCAGCAGACTCCCCAGACATGACAATTATTGACGATATCTGGGATGCCTTGCAACGTACTGTTCAGAAGAGATTACGGAGTTATGGACAGCCCTGCAGGGTGCATGGTAAACTTTTAGAATGCCCTAGGGCATTGATGTCCGGACACTTTCAAACCAAGAAGTAGGATTACCAGTCCGTAAGGCCTCCTTCTTAGTGCAAAATGTAAACAAATGTTGCGGACAAAGGCAACGATTTTAATCTGCCAGGAAGTTTCCAACTGTATGATATCGACGTCAAGCGAGTAGTAGGCTACATAGATCACAATGACGCACTAAATTTAAAACATTCTCACACGATCAAATTTTTTTTGTTTTCAATTTAAATTACTTCGAAACATATCACTACAAGCGTGAAAGTTTTATGAAAGCAGCATGCAGTGTCAGCAGTTAGTGGCATGCGAAACTACTTCAGTTTTTTGTATTATCTTTGGAAAATTAAACAATTTTTTCTCTTCAATTATACTCTTTCCTTTATTTACCGAGGTTTCAATGACACGAAAGTAGTAGGATGTGAACTGCAATAGACAATATTGACTCAGGGAGAGTGATATATATATATATATATATATATATATATATATATATATATATATATATATATATACCGTGGTCAAAGATGATGCTTTGTTGTTGAACAAGAAGACGAACAGTCAGTGTGTGTACGAGGAATCAGTCCCAGTGAAGAAACGTGGAAAACGCTTTCCGCAGAGTACTGTGTCCTGGACTGTCATACTGCGTAGTGCCGCAGGCTGGTTTTGTCTTTATTGAGGAAGCCAATATTCACAGAGACACGGATAACGCTGCAAGAGAACGCCACCACAAACCCGTGAAGGCCCACAATGTGCTGATCTGCTCGGCAAATGACTAACATTTTATCCAGTCTTCACGACTTCTGTTTGTTTACGAATGAATAAATTACTAAATTATAGCTGCAGTAACTAAATTAATTTAATAGAATAATTATTCTCACATCACCACAGTCGTTCCTTAGCAGTACAATAACTACAAAATATCTTCATTATTAAACTGCTTATGAATTTTTCATTTTTGTGTGCGTTTGTGTGAATGTCTGTCCTTAATACTGCTTCGTTTTCGTTATAAAGGGTGTTACAAAAAGGTACGGCCAAACTTTCAAAAAACATTCCTCACACACAAAGAAAGAAAATATGTTTTGTGGGCATGTGTCCGGAAACGCTTACTTTCCATGTTAGAGCTCATTTTATTACTTCTCTTCAAATCACATTAATCATGGAATGGAAACACACAGCAACAGAATGTACCAGCGTGACTTCAAACACTTTGTTACAGGAAATGTTCAAAATGTCCTCCGTTAGCGAGGATACATGCATCCACCCTCCGTCGCATGGAATTGCCTCGTCCATTGCAGGTGTCCTCGTCGTTCTAGGTCCTCCCCAGTCGGGAGTCGTAGGCTGGAATATTCCGTGCACTCAAAAATGTCTTCCTGTCGGGACACCTTCGATCTGGAAATCTGTCTCGATACAAACGTACCGCGCCACGGCTATTGCCTCGTGCTAATCCATACATCAAATGGGCATCTGCTAACTCCGCATTTGTAAACATTGCGCTGACTGCAAAACCACGTTCGTGATGAACACTAACCTATTTATGCAACGTACCGATGTGCTTGATGCTAGTACTGTAGAGCAATGAGTCGCATGTCAACATTACCTTCCTTCAATTGGGCCAGCTGGCGGTGAATCGAGGAAGTGCAGTACATACTGACGAAACTAAAATGAGCTCTAATATGGAAATGAAGCGTTTCCGGACACATGTCCACATAACATCTTTTCTTTATTTGTGTGTGAGGAGTGTTTCACTGAAAGTTTGGCCGTACCTTTTTGTAACACCCTGTATAATGTATTATGCAAGTGAAACGCCGTTAAGCCGCACTGCGACCGTTGATCACATTCATCGGCATTGGGTAAATAGTATTTTCTAATTTGAAACGTCTCTCTTAAGTCAAACATGAAATTAGAGAACTCTCACTACGTGTGAAACCATTAATGTTGCGTGCCCAAAAGGCCTCCAGTCAATATTCGTTATTAGGAAAAGTGACTCACATTAGGTAGAAGCCCCCTGCGGAAAGCATGTCGTGACAAATGCATCTACAGTAGTGTCTCACAAGGAACTGTGACACTACACGTGCTGTCTACCGTGCTACCACCATATTGGTTACTAATGGCAACAGCGGCAGGACTGGAGGCATCCACTTTTGAGCAGAGTGAGGCTACGGAGCTTAAATGAACTGCTTAGTCGACGAATAACTCACAACAGCGCTACAGTGTTGGCGGTGTTGATGCAAAGCAGAACAAAGGCAACGATAAAGAAAGCAGATATTGCATTATATCTACAATTACAATTGCCGAAGTTGACATTTCGGCAGAAAGGAACCCAAGGAATTTCGCAGAGTGAGCAACAAGTGGCAGATGAAGTATCAGTGCTTCTGCAAGATGAGTAAGTGGAATGTGTGGCGCCGTAAACGCTCGACTTTGTGAGCAATATACAGAAAGAGTACAGTGATATTATTATTATTATTATTATTATTATCTAGTATTGTGCCTAGTGGCAGGTCCATGTCTTCGTACGGAGAAGTTCTGACCCCACTGTTCCCTGTCTTCAGCTTCTTCCTTCAGTCTGTTGTGTCTCCTTCCATCTTTCATGTCGTCCAGATGTTGAATTCTTCTTCTTCCTCGTCCTACGTTTCCTCTGAGTTTCCCTTCGATGACATACCCTCGTGTCTAAGTAAATGTCCAATCCAGTTGTTCTCTGAAGAATTGTACGCATAATACTTCCCTCCTACTTTTCGCACTACATCGTCATGTTTTATGTGATCTGTCCACTTGATCTTTTCCATTCTCCTCCAGCACCACATTTCAAAGCTCTCTAACTATTTTTTCTCCTTCTTTCTCATGGTCCATGTCTCTTCAAATGATTCAAATGGCTCTGAGCACTATGGGACTTAACATCTATGGTCATCAGTCCCCTAGAACTTAGAACTACTTAAACCTAACTAACCTAAGGACAACACACAACACCCAACCATCACGAGGCAGAGACAATCCCTGACCCCGCCGGGAATCGAACCCGGGAACCCGGGCGCGGGAGGCGAGAACGCTACCGCACGACCACGAGATGCGGGCGTCCATATCTCTGCTCCATACAGTGCAATGCTCCAAATGTAGCACTTTATCAGTTTTTTCCTCATTGCCAAACTTGCTTCTCAGCAGAGTCCTCATCTTGTTGAAAGCAGCTTTGGCCATGGCGATTCTTGCTCGGATTTCGTTGGATGCAGTGTGCATCCTTCGTGATAAAAACTTCCCAGGTACTCGAACTGATTCACATTTTCCAGCTCCCGATTTTTAACAGTTATCTTCAAGTGTTTCTCACGTTTTGATATGCGCATCACTTTTGATTTTTCGATGTTGATTTCCATGCCATATTTTCTTCCCGTTTCGACCAAATTGTTCGTCACGTGTTGCAGCTGTCTCTGATTTTTGGCGAGCACTACCAGATCGACTGCATACTTGGTGGTGTTGATGAGGCGTCCTCCTACTTTGAAGTTTCCGCATCCTTTCAGTGCTTCTCTCGCCAGCATTTCTCCATACAAGTTGAAGAGACTTGGCGACAGGCAACATCCTTGTCTCACTCCCCTTCCTATTTCCACACTGTTCGTTTCTCCATAGTTCAGTCTTACCTTTACCCTTTGTCCCAGGTACAAGTTCGTTATAAGTCTCCGACCTCTCCAGTTGATTCCTATTTCCTTAAGGATGTTCATCAATATATGCCAGTTGACTCTGTCGAAGACCTTCTGCCAGTCTATAAAACAAGCGCAAACTTCTTCGTTAACGGCCAAAGCTCTCTCTGACAATATCCTCATCAGGCCAATGGCGCCTCTGGCCCCTTTTCCTTTCCTGAAGCTAAACTGGTCTTCTCCCATCACTTCTTCAATTTTGTATTCCAAATTGATGATACGTTCTTAGCAAATGAAATTGACACTGAAACAGCTGTCGAGCCATGTTCTTCATCATCCCTGTCGGACAGGGAGCCACAAAAGCCGCCTCCAGTGAAACGAAGTAAAAGACAATCGTTGGCCAAGGAGACGGTGCTAAACGTAAGTATGTACGTGGAATATTATCTGCAGCATAGTGCAAATAAGTCCACAGCAATACGACCGTGTAGTGCATCAGAAAGCTACGGATACTGAAAGGAGGAAAAGACGCACTTGGTACGAAAACTGGTGTTTGTGCGTTTCAAGCATGATCGATGCAATTTACAGCATGTGCATGATAGTCACCTACTACTCTGTGCACGTCTAACTGCGCGCGACACAGATTACATTGATTTTAAGCAAGTTGTGGATAGTTGCAGAACTTGAAAGAGTACTACAGAACTGGAAGACGTAAGATAACAAAATTTCAAACAAAGCGTCAACTGGACGATGCACAGCATACTGCGGAATCGTTCCGAAAATTTGTAGATGAGATAAAGAAACTTCATTCAGGAAGTAATTTGTTTTCAACTCCGACTAGTCTGGCTTTGAAGGGGAAATGCATATGAAAGGAGCCCTGGTAATTAGAGGTAGCAATATAGTTGTATAAAGAGCAACTGATATCAATGACTTAAAACATTCATATAAAATTGTACCAACTGTGAATGTGGATGGTAAATTGGATGGAAAGTTATTTATTGTGCTGCGAGACTGCCGGCCGGTGTGGCCGTGCGGTTCTGGGCGATTAAGTTTGGAACCGCGTGACCGCTACGGTTGCAGGTTCGAATCCAGCCTCGGGCATGGTTGTGTGTGATGTCCTTTGGTTAGTTAGATTTAAGTAGTTCTAAGTTATAGGGGACTGATGACCACAGATAAGTCCCATAGTGCTCAGAGCCAATTGTGCAGCGAGAAGAATGTTCGATTCTCTCTCTCTCGTGCATGATCTAGGAAAAGCAATAGTAGGGAATATTCACGTCATAACAAGATAGTGGACGTAAGAAAACTACAGCTATGGTATCAGCATTGCTTTTGTCCAGTAGCTGGTCAAAATAACTCTTTTTTTTTTTTTTTGCTTGAGTCCTGGTCTATGTGTAAAATTCATAAGCCTTTAGAGCAAACTATCTCTCCTGAAAAGCGTATGACATTGCAGTTAATACCACCTGGAACCACTGGACGTTTGTTTTTCCGTGACTGTAAAACATATTATCGCACTATTTACAGTTACGTCCTAAAGGACAGGCAGTTCGCCGATAAGCTTCACGACAAATTATTTCGCATTCGGTTGCATGCCCTCACATCCGTCACTTCTCATCATCCCGTTACACAAATATTACTCTACATGCATTCTTTAAGAGTGGATACCTAGCTGAACCTATATGGTTTATAGCTCCAAAGGAGTTCGTCTTCGATCTAAATAAGGCGAATCTTTGTGATCATTGTGTCGCGCCATTTTACATCTGGGTTCACGGTGCAAGTTCACGGTTTGTTTTCAACATTCCTCGAATGTCGACGATGTCTATTTTGTGAAGCGTAATACACACATCTCACGTCCCATAGAAAGTCGATCTCTGCACTTCCCAGTCACTCATTTTCTGTCACTTTAGTTATACGCATGGTGAGCCATTTGCTGCTAATACACTCCTGGAAATGGAAAAAAGAACACATTGACACCGGTGTGTCAGACCCACCATACTTGCTCCGGACACTGCGAGAGGGCTGTACAAGCAATGATCACACGCAAGGCACAGCGGACACACCAGGAACCGCGGTGTTGGCCGTCGAATGGCGCTAGCTACGCAGCATTTGTGCACCGCCGCCGTCAGTGTCAGCCAATTTGCCGTGGCATACGGAGCTCCATCGCAGTCTTTAACACGTAGCATGCCGCGACAGCGTGGACGTGAACCGTATGTGCAGTTGGCGGACTTTGAGCGAGGGCGTATAGTGGGCATGCGGGAGGCCGGGTGGACGTACCGCCGAATTGCTCAACATGTGGGGCGTGAGGTCTCCACAGTACATCGATGTTGTCGCCAGTGGTCGGCGGAAGGTGCACGTGCCCGTCGACCTGGGACCGGACCGCAGCGACGCACGGATGCACGCCAAGACCATAGGATCCTACGCAGTGCCGTAGGGGACCGCACCGCCACTTCCCAGCAAATTAGGGACACTATTGCTCCTGGGGTATCGGCGAGGACCATTCGCAACCGTCTCCATGAAGCTGGGCTACGGTCACGCACACCGTTAGGCCGTCTTCCGCTCACGCCCCAACATCGTGCAGCCCGCCTCCAGTGGTTTCGCGACAGGCGTGAATGGAGGGACGAATGGAGACGTGTCGTCTTCAGCGATGAGAGTCGCTTCTGCCTTGGTGCCAATGAGGGTCGTATGCGTGTTTGGCGCCGTGCAGGTGAGCGCCACAATCAGGACTGCATACGACCGAGGCACACAGGGCCAACACCCGGCATCATGGTGTGGGGAGCGATCTCCTACACTGGCCGTACACCTCTGGTGATTGTCGAGGGGACACTGAATAGTGCACGGTACATCCAAACCGTCATCGAACCCATCGTTCTACCATTCCTAGACCGGCAAGGGAACTTGCTGTTCCAACAGGACAATGCACGTCCGCATGTATCCCGTGCCACCCAACGTGCTCTAGAAGGTGTAAGTCAACTACCCTGTCCAGCAAGATCTCGGGATCTGTCCCTCATTGAGCATGTTTGGGACTGGATGAAGCGTCGTCTCACGCGGTCTGCACGTCCAGCACGAACGCTGGTCCAACTGAGGCGCCAGGTGGAAATGGCATGGCAAGCCGTTCCACAGGACTACATCCAGCATCTCTACGATCGTCTCCTTGGGAGAATAGCAGCCTGCATTGCTGCGAAAGGTGGATATACACTGTACTAGTGCCGACATTGTGCATGCTCTGTTGCCTGTGTCTATGTGCCTCTGGTTCTGTCAGTGTGATCATGTGATGTATCTGACCCCAGGAATGTGTCACTAAAGTTTCCCCTTCCTGGGACAATGAATTCACGGTGTTCTTATTTCAATTTCCAGGAGTGTACTTTTTCCGCCTTAACTGTTAACACAACACTTTCAAATAAGCCTTGCCAAAGATTTGACTTGCGACCTCGAACGCAAGGTGTTCCTTGGCAGTTTATCGCGCGAGACTTCAGCGGTCGCAGGCACAGCAGGGCGTGGGCACGCGAATAAAAATACGCGGACAAGTTTACGAACCTGGCAGAGCAGCGGTGACACCACCACGAGGTCAGTCCGGCCACGTGGCAGGCACCTGGCGCAGGAATGTTGCGGAGGGCATCAGGAAACGGAGGAGGCTAAGCGTTTCATTTTGGTTTGCGCCGGCTGCGAGGGATGCGAGCGAGAATCGCAAACGCAAAACGCCGAGATATACGAGTGCGTTTATTTATCGACATTCCATCGTATTTCATAGTCAGGGTAGCTCAAAGACTTGAAAATAAATAAGAATCGGGCGATTTGGGGAACACCAGATGCTCAATACATAGCGCAAAAATAAATGTATTTTATAAAAATTCCCTAAAACACTCTCGATCACAAACACATGTTTATTATCGTTGGCAGGCGGTTTCGATGTACAGCGGTTCCCATCTTGCTCCGTCCGCCGCCACCACTTGTAGCTTTCATGGTGGTTACGGCACAAAGATGGTCTAAATTAAAGACGGTAACCTGTTGCCAAGTATAATAAACATCTGTTGTGACGAAATAAATCTCGGGTGAACAGCCTGGTATGAGTGTGCATAGGACACAATATTTCGGCAGTCGACCACTTTGCCATCATCGGGTGCGCTGATGTACTGGCCGGGGGGGGGGGGGGGGGGGGGGCGGAGGGCGGCGCCATGTATATACAGGACAATCCCCATCCCGCTCCGCCCTCAGACGCTTCCTATGAGTCGGTGCGGTCCGCGCCCCACGCGCGGTCCAGGAACAGCGTCCGTTCTCCCGCCGTCTGGGCGCTGCGTCTTAGGTCTTCTCCCTCAGGAGGGTGTGCCGGCACCGCTCTCGTTATTCTTCCCTCCTTCCCCGAAGTTGGTACACTCTGGGAAATATCCTTTTTCTTCTTAATCCGGGTGATCGCGGGTTCCCACGCCTTCGTAAGGATGTAACCGCTGTCACACTTTAGTTGTGGCTCCCTTACTCTGATCTCTATGGCTTCTGTGATGACAAAGGCCCAATTTTTGGAAGTCTGTGTCAGGACTTTGGTTTGGTCATAACCCATGCTGTGGAGTTCCGACAGGCAATGCTCAGCGATTTCCGACTTACTGGGCTGTTGCAGTCTAGTGTGCCGTTGATGTTCTCGGCATCGGTTCTCAATGGTACGAATGGTTTGACCTATGTATACACTACCGCATTGGCAAGGTATCTGAGAAACCCCTGATTTACGTAGACCAAGGTTGTCCTTGACACTACCAAAAAGGCTCTAGGTTTTGCTTGGTGGACGGAAGATGGTTTTCACTTGGTGTTACGTAAAATGCGTCCAATTTTTCCGGATAAGAAAAAGGTGTCTCAGGAGGAATGTTCAGTTCTGAGGGATGTGACAGGAACGATCATTCGAAACAAAAACGTCCAGTAAACATGAACTCTAAAATGCGTACCGTAAGAACTATGACCACCTCTTCATCTTCCCCACAGTGAAACACATCTCTTCCACTGAAGATGTGTTCGTAGCTCTTAATGTGTACATTTTAGAGTCGATGTTTACCAGACAATTTCTTCTTGTTTTCGTCGATACAACCTCCTCTCACGATAAGGAAAGGAAAGAGCGAGCAGTTGAAGAGATTTCTTTGACAATAGTTAAGAGGAAGTGTTCATGGGTGTTAAGGTATGTCTTCTATTCTGCGATTACCTTTCTATCACAAAGGTCTGAATCCAATCTAACTCATTTGGAACATAACTAAACAAAATACATCAGCAAGAAACGTCTAAAAACGTACAGTTGGAATGGGTGTTGTGTGATGTCCTTAGGTTAGTTAGGTTTAAGTAGTTCTAAGTTCTAGGGAACTGATGACCATAGATGTTAAGTCCCATAGTGCTCAGAGTCATTTGAATTTTTGTACAGTTGAAAACTAAACTGCTTAACATGTGGTCATACAAGCTTAGCACACACTGCCCCACTCCCGTAGACTGGATAGTGTGCACAAACTATTTTTATTTTTTGTTTCATAGAATTTATGTATTTTTACGTCTGTTGCACAAGTGTGAATCAACACACAGTGCAAAAAATATATCTAGACTACGCTCATTCGTTGGTATATAGTGAGGGAAGAGAAGAAAAAAAATTCGATAAGTGGTTCTATACTTATTAGCGCCAATCTTACACGCAGTACTGAACGTTCTCTGATCTCAAACGGTTGTTCCCATATATGGAATCTCATTTCAACGTGTTATCTATTTTGTCATTAGTGATGATTACTTTCGGTTGTAGTTACAACAAAAATAATTTTATAAGCATATATTAAGTCTAATGGAAAACTAATGTACGAGTATTAATGAACCACATTTATTTTACTATGAGATGTGACAAAGCCTTTTTGTCGCGGTGACTGACAAATAGCTCTCTTTGATTTAGTTAAAAAATTGCAACATCTGAACTTTTCACACAAACTTAAGCAGGAAAGGCAAAGTGTTTCCCGAATGTACTTGGGACCAAAAGGCGATTCTGTTAGCTGGAGTCAGAGGTTTTAGTTAACCCTGCCTTTTGAGTTCTTGTTGTGATATTTCCATAGAAACTTTAGTTCCCTATCAAATGTTTCTTTATTTCCAACCCAGAAGTCAACTCTCAGTTTTAGGAGACATAGCTTTAAAAATGGTTTAGTAGTTCCTTAAGAATGATTATATTTCTTTAAAAAAAGCTTTCAGCCACAATTTCAGCCGTTACAGCCTGCAGTCTTAAAAATACTGAAACACTATTTTTTTAAATTTCTGATCGAGAAACCAAACAAGAATTTTGGTAGCTCTAGTTTCAGAATTGCAATAATAGCTACATATTTTCAGAAAACCTTTTATCCCATGTTTCAGCCCCATAGGAGCTGAATTTCTTAAGTGATGGCTCCCAATTTCATTTTTCTGTCCTGACGGTTGAAGCCTGGCGATGATGAGTCAGTGACTCACTCAGAACATTTCCTTTTATACATAGAGTTATTTAGGTATATGTGGAATATATATCCTTACTTTAAAAAAATTAAAAGAAACTTGAAAAGGTTGTAATACAGGCTGTACTAGACCTAGTGATTATGAAACTGACCAGCACGCTGCTTTCGCTCCGTCCAGTGTTCGGAATGGAGTTGAACCTGTGTTAGAGCAGAATGTGTTCGACGCCACAATTCGAGGAAGT
This sequence comes from Schistocerca gregaria, assembly GCF_023897955.1. Taxonomy (NCBI): domain Eukaryota; kingdom Metazoa; phylum Arthropoda; class Insecta; order Orthoptera; family Acrididae; genus Schistocerca; species Schistocerca gregaria. Next base: position 182,514,904 of record NC_064929.1, on the reverse strand, counting down.
AAGCTGATCGGAAGGATGTCTTTCGCCAAGGAAATAGAATATGGAATATTAATGTTAAACATACTGTCGACATCACATTAATTACAGGCAGAGCACAAGCTCGGATTACGAAAGGACGGGGAAGAGAATAGATCGCGCCCTTTCAAAGGAATCATTCCGGCATTTGACTGGAGCGATTTAGGAAAATCACGGAAAATCTAAATCCGGATATCCTGAATAATGTACGGTTGGTCACAAACATTGTTCACAGTTCTCTAAAGATAAACGTGAAATTGTCATCAGAGGAAGAATGAAGAGTTTCACAGTATTTACCTAAAGAAAAACGAAGCACGGAAAGAAGAGGAAAAAAATCGACGTAAGTGTATGCTGATTTTTCATAAATGTCGTGGGATCAGAGGCGAGGAACCGAAGATTTTGACAGAACAGAGGAGTAACTGAAAGTAAAAATTTATTCAAGTGAGGCGAAGGCGTGAACTACCTCTATGCATAAGTAAAAAATATAGCTGTTGCATTACAGAAAAAAAACCCTTCAAGACGTTTTTAATAGAAAAAGGTGAAATGCGCATGGACAGTAACAAAATATTATACTTCAGCAATAAAAATAGGTTTGAACCGCTCTTGGTTGACTCATTTTTAGGAACGCACGCTCTAGGAATGTTGACAGTAAAGAATATCGTGATGCACGACGCCTCTCTTGGAATTTCCTTTGTCGACGTTACTGTACGAGCATGTGGCAAAGTGCCCTGCTCTTATTTACTCTATAAGTCCTATGTGGTCCGGTTCCTAGACTAACGAGCAATACTTTAGTATCGATAGAACGAGGGTTTTGTGGGTTGCCTCCTTTATGGATGGACTACTTTTCCTGAGGATTCATGCACTTTCAGCCTGGTGTTCCCAGTCAAGAGATATATTGGTGATCCAATTTTCAGTTTCAATGCATGCAGAGGCATGGCGGACGGATTTAATGTGTTTACAAATTCCCTTGGAAAGTTGATACCTCCTCGTTGATCCATTATTGTATTATCGATTTATATATTGTTTCTGCTCCTGGATTCTTCGGCGCGAAGTAAGCTTTTAACGCGGTGCAGAATGACAGTATGGGAAGAATGTAGAATGGTCCATAAAAAAATCTTGAAGTACTCAGTACAACATTACAGGGTCTTTGGAAAAACAACAGATTAATGGCAGGAGTTTTATTGCTACTATCACGAAACTTTCAGCAAACATTACCGGTAGTTCAAAAATCAACACCGGCAGATGAAATAAAGGCAAGTTTGAAGAAATTAATATTTTGGGATAAGGTTGAAAAGTACCTTTGAAAAAGAAATATGCGTGCAATAATGACAGGATATCCAAAAGCTCACGTACTTGCCGATAATTTATTGGAAATGGTACTTAACCTCTTGAGCCGTGTTCTCGTAAGCTTATTTAAACAAAGAAATTAGAAGGCGTGGAGCAACTTATTGATAAATTGTATCCATCGATAGAAATGAACTACCCAAATAAAGACTGGTTATGTGAGCGAACAATTTCAACATCAAGCAGTGACGCAGCCCAACAAATAAATCAGCAAATTCAGAAGTTGATTACAGGAGCAAAAAGAATATATAAATGGGCAGATACAATATTGGATCAAGGAGGAGGTGTCAATTTTCCAAACGAACTTGTGAACATCCGCTATGCCTCTGCGTGCATTGAAACTGAAAACTGGATCACCAATAATAGGCCTACTCTTAGGAAATATTAACCCATCCAAATTATGTAATGGCAAAAAGACAGCGTGTCAAACGACTACTTCATTAGCAGAAAGGAAAATCGTTGTTCATACCAAGAATCCTATTGATCACAACTCATACGCCATTTTCTTAGCTTATAGTGTGACAAGCAATTTGACTCAGGGCCAGACATTTCACTACTGCTTAACTAATTTGAAGGTATCCCGTGTCTCACATGGTCAGCTCTACGTTGCGTTCTCACTTGTCGGACAAGCAGAAAATATACAGGGTGAGTCACCAACTATTGACACCAAGAATAACTTCGGAAGTATGGTAGGAGCTGAAAAGTTTGTGGGACAGAAGTTGCATGGGACAACGAGGGTCATAATATGACGTTGGTTTTTTGTTGCTAGGTGGGGTCGCTTTTTGTTTTTTTTTTTTTTTTAAATGGGATGCTATAGTTTGGTACTTCTTTTCTGGTAGCAGCTATCGAGACGAATCCAATGATGTATAACAGGAAGGTCTTTGAAGGTCAACGAAGGTCAAAGTACGACGTATCCATCTAACGTGGCACTGACATATAAGCACCATTCGACGATTTCGCAATGCAACAGTAAAACGAACGGTAAGACTAGTATCGTCGAATCAAGCGAATGTGAATGATGTATTCCTTCGAAGAGCAAGTCAGTGTGCTTCTCGTTTACGGGGAACTCCAACGAAATTCAGTGAGAGCTAGCGACTTATACGCTGGAAGATATCCTCAACGTACTCACCCTACACGTCTAACATTTAAATATGTACATGGTAAATTGAGAACAACTGGATCTTTAATGCATCGGCAACACATCCGGCAAAGTAAAGTTGCTATCGAGGAAACGGAAATTGGTACCCCTGACACTTTGGTTCGAGATCCTTAGTTTGCTTCAAATCGCAGGGGAATCTGACATGAGCTAGAGAAGTGTTGTTCATGATCTGCATCTCCACCAAGAATTAACTGGTATGGATTGTGTACTTCGCATTGAATTATGCCGATGGACTCAACTTCATATTCAGAGGGATGACACATTTATTAACTTGATTTTATTTACTGACGGTGCTACATTCAAGAACCACGAAAATGTTAATTTTGCATAACATGCATTATTGTGCAACTGAAAATCCATGCTGGCTGCGGCAAGCTGCACATCAAAAAACCGTGGTCGGTGAATGTATGGTGTGGGATTCTGGAGGACAGAATTAAAGGCTCCTATTTCTCCGAAGAAAACGATGGGAGTCCCGCACATTTTTTGGTGATGGCTAGAAATGAGTTGGATTGGAAGCAAAGGAGATGTGTCGTGGCCGGCTCGTTCGCCAGACTTGACGCCTCTGGATTTTTTCTTGTGGGGATTCGTAAAATGCATTGTTTATAAAGACATTCCAACTACACCTGAAGTTATGCGACAGAGAATTGTCAGAGCTTGTGCTTCGATGAACGCCGAAGTGATGAGGAATTCTACCCAATCCACGATAAAAAGATTACAGCAGAGCGTTGATACCAATGGTCGTCTCTTCGAACACCTTACACCTACGTCTACGTGATTAGTCTGCTATGCACAATAAAGTGCCTGGCAGAGCGTTCAATGAACCACATTCAAGCTGTCTCTCTACCGTTCCACTCTCGAACGGCGCGCGGGAAAACGAGTACTTAAATTTTTCCGTACGAGCCCTGATTTCTCTTATTTTATCGTGATGATCATTTTTCCCTATGTAGGTGGGTGCCAACAGAATGTTATCGCAATCGGAAGAGAAAACTGGTGATTGAAATTTCATGAGAAGATCCCGTCGCAACTATAAACGCTTTTGTTTTAAATGATTGCCCCTCCAATTCACGTATCATGTCTGTGGCACTATCTCCCCTACGTCGTGATAATACAAAACGAGCTGCCCTTCTTTGTACTTTTCCGATTTCATCCGTCAGTCCCAGCTGATGCGGATCCCACACTGAACAGCAATACACCAGAATAGGGCGGACAAGCGTGGTGGAAGCAGTCTCTTTGGTAGACCTGTTGCACCTTCTAAGTGTTCTGACAATGAATCGCAGTCTTTGGTTTGCTGTACCCACAATATTTTCTATGTGATCGTTCCAATTTAGGCTTTTTGTAACTGTAATCGCTAAGCATTTAGTTAAATTTACAGCCCTCAGATTTCTGTGATTTATTGCGTAATCGAAATTTAGCTGATTTCTTTTAGTACTCATGTGAATAACTTCACACTTTTCTTTGTTCAGGGTCAATTTTCACTTTTCGCACTATACATATATCTTATCTAAATCATTTTGCAACTAGTTTTGATCTTCTGATGACTTTACAGGACGGTAAATGACAGCATCATCTGCAAACAATCTAAGACGGCTACTACCTTCTGTAAATAGGCATTGGTGTCACCTTTGTGACCTTTGTTAACCTTCAAAGACCTTACTGTTACACATCACTGACCTTACTGTTACACATCAGAAAATAAGTACAAAAGTATAGCAACCCATTTAAAAAAACAAAGTTGACTTTCATATCTCTGAAGCCTCCCCACCAAGCAACAAAAACCCAACGTCATATTATGTCCCACATGTCCCACAAACGTTTCAACTCCTATCACACTTTCGGAGTTATATTGGTGGCATTAGTTAGTGACTCAACTTGTAAACGCGTATGCGCCACACAACCAGGCATTAAATACAGCATATAAGAATGTAGTTTAATGAAAATACTTTATGCATAATATATTTATCCGAATGAAAAAAAAAAAGAAATGAAAATTCTTTCACTTCAGTTTTTGTCCTCTATTACATTTATAAAACTACTGACAGGAAACTAAAACCCCAGCGAAGCTGGTTATTATCAGATAGTCTCACAACACGAGACACAGTGCAGTAGCAACCACTGCGTCACGTCATCCGGTCGCCGACCCGAACAGTTGCTGCAGGAGCCACGACGAGTTGACAGCAGGTGATGTTATCCCCCAGTGCGGCGGCGTTAATTTCACTTTCATGACTCACATGAACGGCCCCTAGCCATGACAATGTTTCTAGTCGATACCCGGTATCGAACCCGTGGGAGCGGCCGTGCCACAACAAGTGAAGAGCACAGACGGCCGCTGCTTCTGAATAGCCTGCTGGGTTGCTGTTGAATGGGCGGCCATTACGAAAACCAGTGGCAGGTACTTTCCCAGACCATTTCCCGTGCGGCGTATCCAAACACCGATATTAGTACCTTCTGGCGTTAACTAATGTAGAGTCGTCGGCAGCTCGTGGCCGTGCGGTAGCGTTCTCGCTTCCCGCGCCCGGGTTCCCGGGTTCGATTCCCGGCGGGGTCATGGATTTTCTCTGCCTCGTGATGACTGGGTGTTGTGTGATGTCCTTCGGTTAGTTAGGTTTAAGTAGTTCTACGTTCTAGAGGACTGATGACCGTAGATGTTAAGTCCCATAGTGCCCAGAGCCATTTGAACCATTTATTTTAATGTACAGTCCATTAGAAAAAGGAAACTACAGTTTTAGAGATATCTTGTGGCAAAGCTAGTATGCTCGTAGCGCGATAGCTATGTGATGATTCACGTTATGGGTTGAGACAGCGGCGACCTCACTCCTCTCCCTGTTGTTGGGCTCTGCGAGTGAATGAAGGTCACGCTTCGTTGTTAACTATGAGGGTCGTTCAATAAGTAATGCCCCACATAAAAAAAACCATTAATATACCGGGTGATCAAAAAGTCAGTATAAATATGAAACCTGAATAAATCACGGAATAATGTAGATATAGAGGTACAAATTGACACACATACTTGGAATAACATGGTGTTTTACTAGAACCAAAAAAATACAAAAGTTCAAAAAATGTCCGACAGATGGCGCTTCATCTGATCAGAATAGCAATAATTAGCATAAAAAAGTAAGACAAAGCAAAGATGATGTTGTTTACAGGAAATGCTCAATTTGTCCACCATCATTCCTCAACAATATCTGAAGTCGAGGAATAATGTCGTGTACATCACTGTAGAGCATGTCCAGAGTTATGGTGAGGCATTGGCGTCGGATGTTGTCTTTCAGCATCCCTAGAGATATCGGTCGATCACGATACACCTGCGACTTCAGATAACCCAACCCCAAAGCCATTAATCGCACGGATTGAGGTCTGGGGACCTGGGACGCCAAGCATAACGAAAGTGGCAGCTGATCACACGATCGTCACCAAACGACGCGCGCAAGGGATGTTTCACGCATCTGATAATACAGCTTCACTAAAAGCGCCTTTTCAGGTAACGTCAACATGCAGCGACTGCTGGCGCATCTGATTCTCTCTCTCATTACAGCTCCTTTTATGCACGATTGTCATGCGCAGTCACTGACGTTTTGCTGTCCAGCGCGATCTGTTGGACATTTTGTGAATTTTTTTTGTTCTAATAAAACCCCATGTCATTCCAAGCATGTGTTTTAATGTTTATCTTTCTATCTACATTATTCCGTGGTTTATTTTTTCAAATTTATACTGACTTTTTGATCACCCGTGATACAGATAAACGTCCTTGTTGGTGCTTCACATTTTGATGTCTGTTCTGTGCGCCGGTGAAGTTTCCATCCGTTCTGGCCGAAGGCAGAGCCGTAGTACAGCGTCAAAATGGCGTCTACATACGACTCACGTTACAAGCAGCGTGTTGTTATTGAATTCTTGTGGCACAGAAAAAGAAACCGTGGTGAACATCCATAAACGTTCGTGTGCAGTGTACGGCGCAGCTGCAGTGGATAGGAGTACAGTTGGGCGATGGGTAAAGAAATTTACAGCCTCAGGAAATGCAGAAACAGAGCACCATGATCAGCCACGCTCGGGACGACCTGCCACAGCCACTGCTCCAGAGACGCTGAATCTTGCGGATGACATTATTCGTGCCGACCGGCGCACCATAACTCGACAACTGTCTCTATAGTTGTCGGTGAGCATTGGAAGTGCGTCTGCAATGATCGAGACTCTCGTATATTCAAAGAGGCGCTCACGATAAGTTCCAAGAATGCTCTCAGCAGACCACAAGATTCAAAGAAAGGCCATTTCATCTGAATTGTTGGAGCGCTTTGAGGCCGACGGAGAGACGTTTCTGTCACGGATCGTTAAGGGGGCGAAAGATGGGTGCACCACTTTACGGCGGAAACAAAAAGCCAGTCCATGGAGTGGCATCGCGGGCCGGTGTGGCCGAGCGGTTCTAGGTCGCAGGTTCGAATCCTGCCTCGGGCATGGATGTGTGTGATGTCCTTAGGTTAGTTAGGTTTAAGTAGTTCTAAGTTCTAGGGGACCGATGACCGCCGTAGTTAAGTCCCATAGTGCTCAGAGCAATTTGAACCATTTTCTTTGAATGGCATCATCCTCATTCGTCACACAAGAAGAAATTAAAAACCCCTCGCAAAAAAGTCATGGTGACAGTGTTCTGGCATTGTGATGGCGTTATTCTCGTGGAAGTGATGCCAAGAGGTTCGACCATCAATTCAGGGGCATATGTGAAGACTCTGAATAAACTCAAGAACCATTTCCGACGTGTTCGATCGGACAAGAATCCAGGAAGAATCTTGCGCCAACACGATAATGCACGTCCACAGACAAGTCTGAGAACCCGGGAACACATCGCCAAATTGGGTTGGACATCATTGCCTCATCCACCCTACAGTCCACACCTGGCTCCCTCGGACTTCTATTCTTTAGGCCGCTTAAGGATTCTCTTCGGGGCACACACTTTGAAGATGACGAAAGTGTCAGTCATGCAGTGAAAACATGGCTACGTCTACAGGACAAGAGCTTTTACCAGCAGGGAAGACAAGCTCTTCCAAAAAGTTGGCGTATGGCCATAGTACATGATTGGCACTACGTAGGAAAACAGGAAATTCTGGCTCTTGACAATAAATATGTTCTAAGAAAAAAAATATGGGGCATTACTTACTGAACAACCCTCGTATTATAAAACAGCAGGTCATTAAAATTATCGCTCATTACCTTATACTGCCTATCTCTGCTAAAAGCAGACAGGTACATTTTCTCTGTTGTTTCGCAGATATGTGCAATTTCTATTCTGCATTGTGGATCTGGAGTCAGCCCAAACAAATACTGGTCATTACACCTGTCACGCGACGAGAAGTGTCAGTTCGTTTCCCGTTACAGCAAAATGACTTTTGAAGCGGAATTTTACGTGCCTAGAGCGGTGCCTGATTAGTTTAATGCGATATGCGTCTTATCGATATGTAATGACAGGGGCAGAAAAACACGGAGAATGACCAGTACTCTGGAAGTGACAGCACTTCCATAAACCGCGCTGACTGCTGCCGTAATACACAAGCGCTGCTCAGCAGCTACTGTGGTACTGGTTATGCTCCGTGTTTTTCTGGACCTGTTAATACGTAACAGTAAAAAAAAAAAATGTCACACTAGACTAATCTCGGATGGCACTTCGGAATGGGCACGTAATTGTCTGCTGTAGGAATCGTTACGTTTGTAACGGGAAACAAACCGGCGGTTTCCGCCGACACTGCCCGTCACACGAAAGACGTGATGAGCAGCAGTATTTGTTAGGGCTGTCTGCACGTACATAGTGCAGAGCCGAAATTGTAGATATCTGCCGAAACGCCACAGAAAAAGCCCCTCACGATTCTCATAAGAGACACACTATATAGACCTAGTGGAATAATGTCAAGTGTATATTAAACTACAATGTCCTGGAATTGAAGGCGGTACAATTAATACAAATAGTGACAAGGATCGCGTTTTTTCATCATTTTGATTTCCGCCAGACTACAAAAACAAGAAAATTGAAATTTTAATAGCATAACTGAGTGACTAAATAGCTCCAGAGAATCTGGTGAACTATAATTTTATAATAAAGTTGTTAAGTAATATTGGTTATATGAAGATAGAGAAAAGTGGCATATTATCAATCATTTAGACTTACTGAGAAACTACAAATTTCAGCCTTATATTTATTACATAATATAAACCGATGTGCAAAACTTAACGACGATAATAACAATCGCAAGAAGTGTCACCACCAAGTAAAATAGCTTACTGAAACTTTGAACATTACAGAAATGGAAGAGGACGTATATGAAGATGAGATGGGAAATATGATACTGCGTGAAGAATCTGACAGAGACTGAACGACCTAAGTCGAAACAAGGCTCCGGGGGTAGTCGACATTCCGTCAGAGCTACTGACAGCCTTGACTCAGCCACGACAAAATTCTCCCGTCTGGTATGCAAGGTGTATGGGACAGTCGAAATACTCTTAGCCATCAAAAAGAATGTAAGAATTCAAATTGTAAAGACAGCAAGTCCTAACAGGTGCGAATATTATGAAAGTATCGGTTTAATGAGAAATGGCAGCAAAATATTGTCACGAATTATTTAGAGTGGATAAATGGTTCAAATTGCTCTGAGCACTATGGGACTTAACTTTTGTGGTCATCAGTCCCCTACAACTTAGAACTACTTAAATGTAACTAACCTAAGGACATCACACACATCCATGCCCAAGACAGGATTCGAACCTGCGACCGCAGCGGTCGCGCGGCTCCAGACTGTAGAGCCTAGAACCGGTCGGCCACTCCGGCCGGCCTGGAGTGGATAAACTGATAGAAGTGACATCAGGGAAGGTCAGTTTGGATTCGAGAGAAATTTAGGAACACGTGAGGCAATACTATCCCCACGACTTACCTTAGAAGAAAGCTTAAGGAAAGACAAACCTACGTGTACAGAATTTATAGACTTAGAGAAAGCGTTTGACAATATTGACTGGAATACTTTCTTTTAAGTTCTGGAGGTAGCATGGGAGCGAAAGGCTATTTACAGCTTGTGCAGAAACCAGACTGCACTTATAAGAGTCGAGAGTCATGAAAGGAAAGCTGTGGTTAAGAAGGAAGTGAGAAAGAGTTGTAGCCCTACCCTGATGTTATTCAGTCTGTACACTGAACAAGCACTAAAGGAAACGAAAGAACAATTTGGAGTAGGAATTGAAGTTCAGGGAGAAGAAATAAATATTTTGAGGTTAGCTGATGACACTGTACTTCTGTAAGAGACAGCAAAGAATCTGGAAGAGCAGTTGAACGGAATGGACAGTGTCTTGAAAGGAAGACATAAGATGAAAACATCAATAAAAGCAAAGTAAGGAAAATGGAATGTAGTCGAATTAAACCAGATGATGTTGTGGGAATTAGAGCAGGAAACACGACACTTAAAGTAGTAGATGAAATTTTCTGTTTGGGACGCAAAATAACTGATGACGGGCGGAGTAGAGAGGATATAAAGTGCAGGCTGGCAATGGCAAGAAAAGCATTTTTGAAGAAAAGATATTTGTTAACATCGAATACAGATTTAATTGTTAGGTATTGTTTTCTGAAGGTGTTTGTATCGATATACAGTTTATACAAGAATAAAATAGAAGATTTTGAAATGTCCTGCTACAGAAGAGTGCTGAAGATCAGATGGGTAGATCACATAACTAATGAAGAGGTACAGAACAGAACTGGGGAGCGACAGATAGTCCAGTGCTCGAATGAGACGTGGGCCCTTCTATAAAGTGTTACCCTTCCACTCTTAGTGTGAGAAAATTTACTTTTCAACTAACCGGTCAATTCATACAAGTTGGTATAAGTGAACTCTGGAGCACAATCAGTCTTTGTGCTCGCGAACGTAATAGTTTGAGCAATGTGAGTGCATCCGCACTGAAGAAGATGATTGGCCGGTAAGCCTTATCTATTTGAAGATGGTGTCTGTACTTTCGCACATGTCCGAAAGAACAGATACCATCTTCATATACACTCCTGGAAATGGAAAAAAGAACACATTGACACCGGTGTGTCAGACCCACCATACTTGCTCCGGACACTGCGAGAGGGCTGTACAAGCAATGATCACACGCACGGCACAGCGGACACACCAGGAACCGCGGTGTTGGCCGTCGAATGGCGTTAGCTGCGCAGCATTTGTGCACCGCCGCCGTCAGTGTCAGCCAGTTTGCCGTGGCATGCGGAGCTCCATCGCAGTCTTTAACACTGGTAGCATGCCGCGACAGCGTGGACGTGAACCGTATGTGCAGTTGACGGACTTTGAGCGAGGGGGTATAGTGGGCATATGGGAGGCCGGGTGGACGTACCGCCGAATTGTTCAACACGTGGGGCGTGAGGTCTCCACAGTACATCGATGTTGTCGCCAGTGGTCGGCGGAAGGTGCACGTGCCCGTCGACCTGGGACCGGACCGGAGCGACGCACGGATGCACGCCAAGACCGTAGGATCCTACGCATTGCCGTAGGGTCCGCACCGCCACTTCCCAGCAAATTAGGGACACTGTTGCTCCTGGGGTATCGGCGAGGACCATTCGCAACCATCTCCATGAAGCTGGGCTACGGTCCCGCACACCGTTAGGCCGTCTTCCGCTCACGCCCCAACATCGTGCAGCCCGCCTCCAGTGGTGTCGCGACAGGCGTGAATGGAGGGACGAATGGAGACGTGTCGTCTTCAGCGATGAGAATCGCTTCTGCCTTGGTGCCAATGATGGTCGTATGCGTGTTTGGCGCCGTGCAGGTGAGCGCCACAATCAGGACTGCATACGACCGAGGCACACAGGGCCAACACCCGGCATCATGGTGTGGGGAGCGATCTCCTACACTGGCCGTACACCTCTGGTGATCGTCGAGGGGACACTGCGTAGTGCACGGTACATCCAAAACGTCATCGAACCCATCGTTCTACCATTCCTAGACCGGCAAGGGAACTTGCTGTTCCAACAGGACAATGCACGTCCGAATGTATCCCGTGCCACCCAATGTGCTCTAGAAGGTGTGAGTCAACTACCCTGGCCAGCAAGATCTCCGGATCTGTCCCCCATTGAGCATATTTGGGACTGGATGAAGCGTCGTCTCACGCGGTCTGCACGTCCAGCACGAACGCTGGTCCAACTGAGGCGCCAGGTGGAAATGGCATGGCAAGCCGTTCCACAGGACTACATCCAGCATCTCTACGATCGTCTCCATGGGAGCCTGCATTGCTGCGAAAGGTGGATATACACTGTACTAGTGCCGACATTGTGCATGCTCTGTTGCCTGTGTCTATGTGCCTGTAATTCTGTCAGTGTGATCATGTGATGTATCTGACCCCAGGAATGTGTCAATAAAGTTTCCCCTTCCTGGGACAATGAATTCACGGTGTTCTTATTTCAATTTCCAGGAGTGTATTTGAAGACGGTGTCTGTACTTTCGCACATGTCCGAAAGAACATGTCCGAAGCCATCTTCACATAGATATGGCTTACGAGCCAATGATCTTCATATACACAAGGCTTACTGGCGAATGATCGCCTTCAGTGCGGCTGCACTCAAATTGCCCGAACTCTTACGAGAATCGTTAGACTGAATGCCGCGAGTAATGTGCGCAGGGGCACTACAAATGTAGTGTGTGGACATCAAGTTGGAAAGCGTGGGTCTCACTTGGAGCGTGCCAGAAATAAGTCCCAGCATTCGCACTATCGTCTGTGTCCTCGGTTGCTCAATCGGATAGTCTCCCACGCTAGCATGCGGTCCCGGATTCGAGCCCCGGTCGGGGCACACATTTTCCAACTGTCGTGCTGATATTTTTCAACGCCTGTAAGAAGCTAGAGGTCTAGATCTCGTATTACTTTCATTCTTCGAGAGCTGCAAGATCACCAGTGCCATCTGTACCGATGCCAGCTTCATATAGTTCTAGAGGATTGTGACGAAAAGTAAGAGGAAGAGGGCTGCAAAAGTCACTTCGGAGCTGAGCGCCGTCAACACCAAAACAACAAGGAGGTAGTTCCAAAAATATGGAATTGCAGAGCGACCTGGAATTCCAAAATCACTCATGAGCGGTGCAAACGCCCGTAACAGGAGAGCGTCGTGCTGAACTCATAAAACCTGGACAACGAAGCATTGGAAAAAAAACTGATTTGGGCGAATGCGTCTCGTTTCATACTGTTTTCAACTTCCTGCCGAGTTTACGTCCCAAGAGTGAAACATGGTGGGGTGTTTGGTGCTGATTTCGTGGTATTCCATGGGCCCCATTGTTACTCTGCAAAGCCGCTTTACTGACGAGGATTATGACTACTGATCAGATCACTCTCATGGTACAATCTTTGTTCCACCAGTGGGTGCTGGCCATGCAGTTCGCATCCTCCAGTACTCGTTCTGTGAGCAAGAGGCTGAATTTTCCCATGCTGCTTCGCACTAGAAATTCCTCATTCTTGAGGATGTTTAGGAGGAGTTTGTTGTCTTTAGACATTTACTCCACTTAGATGGGTTGAGGTTTGCTGGGACGTTTAGGAATAACTGGAACGGTTGTGCGTACTGGATTCGTATGATTGCCGGTCGGAGACAGGCGGTAGGTCACGTGAAATGACAGGTATGCGTCGGTTAGGGGCCTTTACTTGACTGACCCTGTCGACGCCCGGGACTGTCAGTCAGCGTCTGACAGAGCGGGTATTTGATGGTGATGATGATGGTGATGGTTGTCAGGCTCGGTGAGGAGGGTCTTCTATGCCCTCCTGCCGTCAGGGTGCCTCTTCTTGTTGTCCTTCTTCTTCTTCTTGTGGAATGTGTCTGCTTGTGACACTTTCGGATGTGTCACATCCTCCCAGTTGGCAGCTTCCTGACTTGCGTTCTCCTCTTCTTGTTCTTGTTGTTCTATTGAGACGAAGAGAGCTTCCCACTGGACAGGCGTGAGAGGAGGGGGGGGGGGGCGTTGTAGGACCTAAGAGTATCCAAGTGAATGGACACTACCTTCTGCAGCTGCGTCTTGGAGAGGGGGCAAGGGCCCTCCTCCACAATGACGATTGTCTGAGCTGAATTTTCCCATCTCGCTCGGTCACTAAAGTCACCAGATTTTAATATTAGTGAACCTTTGCTGTCTACTTTGGAGAGAAGGGTACCTGATCACTATCCGCCTCCATCGTTGCTACCTGAACTTGGCACTTTAGCAGGGACAAATCGTGTAAGATTCCCCTGAAGGCCATACAGAACCTGTATTTATCCACTGCTGGACGGCTGGAAGCAGTTTTGGATGTCAACTGTTTTGATACACCGTTTTAGGCATGGTAACGCGTTATGTTTGGCCATATTTTTGTTCATCACATGTGTATCAGACTCGCAGTGGCTAGCGGGTGTGGCTGTCTCTTCGTGTTTCCAGTGGAGGAGGGATCTGAGGAACATGCTCACCACGCCCTTCGTGTCGTAGCATATCAGGACAGTAGAGGAAACATGCGGTCTTGTGTTACGCTGCTGAAAGGATGTAACGAAGATCTCAATGATAGGACACAGCCACCAGCCTTAACATGTCAAAATTGTGAAGCCTACCGACCACATTCCTGGCTGCGGGAACCAGAGGTGATCATCTTGTGTGCCCTGCGACACCCTGTACCATTACGTCAGGTGACGGACCCATATCAGAACGAGGAATGGAATATGGAGACGTTCGTTCTTCACAGAGCCTCCAAACACGGATATGTCTGTCGTGACGCTATACGCAAAGCAGGACTCGTCAGAAAAGACGACGCGGTGGCACACCTGTGCCCACTTTGGTTACTTGGCACATCATTGTCGGCGCTCCTCTCTTTGCCAGAACTTCAAAGGAATCCGCAAAGCCGGCCGCTGTGGCCGAGCGGTTCTAGGCGCTTCAGTCCGGAACCGTGCAACTGCAGGTTCAAATCGTGCCTCGTGCATGGTTGTGTGTGATGTCCTTAGGTTAGTTAGGTTTAAGTAGTTCTAAGTTCTAGGGGACTGATGACCTCAGATGTTAAGTCCCATAGATCTCAGAGCCATTTGAATCATTTTTAGAATCCGCAACTTCAGTCGCCGTGATTACAGCCTGTGGTGCTCTAGACGTTGTGTGGATAGAATATCATGGCAGAGAAGCCAATTTCCACACTCAACACGTTTGTCCTTTCGGGCGCTAATCGCGTGGGTCCGTTGAGATTCCACATTATCACCAGGCTGCGATGCTGCCGCTGGCCAGTTCCAACATGTGCAGCCAACGTATCTCTTTAATAGACGAAGGACACCAAAATCATCTCATAAACAAATAACATTCAAAGGCGGTTCTGAATGAGAAACCGGCTGTGTAATTTTTCCTTATGCTCCGATAACCCGAAACATTTTGGCCACTGGTCACTGCGATGTTGGATGCCGCCTGGTGATGTAACGGGCACGCGACACGCTGCAAAGAGCATGTAAGTGCAGCAGAGACGGATAGGTATCACCCTAGCGACGATATGGGCCGCAAAGGGGAAAACCACTGCGTTAAGCGACTTTGTCAAACGACAGATTGTTATTACGCGAAGCCTGTGAACGAGTGTCTCGAAAGCGGCGAAGCTGGTCGAATGCTGACATGTTACTGTTATCAGCAGGAGTGGAAGGGTAGTCGAACTACTACTAGCCGCTAAATGGTTGGATGTCCACAGCTCTTCACGGAATATAGGGATCGGAGGCTTGTCTGTAAAGTGGCATCTGTGCCAAACGACCACTATGCAGGTGCACGTACTAGTGTTTCGGAGCATATCGTTCATCGTCATTGTTGAACAAGGAGCTCCGCAGCAATTCACCACTATGTGTTCATATAGTGACCCAACAACAGCGTCAATTACGATTGCAGTGGGCACGGCACCTTTGGGATTCGACCGTCGACCAATGGAAATGTGTCGCTTCTCTCGGGTGAACCACATTTTTGCTAGCCGAGGTGAACGGCAGTTCGAAACGTGTAGCGCGCCCCTAACTCAGGCTGGTGTTAGCAGTATTATGCTGCGGAGGACATTTTCCTGCTCTTACAAGGAACTGTGGTTCTAATTCAAGACGCGCTGACAACTGCGAACCACCTGTATCCTTCCATGCTTGATGTATTCGCCGACAAATGGCTCTGAGCACTATCGGACAACATCTGAGGTCATCAGTCCCCTAGGTTTCTTGAGAGAGATACTCTTTTCGATAGTTACAAAATTGTATCACATGATGACAAGGGAACCTGTTATGAGATATCTAAATTGAATTAAACGATGTTTTCAAAAGTAAAGCTCACTCAACTAATGCTAGAGAACAAAAGATAATGTTTTACACGAGCAACTACATGCCGAACGCAGCATGTGAATTAATATTACTAAAATATTAATCGCAATATTAAATTATCCATAACTTGGAAATATGGATGTTTCACAGAATCTGAGAACAGTGTTGGAATCACCACAACAATTGTACCAAGATGAGACACTTTGCACATCATGTCGCAGTCATTCGCTTGTTTTATTTTGTTAAGATGGCAAGACGAGTTGTGGAAGGAATAAGTGACACAAATTTGATGCTGCCACTTTTGTATATGTGCCAGCTAATTTAGCATACGAATGACTAACTCTCTTATTTTAAAAGTACGATAAATTGCCCTCCCGGCTAACCGTGCGGTCCAACGCACTGCTTCCCGAGCGGGAAGGCGTACCGGTCCCCGGCACGAATCCGCCCGGCGGATGAGTGTCGAGGTCCGCTGTGCCGGCCAGCCTGTGGATAGCTTTTAAGGCGGTTTTCCATCTTCCTCGGTGAATGCGGGCTGGTTCCTCTTATTCCGCTTCAGTTACACTGTGTCGGCGATTGCTGTGCAAACATTTTCTCCACGTACACCATAATTACTCTACCAAGCAAACATTGCGGGAACGCTCGTCTGGAATGAGACGTTCCCAGGGAAAGGGGGGGGGGGGGCAATTTAGAGCCGAACCTCACAGTAACCATGGGTGTGGTGTGGGGGTTGGTTCTACATCTACATGACTACTCTGCAATTCACATTTAAGTGATTGGCAGAGGGTTCATCGAACCACAATCATACTATCTCTCTACTATTCCACTCCCGAACAGCGAGCGGGAAAAACGAACACCTAAACCTTTCTGTTCGAGCTCTGATTTCTCTTATTTTATTTTGATGATCATTCCTACCTATGTAGGTTGGGCTCAACAAAATATTTTCGCATTCGGAAGAGAAAGTTGGTGACTGAAATTTCGTAAGAAGGTCTCGCCGCGACGAAAAACGTCTATGCTGTAATGACTTCCATCCCAACTCGTGTATCATATCTGCCACACTCTCTCCCCTATAACGCGATAATACAAAACGAGCTGCCCTTTTTTGCACCCTTTCGATGTCCTCCGTCAATCCCACCTGGTAAGGATCCCACACCGCGCAGCAATATTCTAACAGAGGACGAACGAGTGTAGTGTAAGCTGTCTCTTTAGTGGACTTGTTGCATCTTCTAAGTGTCCTGCCAATGAAACGCAACCTTTGGCTCGCCTTCCCCACAATATTATCTATGTGGTCCTTCCAACTGAAGTTATTCGTAATTTTAACACCCAGGTACTTAGTTGAAATGACAGCCTTGAGAATTGTACTATTTATCGAGTAATCGAATTCCAACGGATTTCTTTTGGAACTCATGTGGATCATCTCACACTTTTCGTTATTTAGCGTCAACTGCCACCTGACACACCATACAGCAATCTTTTCTAAATCGCTTTGCAGCTGATACTGGTCTTCGGATGACCTTACTAGACGGTAAATTACAGCATCATCTGCGAACAGTCTAAGAGAACTGCTCAGATTGTCACCCAGGTCATTTATATAGATCAGGAACAGTAGAGGTCCCAGGACGCTTCCCTGGGGAACACCTGATATCACTTCAGTTTTACTCGATGATTTGCCGTCTATTACTACGAACTACGACCTTCCTGACAGGAAATCACGAATCCAGTCGCACAACTGAGACGATACCCCATAGCTCCGCAGCTTGATTAGAAGTCGCTTGTGAGGAACGGTGTCAAAAGCCTTCCGGAAATCCAGAAATACGGAATCAACTTGAGATCCCCTGTCGATAGCGGCCATTACTTCGTGCGAATAAAGAGCTAGCTGCGTTGCACAAGAGCGATGTTTTCTGAAGCCATGCTGATTACGTGTCAATAGATCGTTCCCTTCGAGGTGGTTCATAATGTTTGAATACAGTATATGCTCCAAAACCCTACTGCAAACCGACGTCAATGATATAGGTCTGTAGTTAAATGGATTACTCCTACTACCCTTCTTGAACACTGGTGCGACCTGCGCAATTTTCCAATCTGTAGGTACAGATCTATCGGTGAGCGAGCGGTTGTATATGATTGCTAAGTAGGGAGCTATAGTATCAGCGTAATCTGAAAGGAACCTAATCGGTATACAATCTGGACCTGAAGACTTGCCCGTATTAAGCGATTTGAGTTGCTTCGCAACCCCTAAGGTTGGGTTGGGTTACTTGGGGGAAGAGACGAAACAGCGAGTTAGGGAAGGATGGGGAAGGAAGTCGGCCGTGCCCTTTGAAAGGAACCATCCCAGCATTTGCTGGAGCGATTTAGGCAAACCACGGAAAACCTAA
Source organism: Schistocerca gregaria (assembly GCF_023897955.1). Lineage (NCBI taxonomy): Eukaryota > Metazoa > Arthropoda > Insecta > Orthoptera > Acrididae > Schistocerca > Schistocerca gregaria. The sequence goes on along the minus strand of NC_064929.1, from coordinate 182,496,759 downwards.
ATCAGGATGGGCGGACGCGGGATTGAACCGCCGACCTCCAGAATGCGAGTCCAGTGTTAACCACTGCGCCAACTCGCTCGGTTCGGTGGTGTGGTACGGCCGTGGGGTGAGTCAGGGGCGGTTCTAGAAGTCGGTCAACGGGGGGGGGGGATGGAATATCGTTTAACAAAAGGAGAGTTGGGGTGCTCACCCGTCAAATTGGTGTTGCTTAAAGAAGTTTTTGGTAACTGTTTTGGAGTTCAGGGTAAAAACGTGTCTACAGAACGTGCGTGCCCGGGAAAATAATACGATTTATCCCAGGTGTCCGGGGATTTCGAAGTTCTTGTCTGGGGTCAGCAATTTAAGTGTTGGTAGTCATACCCAGCATATTTAGCTTTCTTGATTATTGTAAGTGGTACTTGTACATTAATATACATCCACTGTATATATATAATCCAGTTTATATATAATAAGACGCCCATTTTAAGTTAAATGATATTTATTGGTTTAGCCAGTAAGCTATTTGCCGCGCTTATTCTTTTGTTAAAATGTGTTTGACATATATTGCAACCTATATTGCTACATAATTATATTAAAAAAATGATTGAATCTGTTGAAGTAATATATTCGCTGATATCTGACGTCATTTTATCCAATGTAATATGATTCTTCATTCTCCATTGGGGGGGGGGGGGGGGCTATAGCCACCGTATCCCCTCCCCCCTTTGCCACCTCTCCAGGAGTGTAGCCTGTTGTGGGGTTAAGTCTCTCCGTCGTTTCTTTGTTCCCAGTTCAATACATACATGATAAATTACAATAGTATTTGCCACCAGGCAGCTTAATTATTATATGAAGTACATATTCACAGTCGGTTTTGTGAGCTCGCGTTTTTTAATGCAATTTGTGGAATTAGTATTTAATTTAGGGGCGACTAGACGCTTCAAGAAGAACAACAAAAAACAGGATTAGCGTTGCCACAACTTAACAAACAGCCTTTAGTAACCTAATGTTACATCAATGTCCGTTCCCAACTGACCATGGTTGATTGGCTAATGGGAACATTACTGATTTACGGAATTTATTAATAATAATTCACTGAAAAACAAATCAGAAAGGCTGGTTAAATAACTGTTCCTTATATTAATCGGGTAATAAATTCTCAATCAATAACAGGAGCAACCAACATCACTTCCAAATCAAAACTTTCACAATCGTAATAGTAGAAAGGTACTTTACAAACTTCAAAATACACGCAGATATAAAAACATATCCAAAACTCACAGTTAGCATATTTGTCAAATTCCAGTATTTATAACCCGCTCCACTACAGCGCAACTCGCCATTTCAAATCTGTCCAATGAGTAATCCTGATGACAGAAAATTATGTTCACAAAAAAGAAATACAATAACTCTATGACAACGCCCATCCGGCATTGGCCACACTTTTACACAATAGTAAAATCCGTTAAAAGTGACAGCTACTGCTCAATCTCAACACAGTTAAGTAAACTAACACCTCAGATGTCACTGAAGGTTACCACACGTGCCGTATTCCACTATTTTCTCCTCCAATATCATGACATCCTTACTGTGGGCGAACATGCTACAGTACAGCGTGTTCAGGTTGGGCCCATGCTGTCTTGTTTCTCTGCCGTGGCAAAACACCCACAAACGACATCGGCCACAGTTCGCCGTAAATTGCGTCCATACAATTCCACAGCCCACGGCTTATCGTTCCACAGCAGCGTTGAATTCCCAAGCTTCTCGGTTTCACCATCAGTTCATTACCACAGACTGCCAAAATTATTAATGCTCAATTCGGACCATCCGGACCCCAACACTCTACCGTTCTGTCCTCTCTAACCCTTCACACCTTGTTGACAGAGGGCCAATGGCCGCCAATTCGACGCCGCAGTATCTCTGGCGAGGCCAATACTGACCTTAACACTCGCGGCCAGAACACAATCGTGCCGAAAATCGGCACAACAGTGGAGAGAGGCATGTCTATACATAGATTTTTCACGGATGCCACAGGCAGTTCTAACTGAGTTGATGTTGAGGTAGGTCGTTAACGCGTGTAGTGCTTTATTTTCATAAAGGCCTGCCAAAATTAAGTTGGCAGCAGTGAAGAAACGTGGTCGATGCGTGATACTCGTGTTGTGTCACTAATAAACGACGTACTTGGCATGGAAGATGGTTGTTATTGTGAGCTGCCTTTACTAATAAAACAGTTGCTTTCAGTAAAGGTTGTCCGCAGCTCGTGGTCGTGCGGTAGCGCTTCCAACGCCCGGGTTCCCGGGTTCGATTCCCGGCGCGGTAAGGGATTTTCTCTGCCTCGTGGTGACTGGGTGTTGTGTGATGTCCTTAGGTTAGTTAGGTTTAGGTAGTTCTAAGTTCTAGGGGACTGATGACCATAGATGTTAAGTCCCATAGTGCTCAGAGCCATTTGAACCATCAGAGCAATTTCAGTAAAGGTTGTGAGTTTAGGATCCATCTTCTGGAATGGTGTGCTGCCATTTTAAATCATTGCCGTTGTAACAGATAGCACGGATTTGTGGCATAATTTAATGGTTTGTAGACTTCAAGTGACAAATAGCACCGCAAGTACAGTAGATACACTATACGGACGGAAACTGTTTACACTATAGCGATTGGATTGTAAACACTTCCACGGCGACCCTGCAAGGACCCTCAAATGCGCCGTGCGCTATTTCACGGCAGGACCGCGCAATGCGGCGTTCTCTGGGCACAACAGAAGCAAACAAAGCGAGCGCCGCCCGACGAAAACAAATTAATTTCGCCGCCTGGGCGGCCAGGGTTTATCCGCGCCGGCCTCTAAGTGCCGTGTTCTCCAGGAGGGCGCGGGAGAATTAAGCCGCCACCGCCGGCCGCCATTGTATTACGGCCCGGCCTTAAAGGGAAACGCAACTGCTGTAAAAAGAGAGAGGAAAACAGCGCCGTCTCATCTACCGGGAGGTGCGTGGGAGCCCGTCGCGCTTCGTTTATCCACAAGGGGCTGCATCACCAGATCTGGGCCCCAATAGAGTGATCGTTGCCGACGATACCGAAGTTGACGACTTTACTTGATACAGTTACTGATAATCTCTTGATTTCGCGCCACAGATGCAGCTCCCGTTAAAATTTATATTTTTTTAAAAAAATTCTTTATTTCATAAAACAATAATAATTATACAATATTAACCCACCTCCTAAGATGATTAATGGGTCATAAAATGATACATAGATTAGATTACAATGCAGGTTTTACAATTATGTTAGTGAGCTACGGTTTAACTACTACAATGTGTTAGTTTCAGTTTTCTATGACAATGGGCAATTTGATCTAACTACTTATTACTTAACTAATCTTCTATGACTATTAACTGCAACGTCACAGGTTTGCCTGTTATATATAATCCTACTTAGGATAGCCAGGCTCAACGAGCTAAACCCGAGGAGCATGCCCCTGGCACTGGACTGGCCAAAGTAAGTAATCGCTGCAGTCCTACAAAACTATCTTAACCTACGTCGTATCCGGTGCTTGTCTTGATCGGTGGTGTTGACCCCCCCCCCCCCCCCCCCCCGTAGTCCTGTACGTGGCGGATTCCAACTATGATGGAAGTCGGCCAGCCCACGCACAGGCGGTATGGGAATGGGATCTGGTCTCAATTGGTTTGTTCTACGAGTAGATACCTAGTCTAGGTCCCTCAGGTATTCTACTAACACTTTTCGTGATACCCCACCTGCCAATGCATTGAAAGTGTGAAAAGTGTCTTCTTGTCTGAGTAGGTGGTATGTGTCGTTATTTGGAAGTCTGGCCCGGAGTGTTGTCGCGACATCATTGAAGAGAGGGCGCTCGTAAATCACATGGTCGGAAGTACCCTCTGCCGCGCCACAGTCACACGCGGGGGTTGCCCTCTTCCCAAACAGACATAAGTATGTCGGATAGGATTTATGGCCAGTGAGAAAGTGAATGAGTCCTCGTGTAGCTTCAAAGTATTTCATGGTTCAAATGGCTCTGAGCACTATGGGACCTAACGTCTGAGGTCATCAGTCCCCTAGAACTTAGAACTACGTAAACCTAACTAACCTAAGGACATCACACACATACATGCCCGAGGCAGGATTCGAACCTGCGACCGTAGCGGTCACGCGGTTCCAGACTGAAGCGCCTAGAACCGCACGGCCACACCGCCCGTCAGTATTTCATGCCCCCACGCTCTTTCACATCTGGTAAAAACTGGAAGGTCCTTCTCCCAGTTTCTTCTTCCTCTCAAGCCCTCTGCCAAAGTTCCTCCCGTCTGTTTCTTATTTCCCTCTTATCCTCCACCCTCACAGCCATGATTTCTATTACTTTCCCCATATTTCCCCACGCCGCTTATTCCCGTATCTTGATGTCTAGCGGGCAGAGCCCCATTATGACTAACAGAGCTCCCCCCGGAGATGTTCTATAGGCCCCCACACATCTCAGAATCATGCTTCTCTGGACCCTTCTGTCATGGCGGGCACGACCCTCGTGAGCATGTGCGCCCAGACTCCCGAGCTCTATCAAGCAACCTTATTAACACAGATGGTGGATTTTGTTTAAGTGCTGCTTGGAATCTGGCTCTCTCTCTCATCAAAAAACAGAGGGACAGAATTAGTGCTACCTCACCTGTTGATTAGTCACTATCGATATTTCTGGTGTTGGTCATCTTTGTTTGTGTTGACACTTGTTCTGTGTGTGGTATCTTCCTGATTTCTCCTCTGTGAACCCAGGTATTAAATTCCCTTGCACATTGCTTCCTCCTCGCAGTTGTGCCTTGAGAATGGCAGGGTGTGCTCCTGTCGAAATATCGGCGGTGGTCAACGACGTCATCCGGCAGCAAACCCCTAAGTTGTTCGAACAATTGTGGAGCTCTCTGGGTTACGGTGTCAATGTGTTTCCCGAAGTTCCATCTCTCGTCAATGATGACTCCCAAATATTGTGTCTCCCGTCGCCGAAGAACTGGTGAGCCATCGATTCTAACAGTAGGATTCCTGATTAACTGTCCTTTTAACAGCAGGTATGTAGATTTACTAGGAGATATTGTCATTTTGGTGTTGTATTACTGAATTCCTTCAAGAGTGAACGCCGTGTTGCTAGTGTGTGACAGGACAGGGGTGTCGGCCGCCTCAGGTCTTCGCCACGAGGCGCGATCACGCAGTGCTGGCGAGAGCGCTGCACCCATATTGCACAGTGTTCGGTGGACGCGCGATATATTAAAACACAAGAGATACTGCCGCATAATTCGGCGACCCCGCGCTATACGACCGCCGTGCGTCACGCGCTAGCCCCGATCCATCATCCCCCCTCATTTTCCCGCGCTAGCAGTGAAGATCCTTTTTTGTCTCTCTTTTTTGCTTTCTTTTTTTACTGCGCCGTGTTGGCAGCGGCGTCAGACACGCGTCGCCTGAGAGATGGCGCCGCGCCAGCCGGCTTGTCGCCGCTCTGCTTATGACGGCCGCCATAAACACACGCACATATCCCAGGCCCGTCTGCATTGCCCTTCGCCGTCGAGTGAGGAGATATTATTCAAAAAATGGCTCAGAGCACTATGGGACTTAACAGCTGTGGTCATCAGTCCCCTAGAACTTTGAACTACTTAAACCTAACTAACCTAAGGACATCACAAACATCCATGCCCGAGGCAGGATTCGAACCTGCGACCGTAGCAGTCGCGCGGTTCCGGACTGCGCGCCTAGAACCACGAGACCACCGCGGCCGGCGAGGAGATATTATTCATTAGCGTGTTACGTAGATCGTATAAAAGTGATACCCAACTGATTAGATTTAGATCCTATTCCGGGGTACTTATAAATGGGTTATGTGAATATTGAATTTACTATAAGAAAAAACGGGGGAAATATTGAGGTCTGCACAGATATTCCGTATTTCATGAATTATTCAGGGTCGCCAATCAATTGAGTTGGAAAAATTTAATTATAACAAGGGAATTATTTATTGATTTAGATACACATAAATCATACACAAAACTGACAAATCTCATGGGATACCTTGTAATATTGTGTCGGACTTCGTTTTTCCCGGGGCAGTGCAAAAACTCGATGTGACATGGCCTCAGCAAGTCATTTCAAGTCCTCTGCAGAAATACTGAGCCGCGCAGCCTACATAGCCGTCCATAATTGCGAAAGCGTTGCCGGTGAAGGATTTTGTGCGCGAACTGACCTCTCGATTATGTCCCATGTATGTTATATGACATACATGTCGGGCGATGCGGGTGGCCAAATCATTCGCTCTAATAGCCCAGAGTGATCTTGAAACCAGTCTCGAACAATTGAGCCCTGGTGAAATGGTGTATTATCCATAGGAAATCCATCCTTGTTTGGGAACGTGAAGTCTATGAATGGCTGCAGTCGGTTTCCGAGAGGTTCTGTTGGACCAGAGGACACAGTCCATTCTAAGTAAACAGAACACACACCATTATGTAGCCACCAGTAGCTCGCACTATGTATTGTTGACAACGAGGGTCCATGACTTTGTGGTGTCTTCGCCGCTCTCCAAACCTACCATTAGCTCTTACCGAACGAAATCGGGACCCATCTGACCAGGTCACGGTTTTCGTCTACGGTCCAATCGATATGATCACGAGCTCAAGGGAGGCATTGCAGGCTATCTCACTCGCGTCAGCCATCTGCTGCCATAGGCCATTAACATCTAATGTCACTGCGTTGTCCGTGGTGAGACGTAAAGCATTAAACTTGGGATCTCGCCGCACTCTTGACACTGTGGAACTCGGAATATTGAATTTCGTAACGATTTCCGAAATCGAATGTCCCATACTTCTAACTCCAGCTACCGTTCCATATGCAAAGTCTGTTAATTCCCATCATGCGGCCATAAACACGTCGGAAACCTTTTCACATGAATCATCTGAGGGCAACCGACAACCTCATCAATGCACTGCGCTTTTATAGCTTGTGTACGCGATACTACAGCCAGCAGAATATATGCATATTGCTAACCCATGACTTTTTTCATGCCAGAGTACTTTATTTCAAGAATGATAAAAAGATTTACCTTACTTTATACTCCACGTTGCCACAGGAATGAGCCAAATATTTACTACTGTCTCTGAACAGTACAGCATCATTTGATGCACGCAATCCTGTTTTGAAGTACAAATTCAACATTTACAGAAGTACAGTTACATCTCAGACCTGAATAGAACTTGTTGACTACTTCATCGGAGGTCACGAATTGGCAGAGGGCTTCCATGCTCGACTCTATATTGACCTTCATGTGATGGCGCTGCGGTGTTGAGAGACCTCCTGTTAGTCGTTGCCGATAGCAGCGAGATATCGCTAGTGTCTGTTGTACTGATGTGTGGGGCCGACTATGGGGCGGCTCCGCGAGCTTTGGACGATACCACATGGAATGCGTCAGCTGAATAAAACAATGCAGATACTAGTAAACTGTATATAGAGTGTTAAAATAGGGTATCGAATTCCTGAGAGGTGCTTGTACCCACGAAAACAATAAAAAAAGATCTAATAAACACGGTCTCTGAAGTGCATACCTTAAGAGCTATGAGAACTTGTTCAACAGAAGAATTGTGTTTCACGGCAGCAGACATGAACAAGTGCTCATAGCTCTTAAGGTATGCATTTAGAGCCCACGTTTATTACGCATTTTTTATTGTTGTGGTGGGTACTACTTCGTCTCAAAATATTTGACACTTTTTTTTTAAAATCCTACATATACCGATGAACCTTCATGCCTATACTGAATGCCGATACTATGATAAGGAAAGTATAAGGGGTCATCGAAATTTTGTTTTCGAAGGCTGTAGAGTTCAGAATAAGTATACCATTCAGTGAAAATCGCCGTGAGCACAGAGGCAATAATCTCACTAAAGCAGCAGGTGAAAAATACCAGTCTGTTAAAACTCTGTCTGAAATAGTCCATAACTGCCTGTTGCACATTCTCGTCGGACAGAAATCGTCGACCCTCCAAGCGCATTTTTAAAGGACCAAAGGTATGATACTCACACGGGGAGAGATCGGGGCTGTAGGGTGACTGAGTGTCTGTCTCTTGATTTGGCGTAAATTGTGCGTGCGTTATCATGAAGCAGTACCAATGGTACACCATTCCGCAAAGAACAGACACGTTCCCCCCGCACACATTCTTCATTCTCTGATGGATGTCTGCCAGTGTTTGTCCTTCAGCAGAAAAGAAAATATTAATAGCATGCTGGTCGTGTTAGGACGCACGCGGTAGCAATGCCACTGTAGCTGACATTTCAGCATTTACCACACGGACATTAGGAAGACATGAACGCTGAGTTAAAACCTCTCCTATGTTTCGCTGTTTATGTACCTGCAGTGGAAGCGTGCTACACTGCAAACACTCTGCAGCTACGCTCTCAAACGGAAACATTTTGATCATTCCTTATATACACTCCTGGAAATGGAAAAAAGAACACATTGACACCGGTGTGTCAGACCCACCATACTTGCTCCGGACACTGCGAGAGGGCTGTACAAGCAATGATCACACGCACGGCACAGCGGACACACCAGGAACCGCGGTGTTGGCCGTCGAATGGCGTTAGCTGCGCAGCATTTGTGCACCGCCGCCGTCAGTGTCAGCCAGTTTGCCGTGGCATGCGGAGCTCCATCGCAGTCTTTAACACTGGTAGCATGCCGCGACAGCGTGGACGTGAACCGTATGTGCAGTTGGCGGACTTTGAGCGAGGGCGTATAGTGGGCTTGCGGGAGGCCGGGTGGACGTACCGCCGAATTGCTCAACACGTGGGGCGTGAGGTCTCCACAGTATATCGATGTTGTCGCCAGTGGTCGGCGGAAGGTACACTTGCCCGTCGACCTGGGACCGGACCGCAGCGACGCACGAATGCACGCCAAGACCGTAGGATCCTACGCAGTGCCGTAGGAAACCGCACCGCCACTTCCCAGAAAATTAGGGACACTGTTGCTCCTGGGGTATCGGCGAGGACCATTCGCAACCGTCTCCATGAAGCTGGGCTACGGTCTCGCACACCGTTAGGTCGTCTTCCGCTCACGCCCCAACATCGTGCAGCCCGCCTCCAGTGGTGTCGCGACAGGCGTGAATGGAGGGACGAATGGAGACGTGTCGTCTTCAGCGATGAGAGTCGCTTCTGCCTTGGTGCCAATGATGGTCGTATGCGTGTTTGGCGCCGTGCAGGTGAGCGCCACAATCAGGACTGCATACGACCGAGACACACAGGGCCAACACCCGGCATCATGGTGTGGGGAGCGATCTCCTACACTGGCCGTACACCTCTGGTGATCGTCGAGGGGACACTGAATATTGCACGGTAATCCAAACCGTCATCGAACCCATCGTTCTACCATTCCTAGACCGGCAAGGGAACTTGCTGTTCCAACAGGACAATGCACGTCCGCATGTATCCCGTGCCACCCAACGTGCTCTAGAAGGTGTAAGTCAACTACCCTGGCCAGCAAGATCTCGGGATCTGTCCCCCATTGAGCATGTTTGGGACTGGATGAAGCGTCGTCTCACGCGGTCTGCACGTCCAGCACGAACGCTGGTCCAACTGAGGCGCCAGGTGGAAATGGCATGGCAAGCCGTTTCACAAGACTACATCCAGCATCTCTACGATTGTCTCCATGGGAGAATAGCAGCCTGCATTGCTGCGAAAGGTGGATATACACCGTACTAGTGCCGACATTGTGCATGCTCTGTTGCCTGTGTCTATGTGCCTGTGGTTCTGTCAGTGTGATCATGTGATGTATCTGACCCCAGGAATGTGTCAATAAAGTTTCCCCTTCCTGGGACAATGAATTCACGGTGTTCTTATTTCAATTTCCAGGAGTGTATATTATACTAGAACTGACGTGTGATTACTTTTTCACGCAGTTTGGGTGCATAGATCCTGAGAAACCAGCACCGTGAACAACCACCTCTTGCCATAATAACGGCCTTGATACGCCTGGGCATTGAGTCTAACAGAGCTTGGATGACGTGTACAGGTACAGCTGCCCAAGCAGCTTCAACACGATCACAGTTCATCAAGAGTAGTGACTGGCGTATTGTGACGAGGTTGCTCGGCCACCATTACCAGACGTTTTCAGTTGGCGAGAGATGTGAAGAATGTGCCGGCCAGGGCAGCAATCGAACATTTTCTGTATCCAGAAAGGCCCGTACAGGACCTGCAACATGCGGTCGTGCACTATCCTTTTAAAATGTAAGGTTTCGCAGTGTATAGCCACAGGTCGTAACACATCTGAAATGTGACGCCCACTGTTCAATGAGCCGTCAATGCGAACAAGAGGTGACCGAGACAAGTAACCAATGGCTCCCCATACCATCGCGCCAGGTGATACGCCAGTATGGAGATGACAAATACACGCTTCCAATGTGCATTCACTGCGATGTAGCCAAAAACCAATGCGGCCATCATGATGCTGTAAACAGAAACTGGATTCTTCCGAGAAAATGACGTTTTGCCATTCGTGCACCCAGGTTCGTCGTAGAGTAGACCATCGCAGGCGCTCCTGTCTGTGACGCAGCGTCAAGGGTAACTGCATCCACGGACTCCGAGCTGACAGTCCATGCTGCTGCAAACGTCGTCGAACTGTTCGTGCAGTAGGTTGTTGTCTTACAAACGTCCCTATCTGTTGACACGGGGATCGAGACGTGGTTGCACGATCCGTTACAGCCATGCGGATAAGATGCCTGTCATGTCGAGTGCTAGTGATACGAGGCCGTTGGAACCGAGTACGGCGTTCCGTATTATCCTACTGAAGCCACCGATTCCATATTCTGCTAACAGTCATTGGCTCTCGACCAACGCGAGTAGCAATGTCGCGATACGATAAACCGCAATCGTGATAGGCTACAATCCGACCTTTATCAAAGTCGTTACACGAGGCATCACAATAAAGTTTCACCAGGAAACGCCGGTCAACTACTGTTTGTGTATAAGAAGTCGGTTGGAAACTTTCCTCGTGTCAGCACGTTGTGTGTGTCACCACCTTCGCCAGCCTCGTGTGAATGCTCTGAAAAACTAATGATTTGGACATCACAGCATCTTCTTCCTGTCGGCTAAATGTCGCGTCTGTAGCTCGTCATCTTCATGGTGTAGCAATTTTAATGGCCAGCAGTGTAGGTTGGAGCGGGACATGCCGTGTGCCACGCCCTTCACAGTGGTTAGCGACGTGTGGCTGTAGATGTGGATGTATGTGGGACAGTGGGGTAAGCTGTGTTAGACGGCAGACGGCCCAGTGGCCGCCCGGCGCCGCCAATCGATATCAGGCAGCGGCAGCGGCAGCGGCAGCGGTGGACCGCCGCCGTGCCCTGGTCAGGCCACCTGGGGTCGCAGGCCCGTCCGCGCAGGGCAACGCCCCTGACAGCGCGGCAGCACCGCAGCACAACACCACACGCCAGCGCACAGGCTAGGCGCGAGCGACTCGAGGCGTCTTCTCACGGACCATGTCTTACGGCAGTGTATGGTCTTACTACTGTTGTTGTCATGTGGGTGCAACACATGGCAACATCGCGCTATGTCACGGCCTTTTACATTGTATACCCGCTCCTGTCGTAAAGTTAGTAATAATGATAAAATACATGTATGGATGAAAGGATTTGGCGTACTTGTTGAGAATGTAACTGTAACTGGTAATGTAACCCTGTACTATAATTATTAATAAAGTCTGATCTGTAGCGTCATTCTCCAATCGCTAGACGTACATCTGATGAACGGGGGCTCAAGGATGCAAAAATTGGGAAAAAATCCGAAATTGTAGACTGGCATGCGATGGCGACGTTGACGATACACACGTCGACGAGGCATAGTGCTTCAATGTCGTTTTAGCAGCACGCGTACCCGTTGGCTATCCTACCCAAGCGGGTTGCATCAGCAGCCTCGCAGGCGCTCAGCGGCCAACGCGGCACTATGTTTTCGATTTTTTTCAAGTTGTTTCACCCTTGAGCCCCCGTCCACCAGATGTACGTCTAGATATTGGCGGCTGACGCTATAGATCAGACTTTATTAATAATTATAGTACAGGATTACATTACCAGTTACAGTTACCTTCTCAGCAAGTACACCAAGTCCTTTCATCCGTACATGTAATTTTTCATCATTACTAACTTTACGGCAGGAGCGGGTATACAATGTAAAAGCATATTACTATATACATAATGAGGTCTAGATTGGGTCTTAGCATCGATTCCACAATGCCAGGTCTTGTAAGCGATGACATCTCGGTCGGCGAATGATTCCAATCCAGGTAGAGAGGCATTCTCACGCCTGAGAGGCTGCGTGATACTGACAGAGCAGGCTGTTACAAGTACTTGCTGAGGTGTTGCCGGTGCTTTCCATATGGACGGTATTACGCTATCATACTTCTTTGACAAAGAAATAAGATCAAACATTCGTCAAATTTCCTTGACAAACATCTTTGACGTGGTGCTAAAAAGGGATATTACTGTTGCCATATTTTTCGTCAAATTTTAGTGTCGCTGACAACAATAACTTGTTATTGTGCGATGCAGTTGCTTGCGCCACAGTTCTTTCGGAAGAAAAGCGGCGGAAGAAAAGAAAAACATACTTGGGTCAAACCATGGGTATTACTCCGAGATAATAAAAGCATTCACCAAATATCTTACGAGAGCTGCAAGAGGGGGACGCCAAGTCTTTTATAAATTAGTGCATTTCGGCATTTGCTCAGTAAAGTGGCTTCTCAAATGGCTCTGAGCGCTATGGGACTTAATATGTGAGGTCATCAGTCCCCTACAACTTAGAACTACTTAAACCTAACTAACCTAAGGCAGGATTCGAACCTGCGACCGTAGCGGTCGCGCAGTTCCAGACCGTAGCCCCTGGAACCTCTCGGTCACCCCGGCCGGCAAAGTGGCTTCTCACTGTACAAAACAGAATACTCACTTGAGAACCGCTGTTTGTGCAGAAGACAGGCTGACTGTGACACTGCGGTTTCTTGATACGTGTGAGAGCTACTCTAGTTTACAATACAGTGCTCGAATACCACAGTGCACATTAACCAAAATAATTCCAGAAAAGTGTGAAGCGATTTATAAAGCACTTAAGGGGAAATATGTGAAGGTAAATGTTTAGTACACTGTATGGAAAATAAGAACTATTTTTAATTTTAGATAATTTAATTAATGGGACTGATGCTCCAGCAACTACAAAATTAATAAAAGGTACGAAACAGATGAAACCGTTTTTAAATTGTGGCATCAGAGTTCAGAAACAGACAAGGTGTACTGGAATGCTAAGAAAAGTTATCACGTCCTCTATTCAGGCTTCCTGGAAAGCTGCCTAGACGTTTCCAGATGTAGAGGTGGATGGTGATTGTCGAAATAAAGTCGCCTGCAGCATATTCCCCTTGCCCATCAGTGCACGAATAATAGCTTACACTGAGCCCCTTGCTCACCTCCTAGCACAGTCGAAGCGAGGTTATTAAAAAATGACGAAACACATCAATTTTGAAGCCATATTTAGGAACACACTACAGAGGAGTCAAATAACTCCAGTGGTTACATTTTACACTGCAGTGAACAGAAGAACGACTTTTAATGACTGAATCTACGGCGAGGCTGTACATTTAATCATGTTTCTCTGACGCAAGGCAAGATCTGACAGAATACTCTATTAGAGTGTCAAATTTCTTTGACACAATGTTTGACATATCAGCTTTGACAAAAAATACTGTAGTGTAATATCAACCTATCTCTGTCCTTGGCTGTAAATGCTCCCCTTTCACTCCAGGCCTCGCTTCCTCCTTCTCTCGCCGACAGCGCTGCAGTCGCAGCGGTGCACACATTGCTCTCATAAACTGCCCATGCTCGCCTGTTAGCCAGCTCCACGCCTGCCGTGCCCTATCCAAGCCACTATAGGTCCAACCTAAGCAGGCTAGGGACTCTTGCTTGCCTGGCCGTCTTCCTGTTGTGCTGCGCTACGTAACAGTTCGTTCTATATGCTTCGATTGTAGTGTTATGAGTAGGATTCCGAAAGTGATGAAAATACCTGACTATCACAAGATGAGATTCAGTTATATTCGTTTTGGGTCGTTGTACGCCAGAAAATGGTGGATATATTTGCCGTTCTTGTCGTTCTCGGCATATTTTGGAATTATTTTTTTATTTTTATATGAGCAGCTTTCTCTGCACCTTCACCCTCTTTCGACTAATGTTGGCTATTCTCCATTCGAACCATCACCAGGTCATTTCTGTTTTCTGTAATAATGAGAACGATCTCTGAAAGTCATGATCCTTCGCATTTAAGAGGCTAAAGATTCCTTGATGCTGCAACGGCAACTGAAGTAATGTTTAGGAAGTCTAGTTTCTGTAACCTTAGTTTGTTTCAATGAGATATAAGCTGAGTTACACCAATTTTAAGTACCTTTTCCAAGATTTGTTTTGCCGATTCGCTGCAGAATTCATTCTAAATGAAAAAAAAATCATTCTGAATTCACCAAATACACTTCAGCAAACACCAAAGGTTCCACAATATGTTAATTCATGAAGTATACCCCTGAAAGAAGAAGCTTTTCTTTCATACCAACATTTCTTCGCACTACGTTGCATACCACCACAAGGTGATTTTTAATATCCACTGAGCCGTGTTTTTTCCCTTTTTCATTCAATGTTTCCCACAACATAGAAAGACTACATACTGCTAAATGGCCTCAAGTCCTCTGCACACATTTCTACGCACCTCTCAGCCACTAAGTGTGTGTTCTTTTTCAAAATATTTATGGAGTGATGAAACTGCTGGTAAAATTTACAGACAAGGCTTAACGCAAGCGAGGTTCCCGTAAGAGTGTTTAGTAACTTCGTACACAATTTGCGTTGTGAGACACCTACCGATTTATCTGAAGGTACCTCACAAACACACAAAAACTTTTCTCGTGTTGGACTTGGGCTCTGTTTAGTGACTGGTGCATGTTCCCCAATTCTTAATTTGTCCTCAGTCCCCTTTAAGTTCGGCCGAGCGAGGTGGCGCAGTGGTTAGCACACTGGACTCGCATTCCGGGGGACGACGGTTCAATCCCGTCTCCAGCCATCCTGCTATAGGTTTTCCGTGATTTCCCTAAATCGTTTCAGGCAAATGCCGGTATGGTTCCTTTGAAAGGGCACGGCCGATTTCCTTCCCAATCCTTCCCTAACCCGAGCTTGCGCTTCGTCTCTAATGACCTCGTTGTCGACGGAACGTTAAACGCTAACCACCACTACCTATCCTTTAAGTTTGGTTTGTTCATTTTGTTTCAAAAATGTTCAAATGTGTGTGAATTCCTAAGAGACCAAACTGCTGAGGTCACTAGCCCCTAGAGTTACACGCTACTTAAACTAACTTATTCTAAGAACAGCACAACACGAGGGAGGACTTGAACCTCCGGGGGGAGGGTCCGCGCAATCTGTGACATGGTGCCTCAAACAGCACGGCCACTCCGAGAGGGCCGGCTGGGGTGGTCGAGCGGTTCTAGGCGCTACAGTCTGAAACCGCGTGATTGCTACGGTCGCAGGTTTGAATCCTGCCTCGGGTATGGATGTATGTGATGTCCTTAGGTTAGTTAGGTTTAAGTAGTTATAAGTTCTAGGGGACTGATCACCTCAGCAGTTAAGTCCCATGGTGCTCAGAGCCATTTGAACCATTTTTGAACTCCGAGCGGCTTCATTTTGTTGCTGCCACTGTTAACATAGCTGAGGTGCAGTGAAACTACGTAAGCATATACCTGGCTGTCCTGTAGTCACATTGGGTAAATAATGCAACCTGTTATAAGGTGCAGCAGGCTGAACGGGTTCCGTGAAGCTTGCCAAGCTTCCGGAAACCTAAGCTGGTCTGCTTTAGCCATTCACGATGTACACTTGTGTTTCCGCTATGACAGATTGAGGTACTTCAAAAGGTTACGGTGGACATAGGGGCAGGCAGGCTGGAAGGAGGATTTGTAGAGCTCTGTGCAGTTCCATCTCACGTAAGCTGAAGAGCTAAACAATATTATTTCGCTTCAATGCGAAAAGTTGGCGCGCGTAGGGAGAGTTAGTCCATTTGTTTGGTGTCTCCAAGAACGGAAAAGAGGGCAAATAAATTCGATACATAAATGCGTAGAAGCAGCTACGAAACATACAAGGTAATACATGGCAAGTCAGTAATCTGGAAGCAGGACGGTCTCGCTGCTACTGTCATAATAGAAGAGCTGCTTCCGTGGTTTACGTAGGATAAGTCTTCTACACTTCTGCAATCTGGATCAGATGTGCATCATGTTTATCGGCAGCAGCTTTCCAACCGTCTTTTTTATTAATGTTTTCGTAACATTGCCTCTTATGTCCCGTAACACTGTCTGTAGGTGTACTGCATTTGTCAAAGTCGTAGTTCTCTCATTGTATTGCTAACCAATAAAGTATTAACACAAACAAACGATTCCTTGACTTCTTACATCAACGCACTACAAAGTTTGGTACTATGACGCTTCTGCCGAGAAATAACTGCAGTGGCAGCTTTGAAAAACAGATGTGCGTTCACCAGTCAGTTGAGACTAGGCATTGTTAAAGATTGGACGAGCGGCCGTAATTTGTGAACGCTGTTGTGTCACAAAGCGCAGTGGAGCAACATCTGTAACTGAAGTGCTCAAGACGTTCTCCAGAATGTTTTGAAGAACAGAAAAGAGTGTGAAGAATCTCTGATACGCCTTGACTCCTGAACAAAAAACGGCTGATTAACTTCTCACAGTCATGGCGAACTTTATAAAAGACCTCATATTCGCCAATGACAGCAGAACGTCTTCAAAAATGTAATTTCAGCCTTACGGCCATTATCAAGTTTTCGTTGTATATCTGTACGAAGCTTCACAGTGGAATTTATCACATTTTAAGATTGCAGGTATTTGTGGAAACCCGTAATGCGAACATTTTACACTGGTTGACTGTTCTGTCGATCCTTGGTACAATATTTTATATATATTGAACGGAAATACACAAGGCGCTAGTTCAATAATTACAATATCTATAATTCTGAAACTTCCTGGCAGATTAAAACTGTGTGGCGGACCGAGACTCGAACTCGGGACCTTTGCCTTTCGCGGGCTAGTGCTCTACCAACTGAGCTACCCAAGCACAACTCACGCCTCGTCCTCACAGCTTTACTTCTGCCAGTATCTCGTGTCCTATTATTCTGTTAGAAAACATGTACGGAATATGTCAATTGGTCCCAAATTATGTTTAATTAGAACTAAAACGAGAGAAAATATTTCAATGAAAATGTGATGTACAATTATTCACATCAATAAAATATGTGACACGTTTATACCAATATATAACAGGTTACATTATCTCAAGGTATTTCATCTTCCTCCCTTTATGAATGTGATGGTAGAGGCAGGCGACCATTCAGATTTGGCACAACTTTGAAATATAGAAAGGTCTTGATCGCACAGTTCTTTATTAAGCGTTACGCGTTTCAAAATTTCATCATCAGACTGAAGCTGTGGAATGTACAAGAAAATTAATAATAGCAAATACATACATAAGTAATACATCTAAGCACTCTAATATAGGCTACAGAAATTTCAGTTAGTATCATACTACATGTAACAAATGACATAACAGAATGATTTACCTAATAATTGTTACCTAATGACGCACTTTTCATGCCGTTAGTATTCTAATTCTTCTTCCATAAAAGTAGCATAAATGTATTTTGTCAAGTTGTTCACGAGGTGTTGACATGAACTTAATCGCGTGCATGGAAGTTCATCAAGTTACTCTTTGATTTGTTTTCTATGGTTAATGCTAGCACCACCTACTGGCCTTCGTTTACCTCTTTTTTACGTTAACCACCACACTCATTTCGTATTGGTTTCATTCGAATGGGCAATGTGTTTGTCAGACTTGCCTACATGAGATGAGATTTGTATTGTATTCAGTCTATCGTGAGCTTTGTACCAAAGTTTGATTTTTATGTGAATACGATACTAACTGAAATTTCTCTATATTGGAATACTCAGATGCATACTTATGTATATATTTTTATGATTAACTTTCTTGTACACTTCATTCCACAATTTTAGCTTGACAATGATATTTTGAAATGGGTAACGCTTCATAAAGAGTTGTGCGATCAAGAACTTTCTGCATTTCAGAGTTGTACCAGAAATGCAATTACTCCGAATCGAGCCAGCAGACACCAACCTTCTCTTACACCAACGAATTCAGAAAACATCCCACAATAGCCTCCGTAATTTTATCAGTCTTTTACCTCTTCTTCTCGTAGACGCATATCAGTTTATAAAGCGTACAAAATTCTCGTTTCGACGGTTGTGAAGGCCAGCAGTTGGGCAATTACAGGTCTGATTGACATTGGTGACGAAAATCAATCGTTGATTACGTGCATGTATAGTTCCCATTTGAGAAATAACGAGTAATAAAACAGCACATTTCACACGCTTGGAGACTGGAAGCACATACTAAAAAATTTAACAGCGGGCGTGTCAATAAGTCAATGCGAATACAATGCACTCTGTTCGGAAATTTGTGATGTGTGAAAACAAATGAAAAAATTATGTTAACGCGGCCCTGAATGTCCAGGACTGCTTTTGTATTCTGTCATTGCGTTCAGAATGGCAGATGGTACTTACATAATTAACATATGAACTGATAAATTTTGAAGCGAATGTAATGTTCTGGGTGGATAAAGCTTCGTGTTCGTTTTTCGCACGCTCTGCTCGAGAGTGGAATGGTAGAGAGACAGCTTGAAGGTGGTTCATTGAACCCTCTGCCAGGCACACTTTATTGTGAATAGCAGAGTAGCCACGTAGATGTAGATGTACTCCTCTCGTAGCTTAACATGTAATAAATCTTTTGTATTTTTTTTTTCAGGCGTATCACTTCTCCTCTTGTTGTGAGAAATAGTTTAAAGCTCCGTGCTACTGAAGTGTTACTCGTTTGTTTTCCAGTCTCGTAGAACGCCCACTAGCTATCAGAGAAGAACAGAAGACCAGAGATTAAGGCCTGAGCGCGATCTAAATATGGGGAAGAGAACTGGTCGTGTCCTTTACATAGGAACCATGCATGCGTATGTCTTCAGCGAATTTTGCGGAATCGCGATACATCTAAATCAGAATGGAGTATTGAACTCACACCTCCCTGAATGTGTACCCAGTGTTTCAATGTACTGCGCCACACCCCTCGGTAGTTTCTATCGAGGAATTCCGCGAAAAATCTTCGGTATAGCGTCATGAATTCATGTCGGAATACGTCGGACTAGGTCTCGGATAATCCGGAAATTCAGATGAAAATTAGAATCACGTGGGTTAAACGTGATAGACACAAACGATATACACTCTAAGACAAAAAAAGCGACGCACCTTGAAGAAATTATCCCAATGGGACGGAAATCGGTATAAGTGGAAAAGATATTCGGAAAAAGTAGGATGATTTATTCAGGAGAAAGAGCTTCAGAAATCCAGCAACACAATAACGCGTCGGTCTACCTCTGGCCCTTATGCAAGCAGTTGCTCGGCTTGGCACTGATTTATAAGTTTTTTGGATGTCCGCATGAGGAAGATCGTGCCAAATTCTGTCCAACCGGTGAGTTAGGTCATCAAAATCCCAAGATGGTTGCAGGGCTCTGCCCATAGTGCTACAAACGTTCTCAATTGGGGAGATATACGGCGACTTTGCTGGCCAAGGTAGGGTTTGGCAAGCCGAAGACTCTCAGTATAAACTCTCGCCACGTGCGGACGGGCATTATCTTGCTGAAATGTAAGCCGAGGAAGGGCTGCTATGTTGTTATTGTTGTTGTGGCCTTCAGTCCTGAGACTGGTTTGATTCAATTCTCCATGCTACTCTATCCTGTGCAAGCTTCTTCATCTCCCAGTACCTACTGCAACCTACATCCTTCTGAATCTGCTTGGTGTATTCATCTCTTGGTCTCCCTCTACGATTTTTACCCTCCAAGCTGCCCTCCAATGCTAAATTGCTGATCCCTTGATGCCTCAGAACATGTCCTACCAACCGATCCCTTCTTCTAGTCAAGTTGTGCCACAAACTCCTCTTCTCCCTATTTCTATTCAATACCTCCTCATTAGTCATGTGATCTACCCATCTAACTTTCAGCATTCTTCTGTAGCACCACATTTCGAAAGCTTCTATTCTATTCTTGACTAAACTATTTATCGTCCATGTTTCACTTCCATACATGGCTACACTCCATACAAATACTTACAGAAACGACTTCCTGATACTTAAATCAGTACTCTATGTGAACAAATTTCTCTTGTTCAGAAACGCTTTGCTTGCCATTGCCATTCTACATTTTATATCCTCTCTACTTCGACCATCATCAGTTATTTTGCTCCCCAAATAGAAAAACTCATTTACTACTTTAAGTGTCTCATTTCCTAATCTAATTCCCTCAGTATCACCCGACTTAATTCGACTACATTCCATTACCATCGTTTTGCTTTTGTTAATGTTCATCTTATATCCTCCTTCCAAGACACTATCCATTCCGTTCAACTGCTCTTCCAAGTCCTTTGCTGTCCCTGACAGAATTACAATGTCATCGGCGAACCTCATACTTTTATTTCTTCTCCATGGATTTTAATACCTACTCCGAATTTTTCTTTTGTTTACTTTACTGCTTGCTGAATATACAGATTGAATAACATCAGGGAGAGGCTACAACCCTGTCTCACACCCTTCCCAACCACTGCTTCTCTGTCAAGTCCCTCGACTCTTATAAGTGCCATCTGGTTTCTGTACAAATTGAAATAGCTTTTTGCTCCCTGTATTTTACCTCTGCCACCTTCACAATTTGAAAGAGAGTACTCCAGTCAACATTGTCAAAGGCTTTCTCTAAGTCTACATATGCTAGAAACGTATGTTTGCCTTTCCTTAATCTTGCTTCTAGGATAACTCTTAGGGTTAGTATTGCCTCACGTGTTCCAATATTTCTACGGAATCCACACTGATCTTCCCCGAGGTCGGCTCCTACCAGTTTTTCGATTCGTCTGTAAAGAATTCGTGTTAGTATTTTGCATCCGTGACTTATTGAACTGATTGTTCGGTAATTTTCACATTTGTCGGCACCTGATTTCTTTGGGATAGGAATTATTATATTGTTGTTGAATCCTGAGGGAATTTCACCTGTCTCATACATATTGCTCACCTGATGGTAGCGTTTTGTCTGGACTGGCTCTGCCAAGGCTGTCAGTAGTTCTAATGGAATGTTGTCTACTCCCGGGGCCTTGTTTCGACTCAGGTCTTTCAGTACTCTGTTGAACTCTACATCTACATCTACATCTACATCTACATCTACATCTACATCTACATGACTACTCTGCAATTCACATTTAAGTGCTTGGCAGAGGGTTCATCGAACCACAATCACACTATCTCTCTACTATTCCACTCCCGAACAGCGAGCGGGAAAAACGAACACCTAAACCTTTCTGTTCGAGCTCTGATTTCTCTTATTTTATTTTGATGATCATTCCTACCTATGTAGGTTGGGCTCAACAAAATATTTTCGCATTCGGAAGAGAAAGTTGGTGACTGAAATTTCGTAAAAAGGTCTCGCCGCGACGAAAAACGTCTATGCTGTAATGACTTCCATCCCAACTCGTGTATCATATCTGCCACACTCTCTCCCCTATTACGCGATAATACAAAACGAGCTGCCCTTTTTTGCACCCTTTCGATGTCCTCCGTCAATCCCACCTGGTAAGGATCCCACACCGCGCAGCAATATTCTAACAGAGGACGAACGAGTGTAGTGTAAGCTGTCTCTTTAGTGGACTTGTTGCATCTTCTAAGTGTCCTGCCAATGAAACGCAACCTTTAGCTCGCCTTCCCGACAGTATTATCTATGTGGTCCTTACAACTGAATTTGCTCGTAATTTTAACACCCAGGTACTTAGTTGAATTGACAGCCTTGAGAATTGTACTATTTATCGAGTAATCGAATTCCAACGGATTTCTTTTGGAACTCACGCAGTATCGTATCTCCCATTTCATCTTCATCTACATCCTCTTCCATTTCCATAATATTGTCCTCAAGAACATTGCCCCTGTATAGACCATCTATATACTCCTTCCACTTTTCTGCTTTCCCTTCTTTGCTTAGTACTGGGTTTCCATCTGAGCTCTTAATATTCATACAAGTGGTTCTCTTTTCTCCGATGGTCTCTTTAGTTTTCCTGTAGGCAGTACTGTCTTACCCACGTGAGATAACCCTCTACATCCTTACATTTGTCCTGTAGCCATCCCTGCATAGCTATTTTGCACTTTCTGTCGATCTCATTTTTGAGACGTTTGTATTCCTTTTTGCCTGCTTCATTTACTGCATTTTTTTGTATTTTCTCCTTTCATCAATTAATTTCAGTATCTCTTCTGTTACCCATGGATTTCTACTAGCCCTCGTCTTTTTACCTATTTGATCCTCTGTTGCTTTCGCTATTTCATGCCTCAAAGCTACGCATTCTTCTTCTACTGTATTTCTTCCCCCATTCCTGTCAATTGTTCCCTTATGCTCTCCCTGAAACTCTGTACGACCAAGGTTCATTCACTTTATCCAGGTCATATCTCTTTAAATTGCCACCTTTTTGCAGTTTCTTCAGTTTTAATCTACAGTTCATAATTGTGGTCAGAGTCCACATCTGCCCTTGGAAATGTCTTACAATTTAAAACGTGGTTCCTAAATCTCTGTCTTACCATTGTGTAATCTGTGTCAAACCTTCTAGTATCTCCAGGGTTTTTCCATGTATACAACCTTCTTTCATGATTCTTGAACCAAGTGTTAGCTATGATTAAGTTATGCTTTGTGTAAAATTCTACCAGGTGGCTTTCTCTTTCAATTCTTAGCCCCAATCCACATTCACCTACTATGATTCCTCCTCTCCCTTTTCCTACTGTCAAATTCCAGTCACCCACGACTATTACATTTTCGTCTCCCTTCACTACCTGAATAATTTCTTTAACCTCATCATACATTTCATCAATTTCTTCGTCTAAATGACGTCATTGCCATGAAGTGCGATAAAACAGAGGGTAGAATTCGTCGACGTGCCGCTATGCTGTGAGGATGCCGCGGGTGACGACCCAAAAGCGTTCTGCGGGTGGCACTCAGCTTGATATCCCACTGCTGTCCAGAGCGTCTCCAAATACATTTTCGCTCGCCATCGGGGCTCATTTCGATGGCAGACTCATCAGTCATTGAGATTCGAGGCCTTCGCAATAAATCATTATCTTTTCCAGCTGCGTTGTTGCCACTTTACGTGTCAAAATGACATCAGAGTGCACGAACTTCTTCAGCTAATCCGTCGTCACTATCGTCATTGCCCTCGAGACGAATAAACGAGCACAATTTCGCCATCAAAAATCACACCTTAATCAGCGTCATTTCGTAGAAAGGCGTCTATGTTATTAACACAGACATCTAATCGTCCTACGATGTTTGAAAGCTCTTTGGCGAACTCTGAAAGGTCGATATTGTCACAAGTTTTGTTTAAGAAATGGTTCAAATGGTTCTGAGCAGTATGGGACTTACCATCTGAGGTCATCAATCCCCTAAACGTAGGACTACGTATACCTAACCAACCTAAGGACATCACACACATCCATGCCCGAGGTAAAATTCGAACATGCGACCGTAGCGGTCACGCGGTTCCAGACCTTAGCGCCAGAACCGCTCGGTCACAACGGCCGGCCAAGTTCCTTTATTCAATGTGCAAACTGCGTCAGCGGACGCACAGGTGGCTGGGCACAGATTTTTCGCGGAAAACTTTGGAAATTTGTGGTAGGGTCTTATGGGACCAAACTACTGAGGTCATCGGTCCCTAAGCCCACAGACTACTTAATCTAACTTAAACTAACTTACGCTATGGCCAACACACAAATCCATGTCCGAGGGACCACTCGCACGGACCGTGACAAGGCATAGCCGCGCGGTAGTTTTTTCGGGATTTATCCGGTTGTTGACACTGCAAAGTGATCTCACACTGCTGCAACTGCATTAATGACGTCATCAAAACCTCTTACTTCGGTGCCACCGCTGACTGGAAGTGACGGAACATTATCAATCAACAATACGGCCTTCAAAGGAAATCATTATTCCTTTAGAAATTTTGTTACATTTGCTAAGAATTCTTCGATGAGTCAGTTTGTTTATCAGAATGAGATTTTCACTCTGCAGCGGAGTGTGCGCTGATATGAAACTTCCTGGCAGATTAATACTGTGTGCCGGACCGGTAGACAGTTTTAATCAGCCAGGAAGAATCAGTTTGATTATTTTGGTGCGTAAGTTCGTAGTGTTTTCGTTTTGCATGTTGGTAGTGTGGCTGCCGTCCGCTCCCGGTAGCTAAATGGTCAACGTGACGGAATGTCAATCCTCTGCGCCCGGGATAGATTCCCGGCTGGGTCGGGGAATTTTCTCCGCCCAGGGGCTGGGTGTTGTGCTGTCCTCCTCATGGTCATCCTATCATCCTCATCGACTGCAGGTCACCGAAGTGGCGTCAAATTGAAAGACCGGCACCCGGCGAACGGCCTGCCCGACGGGGGGCCCTGGCCATACGATTCAATAAGTAAACGTGGCTGCTATGGGTTTGTTCATCGATTGTCATTTTTTAATTCGAAGTATTTGAATTTATGTATTGTCATTTCGAGATAGTGAGTGGAACTGCGGACGCTAGAAAAGTACAGTTCCAAATGGCGAAATCGGAACATTTCCGACACATTCTTCTGTCTGAGTTAGGTACAGAGATCGCAGAAGCGGAGCCACCTAGATTCATTTGCGCCGCGTATGCGAATGGACAGAGTACGGCAAGAAAATTGTTTTCTCGTCTAAAGAAGGATCGTTTTGACGTTAGTGACTCTCCAAATTCAGGAAGACTTCCGGGCGTTTGCTGAAGATCGTTTAAATCTATTAATGCACAATGAGTCACATCAGTGTACTGGATAAGCGGCAATTGTTATGAACTGTGATCATTCCACCATCTTGCGACATTTGCATGTAGTGGAGAAGGTTCAAAAATCAGGTGTGTGGATACCGCATGCTCGAAGACAAAAATTACAAAAATCAGCCGACTTCCGTAAACAGTGTCTTTATGCTAACAAAAGGAAAACAAAAGAATGCATGTAGAAATCATAGTGGTGTAACGAGGAGATGAGAACTGATGGACTGCGATGGGATGTAACCGAGTGCTAAACGGGATAGCCTTTAAGGTGTAGATGCAGATGTGTGTGTG
The DNA here is from genome assembly GCF_023897955.1 of Schistocerca gregaria. Lineage (NCBI taxonomy): Eukaryota > Metazoa > Arthropoda > Insecta > Orthoptera > Acrididae > Schistocerca > Schistocerca gregaria. Next base: position 182,471,529 of record NC_064929.1, on the reverse strand, counting down.
GTCTTCAGTCCTGAAACTGGTTTGATGCAGCTCTCCATGCTACTCTATCCTCTGCAAGCTTCTTCATCCCCCAGTAACTAATGCAACCTACATACTTCTGAATCTGCTTAGTGTATTCATCTCTTGGTCTCCCTCTACGATTTTTACCCTCCACGCTGCCCTCCAGTACTAAATTGGTGATCCCTTGATGTCTCAGAACATGTCCTACAAACCGATCCCTTCTTCTAGTCAAGTTGTGCCACAAACTCCTCCCCAATTCTATTCAATTCCTCCTCATTAGTTATGTGATCTACCCATCTAATCTTCAGCATTCTTCTGTAGAACCACATTTCGAAAGTTTCTATTCTCTTCTTGTCTAAACTATTTATCGTCCATGTTTCACTTCCATACATGACTACACTCCATGCAAATACTTTCAGAAACGACTTCCTAACACTTAAATCAATACTCGATGTTAACAAATTTCTCTTTTTCAGAAACGCTTTGCTTGCCATTGCCATTCTACATTTTATGTCCTCTCTACTTTGACCATCATCAGTTATTTTGCTCCCCAAATAGCAAAACTCCTTTACTAACTTAAGTGTCTCATTTCCTAATCTAATTCCCTTAGCATCACCCGACTTAATTCCATTACATTCAATTATCCTCGTTTTGCTTTTGTTGATGTTCAATATATACCCTCCTTTTAAGACACTGTCCATTCCGTTCAACTGCTCTTCCAAGTCATTTGCTGTCTCTGACAGAATTACAATGTCATCAGCGAGCCTCAAAGTTTTTATTTCTTCTCCGTGGATTTTTCTTTTATGTCCTTTACTGTTTGCTCAATATACAGATTGAATAGCATCGGGGATAGGCTATAACCCTCTCTCACTCCCTTCCCAACCACTGCTTCCCTTTCATGTCCCTCGGCTCTTATAACTGCCATCTGCTTTCTGTACAAATTCTAAATAGCCTTTCGCTCACTGTATTTTACCCCTGCCACCTTCAGAATATGAAGATGCAGATAGCACCGTAATATGTCTCAAACGCACGGCAAAATTAGACTTACAAGGGCTGAATTTACCCAGTGGCTCCCGGTAATATAACTGTAGTATCATACGCCTTTTAGGAGGGGTAGTTTGGTCTACAGTAGCGTGATTTTTGTACGTAGACCAGGAATGGAGCAAAAGTTATTTTGACGAGCTACTGATCACAAGCAGTGTATGTAGAACCATATTTGTGTAACGGGGTGATGAGAACTGATGGACTGCGATGGGATGTAACCGAGTGCGAAACAGTATGTCTTGGAGCTTAAGAGTGGATCCCTAGCTGAATGTCATGCACGGTTTGTAGTTCCTGAGGTGTTCTGCTTAGGTCTCTGCGGTGCGAGCCAATGTGGTAACTGCGAGTCATCATTTATCATTTAGTGTTGAAGGTCCAAGTTAATGGTTTGTTTTCAACCCTTCTTGAATGTCTACGATGTCCATTTTGTGAAGTGTAATGCATAAATTCCGTAGAAGCTTGATCTTCGCACCTCCCAGATATCCATTTTCTGTAAACATGATACACATCGCGAGTGGGTAACAGCTAATATTTCTCCTGTAATAATTGTTAACACAACAATTTCAAATGTGCCTTATTAAAGATTGAACTCGCGACCTCATACCCAAAGGTTTCCTTGTAAGTCCGTGGTGATGGACCTAGAACAGTGAGATGGTCTAGAGATAGCTGACCAGAGCGGCGGCATGAGCGTCCACTTACAGTATTGATGACCATTGGTATCAATGCAGTGCTGCAATCTTCTTATCATGGACTGAGTGGAATTCCTTATCACATCAGCACTTATCGAAGCTCATTCTCTGTCACCTCCGTTGCTTTGTCGCCTTCGTTGATCTTCAAAGACCTTACTGTTACATATCATTGGATTCGTCTCGGTAGCCGCTATCACAAACTAACTACATCACTATAGCTTCCCATTTGAAAAAAAAAAAAAAAACAAAGTTGACCTTCATATCTCTGAAGCGATCCCACTTAGCAACGAAAAAACCAACGTCATATTATGGCTCCCGTTCTCCCAAGCAACTTTTTCCCCACAAACTTTTCATTTCCTGTCATACATTCAGAGTTATTATTGCTGGTAATAGTGAGTCGCCCTATAGATAACGTGCAGACATGACGGTGCACCTTGACAGATCATATGGGTGTACTCTCTTCAAAGAATAACGGACTGGGAATAGAGGTGCTTGTGAATCCAAACAATACAGGCACATACGGCGAGCGAAGTGTCTCTTCTTGCACAACACGCATCTTAGCAGTGCTCCAAATTCCGCAGTTCTGAGTATCAACTGCACCCTGTAGTGTAAAATGTGCCTCTTCATTCCATAGTACATTCCCCGGCCACATGTAATCAAACTCGACCCGTGACAGAAACTGAAGAGTTAATTCAGAAATCTGCTACGGATGATTAGGTTTCAGTTGCTGCGACGTCTGGATCTTCTATTTGGTAGCAGTTAAAACAGACCGCAAAAAAGTTGTAAATTTCTGGTAAGATCTTAAGGGACCAAACTCCATAGGTCACCGGTCCCTAAGCTTACACACTACTTAATCTAACTTAAACTAACTTAGGCTGTGGACAATACACACACCCATGCCCGAGGGAAGACTTGAACCTCCGATTGGGGAAATAGACCGCAAAGCTTTCCGTACTATTGACCACGGGATGGACAATGCTCGTTACACTGCCAGAGCACTAGCACAACCTGGGCCACGAGCTGCGTGTGGTCAGTTACAGCAACAGCAGCCTCGTCAATAACTTCCGCCGACACAGAACACCTTCCTCTTTCAGATGCCCCGCCCAGTTCATCCCCGCACTCGAATTTCGTTATCATCTTTTTTCAACCATTTAAAGTCATGGACCTGTCCTGAGACATTTCCGTCAGCGATACTCTCTCAACACAACACTTTAATTTCAGCTCACATAAAATAGTTTTACTAATAGTGCACAGTCTCTCTTCTCGATAGCCATCCTCTTCGCAAACGTTATGACTTATCAAGTAACAGCATAGGTGTCACAGCCTCATATAAACAGTGTTCAGCGCCAGATGTGCTCCCGGTGGTCACATTTGGAACTAATTGTTTTGACTGCGTATTTACCACGTTTCGCTGTTCAAAATGGCTCTGAGCACTTTGGGACTTAACATCTGAGGTCATCAATCCCCTAGAACTTAGAACTACTTAAACCTAACCTAAGGACATCACACAGATCCATGCCCGAGACAGGATTCGAACCTGCGACCGTAGCGGTCGCGCGGTTCCAGACTGAAGCGACTAGAACCGCTCGGCCACACCGTCCACCTTGTTTCGCTGTCTTACGATAATTTCAGTCCACACTGGATCTCCGTGAGTAGCTACACCTCATTTAGAAGCACCCAGTATTAATTGCTTATGTCAGCACGATCTGTAATTCCACAAGTATACATGTACAAAGTCAACAGTTTCCCACTAGAGTACTAAAACAAATGCTCAACCACAGCAAAACAAATTCGTCCGCACACAAAGGAAATTTCACAAAAGAAAAGCAGGTATATAATGTGGGGGAAAAAAAAGTTACTCGCTACGATACTGACAATGTAAAATGACAACATTTGTTTCATGGAAATTATGTTAGGTAGGGTCAGGTTAGTGTTTTTTAACGTCTCGTCTACAACGAGGTCATTAGAGACGGAGCTCAAGCTCGGGTTAGGGAAGGATGGGGAAGAAAATCGGCCGTGCCCTTTCAAAGGAACCATCCCGGCATTTGCCTGAAACGATTTAGGGAAATCACGAAAACCTAAATCAGGATGGCTGGAGACGGAATGGAACCGTCGTCCACCCGAATGCGAGTCCAGTGTGCTAACAACTGCGCCACCTCGCTCGGTGGAAATTATGTCTCAGTCCCCTGACTACTTGTTGGGTAATATTACCTGCCCATAAATTTCTCTGTTTTCAGTGTCTTTCGTTAAGCAATGACGCCCTGAGAAGTGCTTGTAGCTGTGTATTAACTCCTTTTCCTCTATTCTCTTTACTGAGCAACTGGAAAAGCTAGCAATTGCTGTAACGTGCCTGGTTACGAAGAACTTTTCCTACAGTGTTTATAGAACTGCGATGCTATGCTGTGTGATAGATAGATTTGGCAACGAGAACGCTCGAACTGCGTAGGTTGGCAGGCGACAGTTAACGAAGGTAGTCATTATTTGGAACATAGAATGGAGGCGCCCGGCGCTCACGGCAGGAGGTATGCGTCTTTCCTAGGCAGAGAGCCATGTTATTTTGTGCGAGCTATACCTACATGTCTGTTTTCTACTACCATGCCTGCAACCCTTCAATTTGGCCTTCTATATTTCGCTGTGGAGGTGGCTACCGCGTTGTGCAGATAATGGAAATGCCGGTGACGTCACAAGCTCGCAGGAACACGTGCGAGATTGTTAGACGCTAACGAGATTACTAATCAGTGACCACTTCGGCTCTTACTTTTAATACATGCATGTATTCCCGTCCCGTGTCCGTGGCAAGCGGCAAACATCGAGGCGTTATGCAAACATACAGCGAAAGGGGGCGGAGGGGGGAAGGGGGGGGGGTGGCAGGGAGAGACAGAGGGGGCACGATAGTCACATTTAATCCTTTTCGCCACTACAGATTGGAGCAAATATTTACAGAGCGCAATCAGAGCGTGGACGACACGGTAAGCCCCAGGGACAATACGCAGTTGCATAGCGCTTTGTGTGACTGGCCAGCGCGGGTGTAAATATTGTACAACGCTCCAGTAATAGTGGAGCTGTACTGCTGTGTGTGTGTGTGTGTGTGTGTGTGTGTGTGTGTGTTAATCAGGTAATCAGGTCACAGTTGGGAAGAATAACGAATCGACAGAACGCGAAGGCACAATGGAAATATTTCACTGTGCGGACAGCGAACTGTGCTAGTGTCTCTGGCGTGAAAATTTACCCGCGTCGCCGACTGTTACACAGTGTGATAAATCTCGTTTTGCACTAATTCTCCGCCATGTTATTTAGAATTTTGAGTTATGAACGATGATCAGTAGCACTAACGTATAATAAATAACATGCTATTTGATATGGTTTTTGTGCTCCCAACCCCTCTTTTTTCTTTCACCGTTGTCATCATGTCACAACAATATTACATATATACCAGCTGACTACCCGGTATTTTTCACTTCGTTCGCCCTCTCTCTGTCCATGTCGTCCTCTCTATCTACCTCTTTCTCCTCCCTCTTTCTGTCCAATTCCTCCACCACCACTCTCTGTCCATCTTCTCTTGCTCATCTCTCTAGACATCTGCTATTTCTCCCTCTATTTGTCCATCTGATCCTCCCCACTCTGTTTATCTACTCCTCCGCACTCCCTCTGTCCATTTCCTCTTCCCTTTGTTTATCCATTTCCTCCTCCTTCCCATCTCTCTGTCCATCTCCGGCCGGCCGGTGTGGCCGAGCGGTTCTAGGCGATCAGTCCGGAACCACGCGACTGCTATGATCTCAGGTTAGAATCCTGCTTCGGGCATGGATGTGTATGATGTCCTTAGGTTAGTTCGGTTTAAGTAGTTCTAAGTTGTAGGGGGCTGATAACCTCAAGATGCTAATCCCACAGTGCTCAGAGCCATTTGAACCATTTTGTCCATCTCCATCTCTCCCTTCTTTCAAGGCAGGTCCTCTTTTGCCCTCTCTGCCTGTGCGTCTCATCCTCTCCACGTTATCATCACAGCAGGGTAATGGTTCTTACCGCCACAGTATTTCTTTCCTGATAGTAAGTGACATATGTGTCAAGTTTGGCTAAAATCGATGCACGAATTTAGGAGAAGTTCTTTACACCCGGCTTTACCCGCGTATGCACATGTCATATTTCACGTATATCTGATATATTTCACCGTATTTGTCCACATATTTCACCTGTATCTCCAGCGAATTTCGCTCTACTGTTTCGTTTTTACCCAGTTCAATGTTTATGACGTCATGCAGCCACAATTATGAGATTTTGCAGATATATTCAGAGGTATATGTGAATACCGCCAACGGCCCTGCCGCAATGATAGCTCCGATTCCCCTCAGATCACCGAAGTTAAGCGGTGTTGGGCTGGGCTAGCATTTGGATGGGTGTCCACCCCCATCGGCCGAGCGTTGCTGGGAAGCGCGGTACACTCAGCCCTTGTGAAGAGAACTGAGGAGCTACTTGATAGAGAAATAGCGGCTGTGGTCTCGTAAACTGAAATACGGCCGGGAGCGCGGTGTGCTGACCACGTGCCCTTCCATATCCGCATTCAGCATCCAGTGACGCCTGTTGGCAGAGGATGACACGGCGGCCGGTCGGTAGCACTACCCCTTCATGATCTGTTCGGGCGGAGTTTAGTTTTTATATGCGAATATTTCATCCGAAATGTGTTGCGAAAGAAGTAATAAATCTTAAAGTCATGCATGATGTGGAAGTTTTTCGCGCGTCTCATTGTTTATAACGCTATGTCTTCTGAACTATGTGTCGTAGAATGACATAATTTTGCAGGTTAATTCTATGAATATTGACTTAAAAATGTGTAGCGAACACAGTTAGTAGTAAACTAAACTCCGCCCGAAGAGGCCATAGAGGCCCAACGCTACCGACCGGCCGCCGTGTCATCCTCAGCCCACAGGCGTTATTGGATGCGGATACGGAGGGGCATGTGGTCAGCACACCACTCTCCCGGTCGTATGTCAGTTTACGAGACCGGAGCCGCTATTTCCCAATCAAGTAGCTCCTCAGTTCGCTTTCGCTTCACAAGGGCTGAGTGTACCGCGCTTGCCAGCAACGCTCGGCAGACCAGATGGTCACCGATCCATGTGCTAGCCCAGCCCGATAGCGATTAACATCGATGATCCGACGGGAACCAGTGTTACCAATACGGCAAGGCCGTTGGCACAATTAGTAGTAATGAAGGAAGAAATTAAAACCTAATGCCTGATGCGGCAATTTTCTGTATGGACAACGTAAATGTAGTGGGTGTTGTCAGCGCATGTTTCGTAAAGGTTTGAAATTATGGGTACTGCATGAATGAAGTCTGAGTATTAACACTTCGTGGACTGTACTTTATCACCCTCCCCCTCGTACCTTGGATAGATAGTTTACAAACGTAGCCGTATCGGAAATGCTTACATACTTGGCAATAAAGCCACTATGATGCCATTTTTGGACGTCAGATAAATCGCTCCGTTTCCGCATTGCAACAACTGCTGCACTGTTTTCCCGCGTTCCCCCCGACACGCTTTATATACCCTCATCAGCTAGTGCTGCCAACTGCCGTCTGGGAGTGGTTACTCCACATTGACGGACGTATTCGACTCTAGCATTTTTAGACTCAGAGAAAGCTTTTAACAACGTTGACTCGAATACTCTCTTTCAGATTCTGAAGGTGGCAGGGGTAAAATACAGGGAACGAAAGGCTATTTACAATTTGTATAGAACCCAGGTGGCAGTTATAAGAGTCGAGGGACATGAAAGGGAGGAAGTGGTTGGGAAGGGAGTGAGACAGGGTTGTAGCCTCTCCCCGATGTTATTCAATCTGTATATTGAGCAAGCAGTAAAGGAAACGAAAGAAAAATTCGGAGTAGGTATTGAAAACCATGGAGAAGAAATAAAAACCTTGAGGTTCGCCGATGACATTGTAATTCTGTCAGGGACAGCAAAGTACTTGGAAGAGCAGTTGAACGGAATGGATAGCGTCTTGAAAGGGAGATATAAGACGAACGTCAACAAAAGCAAAACGAGGATAATGGAATGCAGTCGAATTAAGTCGGGAGATTCTGAGGGAATTAGATTAGGAAATGAGACACTTAAAGTAGTAAAGGAGTTCTGCTATTTGGGGAGCAAAATAACTGATGATGGTCGAAGTAGAGAGGATATAAAATGTAGACTGGCAATGGCAAGGAAAGCGTTTCTGAAAAAGAGAAATTTGTTAACATCGACTATACATTTAAGTGTCAGGAAGTCATTTCCGAAAGTATTTGTTTGGAGTGTAGTCATGTATGGAAGTGAAACATGGACGATAAATAGTTTGGACAAGAAGAGAATTGAAGCTTTCGAAATGTGGTCCTACAGAAGAATGCTGAAGATTCAATGGGTAGATAACATAACTAATGAGGACGTATTGAATAGAATTGGGGAGAAGAGGAGTTTGTGGCACAACTTGACTAGAAGAAGGGATCGATTGGCAGGACATGTTCTGAATCATCAAGGGATTACCAATTTAGCATTGGAGGGCAGCGTGGAGGGTAAAAATCGTAGAGGGAGACAAAGAGATGAATACACTAAACAGATTCAGAAGGATGTAGGTTGCAGTAGGTGCTGGGAGATGTAGAAGCTTACACAGGATAGAGTAGCATGGAAGCTGCATCAAACCAGTCTCAGGACTGAAGACCACAACAACAACAACATTCGTTCGTCACATTAAGCTGAATGGACCGCGTAATACGCCAGGCGTTTCTAAAACATTTATTTGCTAGCATTGGTTATTCAACATTTATTTTCTTTAATGTGCTTTGTTGTTAAGAACATGAGCTTATTCCGAAGTATGATCACCTTTAGCCAAGTTAATACTGGGCAGAAATCCAATCTACATTTGTATAGGACCTTCTCTTGTGCAGTAGGGCAAACAAGCTACAGCAGAAATTTTAAAAATCGCTGCCCAACACTCTTATTTTGAAGTCCAACTAAGGAATTTCCTCACGGCTGACTTCTTCTACTCTGTCGGATAACTTCTGAAGAAAAGCAAATTATTGTGTTAGCAGCTGGTTGCCTGCATTGCATTGGTGTAAATTTTAGTTTATTTATTATTACTTTTTCTGATATGGTTTCATGTACTGGATCGTACACAGAATATGTCTGGAACTAACTGTAACGGCAGGTGAAACTAGCAATCAACATCCCCGTGTATTAGCACCTGTACGAGATGTAACCAAATTTTAAACTGTAAGAAATTTGCGGGGGCACGCGTGGACTCTGACGACAATTTATTGGTTATGAAGAGTTCGAATGGCTCTGAGTGCTATGGGACTCAACATCTATGGTCGTAAGTGGGTTATGAACAGTAGATTGAAACTGAAGAAACTGCAGAAAGGCAGGAAATTAAGGATATGGAACCTGGATAAGTTGTAAAAGTGTGAAGTTGATTAGAGTTTCAGAGGCAGCGTTACAACGACTGGCAAGAACAGGGATAAAGAATACAGTAGAAGACGAACAGATAGATATCAGAGAAGAGATAGTGAAGGCAGCAGAGGATCAAATCGGTAAAAAGACAAGCCCTACTATAAATTCTTGGATAACACAGGAGGTATTGAATTTAACTGATGAAAGGAAAAAAAATTAAAAATGCAATGAAGGAAGGAAGTGAAACTGAATACAAACGTCTAAAAAACTGGATTAACAGGCAGTGCAAAATGGCTAAGCAGGAATTGCTACAGGAAAAATGTAAGGATTTAGAAGCGTATATCAGTAGGAGATAGATGGATAAGGCCTATAGGAAAATTAAAGAGGACTTTTGTGAAAAGAGAAGCAGCTATATGGATCTCAAGAGCTCAGATGAAATACCAGAAAGGAAGGCTGAAATGTGAAAGTAGTACATGGAGGGTCCACGCAAGGGAGATGTTATTAAGTGTAATATAATAAATAGAAGTGGAAGAGGACAAACATGAAGATGACATGGGAGATACGATATTCGAGAATTTGACAGAGCACTGAGATACGAAAGTCGAAACAAGGCCTTGGGGGTAGACGACATTCCATCATAACCACTAATAGCTTGGGAGAACGAGAGATGACAAAATTCTTCCACCTGGTAAGCAAGATGTATCAGACACGCAAAATTCCCTTGGATTTTAAGAAGAATATAATAATTCCAATTTTATAGAAAACAACTGCTGACAGGTGTGAATATTGCTATCAACTTAATAAGTCATGATTGCAAAATGCTAACACAAATTCGTTACAGAAGAGTGGTGGAATCCGACGTCTGAGAATATCAGTTTGGATTCTGGAGAAACATGGACACGTTCGAGGCAATACTGACCCTACGACTTATCTTAGAAGACAGGTTAATGAAAGTAAACTTATGTTTAAAGCATTTGCAGACTTAGAGAAAGCCTTTTGACAACGTTGATTGGAATATTCTTTTTCAAATTTTAAAAAGAGCAGGGATAAAACTCTGGGAGCGAAAGGCAGTTAACTACTTGCACAAAAACCAGATGGCAACGTTAACAATGGGGGAGCATGCATAGAAGCAATCGTTGAGAAAGGGCAGAGACGGGAGCCTATCCCCCGACGTTATTCTCTCTGGCAAGCACTAAACGAATTAAGGTCTAGGGAGAAGAAATAAAAACTTGGAAGTTTGTCGATGAGAGTACTAGAGCAGTAAATGGCATGGAGGTGCAGTTGAACAGTATCTTGAAGGGAGGATATAAAGCGAAAATCAGGAAAAGCATAACAAGATAATGGAATATAGTCGAATTAAATTAGATGATGCTGAGGGAATTAGTTTAAAAAAGACGCACATAAGGTTGTAGAGTTTTTTTATTTGAGCAGCAAAATAACTGAAGATGACTGAAGAAGACAGGATATAAAATGCAGACTGGCAACAGCAAGCAAGACGTTTCCGAAGAAGAGAAATTTGTTAACATCGAATATTGATCAAGTGTCAGGAAGTCTTTTCTGGTAGTATTTGTGTGGAGTGGAAGTGGCACGTGATGATAAAAAGTAAAGACAGAAAAAGAGAGAAGAAGCTTTTTGAAATGTGGTGCCGTAGAAGAATGTTGACAGAAGATTGCAGATGATTAAGTGGGTAGATTAAGTAACTAATGAGGAGGTACTAAATAGAATTGGCGATAAAAGAAATTTGTGGCAAAACCTCACTAGATGAAAGGATCGGTTGATATGACTCATTCAAGACATCAAGGGATCTCCAATTTAGTACTGTAGGGTAGTTTTGGGGGTAAAAATCGCACAAGGAGACCAAGAGATGAATACAGTAAGCACATTCAGAAGGAAGTAGGTTGCAGTCGTTACTCGGATAGAGTAGCATGGAAAGGTGTATCAAATCAGACTCGGACTGAAGACCACAACAACAACAACGAGTTGTAAACGTCAATGAGTGGCTCCAGCTGGGATGGAAAACCCGAAGTAATTTGTGGACTGTCTTCCTTTCCAAATCACGGCTGGAGGCGTTGTTACACGGTATTCTTTTTCACAATTCATGTATCAGAAATACCACGAATAAACGAAATTTTGATTGCTAGTAAACAGTCCCTAACAAAATGAACTAATAGCACTCATGAATTCAGAGCCGGAAGGAAAATAACGTATTTATGCAGAAAATGAAAAAGCGGAGCAAATCTCTTTCATCAGCGGGGTTTAGCACCAACTAGTTGGTATTCGAGCACAATCATAGCAGTGTGAGTTAGCGATTCTTGGCGCGGACCCTGGGTCTTTGTTCGAGCCTTGACTGTCGGGTGATCCGTATCGCGATGTTGGCAACGCCCGGTGCGTAGGCTGCCCGCAGAGCAGGTCGTGGAGTTCGGTCAGCAGGCTGTGAGCGTGCACACAGTGTTATGTTAATGCAGCAGGCTGTGCAGTGCGCCGAACATGCACGGCGTAGGGTTTATCGCGCAAACAGGCGCTACCGTGGACACACCTACTCTACAAGGGGCAGCAATAAGCGAGACGGATCTGATCGCAAACCGACCGAGAATTATGCGAAGTGAAATATCGGGACCTTTACACTCCACCTGTAATCTCACTCACACGCGCCCTACACTTCGTAATTATCGGGTCAGTTACCACAAGTAAAGTGAAATATTCAACCTGGCGATACAACCAGTATGCTTTCACCCGTGACGTCATCAAAATGGTGGACACAACGTCAAATAATCGAAATTCAATAAGTATTATGTGAAATTGCAGGAATTACAGGTATTTCCATAAATCATAATCGAACTATTACTTTTCAGTTTAGCCTTAGACTGCTGTTCTATTGTAAGCAGCAATACGGAAATATCAACTAGGTATTTGAACACATATTTAAACGACGTGACTGTGTCAAGCAGCACATTGCTAATACTGTGTCCGAAGAATTACGAATTTGGTTTTCTATTCCTAACCATCCGCATTAAATTACATTTTTCTACGTTTAGAGCTGGCCGTCATTCATTACGCCAGCTAGAAATTTATTCTATGTCATCTTGTATTCTCCTACAGTCACTCAACTTCGACACCTCACCGTACACTGCAGCATCATCAGCAAACAACCACAGATTGCTGCTCGCCCTGTCCGTCAGATCATTTATGCACACAGAGAATAATAGCGGTGCTATCACAATTCCCTGTGACACTCATGACTATAATGTTGTCTGTAATGAACACTCGTCATCGAGAATAACATACTGAGTTATGTCAGTTAAGAGGTCTTCGAGCCGCTCACATACAAGGCTTTGGAACTTTAATAGTGGCAACTGGTATTTTACAGCTCTTACAAAATAGATAAGTGTTCCAAAGTTTGACTGACCTTCAAAGTAGTCACCAGAATTGTGTATAGCCCGTAGCCAGCGATGTGGAAGTCGTAGGATACTTTTAGCAGTGGCAGTTGAGTTGCCAGTTTGAGAGGCGCGGTCTGTCGGCCGACGAATTTCTAGCAGTTCTGAAGCGAATGCTGTGAAGTGCTTCCTTCTGTTTGGAAATGGAGTTGAAGTCACCAGGGCTTCAGTTAGGGGAGTGCAGTAGGTGGCAGTAGATTGTGTTCCAAAAATGAACAGCATAGAGACATAAGTGATGACACTTTCTGCAGGACCTGACCATCATTTTGCAGGACAATGCTCAAGCACGTACAGTGCAAGCTGTCACTGATTTGTTTAACTGATGGGGCGCTAAGTGCTATATCACAGATGTGCAACCCTTCGCCAAAAATGCTCCAGATATCCATGCTGGGCCATCAACAAGTTCCAGCTTGGGAACCATTGAACGAAACATCATCGATATGGGCTTTCATAGCCGAACGCCCACTCGTGTATCCTTGATGACTACAGGACAGAAAGCTTTATGCCTCGCCTGGGCCCGTCAACACCGATGTTGGATTGTTGAAGACTGGAAACATGTCGCCTGGTCACACGAGTCTCAAATTGTATCGAGCGGATGGACGTGTACGTGTGTCGAGACAGCCTCATGAATCCGTAGACCCTGCTTGCCGGCAGGGGACTGTTCAAGCTGGTGGGGGCTCTGTAATGGTGTGGGGCGTGTGTAGTTGTAGTGATACGCGACCCCTGATACGTGTAGATACGACTCTGACAACGTCAAAACTCACCAGGGTATCTGCGTCTTTCAGCCTGAAGTTGTCGAGACGTTTTACGAAATCCACAGAAATACTAAAGTGATGAGGGTTGTTTCATTATTCATCAGGGTGCCTCTTCGAGTGTCAGTTGAGGTTATTGCAAAGAAATTTGATGAGAAGACGACCGACCATTTCAAGCAGGTTCTGACCCCCACGTATTTTCTCTTTAATGGATAATACTATGAACAAACAGAAGGAGTCGCAATGGGCAGCCCACTCCGCCTGTGGTCGCGAATTTCTATATGGAGTACTTCGAGGAGGAAGCTTTGGCGTCATCCGAATGGAAACTTACTTGTTTTCTACGTTATGTGGATGACACGTTCGTCATCTGGCCCCACGGAAAGGATAAGCTCCTAGACCTCCGTACACGCACGAACTCCATACATGGGAACATCAAATTCACCATGGAGACCGAAGCAGAAGGAAGATTACCATTCCTGGACGTCTTCGTCAAAAGGAGAGTGGATGGCAGTCTGGGCCATGGGATGTACAGAAAGAAAACGCACAACGACCTGTATTTGCCAGCGGATAGCTGCCACCACCCTGCGCAGAGGAATGGGGTGCTAAAAACACTGATGCACAGGGCGGGCACCATCTCTGACGCTGAGAGTCTGCCCCAAGAGCTGGAACACCTCAAAACTGTATTCCGGAAAAACGGGTACTCGGAATGGCAGATCAGACGCGCTATCCACCCCACCTCTAGAGTACAGTGTGTGGAGACGGAAGAAGTTACGGAGAAAGAGATAGCCACTACCTGTATACCGTATACTGGCGCACTATCGGGGAAAGTAGGACGGATATTGAGGAAAACGAATAGGAACGGTCTTTTGCACACCAAATAAAATGCAAACATTATTGGGAAGTGTCAAAGACGATCTCGGTTTGCGGAAGGCGGGCATATACCAGATTCCGCGTCAATGTGGGAAGACTTTATCGGACAGACAGTGCGCACCATCGAAGATCACTGCCGAGAACATCAGAGGTACACTCGGCTTGCGTACCCCAACAAGGTGGCGGTCGCAGAGCACTATTTGTTCGAAAATCACGAAATGGGCTACCAACATACCAGGGTCTTGGCACAGAACTCTAAATACTGGGACAGTGTCTTTATAGAGGCTACCGAAATTTGTACCATGGACAGACTCATCAACGGAGATTGCGGCTACAACCTCAACAGGGCACGGGAACTAGCAATGAGTCTAATTAAAAAGACGCTCAGCAAAGGAAACGTACGGGTAAGTAGGGTGGACGAGGCAATAATACCGGCGCCACCAAAGACGCCGACGCGAGCGTCTCACCGACCGCTGACGCGCGGCGTGGACCGAAGAGAGAATGCCTCGCGAGAGGAGGGGATTTAAGACGGCCACCCGCCCTGAGGAGCTCAGTTTGTCAGCGCACCTGACGATGCCGACATGTCTGATTGGCGAAATATTGTTCCCGTTGGACACTATGGTCCGGCAGTACAACCGTGGACTGTTTGAGCATTATTGAGCGTATTTGGGATGCCTTGCAACATGTTGTTCAAAAGAGATCTCCAGCCTTGTAATTGTACTTGAATTACGTAACCATTACGGCACCTCACCTCAACATCTCTATACCAGCAATATTCTATTGTGTTTCTGTAAAATAGTTAACATATATCTGTGACAACCTTCAGTTTTGTTTTCATTAATGTAGAGGTACTTCGATACATCGATATGTATATATTGCAATGATATTATCCTTATGTATATTCTATCTTTTGTCACTGTGATCTTTGACGTACTTGTAACTCTGAGTTTTGGGCGCGTAAGCGGTAATTAGAGAGTCAAGCTTTGGTCGACATGTTAAAAAGACGTAAATTGTAGTCAGTTTATGAAATGTGAAGTTTAACAGTGAGGAAGATATTTTCAAGTATTTTATATTGTGAAGTAATGTTTTGGAACGAGTTACGTGATACTGCAACAAGAGTAATAGAAAAGAAGAGTATCTTAAATTCGGAGTGCTGATTACTTTTTTACATAACCATTGTCCTAACTTGCAAAAGTTTAATCTTCAAGAATGGTTTATGAAACACATGTATAAAACTTTTGAATATCGCAGAATAACACCTAGGCCTCTCTGCATCCGAGCTTGGAATCATCACTACCTAGATTTTCGACGATTGAGCCACGAGTTCACAACGAGACCAGCGTGGGAAAAACGACAAGATGAGTGCCTAGTTTATCCATTATTTCAAGAAATGACTTCATTAACTGTGCTCTAATGACACCTGCCACATAATATAACTTTGTTGTTGCCCAAAAATGCAATATTTAGCAGCGTGAGCAACACTACAATCATAATTAATTGTGGACCTTTGTTGTGGTAGAGTTGTTAGACCCTTCAGGTGCCAATTCCCTCGAGGACTACTTCAGACATTAGTCCAGTCTATTCCACGTCGTGATGCGGCATTCCTGCATGCTCGCGGGGGCCTAGATCAAATCAGGCAAGTATATCAGATTTTTTGGCTCTTCAGTGCATGACGTAATTCATTTTATGATTGAAAAATTCAGCCATTACTTTCAATAGAGGAACTGGTTATGGCGTAATATACAGCCTATAAAATAAATTGTTGATTAACATACAAATGGTTCAAATGGCTCTGAGCAGTATGGGACTTAACTTATGAGGTCATCAGTCCCCTAGAAGTTAGAACTACTTAAACCTAACTAACCTAAGGACATCACACACATCCATGCCCGAGGGAGCATTCGAACCTGCGACCGTAGCGGTCGCGCGGTCTTGGTCACAGGCGCCGCCGGGGACTGACGCCGGCGATTAACTTACAGCTGGCGGCTTTATACACTCCTGGAAATTGAAATAAGAACACCGTGAATTCATTGTCCCAGGAAGGGGAAACTTTATTGACACATTCCTGGGGTCAGATCCATCACATGATCACAATGACAGAACCACAGGCACATAGACACAGGCAACAGAGCATGCACAAAGTCGGCACTAGTACAGTGTATATCCACCTTTCGCAGCAATGCAGGCTGCTATTCTCCCATGGAGACGATCGTAGAGATGCTGGATGTAGTCCTGTGGAACGGCTTGCCATGCCATTTCCACCTGGCGCCTCAGTTGGACCAGCGTTCGTGCTGGACGTGCAGACCGCGTGAGACGACGCTTCATCCAGTCCCAAACATGCTCAATGGGGGACAGATCCGGAGATCTTGCTGGCCAGGGTAGTTGACTTACACCTTCTAGAGCACGTTGGGTGGCACGGGATACATGCGGACGTGCATTGTCCTGTTGGAACAGCAAGTTCCCTTGCTGGTCTAGGAATGGTAGAACGATGGGTTCGATGACGGTTTGGATGTATCGTGCACTATTCAGTGTCCCCTCGACGATCACCAGAGGTGTACGGCCAGTGTAGGAGATCGCTCCCCACACCATGATGCCGGGTGTTGGCCCTGTGTGCCTCGGTCGTATGTAGTCCTGATTGTGGCGCTCACCTGCACGGCGCCAAACACGCATACGACCATCATTGGCACCAAGGCAGAAGCGACTCTCATCGCTGAAGACGACACGTCTCCATTCGTCCCTCCATTCACGCCTGTTGCGACACCACTGGAGGCGGGGCGTGAGCGGAAGACGGCCTAACGGTGTGCGGGACCGTAGCCCAGCTTCATGGAGACGGTTGCGAATGGTCCTCGCTGATACCCCAGGAGCAACAGTGTCCCTAATTTGCTGGGAAGTGGCGGTGCGGTCCCCTACGGCACTGCGTAGGATCCTACGGTCTTGGCGTGCAACCGTGCGTCGCTGCGGTCCGGTCCCCGGTCGACGGGCACGTGCACCTTCCGCCGACCACTGGCGACAACATCGATGTACTGTGGAGACCTCATGCCCCACGTGTTGAGCAATTCGGCGGTACGTCCACCCGGCCTCCCGCATGCCCACTATACGCCCTCGCTCAAAGTCCGTCAACTGCACATACGGTTCACGTCCACGCTGTCGCGGCATGCTACCAGTGTTAAAGACTGCGATGGAGCTCCGTATGCCACGGCAAACTGACTGACACTGACGGCGGCGGTGCACAAATGCCGCGCAGCTAGCGCCATTCGACGGCCAACACCGCGGTTCCTGGTGTGTCCGCTGTGCCGTGCGTGTGATCATTGCTTGTACAGCCCTCTCGCAGTGTCCGAAGCAAGTATGGAGGGTCTGACACACCGGTGTCAATGTGCTCTTTTTTCCATTTCCAGGAGTGTATATATATTTCTAGTCTACATTCGACTGCTGCAGCGCCATCTAACACAGCAAGAACGAATGTACCTACGTTGCACTACGCAACGCGACAAGGCGGCATTGAGCCATGCGGCGCGCACTGGCCGTAGTATTTTGGTTCACCAGTGTACGGCTCAGTTGACAGTAGCAAATACTACAGAACGGAATGAGGAAACCGATGCGCCCAGCTACTGCCAGTACTTGCACCGCCGAACGCCCACCTTCAGCCAGACTCGCCCCGGGGTGTACACAGCGCACAGTGGCTGCCGCCCGCCTACGTCGCGGGCTGCGTAACGTAAACAGTGCGTCGACCTGAGACGGGCGCTGTTTGCCGGCGCTGTGTACCCGCGTCTGATGCACGCCCGTGTTTGCAGAGGGCCGCTTCCTCCAATCAGTGCCGCTACTGGCGGTACACGCCCGGCAGCGCCTGTCTGATGCTGCAACGTTGAGAAGGCAAGCCGCTACCCGCATGACACGACTGTACCAACGACACGCTGCTGTGGGGGGGGGGGGGGGGGGCGAGTCTCACCAGTACATGGCGCTATTCAGGTGTCATGTTCTCTCTCTCTGATCGTTCAGACGATTTCGACTCTCAGTGACCACACGAACTGAAGCACGCCAATTTTTTCTCTTCTGCACTCTTTCCAATGGCCTTTCCACAGTGGAATCCATGACTTCTGCGATGCCACCAATCCGCCTGATCCTTTGCCGCCCTCTTTCCCAGCGTTAAGGTCTTTTCCACTACATCGGGCCTTCTTATGATGCGCCATAAGTACACTACTGGCCATTAAAATTGCTACACCAAGAAGAGATGCAGTTGATAAACGGGTATTCATTGATCAAATATATTATACTAGAACTGACATGTGATTGCATTTTCACGTAAATTGGGTGCATAGATCCTGAGAAATTAGTACCCAGAACAACCACCTCTGGCCGTAATAACGGCCTTGATACGCCTGGACACTGAGTCACACAGAGCTTGGATGGCGTGTACAGGTACAGCTGCCCATGCAGCTTCAACACGATACCACAGTTCATCATGAGTAGACACCGGCGTATTGTGATGAGCCAGTTACTTGGCCACCATTGACCAGACGTTTTCAATTGGTGAGAGATCTGGAGAATGTGCTGGTCAGGGCAGCAGTCGAACATTTTCTGTATCCAGAAAGGCCCGTACAGGACCTCCAACATGCGGTCGTGCATTATCCTTCTGAAATGTAGGATTTCGCAGGGATCGAATGAAGGGTGGAACCACGGGTCGTAACACATCTGAAATGTAACGTCCACTGTTCAAAGTGCCGTCAGTGGGAACAAGAGGTGACCGAGACGTGCAACCAATTGCACCCCATACCATCAAGACGGGTGGTACGCGAGTATGGCGATGTGCATTGTCTGTTCACCGCGATGTCGCCAAACACGGATGCGACCATCATGATGCTCTAAACAGAACCTGGATTCATCCGAAAAAATGACGTTTTGCCATTCGTACACCCAGGTTCGTCGTTGTGTACACCATCGCAGGCGTTCCTGTGTGTGCTGCAGCGTCAAGGGTAACCGAAGACACGGTCTTCGAGCTGATAGTCCATACTGCTGCAAACGTCGTCGAACTGTTCGTGCAGATGGTTGTTGTCTTGCAAATGTTCCCATCTGTTGACTCAGGGATCGAGACGTGGCTGCACAATTCGCTACAGCCATGCGGATAAGATGCCTGTCATCTCGACTGCTAGTGATACGAGGCTGTTGGGATCCAGCACGGCGTTCCGTATTACCCTCCTGAACCCAGCGATTCCTTATTCTGCTAACAATTGTTGGATCTCGACCAACGAGAGCAGCAATGTAGTGATACGTAAACCGCAATCTCGATAGGCTACAATACGACCTCTATCAAAGTCGGAAACTTGCTGGTACACATTTCTCCTCCTTACACGAGGCATACACAACAATGTTTCAATAGGAAACGTCGGTCAACTGTTGTTTGTGTATGAGAAATCGGTTGGAAACTTTCCTCATGTCAGCACGTTGTAGGCGTCGCCACCGGCGCCAACCTTGTGTGAATGCTCTGCAGAGCTAATCATTAGCATATCGTAGCATCTTCTTCCTGACGGTTAAATTTCGCGTCTGTAGCACGACATCTTCGTGGTGTAGCAATTTTGAAGGCCAGTAGTGTATTTGTACCAAAATGAAGAAAATCGCGCGTTTAATCGATTGTCGAGTCACTGACAAAGAGTACCTACAGTTTTGAGTATTTTGTGAAAGTGTGAGCCTTGTGAGTGGTTTATTTTAGGAAATATTCGCGTGCGAACTTTTCATAAACAAACTCCACGTGCCGTGTTTCGTGTAGATTAAGAGACATTATGACGAGCATTTATTTACAAGAGTCCTACTGAACGACTTAATGTGATAACTCGCAAGTGGTCGTGGATGACAGACTGTTTACGACGTTCAAAATATCGGCTCGGAGTAAATATCTTCTGGCTGTTTCCGGGTGTGAACTAGTAACAAAGACAGTGGGTAACATTGCATAATTGATGTCTAGATATTAAATACGAACTTGACAGCTATTTTCCGCGTTTTAAAGACAATAAACCATCTTGTAGGAAATTTTAGGCATTTTTTCTAACGAGTCACGCAAGAATTCCGACCGGTCGATAGTTTACGTTACGTAACTTGCAGCTACTGCCTGTGGATGGGATTTATGTGGCCTTTGGGTGGTATGTATTTAGTACAATTTTCGTCAACATTGCCTTTGTTGGCTAAACCAGAATGCACCATCGAAGATTGAAAGAGGGGGGGGGGGGGGGGGGGGGAGAGACACAACCTGAAACGTATTCACGTAGGTGGACTGATTGTTTAAAGAATACTGAGAGACCAACCCACCCCGACGCAGTGCATCACAGCTGGAAAGACCGTAACCTATACCATAAGGATTTTTGTTGTTATGTCCTACTCTTTAAACATTGTAAGGTTGGACAATGCCTTTCTACCAAATAATAATGGTTTCATGGCTGCAGTTACCATCAGCAGAAATCAGGGAGCCGAGATAACTAAACATAGAAACTATTTCTGTTGTTTCTCCTTATATATGCCATGAAATTTTCGATGTAGTTGCCATAATTTTTTTCCTTGACGTTCAGCAGTAGAACAAACTTTTCAGTTTCTGCTTCAACCTTAAGTAAGAAGGTCCTTAACTCTGAGTCACTTTCCACCATCAGGATGATATCATCGGCATATCTAATATTATATACGCTTATCCTAGCTATTTTAATTGCGGTTTCTTCTTCATCTAATCCGACATTTCTCACAATTTGCTCTGCATTCAGATTGAATAAATATTCAGTCTTCCTAGTGCCTTCTTGGCCGGCGTATAAATTTCGTGTGAGGTAAGAGAGAGAATCTGACACATCTCTGTTCTTGAGAACTTCCTATAATTTATTATGGTCGACACGGTCAAAGAGAGAATGTGAAAATACTGCTGTTTTAAAACTTATCATTCGTTGTTGTTAAGGAAATGGCAGCTCGGAAACTGGCGGAGCAGTCCTGTCGTGTCAGCAAGGCAAAGCCAAGTACTGGGAACGATAGACAAAGTACCCAGAGACCGAGCTTTGGACGTAGCGGAAACAGCATAGGGCGCAAAACATCGGGCCAGAAGCGCGAACGAAGAAGGAAGTCTGTGGAGAAAGTAATGTGACATAATTAATGGAGGAAGGCCCTTAAACGATAAAAGAACCACTTAAATTACGGAATCAATGAGGCCAGGTCCTTAGGAAACAAGGAAGTATGTGATGAGACAGAATTAATGCAGCAAGGACCTTAGGCAGTAATGGGGTAAGAATTGAAACAGAGTGCAGGAGCAATGAGGGGGAAAGAGGTAGCGCTCGTGGTGGAGAATACACTACGTCATGAGAATACAATGGGTGACCTAGGATGGAGTTCGAGACTGTATAAGAAGAGGCTCCTCTACCCCTAGACTCAACCTCTGCTTCTACCTGAACTGCAACTCATAAGCGTTTTCAGCAAGGCGATAAGAAGCCCCTCTGATAACGTTATGTCAGAGACGGCCAGGTGGGTGGACGGAGAAAGCGAGACAGAACTGTTGGACCGACCCTACAGATGACGAAGAAGCTGGTTAGGCGTAGGGCAGAACTGAGAGTCGGTGAGAAGCGCTCGCGGACAGAAGCAAACAGAAGTACAAGTTTGGAGGCGCTGGGGAACGTTCTCAGTCCATCAGCTGCGCGACGCTCGTGGTCTTAGAGTGTGTTCAGTAGTAAGACAGAACGGCGACAAACAGTCACTGCCCCTGTGGAAGGACTTGTTGACATTCTGAATAAAAGTTAGGCGTATGTGATGTCACAGTTATAACAGGGCCATACTCCTATCTACTCTATGAGGTGCGGCTGAGATGATGAACATCTCCACATCCACACACGAAGTACCCTTCATGACAGCTTGATTTTTGCTGCAGGCTACCATCATGTGGCTGCAACTTTAACCGTCAACAGGATAATGAAACGCCCTGTACGTGAATGTGAAGTAATCTATATAACCAAAAATTAACTGCCGCAAATTGCCGCATGAATGGAAAATCATCCCTTGAGAACGGCTAAACCGATTTGCCTGTTTTTGTTTTTGTTTTTTTGTGCGTAATTGTGAGAACGAGATTTGTAAGACAAAAAAGTTTTGAAAATCCAGCGGGGGAAATCGGAAATTTGAATGGTGTTTTCGTATGAATATCTCAATGAAAGAAATGTGATGGTCGGTTTCACAGTTCACTTGGGACATGTTTCCATTAAAAAAAATGTGGTTTTCAGTTTGACAGTTCTGCTGTCGTATGTTTTGGTAACATATTCCTCACTGAATATTGATATTTTCCGAAAAAGAATACAATTGAATGTGGTATTTCAGCGTGTTATCGGTGGTGATCACGTTTTTGGAGTGTTGCAAAGTTGGATTGATGTCAGTTCTTGATAATTTCGCGTGTTGCAAACATTCAGCTAAGTTTATAAATGTACTGTTATAAACTTAGTTTACTCGTTTTATTATGAAAAATACATAATGCATTAATAATGGTCGTTCCAGATTCACTTAAATGTACCTACATGTGAAGGCAAACCAACAGTGGACGCCGGCCGCGTTGGAACCGTGCGACTGCTACGGTCGCAGGTTCGAATCCTGCCTCGGGCATGGATGTGTGTGATGTCCTTAGGTTAGTTAGGTTTAAGTAGTTCTAAGTTCTAGAGGACTGATGACCACAGCAGTTGAGTCCCATAGTGCTCAGAGCCATTTGAACCAACAGTGGACATAAATAAACAATACATAAGCTACTGCCACTATCTTTGATAAATAATAGTCAAACTACTGCCACGAATCGCTTCCAGAAGAATGGAACAAATGAAGGAAGGTGACCTCAGGAAAGCCAAGTTTGGGTTCCAGGGGAATGCAGGAACACGCGACACGATGCTGAGCCTTCGACTTCTCTCACAAGATCCATTGAAGAAAGCCAAACCTACATTTATACCACTTGTAGACTTAGAGAAAGTTATAATTTCTGAAGATAGCTGGGATAAATAAACTCTAGGGAGCTAAAGGAGAAAGCAGTTATAATAGTGGAGGGGCATGAAGGGAAGCAGTGGTTGAGAAGCGATTGTGACAGGGCTGTAGCCTCACCTCGCCCTCTACACTGGGCAAACAGTCAAGAAAATTAAAAAGAAGCTTGGAAAGGGAATTAAAGCTGAGGAAAAAAAACTATAAACTTAGATGCTTGCGAATGACATTAATTCTTCCGGAGACTCAAAAAGAGATTAAAAGAGCAGCTGAACGGAACAGACTGTGCCTTGAAAACAGACTCTGAGATAAATATCAACAAAAGTGAAAGAAAGATAGGGTATATTTTAGAATAAAATCAGACGATGTTGAGGGAATTAATTAGAAGATAAGGCAATAAAAGTAGTGGACGAGTTTTGCTGTTTGAGTGGCACGATAAATGATGGTGGCTCAGGTAGACAGGATATAAAACGCAGACTAGCTACGGCACAAAAAGCGTATTCTTAAAAAGATGAATTTGTTAACAAGTAGTATAAACTGAAGTGTTTGGAAGTCATTACTGAAGGAATTTGCCTGGGGCATAGCCTCGTACGGAAGTGAATAGAAGCTTTTGAAATGTGGTGAGAAAGAAGACTATAGAAGATCAGATGGAAAGACCGAATAAATAATGAAGAGAAATTGAGTAGAGTTCGGGAGGTGATTGATTTAAGACACATTCTAAAAGAAGGGATCGGTTGATAACATAAAAGGCATGAAGAAATCGCCAATTACGTAATGGTAGGAAGTTTTGGAGGTGGGAAGAGGGATAAAAATTTTAGACCAAGTCTTGAATACAGTAACCAGGTTCAAATGGATATACGTTGCAGAAATGCACAAACGACGAAGCTTGTAATGGGTATATGAGAAGGGAGAAATGCATCAAACCAATGTCCGATCTGGAGAAAAGAAGAAGCATGCACAGTGCTATGTCCTTCGCTACCAGTGGTCGATGTCAGTTTCCGTCTAGCATCTTCGACAGGCAGCTGCTCCCGTCCGTATAAAAATATAAATGAGCCGGAGAGAGAATGTGACGTCGCTATTGGCTCTGAGCGGCGCCGTAATTACCAGCAAAAGCCTTCTGAGGCGCGCGCTTCCCCTTTAAACGAACGGCCGCCGCCCGGCGCTGCGAATCGACGTAACACAATGCCGCCACCAAGAACAAAGGCGGTTTCCGAACACAAAAGGAAACAAGACGAGAACGGCACGGCCCTTGCGCTTCAAGCCTGCTCGTGTGCACTGCTGTCGCTACTTCGCTTTTCACACTTCCGTCTGTTTGCCGATCGGAACACAGCTCACAAAAGGTGGCAAATATGAAAAAAAAAAACCGAGTGCTGAATGTCAGGACAATGGGAAAATTTCTGACAATCGGCGACGGAGTTTACTGGTTACTTTCTCCGATTTCAGATCTTGCTTGTTCTGTTCCGCTCGTTTACATTAAGAGTTACTGTGATATTCCTGGCTGCGGCCAGCAGTATTTTATTGTGCTAGAAGCCGGCCTTTATGCAGCTAGATGGATGTGAAGTAGCATATGGTACAGTATGTAACCATTCCCTTGGGAGAGTCCGCCAGTTGTACTGAACTTGCTTCTGATTGGCCGGCACATTCGGTTGTTAGGCGCCAAAACCCTCTTATGAATTATTTATATGCTTTTCATTGTATTTAACCTAGTTTTCAGTATGAGAAACTCTAATGATACCCTACGGCTCTACCATTTTTGTTTCTTTAATTTGAGAAACGTAAGAGTAACGATATTGCAACCGAAGTGCTTCGGATCGCTTTGGCGCGCCTGGGACACGAAGTACTTCGGCTGTGCTTGTCACACTGTTCCGGACGTTCTTCAGAGTTGGACGCGTAAGTCTGTTTCGGGCGTTCTAGAGGGATGGACGCGTAACATTGTTTATGGTGGTCATGTCGTACTCTATGTCGGAAGTTGCTAGAAAAGTTATCGTACTATTAAGAAATCTATGTCGAGTGTTATAAAAGACAGTGTAAAATGTATGAAAATTTAAGTAATAATTAAACAGAACACAGTAATAAGAAGTGTCGCCTACGTCATTGTCAGTACTACAGACTTTGGCCTCTGTAGATATGGAGACTAGCCCGGGCAAGTGGCATCCCACAAAAAAAGCACAAACAGAGGTTCAGGTTCGAGATGACAGCATAGCAGCCTCCACCTAAGAAGATCCGACGACCGACTAGCTGCCTTCTGCGCTGGGAACACAGAAGACGACAGGTTGTGTGGAAAGAACGGTTAGGGACCCTTATTCAGTTTCACCACATCTCTCCAGCTTCCAGGTCTGACTTCTAACAATGATGGCTCTCGATCTTCCACCATAATCCACCATAGTCAGTCAACATGGGGTGACAAATATGAGGTAGCCAAGGACGTGGAAACGTGGGTTCTACTTGGTAGCTACACTGCTTGGTAGCTACAACAGGAAAACACAATTAACAAGCAGGAGTACAAGATAAGAAAGTATTTATCACTTAAAATTGCTGTAGTCCATGATCAGTTGGCTGACAATTATAGAAAACATGACTAAACTAAGCGTCTGTAGAATGACATAATTTACAAGTCACAAATCTTGCAGAGACGAATTAATCTCTCGTCATCTTGAATGTTGAATCCGGTGAATTTGAAGACTAACTTGGAACTTGATGGCAGCAACGACTGAGCCGCAGACGATGACTAACATCTGCGCTGGGTGACCACCGAGCGCGGCTACGAACTGTAGACTGGCACAACTGCACTACTCTCCTGCTGCACGTCAAGTGGCCTAGCGGCGAGCATAAGTACTGCGACTGGCTGTGCACTCTTTGGCCAACACAGCCGTTCTTCTGGCAGATCGATCTCTCAGGAAGCGGTGTGGCCGTATGACTGACGACATCACAAATACGACAACGTATAATTTTATATTACACTCCTGTGCAATGAATTAGAGAGTGTTTGTTCATATACTGAACAAACACAGAAGGATAAGAAAGATTTGGGGGCACCGAACCGTTGACGATTAGATCAGTAGAGATGAAGTGAAAAATTCGAGTGGTCGTGGGTGGAGGGGCGGTTGAAAACCATACTTCTCTTTCTCAAGGGAGAAACCATTTGTGAAAACCAGGGAAACCCTAATCGAGACTGGCAGGTGAATAACTGAACGCAGCCCTACTCGAGTACATGACCAGATGGGGTGTAGTGAGTAACTCATCCCCACCCTAACAGTACCGACTGGATACTACAATCTGAGCAGTTCTCTTAGACTGTTCGCAGATGATGCTGTAATTTACCGTCTAGTAAGGTCATCCGAAGACCAGTATCAGCTGCAAAGCGATTTAGAAAAGATTGCTGTATGGTGTGTCAGGTGGCAGTTGACGCTAAATAACGAAAAGTGTGAGATGATCCACAAAAATTCCAAAAGAAATCCGTTGGAATTCGATTACTCGATAAATAGTACAATTCTCAAGGCTGTCAATTCAACTAAGTACCTGGGTGTTAAAATTACGAACAACTTCAGTTGGAAGGACCACATAGATAATATTGTCGGGAAGGCGAGCCAAAGGTTGCGTTTCATTGGCAGGACACTTAGAAGATGCAACAAGTCCACTAAAGAGATAGCTTACACTACACTCGTTCGTCCTCTGTTAGAATATTGCTGCGCGGTGTGGGATCCTTACCAGGTGGGATTGACGGAGGACATCGAGAGGGTGCAAATAAGGGCAGCTCGTTTTGTATTATCGCGTTATAGGGAGAGAATGTGGCAGATATGATACACGAGTTGGGATGGAAGTCATTACAGCATAGACGTTTTTCGTCGCGGCGAGACCTTTTTACGAAATTTCAGTCACCAACTTTCTCTTCCAAATGCGAAAATATTTTGTTGAGCCCAACCTACATAGGTAGGAATGATCATCAAAATAAAATAAGAGAAATCAGAGGTCGAACAGAAAGGTTTAGGTGTTCGTTTTTCCCGCTCGCTGTTCGGGAGCGGAATAGTAGAGAGATAGTATGATTGTGGTTCGATGAACCCTCTGCCAAGCACTTAAATGTGAATTGCAGAGTAGTCATGTAGATGTAGATGTACTGACATTACACAGGGCGTCAGTAAATGTCCTACAGGCATCCGTCAAACCATAACCCTTCCACTGGATTGCCACCGGACTCGTCACTCCAAATCCCTCACGTTTCCACCTATCCATGTCAAGCGGCATTGGTCTTTCCATCACCTCAAGCGCCACATAACATTCACTACAGAAGTGAGTCATTTATGAAGAGCTGCTCGATCGTTGTACCACAATCGTTTTGACTCCACACTCACACTCATTATGCTAGGTGGACTTGGGAACTTAAGAGTCATTCCTTGTGCTGAATTCATGTGATTTATTACAACCACCCTCCGCATCCGTCGATGATCGCTATCGGTCAGTACACGAGGTCTGCTTGCTCTTCACTTAGCTGTGGTTGTTTCTTAGTGATTCCACTTCTCAGCTACATCACAAACAACCGACCCGGACAGCTTTGGAAGGGCTGACACGTCCCTGGTGCCTTTGGTACTCAGCCGACACCCAACGACCAGTCCACGTTCAAAGTCACGGCGCCTTCCTGAGCGATCCATTCTGCTGTCACTGCTTGTCTGCTGACAACACGATGCAACCCGCCTCCTTTCATAGCCTACTGGCAGGTCCACCTCTCGTGACATCTGACGTAGATGTGTCACGATACGTTTGATCAGATAATGTATAAGGCCAGATGGCAGCCAAACCCAGAGTCGGAATAATGTAGACATGTCCTATAAACTGACTCTTTATTTCAATACAAATCGACATAGTTATCTACTCAGCATGTAAGTAATTGACCAACGAACGTACACGATGTGATTAAAAGTATCCAGACACCCCAGAAAACATACTTTTTCACATTGGGCGCATCGTGCTGCCACCTATTGCCAGGTGCTCCTTATCAACGACCTGAGCAGTCACTAGACATCGTGGGAGAGCACAATGGGGCGCTCCGTGGAACCCATGGACTTCGAACGTTGTCAGGTGATTGGATGTCACTTGTGTCATACGTCTTCTCCCGATGTTTCCAAAGTCATAAACATCTATAGGTCCACTGTTTCCAATGTGATACTGAAGTGGAAACGCGAAAGGACACGTACAGCACAAAAGCGTACAGGCTGACCTCGTCTGTTGGCTGACAGAGACTACCGACAGTTGGAGAGGGTCGTAATGTGTAATAACCACACATCTATTAAGACCATCATACAGGAATTCCAAACTGCATCAGGATCCACTGCAAGTACTGTGGCAGTTAGGCGGGAGGTGGGAAAACCTGTATTTCAGGGCTGCTCATAAGCCACACATAACGCCGGTAAATGCCAAACGGCACCTCGGTTGGCGTAAGAAGCGTAAACATTGGACGATTGAACAGTGGAAAAACGTTGTGTGGAGTGACGAATCACGGTACACAGTGTGGCGATCCGATGGCAGGGTGTGGGTATGGCGAATGCCCGGTGAAAATCATCTGCCAGCGTTGTAGTGCTAACAGTAAATTTTGAAGGTCGTGGTGTTATGGCGTGGTCGTTTTTTTCATGGAGGGGGCTTGCACCCCTTATTCTTTTGCGTGGCACTCTCACAGCACAGACCTACATTGACATTTTGAGCACCTTCTTGCTTCCCACTGTTGAAGAGCAATTCGGGGATGGCGACTGCATCTTTCAACACGGTGGAGCACCTGTGCATAAGGGACGGCCTGTGGTGGAGCGGTTACACGGCAATTACATCCCTGTAACGGAATGGCCTGCACAGAGTCCTGACCTTAATCCTATAGGACACCGTTGGGATGTTTTGTAACTCCTACTTCGTGCCATGCCTCACCACCGATTTCGATACCTCTTTCTCAGGGAGCACTTCGTGAATGGGCTGCCATTCGCCAAGAAACCTTCCAGCACCTGATTGTAGGTATGCTTCTTATAGTGGAAGCTATCATCAGGCAGGTGCCCGGATACTTTTGATCACATAATGTACACTCCTGGAAATTGAAATAAGAACACTTGGCAGTACGCGCTGACTCCTGTAACGATTCGCGCTGGCGACCGAGGACGAACTCGGTGAGAGGCGAGTTTCTTCTGGAACGACGGTAGTCCCAAAAGTAATGTCTCCTATTTTCTTATACGTATATAGACCTATTTATTTCTACGATACATCAGTTTACAGCTTCAACATTTAGCTATTTTTAGACATAATCACCATTTCTGTCGATGCATTTTTGTACAAGCTCATGGCAGTTATTGTTTGCCCAAGTTGAAACATCCCCTTAGAAAAATTATAAATGACTGTGCTTAAACTCACACACAATATTTTTAGCGCAACGCAATCTTACTTTCAAAAATCCCTACAAAAGAATGGCCCTGACTAGCAATAACATATACCGTTCACGAATCACTTTCCTCAAAAAAATCTTCGTTACTCGAACTACTGCAATACAGCGAGCGCCAATACTGCCAGCTAAACAAAAGATTCTAACTACTGAAGGCACTAACTATTGATAGGCATAGTTAGCAAGTTAGCAAATGAAAGATTTTGATAGAGAATAAACAATGTATTTACCTTAATAGTCTACAAAAGTCATTATATATATATCAGTTCATGATATCCGGAATTACAAATTTACTCGTTCTGATGGACACACGTCCAGATCATCCGCTCTCAAAACATACACTCCTGGAAGTTGAAATAAGAACACCGTGAATTCATTGTCCCAGGAAGGGGAAACTTAATTGACACATTCCTGGGGTCAGATACATCACATGATCACACTGACAGATCCACAGGCACATAGACACAGGCAACAGAGCATGCACAATGTCGGCACTAGTACAGTGTATATCCACATTTCGCAGCAATGCAGGCTGCTATTCTCCCATGGAGACGATCGTAAAGATGCTGGATGTAGTCCTGTGGAACGGCTTGCCATGCCATTTCCACCTGGCGCCTCAGTTGGACCAGCGTTCGTGCTGGACGTGCAGACCGCGTGACACGACGCTTCATCCAGTCCCAAACATGCTCAATGGGGGACAGATCCGGAGATCTTGCTGGCCAGGGTAGTTGACTTACACCGTTTGGATGTACCGTGCACTATTCAGTGTCCCCTCGACGATCACCAGAGGTGTACGGCTAGTGTAGGAGATCGCTCCCCACACCATGATGCCGGTTGTTGGCCCTGTGTGCCTCGGTCGTATGCAGTCCTCATTGTGGCGCTCACCTGCACGGCGCCAAACACGCATACGACCATCATTGGCACCAAGTCAGAAGCGACTCTCATCGCTGAAGACGACACGTCTCCATTCGTCCCTCCATTCACGCCTGTTGCGACACCACTGGAGGCGGGCTGCACGATGTTGTGGCGTGAGCGGAAGACGGCCTAACGGTGTGCGGGACCGTAGCCCAGCTTCATGGAGACGGTTGCGAATGGTCCTCGCCGATACCCCAGGAGCAACAGTCTCCCTAATTTGCTGGGAAGTGTCGGTGCGGTCCCCTACGGCACTGCGTAGGATCCTACGGTCTTGGCGTGCATCCGTGCGTCGCTGCGGTCCGGTCCCAGGTCGACGGGCACGTGCACCTTCCGCCGACCACTGGCGACAACATCGATGTACTGTGGAGACCTCACGCCCCACGTGTTGAGCAATTCGGCGGTACGTCCACCCGGCCTCCCGCATGCCCACTATACGCCCTCGCTCAAAGTCCGTCAACTGCACATACGGTTCACGTCCACGCTGTCGCGGCATGCAACCAGTGTTAAAGACTGCGATGGAGCTCCGTTTGCCACGGCAAACTGGCTGACACTGACGGCGGCGGTGCACAAATGCTGCGCAGCTAGCGCCATTCGATGGCCAACACCGCGGTACCTGGTGTGTCCGCTGTGCCGTGCGTGTGATCATTGCTTGTACAGCCCTCTCGCAGTGTCCGGAGCAAGTATGGAGGGTCTGACACACCGGTGTCAATGTGTTTTTTTTTCCATTACCAGGAGTGTATGTGTCAACAGAGTATTGTGCAAGTTGGTGGCCGTTTCATAATAATTTGGGCTGCGTTGACGTGGAATGGTGTGGGTCCTCCGGTGCAGATGAACCGACCGTCGACTGGAGATGGTTATGTTCGGCTACTTGGAGACCATCTGCAGCCACTGATGCACTTCAAGTACCTGAACAGCATGCACTGTTACCGGCCACAACTGTTCGTGACTGGCTGGAAGAACAATCTGGACAATTCGAGCGAATGAGTTAGCCACCCAGATCGCCAACATAAATACCATCGATCATGTATGGGACATAATCGAGTCATCAAAAAATGCTGCACCATCAATACTTTCGAGATTGTGGAGGGCTATAGAGGCAATATGGCTCCATATTTCTGCAGGGGACTTCAGACTATTTCAGTCCACGCCACGTCGAGTTCCTGAACAACGCCAGGAATAAGGAGGTCCGACAAGATATTACGAGATATCCCATTACTTTTGTCAACCCAGTGTACATCTTGAAGGCGTCGCTTTAAGCAGCTAAGAATATTAACCACAGCCCCACAGCTCAATTTATTCACTTACGAAATTTGTTATCAACAAGTAGTCTAAGTTTGAGAGCAACAGAGGAATTTTCAAATACAGCACAAGAAGGAAAAATGTTGTGCGTTGCGCTTTGATGAATCTGACTTTGGCACAGAAAGGGGTGAAGTATGCTGCTATATAATTCTTCGACGCTTTACCTATGGAAATTAAATGTCTGACAGCCAGAAGTGTTTTAGTACTTAGATTTAAGATGTTCCTTCCTAAAAATTCCTTCTCAACCTAAGATGAATTCTTGAATAAAAATTGTCACTCATTTATGCCAAAAAAATCGTGCAAAACTTCATTGTGTAGCAATTTAGTTTTCATTACTTTATTTCTCATTTTTTGTGTGTTCCGTGTCTTTTCATACGTTCCATATCATAACGTTAATAGTGAATATGATCTATGGAAAAGTTAACAATTTAACTCTGTGGCTAACTAACTTACACTCAGACACGGAATCAGCCACAGTTCTGTGACCTTAGTCCTATGTGTTTAGTTTGTTCCTAGATTGTGGTATTAAGCTAGTAGAAGTCTTATTTCATCCTAGGTATATAGACTAAAGAACAAAAATGATATAGTCGGTTCTATTTCTTCCTAGTCACAATACACACATTGAAGTAATGATTCGTGAGAAGAAAAACTGTCTTACCTTCCTCAGCTCCGAGATATCTTAAAGATGATCTCTTACCTGTAACGAAAAGAAACGGGTTTTATTAACATCACAACGTTTTATTTTTTCAGAAATCAAATTTAATGCTAGTGAGGTGTAATACAGGTATTAATAGAGAAATCACAGTTTTTTTCTTTGATGTGGATTTATTGTACAACGAAAAATAGAACACAGGTCAGCAGCTTTCGCAGGTATTTTTCGCCATTTGCTCAAATACGTCCTAGCTATTGCTGATACTCGCAATAACATCATTCTCTTTCAGTCAATCCTCCACAGCAAAACCGGAATATGGGACACTGGAAGTGAAAGTATTAATTACATGGTTTTCAAGTTCTTCTACACCATGGTTTCTTGTGGCAGAATCCGTAGCATGCAGTAACTGTAACAACAAAATTTGTAATCCTGTTTTTACTAACGCATTGACGACGGCATTTAGTCACAACACAACGAACTAATCCCTGGAGGCGAGGAGGGGGGAAATTACAAGTTAAGAAAAGGAAGAGAGATAGACGAAATGTTGGAGAGAACAAACGAGAGAAGGAGGTAGATTGAGAAGGGAGGAACGGAAAGGGCGAGAGTAGAGGAAAGGGAGAGGGAAGATAGACAGATAGAAAGAGCGAGAGAGAGAGAGAGAGAGAGAGAGAGAGAGAGAGAGAGAGACGAAACTAGAGAGAAAGCAAGGGAAGAAGGAAGCAAGAGAAGGAGGGAGCTTGAGAAAGGGCGGCAGTGAATGGGAGAAAAGAAGAGAGACTCGCAGAGGTTCAAATGGCTCTGAGCACTATAGGACTTAACATCTGATGTCATGAGTCCCCTAGAACTTAGAACTAATTAAACCTAACCAACCTAAGGTCATCACATACACCCATGCCCGAGGCAAGATTCGAACCTGCGCCTATAACTGCACGGCCGCACCGGCAGGCATTCGCAGAGGGCAAATGCAGTTTTGGAAGAAAGAATAAATAGTGGGATGGGGTAGGCGCGTGAGAGGGGGTAGCAGAGTGGGAGGAGGCAGAAGAGTGGTAAAGGACAGGAGAGTGGAAGATGGGAGAGGGAGAGAGAGAGAGAGAGAGAGAGAGAGAGAGAGAGAGAGAGACAGACAGAGAGAGAGAGGGTGGGAGAAGAGCGGGGTGGACTGAAGACGTGAGAGGAAGAAATGTGAGAGAGGAATGGACAAAGTTGGAGAGAGAAGGGAAGACGTTGAGTAGGAGACAGCGAGAGGGAGAGAGACAGCATAAAACGAATTGTGATCGGCCTTTGTGCTTGAACAGTCTTACTCTTTTCTTGCAGAACTTTCAGTTGCACTGCTGATCGACATTCGAAATGTGAGATTTGAGGTGTTCCTTTTGTGTAAGACCGTACATTAGCTGTAAATTGCTTACTTAAACACCTATGAGAAAATAATTCACGTCCGTACAGCAATATCTCTTTGTTTAACCGGCGCGACACTTCCACACAACCAGCAACAGCTGACCTCCACGGGGCGGACGCGGGCTATCTCTGTCTTCCCATACATCTACAACTCGCTGCTCCGCACTGAGTTCGAACCTGCGACGCTAGCTGAGCCCTGACCGCTGGTGGTCCGTCCGTTTCCTGCGTCAGTTCCTGTTGGCTGCAGTTTATCAGCTTCATCTTCTTATTCAGAAGAAGTGCATATTACCGTAAGGTTGACCAGTCGGTGTGTTTACTCGGTCCTCGATGGGTTCTTTGACGATACGGTTCACCCACAGTAAAAACTCGCGGAAACAGAAAATCAGCTACTGAGTTTCTCTGCAATGGGATTGAAGGTAGCTACGTGACGTGTTTCTATGTCATCGTGTTATAGTTTGTTCTGCACAGTGTAGCAATGACGGATTTTATCCGCGTCTTGATGATCCCTCAACCTATAGACATGATTGTGAACTGTGTAGCGCGTGTTACGTGGGAACAACTCTGATTTAATAAAGAGAACGTTCTAGCCTCATGTCCATCTTTCTAAACTTTCAGCTCAAAGTAAAAATTTGATGACGCCCAACGACGTGACTTTGTGACTATGTCAGGTAATAAACGAATAACTAATCACACTAACAGAACTATAGAGTCGATAACAGCCTTTTTTAAAAGAAAAATACAGCTATTATTGTGCCTAACATACCTTCATATGTGTGATAAATTGTATTTCGCGTCAGAATACTGTAAAAATTATCGTACACGACACAGTAAAAATAGTTGATCAACAGCTGGATCATCCTTCATTTATGGCGATTTACAGTGCTCAGGTCGAAGATCTGACGTGTGTAGTAAAGATATGAAACTGTATATAATCTAATTTATAAGAATGTGCAATGCAATTCTTTTTGGGTTTGTGTCGACATGAACCCAACTGCAACGTATAAGGCCCATTCAAATGAAAACGACACAGATGGGAAAAACTAAGTGAACTGTTTATTGTTTCAAATGCGATCGCCATCAATGTTAATGCATTTATGCCACTATGAGGGAAAATGGCCAGTGGCTTCACAAAATTGTTTGCGGTTGTCCACTGTGCCATGATTGAACGTAGGCGTGCAGCTCTTCTGGTCTTAATTAAAATGTAAATTGGCTGACAGCATTATACAATGACATTAACACGTTAAACATAGAAAATATTATTGGACCAATATATTTTTTTGACTACAACTAATTAAAAATTTCATGTACAACCTGGCTGAAGTACAAGAACATTAATCTGATCTTATCACCAGTAGGTTTCACAACTTGTGAATTACAGTGTTCAGGCAATGCTGCTATGTTCTACATGCACCGCTGGAATGCAATTACTGCAAAACTTAGCTGTATGAATAGGTGCATCTGAAGATG
Organism: Schistocerca gregaria; assembly: GCF_023897955.1. Classification (NCBI taxonomy): domain Eukaryota; kingdom Metazoa; phylum Arthropoda; class Insecta; order Orthoptera; family Acrididae; genus Schistocerca; species Schistocerca gregaria. Next base: position 182,436,235 of record NC_064929.1, on the reverse strand, counting down.
GGGCTAGGAGTCTCCAAATAGTTCTATATTACTATATAAAACTTCATGTTCGTAGCACACCACGTCTTGTACACATCCACCGCGGTACTCGGGGTCACAGCACCAAGCTCAAATTATCAACTTTCCCCCTTGATTAAAGCAATGCCAGCTAGCAGTCAAATGTCATTGATTTCCTTGTCTTGATTCAAAATGGCTGCAGGATCAAAATGGTTTCCGAACGTTTATTAAAATAAATATGTGGTGTCTGTTCTTTCGGATACGTCCAAAAAAACAGACACCTCATACATCCTTTAATAAATATTTGGACATTACACATGGGAAAAATTACATAGAATTTTTACACGATCCTCTACTAAAAATTTAGACTGACCTAGGCTACCACATTTTTTTGACAACAATGTGGAGGTTTCCTGCTGAAGCCAGCTGCGAGAGAAAAAGAAAGTGCTGTGCTGTGTTGTGAAAATGTGAGGTTTCATTAAATTCCTCCGGTCTGTTTTTAGTATGATTGTAGAATATTTAACCCAGCAGACAAGTGGTTCCTCTGATATATATTCTTCCTCTTTATATATAATTTTAAACAAAAATTGTGTACACAACAATGTTCTGTTTTGTTTCTTTTCTCGCTGTCGGTTTTAACAGAAAATGGGTAAGTAGTCCGGCCGGTGTGGCCGCTACAGTCTGGAACCTCGAGACTGCTACGGTCGCAGGTTCGAATCAAAATGGCTCCAAGCACTATGGGACTTAGCATCTGAGGTCATCAGTCCTCTAAACTTATAACTGCTTAAACCTAACTCTGCTAAGGATACCACACACATTCATGCCCATGGCAGGATTCGAACTTGCGACAGTAGCAACCGTTCCGGACTGAAGCGCCTAGAACCGCTCCGCCACCGCGGCCTTCGGGTCCGAATCCTGCCTCAGGCATGGATGTGTATCATGTCCATAGGTTACTTAGTTTTCAGTAGTTCCAAGTTCTATAGGAGACTGATGACCTCAAATGTTAAGTGCCATTGTGCTCAGAGCCATTTGAACCATTTGGGTAAGTAGTATTTATGGACCATTGGCTTACCATTAGAATAGTAGAACAGTACCTGCATCATAAGAAACTTCATAATCGTACCCGTCTGGAGATTCAAACTATGCGAAATACTGTCACTGATGCTATTATGCTCACAAATCCAGGAGCTAGAAATGTCTCTCTCACACCCCGTTACCAGTGATCCTGGCTGGTTTCCCCATTCATTTTAAGCAACGTCAATGTCCAGTGAATAAAAATAAACAAAAAGTGAAGAAGGTTCAATATGATGATGAAAGTGGAAGAGGGCAGTGAGAGAGGGGGGCAGAGAAGATGGACAGGAAGAAGGGGGAGAATGAGATTAACAAAGAGAAGGGAAGGAGGAAATGGAGAGAGAGGGACAGAAGGAGATTTGAATGAATATGCGGTTCCCATACATGTTTAGCAGTGGCTAAGCACTGCCGGGTTTGCTAGTTTCTTTACAATTTCAAATCATCACATGGGTGCATTCCCACCATCCACTACAAAGGAAAGCCAAGATAATTGTTTCGATTTGTTGAAGTGTTCTGGAAATAAAAGGGGTACAAATTTCAGGTGATTCCCCTTGTATTCGTTATCGTGGTTTCAGCAGTATACTGTATTACTGTACATAAAACCTGCTCGGTTTTAGCCGAGGGTGCAGAGCTCGGACTCCTTTATGTCGGTAGTCCTCGAGAGAGGTGCAAACAAGTTTGAATTGAACGCCACTTTTAGTCACTGTCACGAATGAAGGTTCATGGTCATAAACTACCGCCAACTGTCAAGCAACTGAAAGTCGGTAAGGCTGCTGGCCCCGCCAAGATCTATAATGAATACGCTGGCTCACTTCGCTCTTCAGTTACATACTCAAAGAGAACAAACTTCCCAGACAATTCAAACCGTCGGAAGCTACAGCCACTCTCAAACCTGGCAAGCCTGAAGATAGCCCTGACAGCTACCGCCCTATAGCACTGCTGAGTTGTACATTCAAACTTTTGGAACGAGTCCTCCTAACCAGAATAGCACCGTTCATCGAGGTTGCTACCCCTCCTGAACAAGCTGGCTTCAGACAAGGACGCAGCTGCACCGATCAAGTTCTTGCCCTAGCTACCAATAATGAAGCAGGTTTTCAAGGCCATCTGAAATCAACAGCTGTCTTCATCGACCTGACAGCCGCGTATGACACTGTCTGGCGACAGGGACTGATCTACAAGCTACTGCAAGTTGTACCAAGTCGAGAAATTGTGGATCTAATATCCAGCATGCTTAGTGAAAGGCATATTGAAGTGTTTGTAGGCAGCTCTAAGAGTCACAAATGGAAACTAAATAATGGACTAACTATTCAATTTATACATTAATGATTTACCAACCACAACATCAACTAAATTCTTCTATGTTGATGACATCGCACTGGTAGCACAGAGCAGTAATTTCTAAGATAGTGAACGAATTCTTACGGAGGTTCTAGAGAAGATGTCAACTTTCTTTAAGACCTGGAGATTGATCCTAAGCACTTCGAAAACTGAAGTCTCTTGTTTCCACCTAGCGAATCGTGCTGCGAACTACAAACCAAGAGTTCTGCTCAATGGACAAACTTTGAGGTACAACCCTTTCCCAAAATATCTCCTAATCACTCTAGATAGAACCCTGAGCTACAAAGAGAATATCACAAAGCTTTCTCATAAACTTGCTGCAAGGAACAACATATTACATACGTTCAGTGGTACCACCTGGAGAACCTCTGCTGACTGTCTGCGTTTAACTGGCATCAGTCCTGTGTACTCTGCTGCCGAGTACTGTCCACCTCTCTGGTTGGATAGTGTACATGTGAAGAAGGTAGACACAAAACTGAGTGACACAACGTGCTGCATTAATTATTTCATCAAATCAACCCAATGCCACTGGTTACCTGTACTGAGTCACATCCCTCCACCTCACTCAAGGCGGAAACAAGCTCTACTGAGGGAGGCCAAGAAAATCTCTGCATCACCCTCTCTACCACTGCACCAGGAATTCTGTCATCCGCCACAGCAACGATTTCGATCAAGAAGACCAGCAAGTGTTACTGCAGGACAACTCATCGAGGATGGTTTTGATCTAAATGAAAGCTGGAAGTATGAATGGTCAACAAAACATTGGGAACAAGAGCCCATAACCTTGATCCCACGAAGCCAAAAGGTGTTGACCTACCGAGGAAACTTTGGTAGCGCCTCACCAGGTTAAGGACTGGACATGGTTGTTGTAGCTACTTCAGGTACAAATGGGGCTGGATCAGTTCACCAATGTGTGAATGTAATCGAGAAGAGCAGAAAATTGAAAATTTAGTCCAACGTTGTCCACTTCATTCATATCCTGGAATTCCCGATGACTTGTTCACTCTCACACCCAGCTTAGTTAACTGGTTGAGAAACACGGACTTACAGGTTTAATATTGTCTTACATCATATGCATATTGTATAAAATCATTTGCCTTATATCAACTGTATATTGTATAAAATCACCATACTATTAAATAAATAAAACCGCCAACTTCATCGAATTTCTTTTGACTGCGTATTTCCAAAATCGGTGCAAACAAAATTGTTCCCTAGGTTATGTTGACGTACGTCGTTGCGTCTACTGTAGTAACATAACGGAAACAAGATCTCGCCGCGTTCATTTCCACCTCGGCCCTCTGCGACGTACGGCCGGCGGCCGCTGCCCTGACGTCAGAGACGCCGCTTCTGGCGGCGACAGGCGCCCGCTGCGCCGTGGCGGGACTCCTGGCTGCGAGGGCGCTCCCTGGCGAGGGGCTGTTCTTCCGACACCGTCCGACTGGGGAAAATGTCATCCAGTAACCTACACTACTGGCCATTAAAACTGCTACATCAAGAAGAAATGCAGATGATAAACGGGTATTCATTGGACAAATACATTATACTAGAACTGACATGTGATTACATTTTCACGCAGTTTGGGTGCATAGATCCTGAGAAATCAGTACCCAGAACAACCACCTCTGGCCGTAATAACGGCCTTCATAAGCCTGGGCATTGAGTCAAACACAGTTTGGATGGCGTGTACAGGTACAGCTGCCCTTGCAGCTTCAACACGACACCACAGTTCATCAAGAGTAGTGACTGGCGTATTGCGACGAGCCAGTTGCCCGGCCACCATTGACCAGACGTTTTCAGTTGGTCAGAGATCTGAAGAATGTGCTGGCCAGGGCAGCAGTCGAACATTTTTTGTATCCAGAAACGCCCGTACAGGACCTGCAACATGCGGTCGTGCATTATTCTGCTGAAACGTAGGGTTCTGCAGGGTAGAGACACAGGTCGTAACACATCGGAAATGTAACTTCCACTCTTAAAAGCGCCGTCAATGCGCGCAAGAGGTGACCATACCATCACGCCAGGTGATACGCCAGTTTGGTGACGACGAATACACGCTTCCTGTGTGCGTTCACCGCGATGTCGCAAAACACTGATGCGACCGTCATGATGCTGTAAACAGAACCTGGATTCATCCAAAAAGTGACTTTTGCCATCGGCGCCAACCTTGTGTGAATGCTATGAAAAGATGATCATTTGCATATCACGGCATCTTCTTCCTATTGGTTAAATTTCGGGTTTGTAGAACGTCATCATCTTGGTGTAGCAATTTTAATGGCCACTAGTGTATAAATCTTGCAAAAAAATTCATGCCTGTTCAGCCAATGTATCTGCTTTTTCACAGTCGGCTTGAAGGGTAGTAACTGCTACATTAACAAGGAGACGGTTCCATATAACATCCTGGATGTTGTCTAGCCCATATATAGATTTTTGGCCTATCCTGAACTTATAAAGTATGTTTATGACAAAACCGAGAATCCAAATGAGTCTCTAAATTCACTGTTATGAAAATGACACCCTAAAACCACATGTTCATCTGTTACAGTTGTCAGAATTGGAAAGTATTGTGCAATTCTTGTATTTAATGAAGGGAACGTAGTCCGCAGCTCGTGATCGTGCGGTAGCGTTCTCGCTTCCCACGCCCGGGTACCTGGGTTCGATTCCCGGCGGGGTCAGGGATTTTCTCTGCCACGTGATGACTGGGTGTTGTGTGATGTCCTTAGGTTAGTTAGGTTTAAGTAGTTCTAAGTTCTAGGGGACTGATGACCATAGATGTTAAGTCCCATAGTGCTCAGAGCCATTTGAACCATTTGAAGAAGGGAAAGTAGGGAGGATGGAGGAATTAGAGGAAACGGGCTTAACTTTAGGAAAATGGAAAAAAAGACTCAAATCTCTCTAAGCACTATGGGACAACATCTGAGGTCATCAGTCCCCTAGAACGTACAACTACCTAAACCTAACTAACCTAAGGGTGTAACACACATCCATGCCCGAGGCAGGAATCGAACCTGCGACCGTAGCTGTTATGCCTAGAACCGCTCGGCACAGCGGCCGGCAGGAAAATGTCACTCAAGTCATTTAGGCAGCTTAAAAGTCAGTTGAAGACCTGGTGAAAGAAAAAAGGCAAAAAACATGGAACTAGAAGAGAAGCCTTGAAGGGAGAAAGGACGCTTAGTACGAATCTGGAGCCTCCTGAAGAGGTGTGACAAGGAAAATTATTAGGTCGGCGTGGCAGGAAGCGAATGTAGCGCGGCTGGATGCGGCGGCGAGGGTAGGCGATGCGCGGGGCAACGGATTGTGACGTCACACTTGTCGCCTTGTTCGCCACACTTTGCAAACTTAGTGCTCTGTACAGGGCTTACAGGAAATCTATTCGTAGCCCAATAGGTTCCCACTAAACTTTATTATGTGCTATCAAGTGCTTGCATGCATTTAAAGGGGCACTCAAGGGTTATTAACTCGTCAGAAATAGTTACTGGCTCCTCGCCAGAGATGGCTTTTGGCACTCGTAACACCTGAAGTGTCATGTGCGGTGACGTTCGCGTAACTGTCTGACGGGCTTCGGGCGCTGTGGGCGTTAAGTTGTGCCCCGAGGTCAGCACAAAGGGTAGACTTGAATTGTCGACATTTGCGTATGGGCAGCACAAACCGTTTCGACAGAGAAAAGGCCAATACGCCATGTTAAAGAGGAAGTAACAGCTGTTCTGGTGACAGGCGGACATGCTCTGGACATACTATCTGTGGGAAGGTACAGCACTGAGCAGATTTGTTTAACTGCAACCCAGTAAATAAGTACTAACTTTTAGAATTTTTACTACACAAAGGAGATCGAGCTACGAATTTGTAGTGCTCATTGATGCGCATGGATTGAGCTATTCACATGTTTCATTATGTAATTAACTAATCTGTGAGAAACACGTTAATTGAACTTTCGGTTAAAATCAGCATTTCATTTTATCTAAGACACCTACGACAGAAACAAGCTAGTATCTGTAGGCAGACGTTATTACTCGCAACCTGCGGCATTTACATTGTAAGATTTATATTTTTAACTATCGATTTCAGTTAACTGTTTATAAATTTGCACTGTTTTATCTGTAATTCGAAACTGATGAGAGCTGCGAAAATTCTTATCGCAATAGAGCAGAGGCTACGTAAATTCCTACTAGATACAATTGTCATACATGTCCGTGCTCTGTAATTAAGGCACAGAAATCAAACACTATTTTGATTATTGCTGCTAAAATTTGCAACTATATAAAATTAATTTGTGGGTGAAATACAGCACATAGAATTAAGTATGAAGTATCAGTTTTATTAAAAATTTTAGTGCACGTCTAATGGCACATTCAGATTATCAGTTGCATTTGCATATGAAAAAAATGTTAGAGAGGCTGGTGCCAGCACGAAATCATTATGCGACGCAGAACCTTGGGTTTTCCGGTGATGGGTTCAAATGGTTCAAATGGCTCTGAGCACTATAGGACTTAACTTCTGAAGTCATCAGTCCCCTAGAACTTAGAACTACTTAAACCTAACTAACCTAAGGACATCACACACATCCATGTCCGATGCACGATTCGAACCTGCGACCGTAGCGGTCACGCGGTTCCAGACTGTAGCGCCTAGAACCGCTCGGCCACTCGGGCCGGCTCCGGTGATGGGGTGCACCTTGGACTGTTTTGGTTGGATTGATAGAACCAAGACATGTGCTGCTCTGATCAGTGATACAGCCAGTGTGTGGCGACGCTTTGAAATATTTTGTGTCATTTCAGAATGGTTGTAGAAGACATTCTGCAGTGGTCGGGACTCTGTTTCATATCTACTGGTTGCTCGGCACTTGTATTTTTGCGACAAGCCGATTTTGGAGTCTGAGTTATTTGCACTTAGTCCGATTTTTAACTCAGATTGCCAGTTGGGACTTCACTTTCGTCACTGATCGGCAATTCATCACGTGTCGATTAGACTAGCATTTATTTTTGTGTGTGTGAAATCTTATGGGACATAACTTCTAAGATCATGAGTCCCTAAGCTTACACACTACACTTATCCTAAGGACAAACACATACACCCATGACCGAGGGAGGTCTCGAGCCTCCGCCGGGACCAGCCGCATAGTCCATGACTGCAGCGCCCCAGACCGCTCGGCTAATCCCGCGCGGCATTTATTTTTGTTAGTGTTGAGTTTGTCCTAACAGTAATATTAGCAGCGAACACTGCCCCGGTGTTTTCCAGTCATTCTGTTTATCTTGTTTATATACCGAGTTTGGCAACATCTGTATTGGGGTCTCGAACTAAACTTGAGACCACTTAATTATGTACAGTTTGTCACCAGCCTACGAAATTGAGTGTGGTATGAAGAACAGTAAAATTTATTTGTTGAATTTAACTGTCTGTAGCTGGGCTATATTATGTAGATTTGCTGCAGCTATTACCAACGTAATGTTATTTTATATCTAATCGGTAAGCCAGAGTCAGTTTTATAATTTTAATTTCATATAAAGCGACAATAATTTGAGGGAAATAATTATCCTCTAAGGTGAAGTATTATCAGCTCTCTCTTCCTACTGTCGAATGCGCTATTTTGTTTTGGCTCGCTTAGCGTTGTGTTTCAGTATCGCGGCGCAGCACTTCAGTGTGTAACGCGACTGCAAGTTTCTGCCTGGAAAAGAAACGAATAATTAATTACGTGACTTTATTTTTTCGAAGAGGTGATGAAAAATGATATGACTCTACCTCTACCTGAACTACTGTGTTTGGCACCGGAGGTCGCCTGAACTGATATCTTTGATCAGCCGAATAGCCGGAGAACGTCTTCTTTTTCATCTGGCGGCGAAGCAGTAATTTCCTACAGACAGAAGGGCCGCCAGAGCAGCAGAGCGACTAATTAAATCGTTGGCTGACCGCTATCCGACAGATTCATCGGCCGATAGCGCGAGTCATCTGGTGGAACGGCTGGCGCTTTTAAAACTACTCCGCTGTGACGTCGCCCTGAGAGAGAGAGAGAGAGAGAGAGAGAGAGAGAGAGAGAGAGATAGAGAGAGGAGAGGGGATATTGGAGGGGAGAGGGAGGTGGAGAGAGAAGGAGAGTGGAGGGGAGGGGCGTGAAGGGGGCCATTGCAGCAAGTGGTGTTATCAAGTGGCGGAGTAACGGGCTAGTCATCATACGAGTTAACTAGCAAGTGGCGAGAGTACCCCTCCACGTTATGCCTCACTCGGCGCCACGTACAGTGTGCTCACACAAAACTGTCCAATGGAGCTCGTCTGGAACTGACCAGGAACAGGATTCGTCAGCTCACTGGTACCACCTACGGACTCTGAGCGACATTTCCATTGTCCGGAGTACGCTACTCCCGCCACATCTACACAAGGTCGTTTTATGCAGACCTCAATATTATATCTCACCTTCAAAAACCACGGGCGAGATTTTCATATTCTCTCGTTCCCTAAGCGCAAACTCCTAGTCCTACAGAAAAAACGAACGGGACCTTTTCTGTAGGAAGTATAATGTGGCAAAATTTTTTCAAGAAAAACGTACAAAAGCCGTCAAACGCACCACCAATCCCACCCTTAGCTCCCATAGCTCTGGACTTCGAGTATGTTGTTATAGCACTCCCCATCACCACCACTGTACAAATATTCGCGACTGCACAAATTGCTTTTCAAATTCGACCTTTCTGGTTTTCACTGACTGGCCTGATTGTGCCACCGTCTATAAAGTCTTTTGTGTAAATTTTACCTAACACTATTGTGAATTTTAACAGCATAAAATAAACAATTACATCGCTGTATCCGTCAGGCCCTCTGGCTACGAAACTACTGTGCTTTTAAGGGTTAAGTTTCGACTGAATTGTCATTGCAATTAATTTCAGCGTATCGTTTACACAAGTCGCTTTCCTTTCATTACCCTCACGGGCACTTTTAATAATGAAACTTCCTGGCAGATTAAAACTATATGCCGGACCAAGACAAGAACTCGGGACCTTTGCCTTTCGCGGGCAAGTGCTCAACCAACTGAGCTATCCAAGCACGACTCACGCCCTGTCCTAACAGCTTTACTTATGCCAGTACCTCGTCTCCTCCTTTCCTAACTTCACAGAAGCTCTCCTGCGAACCTTGCAGAACTAGCACTCCTGAAAGAAAGGAGTGCTTGGAAAGCTCAGTTGGTAGAGCACTTGCCCGCGAAAGGCAAAGGCCCCGAGTTCGAATCTCGGCCCGGCACACAGTTTTAATCTGCCAGGAAGTTTCATGTCATCGCACACTCCGCTGCAGAGTGAAAATCTCATTCTGGAAACTTTTAATAATGTTAACCAAGTAGCCCAATCAATAGAGACGAAAACATTCGAATATCGGGAACTGTTCGTGTAGTCGGAAAGTTTTGTACCGTGGTAGCAGGGAGTGTCACGAACAACTTACTATAAATCGTGACCGGAGATAGGTTCACTTTGGGAATGGGGTTGCGTTTTCTAAAGGGACTTCCTCCTCTAGCATTACTTTTCCTCAACACCAGCAGTCGATACCAGTAATATTTTTTGAATTTTGGACAGATCAGTATTATCTCCGACGTTTCTCAGAAAAAATTCATATAATTTTACATACGATACGGTATGTTTCAAGTTAAAATTTATGAAAACGAATTACTTTGTTTTCATTGTTACAGTCGATATGTACTAGCTCTGAATATACAGATAAAATATTTTCAGTTATTAGTATTATCAATTAGGCAAACTGGTACTGTTTATTATGTTTATTTCTGGATTCACTTATGAAATAATAATCAACAGAAATTCATTTGTCATGTAATATTGTAAACCCTCTGCATGCCTCTGATGTCATCGGACATATTTTTGTATTTTGGGCGAACAATGTAGTTTCGCCGTTGTTAATGTGAAAATTCAAAAATGTGATATATTAAAATTAACGTAAAAACGACAATTGTGCAACGACGTTCTTTAAAATTATGAAGATCAATTGAACTATGAGAACCTAAAACGTGAGAATTTCATCTTCAACAATCAGACCACAGGCAAGAACAACTGGAGCCAAGTCTACAAGAAAAGATAAGTACCTGTCAAATATTCAAATAATACGTTACCATAGTGGACAGTAGCAGCAATAACGAAGGAAGGGGGGGGGGTAGAATAAGTTTGAAGGAATAGTAGTTTACGCTTAGTGAACGATAGAAGATTAAAGTCTTGGGTGTATTTTGGTATTTTGGAGGCCAGTTCCGTAAAGTGACAGCGGTAAGGACAGCTGTATCACACTACGTATTGTAAGTAGGCTGTTTAGGTTTTTTTGTTGGTAACGTCGAGTAGCGCTCTGTATGAAAATCAATGACTGTGCTGTGTGCTTCCTGTGGCTGGTTTGCATTGTAGGAATTTGCTATTGTAGTGTTTTGGCAGTTGGATGTGAACAGCGCGTATCGTTGCGCAGTTGGAGGTGAGCCACCAGCAGTGGTGGATGTGGGGAGAGAGATGGCGGAGATTTGAGAGCGGATGATCTGGACCTGTGTCCATCAGAAAGAGTAAATTTGTAAGACTGAATATATATTGAACACTGATATATATTGAACACTATTAATAGTAAATACATTATTTGTTCTCTAAGAAAATCTTTCATTTGCTAACTATGCCTATTAGTAGTTAGTGCCTTCAGCAGTTAGAATCTTTTATTCAGCTGGTAGTGGCGCTCGCTGTATTGCAGTAGTTTGAGTAACGAAGATTTTTGTGAGGTAAGTGATTCATGAAAGGTATAGGTTATTGTGAGTCAGGGCCATTCCTTTGTAGAGATCTTTTAAAGTCAGATTGCGTTGCGCTAAAAATATTGTGTGTCAGTTTAAGCACAGCCATTTATCATTTTTCTAAGGGGACGTTTCAATATTTATAGTAATCATTGTGTTAAGTATCTAGATATGTTGTACATCTGCTCCTAAATAACTGAACCGATTTCAGTCAAACTTTGTACACTTGCGATGAATTGTCTGAAGAGAAGCAACGTGAGGGTAATGACCACCAGCCGCACATAGGGATGGGGTGAAAAAGGGATGACGTAGAAGCAGAACTCAGCAACTTGTGGAGCAGGGTCAACCAAATTTTGTATGTACATGACCTATTATTCTTAATATTTCAGTACAAAAATTGTATGGCTGCTATTGCAGTAATTGCAATTAGGTGTGGGCGAGAGAAGCCGTGAAATGTAAAAAAAAATTAGTTAAGGATACTTTAGAATCCAGAATTTTGAATGTCGCTGGGCGCATTAGTGATACTGCCGATGATGTTTCATCACTGGCGGGGAGATGATGGATGTCTGTGCATAGACAGTGACGTATCAGCAAATCTCTGTGGAACTGTTTCTTCATGAATCATTGTTTGTTCAAAAATATTGTGGGAGTGATATGCCCCTACTACCCAAGCAGTTTGAGTGTAGACGAGAAAGGATGACATGTAAAAATGTTCGAAGTCGACCTCTTGATTTTTCTTTCCTGTATTTAGTTGATTTGGAATACTTTGAAAGTATAAAGCGCAATCAGAGTGTTAACGCAAAGCGTCGACCCCGCCGCGAGAATGACCAATGAAGCAAGTCATCGCGCTTCGGGGCCGAAGGTCATACCACAACGGTGAATACGAAAGGCATAGTTGAGGATCTGTTTGGAGCCGCGTGGTCTGAAACGGCGGAGAATCGTACGGGTGCCAACGGTAGCCCTTTTTTCTCGAAACGACAATTACTTACAGTCGTCTATATGCCTCAAATGAAAAGGACTTATGTCTCTCAGATTTGCAGAAAGGAGGAAAACGAAACTACACTCCTGGAAATTGAAATAAGAACACCGTGAATTCATTGTCCCAGGTAGGGGAAACTTTATTGACACATTCCTGGGGTCAGATACATCACATGATCACACTGACAGAACCACAGGCACACAGACACAGGCAACAGATCATGCACAATTTCGGAACTAGTACAGTGTATATCCACCTTTCGCAGCAATGCAGGCTGATATTCTCCCATGGAGACGATCGTAGAGATGCTGGATGTATTCCTGTGGAACGGCTTGCCATGCCATTTCCACCTGGCGCCTCAGTTGGACTAGCGTTCGTGCTGGACGTGCAGACCGCGTGAGACGACGCTTCATCCAGTCCCAAACATGCTCAATGGGGGACAGATCCGGAGATCTTGCTGGTCAGGGTAGTTGACTTACACCTTCTAGAGCACGTTGGGTGGCACGGGATACATGCGGACGTGCATTGTCCTGTTGGACCAGCAAGTTCCCTTGCCGGTCTAGGAATGGTAGAACGATGGGTTCGATGACGGTTTGGATGTACCGTGCACTATTCAGTGTCCCCTCGACGATCACCAGAGGTGTATGGCCAGTGTAGGAGATCGCTCCCCTCACCATGATGCCGGGTGTTGACCCTGTGTGCCTCGGCCGTATGCAGTCCTGATTGTGGCGCTCACCTGCACGGCGCCAAACACGCATACGACCATCATTGGCACGAAGGCAGAAGCGACTCTCATCGCTGAAGACGACACGTCTCCATTCGTACCTCCATTCACGCCTGTCGCGATACCACTGGAGGCGGGATGCACGATGTTGGGGCGTGAGCGGAAGACGGCCTAACGGTGTGCGGGACCGTAGCCCAGCTTCATGGAGACGGTTGCGAATGGTCCTCGCCGATACCCCAGGAGCAACAGTGTCCCTAATTTGCTGGGAAGTGGCGGTGCGGTCCCCTACGGCACTGCGTAGTATCCTACGGTCTTGGCGTGCATCCGTGCGTCGCTGCGGTCCGGTCCCAGGTCGACGGGCACGTGCACCTTCCGCCGACCACTGGCGACAACATCGATGTACTATGGAGACCTGACGCCCCACGTGTTGAGCAATTCGGCGGTACGTCCACCCGGCCTCCCGCATGCCCACTATACGCCCTCGCTCAAAGTTCGTCAACTGCACATACGGTTCACGTCCACGCTGTCGCGGCATGCTACCAGTGCTAAAGATTGCGATGGAGCTCCGTATGCCACGGCAAACTGGCTGACACTGACGGCGGCGGTGCACAAATGCTGCGCAGCTAGCGCCATTCGACGTCCAACACCGCGGTTCCTGGTGTCCGCTGTGCCGTGTGTGTGATCATTGCTTGTACAGCCCTCTCGCAGTGTCCGGAGCAAGTATGGTGGGTCTGACACCGGTGTCAATGTGTTCTTTTTTCCATTTCCAGGAGTGTAATATCGAGCGAACGAGGGCGAAGCCGTGGACAACAAGGTAGTTCTCGATACAACCTGAGAAAAGTCGTTGGCAGCAGAAACAGAGAGCATCACACAAGAACTACAGGAAGAAAACTTTCTGACATTCAACAGACAGGTTTGCATAAAGTAGAATTTTTAAGGAAGTGCAACTACATATGTTTATTTTATGAGTATACCTATTATCATGCATCAGGATCACTAGGCAGGTTTCGGGCGCAATCTCTATCAGCGATCGGTACGGATAGCTAATATTCGGCGGGCTGTAGTGGCCGAGCGGTTCTAGGCGCTTCAGTATGGGTGCGCGCGACCACTACTGTTGCAGGTTCGAATCCTGCCTCGGGCATGGATGGGTGTGATGTCCTTAGCTTAGTTAGGTTTAAGTAGTTAAAAGTTCTAGGGGACTGATGAAGTCAGATGTTACGTCCCATAGTGCTCAGAGCCATTTGAACCATTTGAGCTAAATTCCTCCGAAACTGGAAGATACCGCGGTGTTTTCCTAAACATAATGCAATATTGGTTCCAAAAGTAGAACGTGATGAAATGTAGCCAGTGGCAACAACTACAGAGGAATGAAACATCAGTAATAATAATAATAATAATAATAATAATTATTATTATTATTATTATTATTTTTATTATTAGGTGTAGCCTTGTATGCCATTGGAACGTTGACGATAGGTAATTCGGACAAGAAGAAGATATAAGCTAATTATTATTATTATACGAAGAGATGTTATTAGACATTTCTATGCCGTAATAAGAACCGAGAGCTCTATGGCGATAACAACTTTCTTTGGTATTTAGCATTCTAGTATAGCAAAGCTTTTTTCCGACATGATCAATTTCCAGCGTATCCTTTGTCTTTATTACGAAGTAATTGACCAGTTAAGGAGCAAAAAGGTTGCTAAGGACGTCAAGTTGTTTTCATATCATCTCCTCATCTACGTTAGACAAATCGTATCCCACTGATACCGCGGGAAGAGGTATCTGGGCCACAGAAAGAAGTTACGGATGTACCTTTAGGTGCAACACAGTGAAATAGCTTAACGTTGTGAAGTATTATTGTATTACAGAGCTAATATTACTTATAATGTAATCTAATATATTAATCGTAATTACTGTGATCCTAGGGAGAGTGAGCCATGGCAAAACTCTTCCACCTGGTGTGCAAGATATATGTGGCAGGTGAAATACCCTAAGACTTCAAGAAGACCGAAATAATTCCAATTGCGAAGAAAGCAGGTGCTGACAGATGTAAATATTATCAAAATATCAGTTTAATAAGTCATGGTTGCAAAATAATTCTTTCCAAAAAGGTAGAAGCCGACCGGGATAAGATTAGCTTTGGTTCTGAATAAATGTAGGAACACGCGAGGCAGTAGTGAGCCTATGACCTGTCTTAGGTTTGAGAAAGGGAAACGCACGTTTATAGTATTTGTGGATTTAGAAAAAGCTTTTGACAGTGTTGACAGAACAACTCTCTTCGTAATTTTGAAGGTAGGAATCATAAGATACAGGGAGCGAACGGACATTTACAACTTGTGTAGAAACCTGAGTCCAGAAACATGAAAGGACACCCATACTTGAGGAAGGAGTGTGACACATTAGTAGATTATTGCCGATTTTATTCAATCGGTTCTCTGGGTAAGCAATAAAAGAAACAAGGAGAGCGAATAAAAGTCTAGGGAGAAGAACTAAAAACTTTACTGTTTTACAGTGACACTGTAACTTTGTTGGAGGCAACTAAGGACCTGGAAGAGCAGTTGAATGGAATGTTTAGAGTCTTGAACAGAGATTACAAAATGAACGCAAACAAAAGTGAAATAAGGGCACTGGAATGTAGTCGAAGAAAATCAGACAATGCAGAGTGCGATATATCGGGAAATGAGACTCTAGAAGTAGTAGAGGAGTTGTGTTAATTGCGCAGTAAAATAAATGATGATAGCCGGAGAAGGGAATGTATAAAATATAGACCAGTTATAGAGACAAAAACGTTTATCAAAAAATAGGAATTTTTTAACGTCTAATATCAATGTAAATGTTAGGAGGTCTATTTAAAAATATTTCTCTAGTGTGTAGCCTTGTATTCCAGTGGAACTAGGTAATTCGGAGAAGAAGAAGATAGAACCTTTTGAAATGTGGTGCTGTAGAAGAATGCTGAAGATTATTATAACAAATGAGAAGTTAGTAAATCGAAGTGGGGGGGGGGGAGAGGAGAAAGTAATTTAAGGCACCATTTGAGTAAAAGAAGAGATCAGTTGATAGGACACATTCTGACACATCAAGGAATTGTCAATTCGGCAGTCGAGGGAAGTGTGGGGTGCAAAAATTCGAAAGGGGGACCAAAGTTTGAATACAGCACGCAGGTTCAAATGGATGTAGGCTGCATTAGTTATTCAGATATGAAGAAGCTTACATAGAAACCAGTCTTAGAACTGAAGTCGCCGTCGTCGCCACCACTACCACCACCATCACCACAAAAGCAACAACAACAAGAGTTTCTGTGAATACGATCTTCCTTAAATGGAGCAGAAGAAATGATCCAACACAAAGATTATTTAATTCATACTCCACCACGTGACCCACACGACACTTACTCTATGGAGGGTTGTCGTACCCACGTATCTGACGCCTCCTTGTTACAAAGTAAGTCGTCAGTTGAGCAGCAAAGTTGCCTCAGTGTGTGAAGGGAGCTTGACACGTGTACACTACTTTTCTACTACGGTTGATGTCTTACGTTCAACGAATTGTTTGACGCAGCTGTCCACGCTACTCAGCCCAGCGTAAGCCTCTTCATTCTACGTATCTACTGTAGGTTGCATCCACTTGACTCTGTTTACTACACTTAAGTTAGATCTCCATCTACAAATTCTTTCCTCCTCCGTTCCGCATACGGCCCTGTATTTTCAACTTAACTATTCTTTGATGAGTAACTGTGTCCCATCAAATGATCCTTCTTTTCTTAGTCAAGTTGTGCCATTTACTTCTTTCCTTCTCGATTCCATAATTTTCCATTATTTAGCCGATCGGCCCACCTAATATTCAGTTTCTAGTCTCTTCTTGTCATTACTGTTTATGATTCAAAATTCTCTTGAATATACATGGACACGCCAGACAAATACGTTCAAAGAATTGCTAATTCAATTTTGTTATATGCTAAAATATTGCTATCTTTTTAGAAAACCTTTTCTTGGTATTGCCAGTTTCCATTCTACAATATATTCGGCCATTGTCGGTCATCTAGCTACTCAAATGACAAACAAGTCAACTAGCCTACTTTTAGCGTCTCATTTCCTAACCTAGTTCGCCATCATCAGCTTCCACGTATTGTATGGTGTCTGTTCTGTCGAACATATCCGACTCAAAATACACAGAACAGACGCACAGAACAGATACCACACATACACACTGAAGAGCCAAAGAAACTGGCACTCCTGCCTAATATCGAGTACAGCCCCCTTGAGGACGCAGAAGTTTCACAACACGACGTGGGATGGACTCGGATAATGACTGAAGTAGCGCTTGAGGAAACTGGCACCATGAATCCCGCAGGACTGTCCATAAACCCTTAAGAGTACTAGTGGGTGGAGATCTCTCCTGAACAGCATGTTGCAAGGTATCCCAAATATTCTCAATAATGATTAAGTCTGGGGAGACAGCGGAAGTGTTTAAACTCAGAGGAGTGTTCCTGGAGCCACTCTGTAGAAATTCTGGACTTGTGGGGTGTCGCACAGTCCTGCTGGAATTGCCCAAGTCCGTGGATATGCACAATGGACATGAATGGATGCAGCTGATCAGACAGGATGCTTACGTACGTGTAACCTGTATCTAGACGTAACAGGGATCCCATATTATTCCAATTACACACACCCCACACCATTACAGAGCCTCCACCAGCTTGAACAGTTCCCTCCTTACGTACAGGGTCCATGGATTCATGAGGTTGTCCGCATACCCTTACACGTCCATCCGCTCGGTACAAGTTGAAAGGAGACTCGTCCGACCAGGCAACATGTTTCCAGTCATCAACAGTCCAATGTCGCTGCTGAGGGGCCCAGACGAGGCGTAAAACTTTGTGTCGTGCAGTCGTCAAGGATGCACGAGTGGGCCTTCGGCTCTGAAGGCGCACATCGATGATGTTTCGTCGAATGGTTCCCACGTTGACGTTGACGGTCCAGCATTGAAATCTCCCGCAATTTGCGGAAGGGTTGCACTTCCGTCACACTGAACAATTCTCTTCAGTGGTCGATGGTTCCGTTCTTGCAGGATCATTTTCCGACCGCAGCGGTGTCGAAGATGTGATGTTTTACCGGATGAATGATATTCGCGGTACACTCGTGAAATGGTCGTACCAGAATATCCCCACTTCACCGCTACCTCGGAGATGATGTGTCCCATCGCTCATGTGCCTATATCGACACCATGTTCAAACTCACTTAAATCATGATAACCTACCATTGTAGCAGAAGTAGCCGACCTTTCAACTGCGGGACCACTCCCGTCTGAGGTTCGAGCCTTCCCTCGGGCATGGGTGTGTTGTTCTTAGCATAAGTTAATTTAAATTAGTTTAAGTAGCGTGTAAGTCTAAGGACCGATGACATCAGCAGTTTGGTCCCTTAGGAATTCACACAAATTTGAACATTAGTCCCATATAGGCGTTGCCGATCGCAGCGCCGTATTCTGCCTGTTCACATACCTCTGAATTTGAACACGCATGCCTATATCTGTGTCTTTGGCGCTTCAGTGTATATAGTAATATCTATATGCATAGATGGCACACGGTGATTTCAGTGCACATGCACACTACGTCCGATCTCTTCCGGAACTAAGGCACATCCTGGGAACAGAGGGTTTAATGAACACTGGACGGTAGTAGCGTGTGCCAAGTTGACACTTTGGATCGCATGGGAAATGTGTTCGGATGGCGGACCGGTAGCGTAAAGCGGGAACTCTGGATTCCAGCTCCGACCAAATTTTCATTTGTCACCGTTGAATTTATTTCAATGCCCAATTGCGGCCGATATTTTAGTTTCTCTTAAAATACTGATCAACTTACATAATTTGACCACACTCCATTACTCTTTCTTTTTTTTTTTTACTTTTTTCCCTCTTCATATTACCTGTCTTCAACACACTATCTATTCCATTAATCCGTCCTTCCACACATACAAGTGAGCGTACCTGCAAAATTATATCGTCACACGACACATAGTAGTGAGATGCTTTTACAGTTAGAAACTGTGTTACTTGGTGCAAGTAGCCTGACTATATTCATCCAATATTTGAGAATGTGAGCACTTAGTGACTTCCAGGGAACTTTAAGCATAATGTCACACGTTTCTAAGCTTTTTTCTGGTGTACATCCTTAACGTCAAATAATGAACCCCAGTAACTCATCTTTAAAGCAAACAGAAGCAGTTTTATACGTGAGAGTTTGATTCTTCAAATAAGCGGGGATTTGCTGGTGTAGGAGGCCTGCGGCACAAGTATAAATAATAGTTGACCATACACTGGATAGAGAGGCAAAGTGAACATTAATAGGCCGCGCGGGGTAACCGTGCGGTCATGGGCGCCTTGTCACGGTTCGCTCAACTTCCCCGTCAGAGGTTGGAGTCCTCTCTCGGCCATGGGTGTGTGTGTTGTCCTTAGTGTAAGATAGTTTGATTAAGTAGTGTGTAAGGTTAAGGAAGGATGATCTCTGTAGTTTGGTCCCATAAGATCTTACCACAAATTTCCAACAAATTTGAAAATATATAAAACCGACAAATTGTTGTGACGCATTCATGATTGGAAATGGAGCAAGAAAGGTCCTATGAACATGTGTCTAGAAATGGACGGTGCGCGAAACGACAGCAGATCGATCAGGAAGACAGTACAGAGCTGTATCACAATAGATGTTCAAAGTGGCCCCCATGCGATGCAATGCACGCCTTCACAATTCGCATCAGGACTTCCTCGCTCTTTCGCACATTCGAGCCTCCCTCCGAATAGCATCACAGGTTCAAAGCACGCTGTAGGAAGGTCTGCACATCAGGAACTGATTCAGCATACACACCGCTTGTCAAGTGCCACCAGAAGTAAAAATCCAGAGGGTTTAAGTCGATGCTCTAGGAGCGTCCGCGTCCTATCCAATTTCTGCGGAAGATGATGTTGAGGTGTCGGGGACCTGTAATGCGGGATGGGTTGGTGCTCTGTCATGCAGAAACCACATAACCTATGGTAATGCCAAAGGCAAATCCTCAAGCACCCCAGCAGAGTGTTCCGCAGGAGGTTCAAATACGCTCCTGCGTCGAGGCGTTGTGGAATAATGATATGGTCGCCAAGAATCCTTGCCCACATATTGATGGTGAAGCGATGCTGATGAGACGCCTCAACCATTCCCCAAGGGTGGTCTGTAGGCCACAGATGATGATTATGCAGATTCATGATGTCCGTCGGTGATGAGGATTGATGATAGAAATCCTATAACTGAGATGGTCTGATGCAAAAGCCATCGACAAAATCCTTTCCGTACCGGCATATGCGCTACTGATAATCCTTGCACTCGTTACACGTGATAGGGATAGTAGCGGTTCTTATGCATGGTGCGTTCAATCATACTTTGACTTACATAATGTTGGCGGGCCACGTGTCTGGAGCTGGTGCACTATGGAGCAAATGAAAGTGGGCTCGAAGAGTGGTTACGACTGGACATGAATGTACGCATACAACCACCTACAGTCACTTCCATACAGCCGGCCGAACCTTGGAGCATATTTACACAGTCTTCACGTCTGACGAGTTGTTAACAGTCTGGTCACGGCCCTAGGTGGGCAGGCAGGTCACCTCATCTGGCAGTGTGCCATTACTTTGTGTTGGGAGGCCTAAAGTCTAAGATGTATCACAAAAACACTCATAGTCTTAAAGAACTGCAGCAGAACTTTTCGTATGAGATTTCAACAATTCCAGCTGTCCACCTTCGAACCCTTAGCAGCTTGTTGACCAGGGCGCAAAAGTGCCAAAAGATGAATAGTGGTCACTTTCAACATCTGCTATAGTTGGTAATGCATTTCTTTTTCTCTGCTGTGCTTCTTTGTAACTTGGAACTGTATTCTCCGGGCCACTTTTATTTGCCCCACCCTGTATTTGGATTCTCCAAATCTGGTGTACGCACAGCCCGCCTCTCTGCTCGTTCTTCTGTCTGAAACGATGCATGATCACACAAGCACCCATAAAGGACGCGAAATGCTGTCTAATGTAGTCGATGTCTGTGACGGTACTTGCTGGGGCAGAGCTGCTTCCTGACCGTTTCCGTCTGCTTGTCCGCACAGAAACATCATCTCGGCTTGTTCCCGACATAAATACCGGACCATTCTGCTCTTACAGTACGTTGCGTCAATCACACAGCCTGCAACACGGAAGAGACACACGGCGCGTGGGCAGAGGAACATTCATTCACCAGCGCCATCCAACGTGGCAACGACGCACTTCCAGAAAATTGTTCGTAGGACTTTTTTTTTCTACTTTTCCAGTCAGTAATCGGTTCCTGCAGTTTGTCGGTTTCATTCATGTTCGTCCATTATACCCAGTGGAACAATCCCCCTTTACCCAGAGGAACAGTTCGTGATGGGATGACCGTTCCTGGTATACAGTGACTACAAAGAAACTTCTCAAGAAGAACGGTTGGTATTAACGTCCCGTCGACATCGAAGTCATAAGAGACGGAGCACAGGTTCGGATTGTGAGAAGGATGTGGGACGAAATCGGCTGCAGCCTTTCAAAGAAACCATCACGTCCTTGGATGGCCGGACGCGGGTTTCAACCTCCGTCCTTTCGAATGCTAGTCCAGAGTGCTAACCACTGTGCCACCTCAATCGGTAAGCTTCTAAAGAATCAGCCACTTTTGCATAATAATTATATAATAAAGCATATTTCCATAGGAAGGTGCTGAGTGAAAAGCGTACGTCTGTCAAGAGCGCAATGAGTGAGAGATGTCTCACAAAATTTGAAGAAATCATGGTGACGCGCAGGTACCGAGGGTATGGTTGTCATACTGTACAGTCGAATAAACAAAGCGAGACTGCGGCTGTTTATCGTACACGTGCAAAAAGAAGGGAATCCCCGGCTAAAAAAGACTTGGGGCGAGATGCTGAGCTTCGCTGAGAAAGCGAGGGCTCTTCCGCTAAGCTAGTTTCTGAAGGCCAGGGTGGCCGTGTGGTTCTAGGCGCTACAGTCTGGAACCGCGGGACCGCTACGGTCGCAGGTTCGAATCCTGCCTCGGGCATGGTTGTGTGTGATGTCCTTAGGTTAGTTAGGTTTAAGCAGTTCTAAGTTCTAGGGGACTGATGACCACAGCAGTTAAGTCCCATAGTGCTCAGAGCCATTTGACCCACAGCACTGCTGGTGCCTGGAAGGATGGGCTGTGGAAGAGCGCTATCGCGAAACGGGAGAAGTCGGCGTGCCCCACTACGGCTGGCCGCCAGGCCTTCAGAGCGCAGTCGGATTATTGATATTTTTAAAAGTATCGGGAATACAATACACCGATACTTAAATAAATATCATTGTCAGCACTCGATATATCGAAAAAAATGAGGCCAGAAAAACATATCGACTTATCACCAAAACAAATATCGGCTGCACATTGTACATACACTACCAGTTTTAGAGTTGTATATTTAAGTATTGACCAAAAAGCTAGCAGTCTGCTTATCCCTCTTAACGGGGGTAGGACCTGAAAAATTTAAGAAATTTGATTTTTCAAAGTATGCATATTTTGTAGGGCACACCTTCCTGAATATTTTGATGTATAAAACATATATATTTGAGAGATTGTAAGACACGTTATTTGGTCTTAAGTACCAAGATGCAGCGCCACATCCCTTTGCACAGCATTCTTCTGTCTTGTGTAGAACTCGAATGTTTAAAGCTGCGCCAGAGATTGTCGTACGTGAAACCAGCGACTATTGATATCGATACTTCCTCTTCTGCTATCGACGTGCATTGTTTTGATCGCTGATTTTGTTTTGTTCTCTGCTTGCAGTGTGGTGTTGTGATTCCGAAACGATTTATATTATGGCTTGGAAATCAGAAGGAACATATGGGGCTTGAAAAATATGAAGCAAGCAATCAGGATTTTATACTTGCACAAAATGTCCACAGACAATAATTCTACCCACAACTTGTGCCAAAATGGAAGTGAATCATGTTGTGGCTACTTAAGATTAATTGCTAGTGGTTAAGAATCTCATCACTGGAATTCTGTACCCACTGCTGTAATGGACGCCATCAAACCCATATTCAGGGACCTTGCAAATGAAAACTTATTCATGGCTGTACCCGAAATCGAAATGACAGTTTTTACCAATGAGTATGGGAAAGATTGCCAAAAACCATTTTATGACGCATTTTCATGTTTTAATAAAGGTACAAAGCAGGAAATATCTTTTTGAGAAATTGGGAATTAAGCCCAGAGTGAACTGCAACAAATTTTTGTATGCAGTAGACGGAGAGCGTGTAGTGAAAGCAGATAAATCATTTTCTAAGATGATAAAATAAAGAAGAGTGCATCATAGGAATGTGAAAAGGAAGAAAACTGATTTTGAAAATGAAAAACGACCAGCTTTTGGTGCTGGACAGTTGTAAAAGAATGCCAGATACAAGGAGAAACTTTAATGTCCATTTTCCGGAAAACACAGAGGGATATGTAACACCCAAAGACGGTGTATTTCACGATTGCATATCGTAATAGTGACATATGCAGCTAAACTTCATAAAAATGAAATATGGACGTTAAAACGATAAAAAGTGTGCAACAAAGTGGAAAAACTGTCACCTCAGCATAATTATAATATTGATACTTCATCTTTATTGATCTCCAGCAATATAAATATGTACATGAACGTATGACCACCTGAGGAAGGGCACAAGCCAGAAACCGGTCGTGTGAGAATTGAATAACCTTTTATTGTGACTAGTAGCGGAAATTTTTCTACATCCTATAAAGGAGTAGTCACGGAATTCAACAGCATTCGTTATGGATAAACTTCGTAAAATGTCGGCTGTCGATATTGCCTTTTCTATATGGATATACCAGTGAAAAAAATATGGCGTATACATTTCGGTAATTTGTTGGAAAAGATATCTGTATAACGATATTTTATCAACATCCCTAAACTAAGGGGGAAGGCGACGGCTCCGACAGGAAAGACGTACCGGAGGAGGAGGAGCACGACAGACTAGCGGCCACAAATGAGCTTCGCATACTCGTTTTCAACTCGCCATTGGGTCAAATGGCTTCATCTCCGAACTTGCTGTCTTCCTGCGTTCGGGGACTAGACTCGCCAGTCTTACCGGATGCCCACTCAACTGAAAATTCGTGACTGGGGTCTGTTGGGTAAAGGAGACGTACCAGCATAGAAAATTGAGCGAGTACACCAGCACGGGCGTACAACCGAGGACTCGCGGCATGCCACTAAGTACACAACTGTTGAACGTAACGATTGTTATTTACCAATATACTGATCGATTGGTAAGCAGTGATCACTTGGTCGTCCTCAGCTTAATTACAAAATTTCAACTTTTCCCCTGACTTAAATCAATGCCCGCATACAGCTAACGTGATTGAGTTCTTTGTGTCTTGATTCGTAATGGCTGCAGGGTCAAAATCTATCTGTTCTTTTAGACTAGTTCCAAAGAACAGACACCACACATATAAGAAATTATGTTTCAAAAAACTTAATTTCAGAACACTATTAGGTAAAAAATTATTTCTCATTGTAAGTTTCATCACAAGTTTTTAAAAAAAATTCAACTTTTTTTAATGGCTAGAGAAGGGGGGAGGGATGGTAGGAAGGGTGGTTCTGTGGTTCAAGAGATCCGTTCCGTCACCTTTTTTTTTGGGGGGGGGGGGGTGTCTGGCCCATCTGGACTGCCGTATACGCTTAAGACGGGTTTGCTGTTCTCTAGACCCCGCCGTCACAGACTTCAGCAACCGCCCGCTTCTTTCTCCAGCCTCTGCTCTGCGTATAGCTAGTGCGAATGATCTTGACTGTGTTCTGCCTACCCAGAACAGGGTACGAAACTCCCAACAAACAGAAGACGACCATTCGCCTTCCCTACAACCGATCGCACGTGCTTGTTCATTTCATATCGCTTTTCAACGTTGCGCCTACATGTATCTTCGACACGATTGTGTCAAGGATCACACCACTAATATTGAATTCAAACGACCCGGGACTGTTTTCCCTACAATTCTTCACCAGCCTGAAAACGCTGGTATCGGAGCACAAAGTGCGAAAATGTTCCTGTTTATGTCAAAAGCCCTGACTGAAAGGTGGGACACTAGCAGCCCCTTTCTATCTTCTTCATCACCTTAAACATTTTTCCCAAAAATTTTGGCATGCACACATATTTGTGCCGTTTTCAAAGTGAAATTCCCCTCTGACTCCCACAAGCTTCCCTAACTCACTCAGACCCACTAGTCCATCGTTGTAAGTCATTCATACACATCTATTCCCAGTTGCCCGCTCTCACTCACTCATTCAGCCCAACTCATTGGCATGATCTCTTTGTGTCTCTCTGTCAGTGTTTCCTTGCCACACCCATAGTCCCCTTGTTCTGCCCTACTACTACCTGCTCTTTCTCTCACACTGCTATTGTCTCCTTTGCTGTTTCTATAACGTAACCACTGTCTACTACCTTCCAGCACTTATTACCCTTCAGTGTCTTTGCCACTGCCCCTATCATCTTCACACTCAGGATAAAAAAGCCCTTATATATTTGCATGTGAAAATTTGTGGGATAAAGTTTAAAAACTCTGAGGAAAGTAGTCAGGCAAATAATGCCCCAATTATCAGTCAGACTCTTTTAAACAAACAGGAAGATATGGGCATTTTTTTGTGCTCAGATAGATTTTTCCGCTGGTTCCCTTCTTTTCCCTGCTGTAGCAGGGCATCTAACTCAAATGTATTGCTCAGTAAAATTTAGATAGTCTACTTAGATTAGGCTGAAATAACGCAAAACTTATTTTACACCTCAGATGCGTGTGTTTCAGTACTGCAACTTGGGTTTCGTAAATGATAACAGGGACTTTAACACCGTAGTGCTCCGTCCTACATCACTTTATAAACTACTCTTTCTCCTTACACCGGATTTTAATTGCCCATTTTACGTGTACAAGTAGGTGTATTTCGAGAATGTTCTATAGGGGTTTTTTGGAAGACATCGTAAAAATTACAGCCATTTGCTGTGTACAGCCGTCCCGGCATGCGCGGTTGGGGTATTTCTCGATAACGGATAAAGATTTTTGAAAACATGGAGACTGTTCTTGTAGATAAATGCTTAGAGGATGTATCGTTTAAACTTTAGCAATTTAGTCCGGTTATTTATTATTTAGATTTCGCCTCATAGTGGTCTTTACGTGTAGAAATATGGTAACTTTGAACATCTGTATCTTAGAAAAGGATAAAAATATCATGAAAATTTTCGAGGTTGTTACAGACAGGGATCTTAAAAACATATGTAGTAAAAATTTCAGGTATTTGGTGTGGATAGCAGTCTGGGAATACTCGGCCGGATTTTGGCCTGCTGGTGACGGCGAAAACATAGTAAAAAAACCTTTTTGTGGGAAATTCCAAGAAACCTTCAATGAACTAATTGTGCCTCCGAATGTCCCATCAGGCCGCCTATAGATCACGTGAAATGAAAAAAGAAGAGGAAGTGCGATCCTTAGTATCTTGGAAACAGATACAGACGTAAAGGGAATTTTCAAGGTTGTTAGAGATCGGGATCTTAGGAACGTATCGATAAAATTTCAGCCATTTGCCGTGCGTAGCCGTCTTGCAGTCCTCGACTGGGTTTTTATCCACTGTTGACAAATAAAGTGATTTTTTTGTGGTTTTCCAGACAACTCGCCCATGAAATAATGATGCCTCAATAAGTCGTTTAAAACTAATGTTGCCTCCGTAGGTGCCATGAAGCTTAACGTTGACCACATCACATGCAAAAAGAACCAACAGATCTGGTCCATTTGCCTAAGCAGGAGGAAGTGTGTAGTATTCATACTTTACCCTGTACTGTAGGATAGTGACAATAAGACGATCTTTGATGGCACCTATGGAGGCAACATTAGTTTTAAGGGACTTATAAGTCCCTGGCACAAGGGCTATCAAAAACACTTGACCCTACCTTATAACACCTACAGAACCCGAGGTACGAGCACCGGAAAATCCGTTTTTTACATAAGGCGTTTTGGAAAGTATTAGGTATGCATGTTGTGGAATACATTCTGATTAGGTTACGTTTCTCCAAATTTCGAGCAGGCCGTCGTCATTCACCTGACCACACATAAACTGCGTGCAGGTGACTCTGTACCATGCTACAGTCAGTCAATATCGTAGAGGTAGCTGTTCCGGCGGTCCCTCTTGGGCGACGTTTTGCCAGAGCCGCAGACTCCTTTGCGGCGCACCGCCGGTGATTTCCCAGGCGACAGCCTGCCGCGATCCCCCTGTAGACTTGCATTTTGCACAGAGTGGGCAATTAGCGAGCCGCCGCCACGCGGGACTCTGCCGCTGTACGCTGAACGCCCATAATTCAGTCTGGTCGTTAACTCTGCCGGTGCTCACTGGGCATTCGCCACGTCACGAACCTCAAGCCTGGACCTGCAGCACGGATGCTTCAGAGCGAGTCACCGGACAAACAACATTCATCCCCTAAATAAAGCGCACAGCGGTCGGCTGACCACGGAGTGCCAAACTGCACGCGAGCCAGATGCACGAGCAGCGTGCGGGACGAACCTCAGCCTGCCTCGGCGTAGCTCGCTCCTTCTCGCAAGTAAAACTACCCAGTGGACATACTTCGATTTTGATCGGCTTTGAAAATGTAGTGTACAGCAAAATAACAGACACCAATTTTTTTGATGGTGCCCATACAGTAACTTCTTCTTCTTCTTCTTTGCCTGAGCCTAGGCCCGCAGTTACGCAGGGTCAGCCATGGTTAATCGGATGTGGCTTGGTAAGTTTAAGAGGTGGCCAGATGCCCTTCCTGCCGCCACCACGTACCCCCCGGAAAGGAATTAGTGTCTGTGGCGAATGTAAGCCATGGAATAGTGCGAATGTGTTGCAGATGTCGGCGAGTCGTGTAGCTGAGGCGGAAAGTGGGGACCAGCCCGGTATTCACCTAGGTGGATGTGGAAAACCGCCTAAAAACCACATCCAGGCTGGCCGGCACGCCGAGCCTACGTCGTTAATCCTCTGGGCGGATTCGATTCTGAGTGACAATACGGTAACACCCCTTCAAAAAAAATAATCCTGAGCATATACTGTATTCAAACATTATGAATCACCTCGAAGGGAACGATCTATTGATACGTAATCAGCATGGCTTCAGAAAACATCGCTCTTGTGCAACGCAGCTAGCTCTTTATTCGCACGAAGTAACGGCCGCTATCGACAGGGGATCTCAAGTTGATTCCGTATTTCTAGATTTCCGGAAAGCTTTTGACACCGTTCCTCACAAGCTGCTTCTCATCAAGCTGCGGGCCTATGGGGTATCGTCTCAGTTGTGCGCCTGGAGTCGTGATTTCCTGTCAGGAATGTCGCAGTTCGTAGTAATAGACGGCAAATCATCGAATACAACTGAAGTGATATCAGGTGTTCCCCAAGGAAGCGACCTGGGACTTCTGCTGTTCCTGATCTATATAAATGACCTGGGTGACAATCTGAGCAGTTCTCTTAGGTTGTTCGCAGATGGTGCTGTAATTTACCGTCTAGTAAGGTCATCCGAAGACCAGTATCAGTTGCAAAGCGATTTAGAAAAGATTGCTGTATCGTATGGCAGGAGGCAGTTGACGCTAAATAACGAAAAGTGTGAGGTGATCCACATGAGTTCCAAAAGAAATCCGTTGGAATTCGATTACTCGATAAATAGTACAATTCTCAAGGCTGTCAATTCAACTAAGTACCTGGGTATTAAAATTACGAACAACTTCAGTTGGAAGGACCACATAGATAATATTGTCTGGAAGGCGAGCCAAAGGTTGCGTTTCATTGGCAGGACACTTAGAAGATGCAACAAGTCCACTAAAGAGACAGCTTACACTACACTCGTTCGTCCTCTGTTAGAATATTGCTGCGCGGTGTGGGATCCTTACCAGGTGGGATTGACGGAGGACATGGAAGGGGTGCAAAAAAGGGCAGCTCGTTTTGTATTATCACGTAATAGGGGAGAGAGTGTGGCAGATATGACACGCGAATTGGAATGGAAGTCATTACGGCAAAGACGTTTTTCGTCGCGGCGAGATCTTTTTACGAAATTTTGGTCACAAACTTTCTCTTCCGAATGCGAAAATATTTTGTTGAGCCCCACCTACATAGGTACAAATGATCGTCACAATAAAATCAGAGAAATCAGAGCTCGAACACGAAGGTTTAGGTGTTCGTTTTTCCCGCGCGCTGTTAGGGAGTGGAATAGTAGAGAGATAGTATGATTGTGGTTCGATGAACCCTCTGCCAAGCACTTAAATGTGAATTGCAGAGTAGTCATGTAGATGTAGATGTAGAAATGGACTCTGTCGAAGCACTAACACGTATGAGAAATAAGAAAACTTCAAATAAAAGCTCTGTGGTTTATACTGTAAGTTTCGGGGTACATCGAGATTTATCGAAAAAGTCAATTTTTCGAAATACCCTCTTGACCATTATTTTGTTTTTCATTCCGACATTTGACTAATAGCAAAACGTGTTGCATCGTTAATACTAAATTCTGTCAAGTGAAGTGGTATTTCATAAACGTATTTTTCAGAACCAAGTCAGAACTGCTATACATAAAACTCCATTCATCATAAGCTTCAACTGCACAGTTCGGCGCCTTTCTGATTGTTGTACAGATTTACAGTAATGTTACAACAGCGCTGCACAATCTATTTCAAATATAACATAATTAAATCTGCAAGGATTGCAACTTGAAAATAAAAAATACACCAAATGTAAGAAGAAAACACAAATTCAACATATTTCATAAAATTAAAAGAACACCCCCCCCCCCCCCCCCCCACACACACAGCCATACAGGCAACGCCTATATAAGACAAAAACTGTCTGGAGCAGGTGTTATATCGGTTGCTGCAATGGCAGGTTATCAAGATGTAAATGAGTTATAGTAAGCGTACGAGCGATGGGACACAGCATCTCCGAGGTAGGGATGAAGTGGGGATTTTCCCTTACAACCATTTCACGAGTGAACTGCGAATATCAGGAATAAGCTAAAAGATCAAATCTCCGACATCGCTGCGGCTGGAATAATATCCAGCTAGAACGGAACCAAACTTCTCGTTCAACGAGACAGAATTGCAACCCTTCCGAAAATTGCTGCAGATTTCAATGCTGGACCACAACAAGTGTCAGCGTGCGAGCCGTTCAACGAAACATCTTCGACGTGGGCTTTCGGGGCCGAAGGCCAACTCGTGTACCCTTGATGACTGCACCACAAAGCTTTACGCCTCGAATGGGACTCAACGTCTGAGGTCATCAGTCCCCTAGACTTAGAATTACTTACATCTAACTAACCTATGGACATCACACACATCCATGCCCGACGCAAGATACGAACCTGCGACCGTAGCAGCAGCGCGGTTCCGGACTGAAGCGCCTAGAACCGATTGGCCACAACGGTGGCTTTACGACTTGTTTGTGCCCGTCAACACAGACATTGAACTGTGATGACTGGAACCATGTTGCTTGGTCCGACGAGTCACGTTTCAAATTGTATCTAGCGGATGGACGTTTACCGCTATGGAGACAACCTCATGAATCCATTGACTATGTCAGCAGGGACTGTTCAAGTTGGCGGAGGCTCTGTGATGGTGTGGGGTGTGTGCAGTTGGAGGATATGGGACTCCTGATACATCTAGACACGAGTGTGACAGGTGACATGCACGTAAGCACCCTGTCAGATCACCTGCATCCATTCGTGTCCACTGTCCATTCCGTTGGACGTGGGCAGTTACAGCAGGACATTGCGACACCCCACGCGTCCAGTGTAGATTAGATTAGTTTTTCGTTCCATAGATCCATGCTGAGAAGATCCTCGTGGATGTGGAACATGTCTTTTTTTTTTTTAAAAAAAAAAAAGCTGACATAACAATACTAATAGTATGGATACATACAATACATCATTTGTTTCTATTAAAAAATTCGTCAATACAGCAGAAGGAGTTGGCCACTAGTAAGACTTTCAGGCTCCTTTTAAACTGACCTTTATTTGTAACTAATTTTTTTTCTGTTTGCTGGCAAATTTTTGAAGGTGACTGTTCCTGAGTAGTGGACCCCTTTTTGAACTCAAGTAAGTGCTTTTAAGTCCTTGTGCAGATCATTTTTGTTCCTGGTATTGTATGTATGAACTGAACTGTTTGTTGGAAAAAGAGATCTATTACTTAGGACAAATTTCATTAAGGAGTAAATATACTGAGAGGCAGTAGTTGGTGTACCCAGTTCTTTGAAGAGGTTTCTACATGACCTCCGTGAATTTATTCCACAAATAATACGTATTGCACGCTTTTGGACTCTAAAAACTTTTGTTTGTCTTGAAGAGTTACCCCAAAATATTATACCATATGACATTATGGGTTGCTACGGAGTGGCTCCAGGAACACTCTTATGAGTTCAAACACTTCCGCTGGCCACCAGACTGCCCACACATGAACATTCTTGAGCTTATCTGGGATATCTTGCAACGTGCTGTTGAGAAAAGATTTCCACCCTGTCGTACTCTCACATTTATGGACACTCCGGCAGGATTCATGGTGTCAGTTCCCTCCAGCACTACTTCAGACATTTGCCCCACGTCTCGTCGTGTTGGCCCCTACACGATATCAGGCAGCTGTACCAGTTTCTTTGGCTCTTCAGCATATATAACAGTCCCCTGCTATGTATATGGGGAAAGTGTATTAAACAACCCAACATGACAACTGACGTTAAAGTGGACTCGTAGCAGGGGTGCATGCAGTGAGGCACAGATATTTCTAACTAATTTCTGAGCAATGCGTCTTTGAAATGCCATTTCATCATACACGACTGAATTTGGTATTAACGATGCGATGCGTTTTGGTGTTTGACAAATGTCAAAAAGAAGGGTGGAGGGCGGGAAGGGAGGGAGAGCAGATTTAGAAGAAGATAACGGTTACGACAAATCCGGGTGCACCGTTGTAGCATATATTAAAAACAGCAGAACTTTCATTTCAAGTTTTATTTTGTCTATTACCATTTCAATGGTGTTCACCCAGAAATATGAAACCCAGCTAATTTCATGGGGTGTTTCTCCCTCTTAATGGCTGTATGGGCACATATTGAAAACAAATATGCCTCTAAAATTGCTCTTGAAGTGTATTCTTTTGGTACATTTCCTCGTTAGAAATACTCTGCATAGCAGTGTGGTATTTTTCGGTCGTCACAACTCCGTTCAGTTCGGCAGAATCCTGGTGTCAACGTTGTTACCCTTCGCTAATCGTAGCGGCTCTCTGTGTTAATCTCCTTCTAGCCCTATCCCTTTAATCTCCTCCCCTTTCTTTGTGTGTCCATCTCCTCCTCCTGACTTCTCTCTACCTCTCTGTTCCTCCCCTTATCTCTATCCATCTTCCCCTCCTGTGACTACCACATCCTTTCCCCTCGCTGTCTGTCCCTGTATCCTTATTCCCCCTCGCTGTCTGTCCAACTCATCCTCCACCCTCTCTCCACGTTATCACACTGACCCCAGTAGGAGAAGTATTTATTTCCAGATTCAGTAATACACTATGTAATCAAAAGTGTCCAGACACTCCCAAAAACATACGTTTTTCATATTAGATCCATTGTGCTGCCACCCACTGCCATATCAGCGACGTCAATAGAAATCGTGAGAGAGCAGAATGGGGCGCTCCGCGGAACTCACGGATTTCGAAAGTGGTCAGGTGATTGGATGTCGCCGGCCGGGGTGACCCAGCGGTTCTAGGCGCTACAGTCTGAAACCGCGTGACCGCTACAGTCGAAGGTTCGAATCCTGCCTCGGCCATGGCTGTGTGTGGTGTCCTCAAGTATAGTTAGGTTTAAGTAGTTCTAAGTTCTAGGGAACTGATGACCTCAGATGTTAAGTCCCACAGTGCTCAGAGGCATTCGAACCATTTTTAGCCGGACAGTCGGTCTAAAGCATTGATTTCCGGGCGGGAAGGCGTGTCGGTCCCCAGCACGAGCCAGCCCGCCGGATTAGCGTGGAGTGCCGGTGTGCCAGCCAGTCTGTGGATGGCTTTTAAGGCGGTTTTCCACCTGCCTCTGCGAATGCGGGGTGGTTCCCCTAATAACCCCCGGTGCGGTGTGGGGCGGCAATGGGTGAGTGGACTGCTGCAGCCTGTTGTGGGGTTGTGTACCACTGAGGGCTACGGCGGGGACGAATCCTTTCCGTCGTTTCTAGGTATCCAGTTCCATACAATACAGTGGAAAAATCCTCAACAACCTCCGACATTCTTTAGCTACAGTTCCGGTCCACTTAGTATAAGGTGAACACTTGATGGTGTTGGGGGCGGCAGTTGTGCTGAAATCGAGAGGTCAGCTGTCAGGCGACAGGAATGGAGAGCTGTAGCACAAATCAAACTTCAGCACTGATGATCGAATCGATAATGACATACAAGAGGGACGGGGAACTTGCGTAATGCATACATTAGCTTTCAGTTCTCACATATGGTCTTCAAAGAGCCGCTGTTATTCGCCCAGATGCACGCGCCACCAGGCGGAATGCAGCTCGGTGACAACCGAGCAGCTACAGCGGGTTCAGGCGGTGGCTCTCGGTTTTCGCTATTAATGCCAGCCAACTGCCAGCCAGGCCGCAGTGCATATTTCATACGCCTGCTGCCGCTAGCGAGGTTGCCCCCTGCGCCTCGCGTGATCTCCAGGTTCCCGCATACCCTATGCTCAGACGGCGGAAGTTGACCACGCAACACCGACCAGCGTAGCCTGACGCTCGATACAGCGGCGCCGCTCTAAGATGACGTAAACGACACGCCACCACTGCGGCTCGTATGACAGGCCGGCTGCGGCGGTGTTGTGTTCTGCACCCACCAGCAATAAGTAAGGCAACACCTTTTTTTCTGAAAGCAGTCTGGTTTTATTTAGGATGCCAATACGCAATATTATTCCCTGCTCTGTGTGAGTACAAAACCCTTTTTTCAACATAATCTCCGTTCAGTGCGACAGTCTTATGAAACTTCGCTGGGATGATGATGATGACTGGTTTGTGGGGCACTCAACTGCGCGGTTATCAGCGCCCGTACAATTTCCCAACTTCTGCGCAGCCCAATTTCGCCACTTTCCTGGATGTTGGTGAAATGACAGCAGATGGTGGGGAAGTTGTTGATGCAGCAGGGCGTTAGCTCAACCGTCGACCAGTAGATTGGAACCATGTGCACATACTGGCCTCAGCGAGGAGTCCGCGGAGTGCATCCTTCATAGGGGCCAGAAAGATGGAAGGTGTGAGATCCGGTCTATTGGGTGAATGGGGAAAAACAGCCCAGTGAAATTTGGTGCTCTCGGTTCCGCAGACTTCTGTGACGCCTTGCGCTGTCATGAAGAAGGAAAAGTTCATCTGCATTTTCGTGGCCATCAACAGGCCGGAGTCGCTTCTTCAATTTCTTGGCAGTAGCCCAGCACACATGCCTTTGAGTACCCCAGCTGGCGGGCCAGTGTGTCAGCACGACCAACAGAAGCGTCCAGTTGTGTGCAGCGAGGTGTTTGATTGTGATCCGCCGAGCACCTCGAATCAGAGTGCCCGCACATTCCAACATTGCTAGAGTCATATCTATATGCGGCCGGCCGTCTGGACAGGTTTGCAGGACCTCGATGACGCATCCCTCGCTCAACGATTCACCGTGCTTTTGTTCACTGCCACCCATCCTGCAAACGCCTATAAATATCACTGCTCTAGTTTTCCATCAAGCGGAAGTCAATGGCAGCTTTCTACTTGGAACGCATCTCCGTTACAGAGGTCTCTTTGAAGGCAACGTATAGCGCAACCACCGATCGGAATTTCATGAAACTATAGGAGCTGAAGCGGTAATATCCCTCGATGGCACACAACAAATTCAGAACTCTTTTAGCAGAAATTTGGAAAAGAAAAAAAACTATGTTGCATTATTTACTGTACGTCCCTCGTATACCTCCAATACACCGCATGACAAAAAAGTTAAGCACCCAGAAGATGGTCAGATGTCAATGGGATTTCATAAACATATCCACCATCGGCGGGTATATAAATGGTTATAGAGTTACAATTCTCTGTGACAGATAGAACAGCCACCAGGGTGTTTTTCGTGTCTAGCGTTGTGCTTATAAGAAGCACGAACAGCATCATATGTTGAGTAATCACTATAAAGGACACGAAATTGCTGAGTACTGCTGTGGTACACCATTAGTAGCACCACAGAGAGACTGAAAGAGGCTCAACTGTGGGTCTCCATCAGTCCGAGTGGTCGAATCGTGCAATATCCAGATTTGTAGCGCATTCGCATGTTGGACTGCACGGGAATGTGATGTTAGGCTAACCCGTCACCAAAGTTCTGGTCGATAACGTCCGACCACGACAGAGATCGCCATATTGTGCACCAAGCACATTATTGCCCCTTCACGTCTGTGGCTGTCATCCGACGACAAGTAACGGACTCGCTGCAACAGTCTGTGTCATGCCTCATCATTGGTTGTCAGAGAGACTACGGAATTACCAGCCTGTGCTTAGGCTGCCGGTTACAGCTCAACGCAATCGACTGCATTTGGAGTGATGTGACCGGGGAGAATGGACTGCTGGTAGTTCGTGCCGCATTGTGTTCAGAGACTTCGCATTCCTCCAATATTTGGAGAGGCACAAAGGTGTTACAACTGGACTATAATATAGGGAGCCATGAGGTATGACTCCAGGTGACGGGTAGTAGTGATTGAGTGAACACTGGTGGTTCAACGGTACGTGACGGACATCCTGGGTCCTCACGTGTTACCTCCCGTGTAATAGTATTGTAGTGCCATTTTTCAACAGGACAATGTTCGTGTGCACACGGCACGTGTATCCGAGAACAGTCTGCTCGATTTTTAGGTACTCCCGTATCCAACAAAATCTTCAGATCTGCCCCCAACAGAAATGGTCTGGGACCATCCCGGACGTCAGCTTTGTCACAGTGCCATGATCCAGGATACCAAGGACCAGTTGCAATAGCTGTGGCCAGTCTCAAAATTAAAATTTAAAACAGTCTCGATCGCAATCTTGTTAAAAAAAAAAAACATTATTGGAGTGAGTGACCGGTTTCGACTCTATGAAAGAGTCATCTTCAGACTACAGAGCGGTGGACAGTCGCTGCTAGATGAGTCCCGCCGACCCTCGACGTTCATTTAACTGCTCACGCAGTGTCCATCCACCACTCTGGAGTCTGAAGATAACTCTTTCATTGAGTCGAAACCGGTCAATCACTCCAAAAAAATTTTTTTTAACAAGATTGCGATCAAGACTGTTTTTAATTTTAATTTTAATAAATTTTAAGATCGGTGACTATGTTTTCATAAATTTCAAAAATTTTAGCTTGCCTCAAGATTGGATAGCACGGCTTTACGACGCCCTTTCCAAACCAATCAGTGCGTGCCAATCAGGCCAGAGTGGGTGCACAATCATACTGGCAAGTTGTCTCATACTGCGAAGTTCTTTGTAAATCTGACTCGATCTTGTATTTACTGAAATAACACCACATACATTCTCAACCTGTATAATTTCTTTTTTTTTTCGCTCCTACCACACTGTGAGATCCGTTTTTTTTTATCTGATACTGTATGTACTTCGCTAGCCAGTGTACAGTGAATGGCTGTGGGTATGTTGTACAGGCTATTATCGATTACCTATCCATTATTGGGGAAGGGAAGATGTTTTTTTGTATGAGTCTGTATGCGCCCTAATCTGTCTCAACTTATTCACATGTTCCCTAAGCGAGATGTACGTTGGTGGCAGCATAACGATCCCATTATTTTCTTCGAATATAGGTTCTCTAAATGTATGTAGTAGGGTCTCTCTAAAGCTGTCTTCCACCTAAGTATTTCCATTTAACTTCCCTGAGCATTTCAGTTACGATGCCAGTAGCAAGTATCTAAATTCATTCCATTTCTGTTCTCGCGTCTGGGCGATAAGAACTCCAACCACAGGACTCTTTTACAGGTGCATCGCAGTTTTACCAAAACCCTCACAACAAACCTGAGTCTTCCATTCACTTTTCCTAGCTCCAGCTGCACCTATTCGTCCCATTTCGTACCTCTTCTTAGTGCTACATATAAATACACCGACAAAATAAGTCGCAGCACCAAGGAGTGGTGTGACGTAAATGAAAGTTGATAGGCGTGTTTTTACACCTGAAAGACGAATTCTATTCAGATTTCTCGCCAGTCACGTAATAATTGCGCTGGTGAGGATACAAATCAAGTTAGCTGTAAACACAACGTTACTTCCATTTCAGACTGCAACTGGCGAGTTGGTGTTAGTCAAGAATACCTTTAAGGCGATAAAGGTAGCATTATAAACACATCACTCAGTTTGCCTGAGGTCGTATAATATGACTACAGGGTTACGAGAAGCTGGATTTCTCTTCCGCGATGTTGCAGAAAGACTTGGTAGGAATGTAGCCACTGTACATGACTGCTAGCAGCGGTGGGCACCAGAATGTACCGTCTCAGTAAGACCATGATCTGGACGGCAACGTGGCACTACCGAGAGGGAACAGCATCACTTGAGCGTACGCCTCTGGTACATCGTATAGGACCGATTTCAGTTGTAGTTGGCAGCACAGTGACAGAAAAAAACTGTTAAAAATCAATTACTTCAAGAACAGCTCCGAGACAGTCGCCCTATAGCGTCCATGCAACTGACCTACCTCTATTTGTGACCTCAGTGATATCAAACGAGAGCTCATCCGAACGCAGGGTAGAGATCTGTTGCGGTTTCTGATGAAACCTTATTCTGCCTCGGTGCCAGTGATAGCCGCGTGTTGCTTAGGAGGAGACTAGTTGAGGACCTGCAACCAACTTGTCTCCATGCTAGACACATTGAATCTACACCTGGAGTTATGGTCATATGATAGCAGAACCTCTCTGTTGATTATCTCACGCACCCTGACTGCAAATTTCTTCGTCAGTCTGGCGATCTGACCTGTTGTGCTACCATTCATGAACAGCATTCCGGGATGTATTTTCCAACAGGATAACGCTCAGTCACATACCGCTGTTGTAACCCAGCGTGCTCTACAGAGTGTCGACATGTTGTCTTGGCCGGCTCCGTCACCAGACCTGTCTCCAATCGAGCACATATGGGACATTCTCGGACGACGACCACAGCGTCATCTTAACCTGCATTAACCGTCCCTGTATTGATTGACCAACTGTAACAGGCATTGAACTCCATCCCACAAACTGACATTAGGCACCTCTATAACACAGTACATGCTCGTTTACATGCTTGCGCTCAACACTCTGGCGGCTATTTTTCAACGGCTTATTTCACGCTTACGTTAATCTGAGATATGGTAATGTTAATCACTTACATACGTTACCTAGAGAAATATATTTCCGAAATTTCATTACTCTACAGTATTTTTTGGTGCAGCGAATTTTTCCTTCAGTGCACTTAAATCTTGTGATGGGCTCCAGGCTGTTCATCAGGGTCGTTCTCTTTGGGACAGGAATTACATTTATCGGGATTTGAAGTCAGAGGGTGCAAGATTTTCCGTAGTTTTATCAGTAATAATTCAGGATGAAAATGAAATGGTCGGAAAGTCCCGAATAATAGTAGTATATAAATGAAGAAGCCTGACGAATTTCGCTTCAGTGAGAATTAAAATTATCTCTAGCGCCATACGGTGCTCCAAGGAATCACTACGACCTCGACATCCGACGGACAATAATTGCTCTGATGTTTCTGTCAAGATGTGAATTTGATCACTGATACATTACACGCAGTGTAGGTCAGACACAATATGTTGATGTGGTCTTCAGTCCTGAGACTGGTTTGTTGCAGCTCTCCATGCTACTCTATCCTGTGCAAGCTGCTTCATCTCCCAGTACGTACGACAGGCTACATACTTCTGAATCGGCTTAGTGTATTCATCTCTTGGTCTCCCTCTACGATTTGTACCCTCCACGCTACCCTCCAATACTAAATTGGCGATCCCTTGATGCCTCAGAACATGTCCTACCAACCGATCCCTTCTTCTAGTCAAGTTGTGCCACAAACTCCTCCCCAATTCTATTCAATACCTCCTCATTAGTTATGTGATCTACCCATCTAATCTTCAACATTATTCAGTAGCACCACATTTCGAAAGCTTCTATTCTTTTCTCGTCTAAGCTATTTATCATTCATG
The DNA here is from genome assembly GCF_023897955.1 of Schistocerca gregaria. NCBI lineage: Eukaryota > Metazoa > Arthropoda > Insecta > Orthoptera > Acrididae > Schistocerca > Schistocerca gregaria. The sequence continues at coordinate 182,397,213 of NC_064929.1, read as the reverse complement.
TTTCACTTCCATACATGGCTACACTCCGTACAAATACTTTCAGAAACGACTACCTGACACTTAAATCTATACTCGATGTTAATAAAAAATTTATCTTCTACAGAAACCGTTAACTTACCATTACCAATCTACATTTTATTTCCTCCCTACTTCGACCATAATCGTTTATTTTGCTTCCCAAATATCAAAACTCGTTTACTACTTTAAGTGTCTCATTTCCTAATCTAATTCCCGCAGGATCATCCGATTTAATTGGACTACTTCCATTATCGTCGTTTTGCTTTTGTTGAAGTTCATCTTATATCCTCCTTTCAAGACACTGTCCATTCCTTTCAACTGCTATTCCAGGTCCTTTGCTGTCTCTGACCGAATTACAATGTCATCGGCGAACCTTAAAGTTTTTATTTCTTCTCCATGTATTTTTAATCCATCGCCGAATTTTTCTTTTGCTATCTTTACTGCTTGCTCAGTATACAGATTGAATAACATCGGAGATAGGCTACAATCCTGTCTCACTCCCATCCCAACTACTGCTTCCCTTTCATGCCCCTGGACTCTTATAAGTGCCATCTGGTTTCTGTACAAATTGTAAATAGCCTTTCGCTCCCTGTATTTTACCCCTGTCACCTTCAGAATTTGAAAGAGAGTATTCCATTCAACATTGCCAAAAGCTTTCGCTAAGTCTATAAATGCTAGAAATGTAGGTTTGCCTTTCTACGGAATGCAAACTGATTCTCCCTGACGCCGGCTTTACCAGTTTTTCCATTCATCTGTAAAGAATTCGTGTTAGTATTTTGCAGCTGTGGCATATTAAACTGAGAGTTCGGTAATTTTCACATCTGTCAACACAATATGAGAAGATTATATTGTACTTCTATTCTCAAGTTGTCGGATTACACCTTTAGTAGAGTTGTCAACTGATGTTATAAATTTGCAAGGAGGATCTCTTGGGAGTCTGTCGAGTTTTTACCGAATGCAGAAGCGTTTGGCAGCCGCGGACTCTCGCTAAAGGGTGACGCCTGCCATTCAGTACTCTGAGGGTCAAAGTCTGTCTGAATTTCGTTACGATCGTCCACAGACAGTACTTCCCTGTGTACAACACTGTCCAATCACATTAAAGTGGCCATGTGTCCAAAGCTTTAATAAACAGCGCGAGGCATGCAGGAAGACGGACAAAGGGGTTTGGAGCCATGGCATGTAGTGTTAGACGTGGTCTCTAAGCATAGATGCAAACTTATGTTGATCCACTGCGACTTCCAGAATCAGGACATCGCCCAGGGAATGCCACGCCAATATATCGCAGACTATGACGCTCTCTCCATGCAAGTGAATAGTGCTAACGGCTGTTGCAGGGTGCTTGATTTCAGATTGTTCACGCCGTGCATGCCAATGGCCATCTGTCTGATGCAGCATAAAACGCGATTCATTTTGAAAGTCCACCTGTCGCCTGTCAGTGGACGTCGAGCTGGTGTTCGTCGCCAGTGAGCGGCAGTCATCAAGGGTGTATGAAACAGGCGTCCGGTGCGGAGGTCCATATGCAGCAATGTTCGTTGAACTGTCTTTGAGGAGACAGTTTTGATAATCTCTTGGTCCATCTAGACGGTCACTTGCTCAACAATTGTGTGTCTGTTTGTCCATACACGTCTCCACAGCCTTTTTTCACCACTGTTATCTATAGCCCATGGTGTATCACAGATTTGTCGAACAGAGACAGTGGTCTCATTAATGCGACTGGTCCGTGTATAAAACATAATTTAACACAAACACTCCCACCGAGAGTCTGTTTGTAAAAGTAGAACAGAACGTTGGTGTACCACCCTGCAAAGTGGTCTGTTTGTATCAGAAATGTAGGATTCACAGCGATACCGATTTTCACTATAAGTAGAATGAAGGAATGCAGAAATGGTACGTACATTTTTCCAAATCTTGCGTCTTTTTGTGGCGATTTAGGAATACTACCCTACCTACCAATTTCCTGGAGTAAGAGTAGGATGATATTGTAGGTACTGGCTGACTAGCTCAATTGTATAAAAAATAAAAAAATTATTCGCTAACACTCGCTTTGTTTATTTTCCATAAGATTGATCTAATTATCGAGAACCTACAAAATCATCCTACTCTCCATTTTACCTAATAATAATATAATATAATACTAGCTATAATAAAAAATCGTTTATTTACATACATTTCCGATAGGTGAATATAATAAAACAGAAAATTATATCAAATTTTTCACTTTTTATTTTTTCAATCTTTCTTAATATGTTTCAGAAATGTATATAAACATGAAGTTAACACTTTTATAATTTTTTTAAGTTCTTAATTCGTTTATAAAGAAGGAAATGTTAATAATTAAAGTTTTTCAGTAAGTATTCTATGTTTTACAATACCTAATTACATAAGCAAGTGTATGATTTGAAATTTTAAATTAAACGTTGCACGAAGATTAATAATTTTTTACTGTGTAGTTACAACATTCTTTCCACATGTCATATTAATTACATAAATTGGATAATTATTTACAAAACGAAATGGGCTAATATCTGATATTAGTAAAGTAATTCTCTTATAATCAAGTAATGCATCATATGCTTTTAGAAAATTATTTGGCGGATTAATATTCCACATTTGTTGAGGAAAAGCTTTATTTCTACCATTTTTAAATAAATATTCTGTAGTTTAACATGATCAAATAATGATGGGACAACTAATGGATTATTTTAACGATTTGTCTGAAATACAACAAAAACAAATATGGCATATCAATTTCTGTAGAATTAAAGTAATTTGTAATATCTAGTTCAAAATAATTTTTTCCAGATAATCCAGCAACTTCTTCAGTTAAAGTTCATAAAAAGAAATAGGAACTTCAGGATTTTACAGAATATTTACACGTTGTTCAAGTTTGTAATTTGGTTCATATTTATCAACAGGTATGTGAATTTCCATAGATTCTATAACTATTTAACCATCTTTTGGAAGTGTTTGTTTTATTTCAATTCCAGCATCATTTTTATCAGACTAATGTAGAATTACATCTCCAGAAGATGAAGTACTTGTAAAAACTATAGTTAAGTCTCCTTCAAACATAATTTCTTTATAATCTTTAAAAAATTCGTGAAGTAATGATAATGGATAAAGTACTCCATTTCTTCTACAATTTATTTCTCCTGTACTAATTATATGTGCTTCTAAACTTATTTTGTCAGCAACAGATGGAGTTAGATGCAGTAAAATTGATGAAGAAATAAAAGGATGTTCAATTCTAGATAAAATATTATTTCCTTTCTTTATCATTATATAATCAAAGTTTTTCTACATAATTATCAATTAATTTTAGGTCTGATTCTCCATTATAAGTTGGATAATCTATATCATCATTTCCAATAATACGAAAATTGTGCATGATTTGGATGTAGCCAACCATCACCAATATTTATGTCACTTTCTGGTATCTTTGTTAGGGACATTTAAATTATTTTTAGTTCTCTCATTCACAGGGGATGAGAAAAACTGATATCTTTCAGTTTTATTCATGATTTATTAAGGAAAAAATTTGTTAAGATATTAAGGTATTTCTAAAAGACCTTTTACAGTAACACCATTAAAGTCAATTAAATTATCATTTTCATCAGTTATAGTGACTTCTAAATTTTGAATTCTATCAAAAATAGGAACATTTACAGGAAGTTTTGGTTTATAATAATTAATCCACTTAACTCTTCATTATGTTTGAATGAAGCAATAACACTAGTTTCTTTATGTAAATGATCATTATGTTTTACATACATTCAATCAGGAAAATTAAAATTTATATTTCTTAATTCTAAAGAAATTATTTTATAAACTTTAGCTACAGCTTTTTCATTAGCTAAAACAACTTCATTATTAAAACCAAGTAAACTTCCAATACTATCTTTTATATCCATATACAATTTTGCATCACTTTCAATAACAATTCTGTTTAAAATATTATCTGCTTTAATATGGATATTAGGTTTTTTCGAATGAATAAATGTTTCTAAATTTTTCAGACACTATTGACCTATAGGAATTTCTATTGTTTTACCATCACTATAAAGTTTATTATTTTTTTGTAATATTTGAAGTTAAAAAAAGATGAATAAATAACAACTAATGAACATGGGGAAAGATTAAAAGGGTAGATCATTAGGCTAATGAGGAGGTATTGAACAGGATTGGTGAGAAAGGAGTTTGTGGCACAACTTGACTAGAAGATGGGATCGGTTGGTAGGTTCTGACAAATTGGTAGAAGATGTTCTGAAACATCAAGGAAGCACCAATTTAGTATTGGAGGGCAGTGTGGAAGGTAAAAATCATAGAGGGAGACCAAGAGATGAATACACTAAACAGATTCAGAAGGATGTAGGTTGCAGTAGGTACTGGGAGATGTATAAGCTTACACACGATAGAGTAGCATGGAGAGCTGCATCAAACCAGTCTCAGGACTGAAGACCACAACAACAACAATGAAACATTAGTGTAATTATTGGTATTGGAACAGTCAATCTTTTTCTAAGTATACTGGATTTATCAGTTAGTTGGAAGATGTGGCTCATTTATTACTGAAAAAATTATTAAATAAATGAACAATTTAGTTTGGAAATCTAAAGTAAGAATTAAAGAAAAGAATTCGAAAAACAAACATGGTAATCTTTTACCTTATGGTTGTGGAAAAACAACATTAATGATTGATAATTATATTTACCACCAGGTTGGTTAATCGGAATAAAATTAAACATTTATATAGTTATTCAAAAAGTGTAGATCAACCAAAATATCACGAATTTATAGAACAATGTAAAAAAATTGAAGATAAAATTAATGAACATATTTTAGTTCTATTGAAAATAATGAAGAAGTTATTCCTTTAGATGAATGTGAAGAATATTTTCTGTAGTATTTGATTATTTTACTTTAAAAAATCAAGATTTTGTAAAAGATTATTTTACTAGAGGCAGACACAAAGATATAGATTGTTTTTACTTAGCTCAAACAAATTCAAAAATAACAAAACAGTTAGTTAGAGATAATTTAAATCTTTAGACATCGTGATACATATGTAAATCTTTTATACCATAAGTTTGTTGGTGGAAATTTAAAGATTGAAATTTTAAAGAAATGTGTAGTAAATGTTAGAAAGATGAGTTTGGATTTTCCACAATAGACATGACTACAAAACCAAATGAAGCTTGGTTTAGAAATAAAATACATTTCTTAACATTGTAAACATTAAATAAAATTATAAACATTAATGTTAAACATAAATATAAAACATAAACATAAATGTTAAACATAAACATTAAAGAAATTTATACATAAACATTCATGTTAAACATAAACATACATGTTAGACATAACATTAAAAATAATGTTTTTCTTTCTTAATAAATGTTTGCAAAATACGATGAAGAAGCTGTTAAACAAGCTAAACAAAATAGAAAGAAAGTTTAAGAATTTAAAGAACAATTGAAGCTTTGGAAAAAGCTACCCAGAACAGAATATGACAAATATAAAAAGTAAGATCAACCTGTTATTGACACAATTGAACAAGTTAAACAAGGAATCGAAGGATTAGGTGATAACGTTTTAAAGCAATTGAAGAAAATAGAAAAGCTGTAAAACAAATGATTCTACATCATCATATAGAAGATTTTTTATACTTATCACCAATTAAACCATTAACAAATTGGTCTGATGATATTCCTAGATATTCAAGATGCATTAAATAAATACCAAAAAGAAAATTAAAATAAAAAGAAAAATGAAAGTAAACAGATCAATGAAACTAAAAAGATAAATATTAGTGAAAGAATGTAACAGTTCATTAATCATAGTGAAGATAAAGTATTAGGTTTAAAACCTGCTGGTATGCTTAAATATGTTCGTAATTTACCTGTTGAATTCAGTGGAGGTAAATTAAAACTTGATGAAAAAACTTATGAAGTTACAGATGGATTAATGAGACTTTTAACTGAAAAACTAATTACTATAGATGATTTAAATGACATGTGTAATTCTGTTGATTTATCAAATTATGCAGATATATAATGTAATTCTGGAGCATTGTATTTAATAATAATCCAAATAAAATAAGATCAAGTAAAAGTAGTAAATATAAATACTTAACAAAAGAAATTGTTGATGATTATTTTCCAAACTTGAAAAGGAAAACTATAGATGATTCAGAACAAATTCTCCTGAAAAAATAGGTGAAGGTTTAATTAAAAAATATACAGGTAAATCAATTGAATATGTATGGATGAATGATGTTAGACAATTAATTGATAGATTAGCAGTAATTCATAGTGAAGAACTACTTGGATATAAGAATTATCATAATGAAAAGTTAGTATAGCACAAATGTTAACAAATAAATTTAGTGATTTTATAATTGATAATCCAAAAGGAAATCCATATTTAATTTGATTTTTGAATAATTTTCTACATACATTTTGAAAAGTGTACAATATGGAAAAGGATTAGTAAATACTTTAATTGACATACTACCATTTGAACTGCATCTTCCAAGTTATAATTATTGTGGTCCAGGAACGAAATTAAAGAAAGATTAGCTAAAGGTGATAAAGGAATACATGCATTAGATGACCCTTTTAAAAAACATGATATTGCCTATAGTGATAATAAAGATTTAGAAGAAAGATATATAGTTGATAAAGAACATCAATTGGCTGCAAAAGAAAGAATGTATGCAGATGTTACTTCATTTGGTGAAATAGTTGCAGCAATGGCAGTCAGAGGAATAATGTATGTTACACGAATATTAGGTATGGGAAGTAATGTTGATGAAAATGGTAGTGATTAAAAAATTTTAAACTATATAAAAATCTTTATACATTTTTAAACTATATGAAAAATCTTTATTAATTTTTAACTATATAAATGAATAACTTTACAATAAATTATACTTTTTTACTTAGTAGTAAAAGTAAACAAAAGTCAATTAAATTAATGTCAAATAATGAACAATTAAATTCAACTGAACCATTTTTAACAGATGTTCAAAAAAGGAAGAAAGAAAGGAAAGTCGGTGGAAATTTACTTATAACCTTAGCTGTTCCTGAAGTTAACAAATTTATCGAATACTTAATAGAAAAGAGAGATCTTAATGGAGTAACACAACATGAAGGCGGATTTGTACTGTTATTATTAGCTACATTTCCTTATTTAGCTGGTGGAACTGTAGCAATTGCAAATGCAGTATTAAATAAAAAGAAAGCTGATAAAGAATTACAAGAACAAAGGACATAAGTGAAATGGAAAACAAAGCTGGAACTGGAATAAAGAAAACAAAAAAATTTCCAAAATGTAATTGGTAAATATCCTAATGCATTAAATAATTTTGACTAGAAGAACGTACTACACAATTGAAAAACTTTTGTGGTGTATATATGATTGATGTATTAGTAAATAAACCATAAAAATTGAATGTGGTATAAATAATTTGGATACATATGAAAATCATGGTACATATTGGATTTGTTATTATAAAAATAATTCTAAAAAAGTTGTTTTTCATTCATTTCAAAAATTTAACTGGTTAGGAAAAATGAACTAATTACAATACAGATATAATACAAAATTTTGATGAAGTAATTTGTGGTCATTTGTGTTTATTTGTTTTATAATTAGTATGTGATAATTATGATTTTAATGATTTTTTAGATTGAACAAATGGACATTTTTGGAAATAAGATACATTTATTTAAACATAACGAATATGTAGTTAATATATCTGTATTAAATTTAAAAAAAATTGAAAATAGTATTAAACAACTAAAATTATTAAATAGATCCAAAGATAACCAATGCAATTAAGCAATTTCAAAAAGAATATAATACTATTTTTAAGTTAAATTGGTTTCAAAAATAGAAGACTTGCTAATGTAAATGATCCATTTCATGCAAAAGATGTAGTAAATAATTATTATTTTTTATGAACTATTAAATTTCGTTACAAAACCAGAGTATACAAGCAATTTAACACAATTTAATATCTATGTTAATAAAGAAGAGTATAAAAAGATTAGAGCAGATTTAAACAATATTCATTCAGACTTAAAGCAAAGAAATGGTATTATCGAAGGTGTTCTGGCACAATATAATAAAAAATAATTCAAATGCAAAAACACCTCATTGAAACATTAATTTCAGTTAATTCACAAGTAAGTAAATTTAAAACATTAGAATCACAGATGAATAATGGCATACATAAGAAAGAAGGTATAGCTTTTGGAGAAATATAAAATATAATATTGTTAGGTAATCATAATTTTAACTTTATGATATGGAAAATCATACATCACATGATAATCATAATTATTGTTTAAAGTGTAAAAAAGTTTACCGATACATATAATCCACAGCAAGACAAAGAATTGACCGTCTTTGTACAGTTTGGAAATCTAAAAAGGGCAAATTTATTAAAAAATGTAAGTGCTAGTGAAGGTTTAAATAATATTCATGACGAATTAATTAATGAATTACATAAACAAATGAGAAATAGTTTTAAAAAATAAATGTTTCTTTTAGTATATATGTTTTATGTCATTAATTCAGGTAATTTAAAAGCCATTTCTAAAATAAACAGTGGTTATAAATATTTATTAACAGAAATTGACATTCTTTCAAAATATGCAATTGCTGTACCTATTAAAGATAAAACAGATAAAAATATAGTTGATACTTTGCAATTAAATTTTATATGTAGAAAACCAAATAATTTACAAACTGACAATGGTAGGGAATTCTATAACACAGAATTTAAAGAATTAATGAAACAATATAGCATTCATCATAATTCACCTATTTCAGAATGAAAAGCATCTGTTGTTGAACGATTTAACAGAATGTTTAAAGAAAAAAAGGAAATTATAAACTTAGTTAAATATCTGATTGATGAATACAATAATACAAAACATTCTACAATAAAAATGAAACTGATGGAAGTAAATTTAAAAACAACAAATATTGTCTTCTAGAAGTAGCTATATTTAATACATGTGATCAAATCCGAGTTAGTAAACTTGAAGGTCTTTTTTAAAAAATATATACAGCTAATTGGTCGACAGAAATATTTGAAATTTAAGATGATATCCATTCTAATGCAATTAGATGTAAATTACAAGATATAAAAGGAAATTTTTATGAACAAGAACTACAGAAAACGAAATATCCAGATGTATACTTCATTGAAATTGTTAGGTTTTGATTATTCACAAAACAGTTCGATGCATAAAGATAAAGTAATTTTATAGAGATAAATTAATTTTATAAAGCCACAGTCTGAAGACAGCTTTTTGCTTTATAATTTCCGTATATATATATATATATATATATATATATATATATATATATATTTAATATAATAACAAAATCCACTCAGTTCATGTTTTTGATATTTCATTGTATTTGGTGTTTTGGGATTTGGTTCACAATTATCCAGTTTTAAAAGTAAACATTCAAAATCAGCATAAATAACAAATGGAACATTTGGTGTAAATCGATAATTTTGACAATATATAGCTACTCTTTCACCAGGCATTTCAACTGTTAATGGTTTATTAGTTACACAATTTTTGGGTGTTCATCTAGTTATTCTTTATTATTAAAATGCACTAAACATAAATTTTACTGTTTCATGTTTGCTAATTTGACTTGATACAAGACAAATAAATTTTTTACATAACAATCATGTGACTTAGTATCTTTTTTGAAATAAAGTACATTTATATGTTTTTCCCTTTTTAAACATGTAATTTTTTATGGATACACCTGACAATTTTCTTCTTCATCATCAAATTAATTAACACAAATAGACACATTAATTATTTTTTCTATTTTGGGAATGCAATCAGCTATTACAGGAAATTCAGTTTTTTTCAGTTTTTCATCAAGATCAAGACCAGCATCTTTATATTTCGTTATTCTTTTAGGATTTTTATGTACAGGAAACGAAGCTGCTTTAATATACCAGAAAAAACATTTTTGATCATAAATCTTCAAATTAACACATGTATTTTTATTTTTAATTTTACCTGCTAAATCAATATAAGACGATCCTATCAGAGGAACATATTTATTAATTGCTAATTGTAAACCAATTCTTCCATTCATCCAGATCCCTGTGTTTGAAAATTAGATATTTTTTCTAAAGTATGTCTTTCACCATATTTGAATTTTTTATTAAAATCTTTTTCTGTTAAAATAATATAGTTTGGTGTTTTTTGTCTAAATTATTGAACTTTTTCATTTGTATCATCTGTTTCAAGTTTATATTCACAATATAAATTCAAATTTATTTTTACACCATGGTGTACTTTCAAATAATCTTTAAAACTGTAAAAAAATTTTGTTTTTACTGCATTTAAGAAATGATTAGGATCAAGTATATCCATATTATTTTCTAAATTTATAATTTGTAATCTGTTTCCAAATTCCTTTTCAACTAAGTAATCTTTTATTGTTTTTCTAGCTTTTGGTTTTGAAAATATATTTGTAGAAAATAGAAATATTCATTTTAATGGCTTATCTTCTTTAGTTAGAAAAGCATCATAAATATCATAAAATGGTAAAAGAATATCAATTACTTTGACTTAATTATTTTTAACAATGTTTGTTTGATAATCACTGAATTCTTCAGGTATATAAATATTAACAGTATTTTTATAGTTTCCAATTACTTCAGTTGTATAATTTTTTATGATTTTGACTTACTTCAGGTGTATTATTTTCAACAATATTTGTATTACTTGCAGATGTATTATTTTCATTTCAGATGTTTTATTTTCACTTACCACAGGTGTATTATTTCTAAAAAATTCTAGATGATTGCTAATAATAATTGAACGATTACTAATAATAAATCTAATTAAATCAGCTTCATGTAAATTTGAATATCCTCATAAATTATTTATTTTACAAAATTCATGAAGTTTTGCAAGGGTACATCGTTGTAGTCGATAAGCAATTTGTTCTAATTGAACAGGAGTACAACTTTCTATTTTGCTATTTTATTTAGTACAAAAAAATTTGTTAGATTTAAAAAAATACTTTTTAATACAATGATAATAATCAATAGTTGAACAAGGATTATTATTTGATAAAAAACTAATCAAAAAAGAGAATTGGTTTAACCATCAATTCCTTTTTGTAAGAATAAGTTTACTATTTAGTTTTCTATTTAGTTTAACAATCAAATATTTTGCTTCGCTATTTATTGAAAAAACCTTAGATTTGTAAAAATTATTATTATTAATAAAAGTTAATTATTTAATAGATGGTTATATAATTAACCATTAAGGATTATTATTTAAAGATTAAGTTTTCTTGTTCTTCATATTTTCTAAGGTATATTTCTTACATTTATCATTATGTTTATCTTTATGTTATGGACTTATGTAAAAATAATTTAAATCTTTAATTTCTTTACAAATTTTATATTTCCTTTTTTCTTCATTTATAACTTCCTCATTATTCATTGTAGATCTATTTTCCATTTTTGTATGCTCTTCACTTGGATTTAGCCTTACATGTTCCTTGAAGCAATATATAGCAACACTTTTTCCACATACACAAGAAATTTGATTTTTTAAAATAATTTTCTACATGATATTTATTTAAACATCAGCTACATATAGTTCTATATCCACCTTTTGTGTATGTTTGTAAGGTAAAATTATCAAATGATTTCTCTGTATTACAGTATTTACAAGATATAGTCCTTACAGAACAATCTCGTTAAACTTGAACTTGCTGCATTTATGTAGAAAAAAATTATTAGAATTATAAAAAAGTTAATGCTAATAAATTATTTTATTTATATAAGTTATTTAAAAAATAATCATCACCAATAATCATCATCATAATCACCATAATAAGCCACTTCATCTTGAGCATCAAATATAGCATAAGTATCAGTTATTTCAATTTTTTGTGGTACTTTATTATTAATAATAGTTCTAAATAGTGGACAATTTTCTTTTTCCTTTAACCATTCATCAGCACATTCTTTATGAAAAAATGTTTGCAGTTTGTTTTAACCAAATGATTATTATTTTCATCACTTAAACAAATAGAGCAATCAATATGTTTTTCACATACCTCAATTAGATCTTAACTAACTTTTTCTTTAACTTGCATTTCACTTTGGTTCTTCATTTATAAGAAATAATTTTTATTAGATTAAAAAAAAATCATTTAGCTATAATTTCAATATTACATAATCGCATTGCGAACTCTATATCATGAAATTCCTTATTTCTATTTTTAAGTTTCTTCATTCCTTTATATTTTAATTTCATTTTCCTCTTTTAATTATATCAAAATCGTCAATTCATTTAGAAAATCTATTTGGTAAAATAACTTTAAAATCGTTATTAATTTCAAGTTGTTTCAAAAACTTTGTATTTAAATATTCGCAGTCCATTATATTATATAAAACATTTATCTCTAGCTGATTTATTTTTCTAATTTCTCTAGAAATACTTAAATTCTTTAGCTTCCTGCTTAAACTAGTTTCCACTTATCTAGAAAAATGCTTTATTAGTTTTTATAAAAATAAATTTGTAGTTTATATTAAAAATATTTAGAAAAAATATACTTTGGTAATTAATACATTCTAATTATTTACTTATGTTCACAATATGATTTTTTTAAATAATGTACTTCATTAAATAAATCATTTTATTTATTTTATTACTTTCACCTATGGGAAATGTGTGTAAAATAAATGATTTCTTATCATAGCTATCATTATATTATTTTATTATATTGTTCCCATCTGGTGTGGCCGAGTAGTTCTAGGTACTTGAGTCTGGAACCACGAGGTCACTATGGTCGCAGGTTCGAATCCTGCCTCAGGCATGGATATGTGTGATGTCCTTAGGTTTATTAGATTTAAGTAGTTCTAAGTCTAGGGGACTGATGACCTTGATGTTAAGTCCCATAGTGCTCAGAGCCATTTGAACCATTTTTATATTATATTATTATTAGTTAAAATGGATAGTAGGATGATTTTGTAGGTTCAGGATAATTAGATCAATCATGGAAAATAAAAAAATGGTAGTGTTAGTGAGTAATTTTTTTATTTTTTACAAGGTTGAGCTAGTGAGCTAGAACCTACAAAATCATCCTAGCAAGGATCAGTGTAGGTGGGTTTCATGTCTCTAGTCGACTAGACTTGCTGAGGAAATACCAAGTAAGGTACTTTCTTGGGTACCATTAAAGTGTTTGTGGCTCGAACCAGATCCTATCACAAGACTACAATGAAATAATGCAGGTGGGACGCTATATTAGTAACTGACTGCTCCCGTCACTACCAGAATATCACAGAGATGGTGAGACCCTCATGTATGAGGACTGAAACTTTAACAGTAGCAACTCTTTATTTACAGCCTACACCAAATACCTACAAATTTCAAAGTTGTACTGCCCTCCAGAGTAGTCACCAACATTGTGTATAACCCCTTGCAATGCCAGATGAATATCGTAGGGTACTTATGCTGGTAGTTTGAGTGGAGCTGTCCATTTCCCGTCGAACCTCTGCAACAGATGTGCAGATAATGCCAAGAAGCGCTTCCTGCAATTCAGGAATCAAGTTGAAGTCACAAGAGCTTAAGTCCAAGGAGTGTGGTAGGTTGTACAACACTTTGCAGCCCCCATCGACCAAACAAAACAATAATTACTTGCGCAGTATGCGCCCGAGCGTTCTCCTGCAAAATGGTCGGCGAGTCCTGCAGAAAGTCGTGTCCTCTTTTCCTGAGCTGGTCGCGAATTGTGCCTCAAACGTGGGCAGCTTAGAGAAAGAGCCAGTAAAAATAAATAAAAATGGTTTGAGTGGCTCTGAGCACTGTTGAACTTAACATCTGTGGTCATCAGTTCCCTGAACCTGCGACCATAGTGGTCACACAGTGTCAGACTGAAGCGCCTAGAACCACTCGGCCACACCGGCCGGCGAGCCGCTAACAGATTCTGCAGGTCCCGACCACCATTTTTGGGGATGATGCTCGGACGCATTTGGCGCAACGAGCGACGGTTTTGTGCAACAGATGCGACTGGAAAGTTCTGTACCTTCTATCCACTACACTTGTCGCACTGAAGTCCATGTGAGTTCGATTCCCAAGATGAAGGAAGCCCTTTAAAGGTCTCGGTTGAGAGCTGTTACAGAGATTCGTCGAACATTAGATAGCTCCACTCGAACTAGCAACACAACTGCCGCTACTAAGCATATTCTGTGACTTCCACATCGCAGGCGAGGAGGTTATGTACAATGCTGGTGACTATTCTGAAGGACAGTAAAAGTGTGAAACATTTATCTATCTGGTATAAGTTGTAATTAACTAATTGTCACTATTTAAGTTCCAGCCCCGGTAAATGTGAATGGTTTGATATTATTCTACCTGGGTTACTTTTCGAGCAAACCAATATTTGACACTGAAAAAGTGCTATACTATCACCTTAATATATTATACATAACACCAACATCGACACAAGAAAGCTTACAACAAGGAAAAGCAGTGTTTCATTCACTTGCAGCCTGCTTGGAAGGAATGTACATTCACTGACAGCTGCAGTCCCTGAGGGACTTGAAGCTAATTGTCGCTGGTACCTGCCCGTTGTTCCGTTTCTACGACCACTGTTCTTACACCGTGTTAGGTGCCTGGAAGTGGTACACTGTTCTTTGTAAACATGTTGCACAGTCCGCGACTATACACCAACAAAAAGGACAAATTTGACTCTCGGTGACGTCATGGGCACGCTCAAAGAAGGTAACTCGTTCCTGTCTTTCGGTCACATCTCAGCGTAGTCACATTTTATTGTTCTTGTTGCATACAGCCGACTGGTATGCATACACATTACTTCACTGGCCCGGGTTAGGTGAGCGATGGTCGTATACACTTTTGCCTGGCAGCAGATGTACTGTGACGCAAAGCGTCGACTCTTTTCTTACGGGTGAGACTAATTTTTGTTGGTGAGATATTTTGCTGAAGAAACGCGCAATGTCTACTGTGGGTGGCACTTTAAGCAACAGCATTTGTTGACAGACGTAGCATATGGTTGTGGACAGTTAACGCGTTTACAGTACTCAACGCTAACACCGGTAACTGTAGGAGGCCCTTGGGATGTCTGTCGCCACGTGCAGCAGCTCATCCAGCATATCGATACTCGCCAGGGTGTCGTTCCACTCAGCCGCGCATTCGATTCAACTCGATTCTCGCGTGTACGGCAGTGTACACATGCATACTATAAGGACTATCAACTTTTTTATCACCGTCGTAATTCATTCGGTGTGTGTGTGTGTGTGTGTGTGTGTGTGCGTGTGTGTGTGTGTGTGTGTGTGTGTGTGTGTGTTTGTGTGTGTGTGGTTGTAGCATCCTCAATTCCTGAATTCCGCTACTGGAACAAATTTTCACCAGTGTTAACATCATGAAAAAACGAATAAATCACCTTCATCTTTATTGATGGAATCAACAGAAAATATCACCACCTTACTCTTCTTTACAGGTTTAATCACGTCAACGTCAGCGGATTCGTTCTCAAAACCAAAAACACATTCATTCACACAGTCATCGGGATTATTTCCACTAGAGTCATATAAATAACCAACGTCAGAAACCTCCGAAAGTACTTCAGATCAGTTTATTTCATTTCGTACTCTGAGTAGGGCCACCTATAAAAGCAGGAGGAAGTTCGAGATGAAAACACTAACTGTTTGAACGTACAATGAGAATGATTCATAAATAAAAAGCATATGAAGTCAGTCAAAAAATGGCTCTGACGCTACTATAATTATTAATAAAGTGTTTTCTGTAGCGTCAGTCGCCAATCGCTAGATGTACATCTGGTGAACGGGGGCTCAAGGATGCAACAATTTGAAAAAAATCGAAAACATAGTGCCGCGTTGGCCGCTGAGCGCCTGCGAAGTTGCATAATGCAACCCGCATGGGCCGGCCCGCCAGTGGGTATGCGTGCTGCTAAAACGATATTGAAGCACTCGTCGACGTGTGTATCTTCAACGTCGCCATCGCATGCCAGTCTACAAACATTTAATAAGCCTTGAGAATAAACTTGGCACAAATGGAACTGCACGAAGTGTCATATTGAATGGACCGATTTTTTCCGTGGATGTCGAGTCAATTTCAGTTTTGACGTTCCCACAGGGAGTACTGGAAGTAGATTGTTTACTCTCGCTATCGTCCGATGTGAGAATGCCTCTCTGCCTGCATTGGAATCATTCGCCGACCGAGACGTCATCGCTTACAAGACCTGGCATTGTGGTATCGATGCTAAGAACCAATCTAGACCTAGTTATGTATATAATAATATGCCTTTTACACTGTATACCCGCTCCTGTCGTAAAGCAAAGATCAAAAAATACATGTATGGATGAAAGGACTTGCTGTACTTGCTGAGAATGTAACTGCTGTGGTCATCAGAACTTAGAACTACTTAAACCTAACTAAACTAAGGACATCACACACATCCATGCCCGAGGCAGGATTCTAACCTGCGACCGTAGCGGTCGCTCGGTTCCAGACGGTAGCGCCTAAAACCGCTCGGCCACACCGGCTGGCATGTCAGTCAACTTTCATACACTGACTACTGGTGTAAACACCTAAACAGTGGAAGTAGCCAATATACACTGAAGCACCAAAGAAACTGTTATAAACATGCGTATTCACATACAGAGATGTAACAGGCAGAATACGGCGCAACAGGCGGCAACTCCTATACTCGTGTAAGACAACAATTGTCTGGTGCGGTTATTGGATCGGCTACAGCTGCTACAATGGCAGATTATCGAAATTTAAGTGAGATTAAATGTGGTGCTGTAGTCGGTGCTCGAGTATGGGTCACAGCGTGTCCGAGGTATCGATGAAGTGGGATTTTCCTGTACGACCATTTCACTAGTGTACACTGAATACCAGGAATCCGGTGAAACATCAAATCTCCGACATCGCTGCGACCGGAAAAATATACTGCAAGAATGGACAACTGAAGAGAATCGTTAAACGTGACAGAAAAGCAACACTTCCTCAGAGTGCTGCGGATTTCAATGCTGGGCCATCAACAAGTGTCAGCGTGTGAAGCATTCAACTAAACGTCATCGATATGGGCTTTCAGAGCCACACGATCACTCGTGTACCATTGATGACTGCACGACACAAAGCTTTACTCCTCGCCTGGGCTGGTCAATACAGACATTGGACTGTTGATAACTGTGGACATGTTGCCTGGTCGGACGGGACACGTTTCAAATTGTATCGCTCTAATGGACGTGTACGGGTATGGAGACAACCTCATGAATCCATGGACCCTGCATGCTAGCAGGAGGCTCTGTAATGGTGTCAGACGTGTGCAGTTGACGTGATATGGGACCCCTGATACGTCCAGATACGACTGGTAACACATATGTAAACCTCCTCATCTTTTCTGATCACCTGCATGCATTCATGTCCATTGTGCATTCCGATGGAGTTGGATAATTCCAGCAGAATAATGCGACACCCCACACGTCCAGAATTGCTAGAGTGGCTCTTCTGAGTTTAAACACTTCCGCTGGTCACCAAACTCACCAGAAATGAACATTATTGACGTTATCTGGCACGCCTTGCAGGCCGGCAGGAGTGTCCGAGCGGTTCTAGACGCTACAGTCTAGAACCACGAGACCGCTACGGTAGCAGGTTCGAATCCCGCCTCGGGCATGGATGTGTGTGATGTCCTTAGGTTGGTTAGGTTTAAGCAGATCTAAGTTCTAGGGGACTGATGACCTCAGAATTTAAGTCGCATAGTGCTCAGAGCCATTTGAACCATTTTGTTCACCCAGTTAATTTTATTTCTGTGAAAATAACTTCACAGTAGTGGAGGAGCCTGAAATGCGTAGTCGGCAAAACGCACAACACGAAGCACAGAATCACGGGATATATCTCAATGGAAACGTCCTGTGATGTGGCTGCCGTCGCTGCGGGGACAATTGTTCTGCCGTTCTTCTATTTTGTGAAGTTGGCATATCGGCCAAGTCATCGCCTTGCAACGTGCTTTTCAGAAGAGATCTCCACCCCGACCTACTCCTACGGATTTATGGACAGCTGTGCGAGATTTATTGAGTCAATTCCCACCAGCACTAATTCAGACACTGGCCGAGTCCACGCCACGTCGTGTTGTGGCACTTGTGCGTGGGCACGGAGCCCTACACGATATTAGGCAGGTGCATCAGTTTCCTTTGGCTCTTCGGTGTATATATCGCAGCAGATGGCATCTACAGCCAGCGAGTATAAAACACCAGTTACCTCGAGATTCTTCCGTAACGGATGGCGTGCGAAACACTAGTTAACTTGGGGTCCGTCTGCAATGTGTTAAATGGAAAAATATGAAAAAAATAGTACATTAGCCAAATTAGTCACCGTGAGAGATTGCTAATGTGTGAGTACTGAACGCCAACTGCACATTAGTATTTCAGTATTTGAGAAACGCGTCTGAGAGCTATTGCTTTTCATATGTGTAATGGCAGTCTTTGAGTTAATACGAACAAGAATAATGCCTCAACGTGCACTCAGCGGCTGGTGTTACATTACCTGTTACATGACTGCTGGTACTTTGAAAAGAAATTTTGTTGGCTCTTACTGGGCACCGTCCTCGTTACTGCTACTGCATTTAAACCGATTATTACACCAGTTGTACGCAGGGCTACGTGTGCTGCGTTTTATGTCTGCCCGCTATGTGCTGGCGGATGGGCCACTTGGTGCTCTGTCCGCACGCACACGAACTACCGCCTGATAGCGGCGCTGCAGCCCAAACTGTCCAGAAGTGAAGACGAAACTAATAAAGACAGTCCAGGGCAGAAATATTGTCATTTAAGAAGTTCTGAAAGACAGTGGTGCCCTCGTCGACGTACATAATGAAAAGAATGGAAGATCTCCAACACAGTGTACCATGATATTCGCTTGACATTATCCATTATGAAATGTGGTCATATCGGTTATAGAAGCGTCTCCTGTGACACGTAATTTCTGTTAAAGAGTTGTCTGAAGGCCACAAAACGTGACTGTAGCCAGTAACTCAGACGCTATGTCGCCAGTAAAATTTTACTGCAGATCCCATTCAGATCAACGATTTGAATGAGATATTTGCTTATCAGAGCAGAAAGTCGTAAAGAATGGAAGAGGACGGGCTATTCAAGCAGAGAGCGAGGAAATTCACGGTTCGGAGACGAAACGATTCTCGGAAGTGTTACGAGCGATTGCGAGAATAAAAGAGGACATTAGGTGAAATACGCCGTTGCTAAGGAATCAGGAAGGCGGAATTTTCATGCAGGACTCTTAAGAAGCGCTAACAAGAGGGAATTCATTTTATGTCTTGCTAGTAGCAAAGAAACGGACCGCAAGGGCTTTCCAGTGTGGCTGAACTGTATCTACATCTACATCTACATCTACATTCATACTCCGCAAGTCATCCAACGGTATATGGTGGAGGGCACTTTACGTGCCACTGTCATTACCTCCCTTTCCTGTTCCAGTTGCGTATGCTTCGCGGGAAGAACGACTGCCGGAAAACCTCCGTGCGCGCTCGAATCTCTCTAATTGTACATTCGTGATCTCCTCGGGAGGCATAAGTAGGGGGAAGCAATATATTCGATACCTCATCCAGAAACGCACCCTCTCGAAACCTGGACAGCAAGCTACACCGCGATGCAGAGCGTCTCTCTTGCAGAGTTTGCCACTTGAGTTTGCTAAACATCTCCGTAACGCTATCACGCTTACCAGATAACCCTGTGACGAAACGCGCCGCTCTTCTCTGGATCTTCTCTACCCACTCCGTCAACCCGACCTGGTACGGATCCCATACTCATGAGCAATACTCAAGTATAGGTCGAACGAGTGTTTTGTAAGCCACCTCCTTTGTTGATGGACTACATTTTCTAAGTACTCTCCCAATGAATCTCAACCTGGCACCCGCCTTACCAACAATTAATTTTATATGATCATTCCACTTCAAATCGTTCCGCACACATACTCCCAGATATTTTACAGAAGTAACTGCTACCAGTGTTTGTTCCGCTATCATATAATCATACAACAAAGGATCCTTCTTTCTATGTATTCGCAATACATTACATTTGTCTGTATTTCGGGTCAGTTGCCACTCCCTGCACTAAGTGCCTATCCGCTGCAGATCTTTCTGCATTTTACTGCAATTTCCTAATGCTGAAACTTCTCTGTATAATACAGCATCATCCGCGAAAAGCCGCATGGAACGTCTGACTCTATCTACTAGGTCATTTATATATATGTTGAAAAGCAATGGTCCCATAACACTCCTCTGTGGCACGCCAGAGGTTTAGAATCTCTGTTACTTTTGCGTTTGTTGTTGAAAAATCTTATTTGTCAAAGTGTCGTGTCGTAAGAGTTACGAATAAAACAGAATCAAAAGTAATCTCTGGTTTAGTTTCGTTATTTATGGGTTATAATATGTGCAATTATTGAAGTGTTACTATTTTACATCTGTGGCTGATCGGTTTCAAAATACTAGACTGCGCTTACTATAATTGTGACGTCAGTGTCAATTCAATAGCAGTTAAACAAATTTCATGAAAAAATTTAACTTGTTACCGCTGCACTGAGCCATCGGCTGACGGTCATTTATTTTAAGAATGTCACCGAGTACATTACACCAACCTCTGTGACTTCCAATGTGTAATCTGATGTGAAAACGTTATTACGACGAATTAAAGGTGT
This sequence comes from Schistocerca gregaria, assembly GCF_023897955.1. NCBI lineage: Eukaryota > Metazoa > Arthropoda > Insecta > Orthoptera > Acrididae > Schistocerca > Schistocerca gregaria. Next base: position 182,376,436 of record NC_064929.1, on the reverse strand, counting down.
CAGGGCATTTATTTTCAATTCTGAGTGCTTGAAATTAATTCTAATTAAAAACAACTAGTATTTGTTCACCGAATTAGACTGAGCCTGCTTAATTACAGGGCTTGTGAATACACAATTTACAACGATGTCAAGGTACGTTACGTCCGCTATTACTGTTTCAAGAGATTTTAATGAAGTCTGTGACTCGTCCTCCCAGCTTTAAATAAAAATAAACTGAACACGACGCTGGTTGAAATGACTCTGAGCACTATGGGACTTAACATCTGAGGTCATCAGTCCCCTAGAACTTAGAACTACTTAAACCTAACCAACCTAGGGACATCATACAAATACATGCCCGAGGCAGGATACGAACCTGCGACAGGAGCAGCGCGGTTTCAGACTGAAGCGACTAGAACCGCTCTTCCACATCGGCCGGCAACGACCCTGGAGATCGAACACATCGTCACCCGCCAACTGAATAAACTAAAATTTAGCACCCATGAAAGAGTACAAAAGGGAGGAGGAGCCACATCTTGCAGTCGTCTACTAATACATCTCCTCCTTCACCCCCCCCCCCCCCTCCCTTTCTGTCCAGCTCGTCTTTCACCGCCTCTCTGTCCACTCCTCCTGCCCTCTCTCTGTCCCTCTCCTCTCTCACCATCTCCACCTCTCCTCTTTCTCTATCCATCTCCTCCTCCTGTCTCTCTCTGCCTATCACTTCCTCCCCTGTTCGTGTTCATCTCCGTTTTCCTTTCTCTGTTCATCACTTCCTCTCCCCTCACACTGTCCGTCTCTCTGTTCATTTCCTCCTCCTTCCCCCTCTATTTCTGTCCACCTTGTCTTCCTCATCTCCTAACATTGCCACGCTCAGCCAAACAGCAGGCTGGTATTTCTTCAAACTAGATTGACACGGAAGTGGACGAAGTTCAGAGGAACATACCAGCACCATTACGTCTAATCACTAACCGTAAAGAGGTTTACACCTATTGAAGCATCTTATCTGAGCAAGTACACAACGCGAGAAGTCGCGCATTCGACAAACAATGAACCGAACTGTCCTCTTGGTGGACTAAGTCAGACATTTTAAGCTTTCCAAACCGAAATAAAATCACGAAATACAGTGGGGACCAAAATAAAATGTATCCAGTGTTTAAAAGCCCGTAACTGGCAAACTAATTAACTGAGTTGTCTCATGTTTGGTAGTGTAATAGTTTGTAATTCCGGCAATCGCCACACAAGCGTTGTGTTAAAGATGTACACAAACAACGATCTGGACGACCTGTAACAGTAACAAGTCCAGGTAACTCCCGTCGTGTGTTACAAAAATTCATTCGCTCACCACAAAAGTCTGTGAGACAGTGTGCCCGTGAAACTGGAGTGAGTTGCTCAAGTGTTCGGCCAATTTTGAAGACAGCAAAGTGGAAGTGCTATATCCCACGATTGCTACACGCAATGAACGAGGACGATCCAGATCGTAGAATGGAGTACTGCGAGTGGTTTACTAACATGGTGCGCAACGATGAAGAGTTTGCAGAGATGATTGTGTTGCCTGATAAGGCACAGTTCAAACTCAATGGTATAGTAAATCTGCACAATTGCATCTACACGGTTCAAATGGCTCTGAGCACTATGGGACTCAACATCTTAGGTCATAAGTCCCCTAGAACTTAGAACTACTTAAACCTAACTAACCTAAGGGCATCACGCATACCCACGCCCGAGGAATTGCATCTACAGGGCCGCCGAAAATCCGAACGTCCATCTAGACAAAGCCGTGAATTTTCCAGCAGTAAATGTGTGGTGTGGGTTGTCTTACCGGGGCTTGATTGGGCCATTCTTCTTTGACGGCTCAGTTACCGGTGAGGTGTACCTTCAGAAGCATCAGACATCCTATTTACCTGCCATCCGAGACATGTACGGAGACGGAAGAGTTCACTTTCAACAAGATGGTGCCCCAGCCCTCTACCAAAACCGCGTTAGGGCGTATCTCGACGAAAACCTACCAGGAAGATGGATAGGCCGTAGTGGTGCTGTGGAGTGTCCACCACGTTCCCCAGACATAGCTCCTCTGGACGTTTACCTTTGGGGAACACTAAAGGAGGTCGTTTATCAACAAAAGCCACACACATTGGATGAACTTCGAGAATCCATCGTTAAATGATGTGCAAATAACCAATTGAACACGTTGCAGTCAGTAGTTCGTGCTTCAGTTCGGTGGCATCGTTTGTGTGTGGATGTTAATGGCGACCATTTCGGACATCTACAGCGATATCTTTAAGATGGATTTCAAGCTACCCTTTCTCGAAGAATGAGACAACTCCGTCAATTAGTTTGCAAGTTATGGACTTTTAAACAGTGAATACATTTTTTTTGGTCCCCTCTATATATAGCATCAATGACGGAACACGTCTATAAGAATGAATACTTCATGAATCACCGCGAGTTCATACCAATACCAGCAAGATGTAAGACTCCAATGGTTCAAGGGACACGTCGTCCCCGTCAAAACAAAGACTGTTATCAAAGGTTTTCACAAAACACTAAACTTCGGTAATTCAGTCAAAGTACCCGGTACTGATCAATTAAACTCGAACGGACAATGTAAAGAGATGGAATAACGGAGCTGAAGACATACAGAATGAAGCACGCGTCTGACAACACAAGGCAGACAGTTTAAGAGGTGAACGAAAAGAAATATCGCACGCACACCAAGTCACGATTACATCCATATGAGATTAGAAGCACTTTACCTCACCCTAACCGTATTTACACTGGACTCGCATTCGGGAGGACGACGGTTCAATCCCACGTCCGGCCATCCTCATTTAGGTTTCCCTTGATTTCCCTAAACCTCTGTAGGCAAACGCCCGGATGGTTCCTTTCAAAGCGCACGGCCTACTTCCTTTCCCGTCCTTCCTTAATCCGATGAGACCGATGACCTCGCCGTCTGGTCTCCTCACGCGAGACAAGCCAACCCAGCCCTAACCGTATTCCATGGGGCGCACACCTCATCACAGTGCTCGACCACTCATAACTGTATAAACTAAGCAATGCACACCACACATCCAAGAATTGATCGGAACACTTCAGTTACGCTGAAGAGCTGAACTATTCTCAATTCCACTACTGGCCATTAAAATTGCTACACGAAGAAAAAATGCAGATGATAAACGGGCATTCATTGGACAAATATATTATACTAGAACTGACATGCGATTACATTTCCACGCAATTTGGCTGCAAAAATCCTGAGAAATCAGTAACCAGAACAACCACCTCTGGCCGTAATAACGGCCTTGATACGCCTGGGCATCGAGTCAAACAGAGCTTGGATGGCGTGTAGAGGTACAGCTGCCAATGCAGCTTCAACACGATACCACAGTTCATCAAGAGTAGTGACTGGCGTGTTGTGGCGAGCCAGTTGCTCGGCCAACATTGACCAGACGTTTTCAGTTGGTGAGAGATCTGGAGAATGTGCTCGCCAGGGCAGCAGCAGAACATTTTCTGTATCCAGAAAGGCCCGTACATGACCTGGAACATGCTGTCATGCATTATTCTGCTGAAATGTAGGGTTTGGCACGAATCGAATGAAGGGTAGAGCCACGGGTCGTAACACATCTGAATGGTAACGTCCACTGTTCAAAGTGCCGTCAATGTGAACAACAGGTGACCGAGACGTGTAACCAATGGCATCCCATACCATCACGCCGGGTGATACGCCAGTATGGCGATGACGAATACACCCTTTCAACGTGCGTTCACCGCGATGTCACCAAACACGGATACGACCATCATGATGCTGTAAACAGGACCTGGATTCATCCGAAGAAATGAAGTTTTGCCATTCGTGCACCCAGGTTCGTCGTTGAGTACACCGTCGCAGGCGCTCCTGTCTGTGCTGCAGCGTCAAGGGTAAGCGCAGCCATGGTCTCCGAGGTGATAGTCCATGCTGCTGCAAACGTCGTCGAACTGTTCGTGCAGATGGTTATTGTCTGGCAATCGTGCGTCTGTTGACTCAGGGATCGAACGGGGTTGCACGATCCGTTACTGCCATGCGGATAAGATGCCTGTCATCTCGACTGCTAGTGGTACGAGGCCGTTGGGATCCAGCAGGGCCGGCCGCGGTGGCCGTGCGGTTCTGGCGCTGCAGTCCGGAACCGCGGGACTGCTACGGTCGCAGGTTCGAATCCTGCCTCGGGCAGGGATGTTTGTGATGTCCTTAAGTTAGTTAGGTTTAAGTAGTTCTAAGTTCTAGGGGACTTATGACATAAGATGTTGAGTCCCATAGTGCTCAGAGCCATTTGAACAATTTTTTTTTTTGATCCAGCAGGGCGTTCCGTACTACCCTCCTGAACCCACCGATTCCATATTATGCTAACAAGTCTTTGGATCTTTACCAACGCGAGCAGCAATGTCGCGATACGATAAACCGCAATCGCGATAGGCTACAATCCGACCTTTATGAAATCGGAAACGTGATGGTACGCATTTCCACTCCTCACACGAGGCATCACAACAATGTTTCACCAGACAACGCCGGTCAACTTCTGTTTGTGTATGAGAAATCGGTTGGAAACTTTCCTCATGTCAGCACGTTGTAGGTGTCGCCACCAACGCCAACCTTGTGTGAATGTTCTTTGAAAAGCTAATCATTTGCATATCACAGCATCTTCTCTTTTCGATTAAATTTCTAGTCTGTAGCACGTCATCTTCGTGGTGTAGCAATTTTAATGGCCAGTAGTGTAGATGTGCCGTGGTTAGTTTAAACAAATCGAGCAACCGAAGCGGAACTCGGATACTAGCCCGATATTCACGAAGTCAGATGTGGGGAATTGCCCAAAAACCACATCCTGGCTGTCCAGCACACAGACCCTCGCCGTTTATCCGCCGGGCGGATTGGGTTCGCAGTCGGCGAATCTGGCCCAATCCCGGAAGCGGCGATCAAACATGCGCGGCTATCCGAGTGAGTAAAAAAGCTGTATAATCTGTCACAGTAAAAAGGGGAGACACCAACAGGTCACAGCGTGGCGTAGTAAAGGGATTAAGTAAGAAATGTGACACTAGCACCTGCGTGGCGTGCAGTTACATGTGAGCGCAGTAACAGGTGGATGGCTGCCAGTACGAGACGGTGACAAAGGTCTTTGTGCGTGAGCTGCAGGCCGCACCTGACCTTCGCACCTGAACAGACGCGTGCGCTGTGCGTGACGGCATTAGCGGCGGCGCCGGCAGGCGCGTCGCTGAGCCGTGCGTTGCGGTGCGTGCTGCGCGCTCAGAGCGCTGTGCGTGAAAGGTGAGCGCGCGCTGCGCAAACAATGTGCCGCTGCCCCGCAGGCGAGAGTCCGCCGGCCGCAGTAGCCACCCGCGGCTGCCGCCCGTGCAGGCGAACGGCTTGGTCCAACCGGGTCTCTCTGCTGGACGCCTCTTCGGCCACTTGCGTTTCCCTTAACAGTCCCAATAATCCTACTGGTGAAAGGGGACCCACAGTTTAACGTGGAATCCGGACGATCTTCCCTGTGGGATCTCATTATCGAGAGAAAAGACAGACTGAAATATAGCGTTGTCCGACCGTGATTCGATCCTGCGACCTTCCGGTTTCTAAGCGCACACTTCACCATTAGACCACGACACCCGTCTATTGTCTTCACACCTCCGTAAGCAGTGGGACCTTCAGAGGAAGGCAGAGTGCCCTTGAAGGTAAGATTGTGACAGGTGACAGCCTATGACGGATGAGATGTACACTCCTGGAAATGGAAAAAAGAACACATTGACACCGGTGTGTCAGACCCACCATACTTGGTCCGGGCACTGCGAGAGGGCTGTACAAGCAATGATCACACGCACGGCACAGCGGACACACCAGGAACCGCGGTGTTGGCCGTCGAATGGCGCTAGCTACGCAGCATTTGTGCACCGCCGCCGTCAGTGTCAGCCAGTTTGCCGTGGAATACGGAGCTCCAGCGCAGTCTTTAACACTGGTAGCATGCCGCGACAGCGGCGACATGAACCGTATGTGCAGTTGACGGACTTTGAGCGAGGGCGTATAGTGGGCATGCGGGAGGCCGGGTGGACGTACTGCCGAATTCCTCAACACGTGGGGCGTGAGGTCTCCACAGTACATCGATGTTGTCGCCAGTGGTCGGCGGAAGGTCCACGTGCCCGTCGACCTGGGACCGGACCGCAGCGACGCACGGATGCACGCCAAGACCGTAGGATCCTACGCAGTGCCGTAGGGGACCGCACCACCACTTCCCAGCAAATTAGGGACACTGTTGCTCCTGGGGTATCGGCGAGGACCATTCGCAACCGTCTCCATGAAGCTGGGCTACGGTCCCGCACACCGTTAGGCCTTCTTCCGCTCACGCCCCAACATCGTGCAGCCCGTCTCCTGTGGTGTCGCAACAGGCGTGAATGGAGGGACGAATGGAGACGTGTCGTCTTCAGCGATGAGAGTCGCTTCTGCCTTGGTGCCAATGATGGTCGTATGCATGTTTGGCGCCGTGCAGGTGAGTACTACAATCAGGACTGCATACGACCGAGGCACACAGGGCCAACACCCGGCATCATGGTGTGGGGAGCGATCTCCTACACTGTCCGTACACCTGTGGTGATCGTCGAGGGGACACTGAATAGTGCACGGTACATCCAAACCGTCATCGAACCCATCGTTCTACCATTCCTAGACCGGCAAGAGAACTTGCTGTTCCAACAGGACAATGCACGTCCGCATGTATCCCATGCCACCCAACGTGCTCTAGAAGGTGTAAGTCAACTACCCTGGCCAGCAAGATCTCCGGATCTGTCCCCCAATTGAGCATGTTTGGTACTGGATGAAGCGTCGTCTCACGCGGTCTGCAACTCCAGCACGAACGCTGGTCCAACTGAGGCGCCAGGTGGAAATGGCATGGCAAGCCGTTCCACAGGACTACATTCAGCATCTCTACGATCGTCTCCATGGGAGAATAGCAGCCTGCATTGCTGCGAAAAGTGGATATACACTGTACTAGTGCCGACATTGTGCATGCTCTGTTGCCTGTGTCTATGTGCCTGTGGTTCTGTCAGTGTGATCATGTGATGTATCTGACCCCAGGAATGTGTCAATAAAGTTTCCCCTTCCTGGGACAATGAATTTACGGTGTTCTTATTTCAATTTCCAGGAGTGTATATCTGAATACGCTGGAGGGGTACCTACCGAATGTATGGTGCTTCATCACGTTAGTAGCATCATACAATCGATCCTCCGTAGCTTACAACGGAGCTTATGAATTTTTATGGGTAATATGTAGACGTCGGTTGGATAAGATTCGATTGAAACTTATTATACCGACCAGTTCCGGATTATGATAATTAATTTTACGATAGTAATAGAGTCTCAAGAAATGAATTATAATTTGTGCGATGGCCAGGAGTTGCAACCAGATCTCATTGCTTACCAGGTACAGCACTATACACAACTGGCCATTAAAATTGTTACACCACGAAGATGACAGACTACAGAACGGAAATTTAACCGACAGGAAGAAGGTGCTGTGATATGCAAATGATAAGCTTTCATTCACACAAGGTTGGCGCCGGTGGGGACACCTACAGCGTGCTGACACGGGAAAAGTTTCAACCGATTTCTCATATACAAACAGCAGTTGACCGGCGTTGCCTGGTGAAACGTTGTTATGATGCCTTACGTAAGGAGGAGAAATGACATCGCGGTGAAAGCACGTTGGAAGCGTGTATTTGTCATCGCCATACTGGTGCATCACCCGGCGTCATGGTATGCGGTGGCATTGATTACACGTCTCGGTCGACCCGTGGCTCTACCCATCATCCGATCTCTGCGAAACCCTACATTTCAGCAGGATAATGCATGACCGCAAGTTGCAGGTCCTTTGCGGGCCTTTCTGGACACAGAAAATGTTAAACTGCTGTCCTGGCCAGCACATTCTCCAGATCCCTCACCAATTGAAAACGGCTGGCCAATGGTGGGCGAGCAACTGGCTCTTCACAATATGCCAGTCGCTACTCTTGATGAACTATGGTATTCGTGTTGAAGCTGCATGGGCAGCTGTACCTGTACACGCCATCCAAGCTCTGTTTGACTCAATGCCCAGGCGTATGAAGGCCGTTACTACGGCCAGAGGTGTTTGTTCTGGGTACTAATTTCTCAGGATCTATGCACCCAAATTGCGTGAAAATGTGGTCGCATGTCAGTTCTAGTATAATATATTTGTCCAATGAATACCCGTTTATCATCTGCATTTCTTCTTGGTGTAGCAATTTTAATGGCCAGTAGTGTATGTTGGTGTGACAGCTAGCCTACCTGCCTAGCGTGAGTAGGTTTTCGGCCGTGGTCGCGTGCAGAACGGCTCCGCGTCGTGGTATTTCGTGTTGTGCAGCGTCCATTACTGCTGCACCTCATGGCGCACTGTTACCGCAGAGCGACCCTCAAAGTAACTTTGCAAGCCGGAGATGCACGACCATGCGCTTATGAAATTGAACAATTCAGTCGCGAAGAGCTACATCTGGACCACCAGGAAGTGATAGGTATTCACTTCTGAAATTCACTAACATTTCCAAATCGAAGGTTCTGTTCATTGGTGAGGGTCTACCTGAGAGATATGTGACTCCTGTAAGTGTGGCCGCCAGCTTCCGCTCTTTGGCCACTGTTTTTATGAATGACCTCCGTCGTTCAGCGGAAACCAACAGTCGACGTCTCCTCCAAGTGGTCAGGGCTGGCCTTGTGGACCATCGGCATAGATCCATCGACATTGTACAGCGTGCGGAATACGTGGATGTTTACAACGCCTCACGCATCCCCCATGTGGCACAAGTTTTCCCGGTTGCTATTACCATCGATTACCTTCATTTTACTCAAAATCTATATTGTGACTCCTTAGACTGTTCATTCCATTCTGCAGATCATGAAAACCTTCTTCACTTTCACTCAGGATAGCAGTGTTATTAGCGAATCGTATGCTTGATATCCTTTCACCTTGAATTTTAATTCCACTTCTCAACCTTTCTTTTATTTCCATCATTGCTTCTTTAGTGTACACTCTGAACAGTAGGGGCGAAAAACTATATCATTGTCTTACATTCTTTTTTTTTAATGTGTGGTAAATCTTATGGGACTTAACTGCTAAGGTCATCAGTCCCTAAGCTTACACACTACTTAACCTAAATTATCCTAAGGAGAAACACACACACTCATGCCCGAGGGAGGGCTCGAACCTCCGCCGGGGTACACTCTTTTTAATCAGAGTACCTAGTTCTTCGTCGTCGCCTCTTATTACACCCTCTTGACTCTCGTATATACTGTATCCCCTGTCTCCCTATTGCTACCCATATTTTTTTCAGAATTTCGAACATCTTGCACCATTTGCTACTGTAGAACGCTTTTTCCTACGAACGTGTCTTGTTTTTTTAGTGTTGTATCCATTATCAACCGCAACGTCAGAATTGCTTCTCTCCTCCCTTTACTTTTCCTAAAGTCAAATTGATTGTCATTTAACACACAATTTTATTTTCCATTCTTCTGTATATAATTCTTGTAAGCAACTTGGATGCATGAGTTGTTAAACTAATTGTGCGATAATTGTCGCACTTGTGAGCTCTTGTAGTCTTCGGAATTGCATGGATGATGTCACCATAACTATACTGGATACTATGACCCATAAAATGTTAGTTCACTTTTTTAGCGTATGGATAAGAAGAATTACTCTACTTTACACAATCCATTTCCACAGGAGCGTCATGAGTATTTACAGCGCTCTCTCAACATTAAAGTCTCACTTGATACGCAAAAAAATAATAGTCTCTCTCACTTAGAGTACATCTAACAAGAAATTCCACACTGACTTCTGCCTAATACATTGGTCAGACTGTTGCCTACTAGAAGACTAGAAGGCGTGCTTTCGAGTTAGTCGATGATCACGTCCTGGTCTGAGCCGTTCTGCGCTCGGCCGTTGGTAGACGAGCCGATGGGGCGGCGTAGCGAAACGTTAGTTGCGGGCGAGGCTACGCCGAGGTCGCTCATTTACCATTGCGGCTTCCCCCAACTCTGCTTTGGCACCTTGCTCTTCGGATAACACCACAGTTTCCTGGTGTGTAAACCAGCACATTTTCCGAATCAGTAACTTCTCCTGCGTCTTCTTTTTGAATGCTACTTTAGCTGCTGCAATTCTGCATTTAATTTCTGGCTCGATCGACCATCTTCTATTATGCCGCTGACCAGTTTCTTAAAGCTAGTGACTTGCTTAAGATTTTCTGCAGCCAGACCTAGGTTTGCTGGTATTGCATTTCGGTTTTCTTCTTATTTTATTTTCGTATTATATTTTTTTTCAAAACGCCAATCGCACGAGACATTTCATAGTCAATCTCATCTAACCAATACACGTTATTCCTAGCTTTGTGAGGGTATTCAGTATTGTCTTGGGGTCGCGCCTTGTTAGAAAGGTTGGCGAAGTTCTGCTGGCAATTTAGCTGCGATTCCGCAAGCTGTTTCAGGAGGTACTGATTACTGACACATTCGGAGTCACAAACGCTCCGTCTGGTCAACAGAAGGAGCGTCACGAATTCCCTGACAGGCAGTTCCGTTTGTTACCTTGACTGTACATCATAGTGACTGACTGGACAGCGTCAGCTGATTTCGGCCTTCCCAAGTACGTAACCATAGTTTCGTAATTTGGCACTCTCGTCCTGTGTGGTTGTATGTAAAAATGATCCTGTCATTTTAAGATGTCACCGCTGTCATTGTAGACTCGAGTGAGAACAACGTTCATTGCATATCAGCGATTTGAAATAACACTAATACCGTAGTCCCGTATATATCTACACATATAAATTCATGGTACATCGATCACAAAGGGCATTGCTTTAAATTTTAAAGATGTTGAATAACAATAAGAGTAAGGGCTGTGTGTGTGTGTGTGTGTGTGTGTGTGTGTGTGTGTGTGTGTGTGTGTGTGTGTGTGACAGCGCACTGCGTCGTCGCATTGTGAGAATAAACGGGAGCGGCGATCGAAGCCATCACATCCGCTTCGCTTCTCCTTCATAGTTACTCCGATGAGATGATCACCGGGCTTCCATACAGCCGACACGCAGCGTACACTCTCGCTAGTCTCACGTCCTATTTTGCTACAGGCTCTCTCACAAAGGAAATGAATTTTCAGGAAGACAGTCAAAGTCAATAAGTGGGAAGAGAATTGGCAACCAATGCTGTACAATCGCAATAAAGTCATGAGATGTTCAATTGACTCTTTTATTAGAACATGTTACGCGTTTCGGGATTACACCCGTCTTCAGACATAACCACTCCCAAGTACCCACCTATAATCTACCTCGAGCAGTTTGAGACGGAACTACCAAGTGGATAGAGAAAGTACATAAGGATACTGAAAGGATAATAATGAATGTAAAGGGACATAAAAGTTGTGGATTGCAGTTGTAGGGAAGGAATAGAAGAAAAGGTTACAGGAGAATATGGGCTTAGAACAAGGAATGAGAGAGGTGAAAGGCTAATTGAGTTCTGTAATAAATTTCAGCTACTTATAGCGAATACTCTATTCAAGACCTTTCTGGACAAGGTAGGTTTTGGCAAACACGAAGACAAGCAGCAGAAACTCTGTAAGCCCACGACGGTTTGCCATGAAGGGCAACAGAACGGGGTGTAGAATATCGTCTACTTACCGCTGTTCAGTATGGGTGCCATGGATGACAATCAAAGAGGTCCTGCTATGAAATGAAACGACACTCCAGACCAGAGACAAGCAGGTTGATATCCCACCGCTATTCGGGGAACATGTAGCGACGTCTTGGCTGGCCATCAGGGCTCATTTCGAAACAGGACTCGTTACTGAACAAAATTCTATTCCAGGCCGACCGAAGAAGTGTCTTGAAACTCTCTGGACAGCGGTGGGATAGCAACATGACTGTCGCCCGCAAATGGCTCAGCAACTTGGAGTGATGGTCTGCAGTACCATCACGTTTCATTTCTCTTTTTGTCATACACGGCATCAATGAAGAACAGCGGTACGTCGATGATACTCTAAGCCCCGTTTTGTTGCTGTTCATGGCAAGACCTCTCGGGCATACGTTTCAGCAAGATAATCCCCGCCCGCACGCGTCAAGGGTTTCTACTGCTTATCTTCGAGTTTGCCAAATCCTGCCTCGGCCAGCGAGGTCGCCTGATCTCTTTCCAATTGAGAACGTATGGACCATTACCTGGAGGACCATCCAACTATCTCGGTGTTCTGACGATCTAACGCGGCAATTGGAGCTGGGTTGGCATGATATGCCCCAAGAAATCCAATGCCAAGTCGAACAACTTCTTGCATGAGGGCCAGTGGCGGATTGACGCTTTATTGACTTTCCCCTTTCTCTTTAATAAATCATCTAATATTCCTGTAATTGCTATTTGTTTGTCTGTACATGTACGATGCCCTGACAAAAATCTACCACCCTGTGAGCAAAATGTATGAGACAGGCGAAATACCCTCAGACTTCAAGAAGAATATAATAATTCCAATCCCAACGAAAGCAGGTGTTGACAGATGTGAAAATTACCGAACTATCACGGCTGCAAAATACTAACGAGAATTCTTTAGAGACGAATGGAAAAACTGGTAGAAGCCGACCTCGGGGAAGATCAGTGTGGATTCCGTAGAAATATTGGAACGCGTGAGGCAATACTGACCCTAAGACTTATCCTAGAAGCTAGATTAAGGAAAGGCAGACCTAGGATTCTAGCATTTGTACACTTAGACAAAGCTTAATACAATGTTGACTCGAATGCTCTCTTTCAAATTATGAAGGTGGCAGGGGTAAAATACAGGGAGCGAAAGGCTATTTACAATTTGTACAACCAGATGGCAGGGACATGAAGGTGAACCAGTGGTTGGGAAGGGAGTGAGACAGGGTTGTAGTCTCTCCCCGATGTTATTCAATCTGTATATTGAGCAAGCAGTGAAGGAAACAAAAGAAAAATTCGGAGTAGGTATTAAAATCCATGGAGAAGAAATAAAAACTTTGAGGTTCGCCAATGAAATTGTAATTCTGTCGGAGACAGCAAAGGACTTGGAAGAGCAGTTGAACGGAATGGATAGTGTCTTGGAATGAGGATATAAGATAAACATTAACAAAAGCGAAACGAGGATAATGGAATGTAGTCGAATTAAATCGGGTGATGCTGAGGGAATTAGATTAGGAAATGAGACACTTAAAGTAGTAAAGGAGTTTTGCTATTTGGGGACCAAAATAAATGATGATAGTCGAAGGAGAGATAATATAAAATGTAGACTGGCAATGGCAAGGAAAGCGTTTCTGTAGAAGAGAAATTTGTTCACATCGAGTATAGATTTAAATGTCAGGAAGTCGTTTCTGAAAGTATTTGTATGGAGTGTACTCACGTATGGAAGTGAAACATGGACGATAAATAGTTTGGACAAGAAGAGAATAGAAGCTTTTGAAATTCGGTGCTACAGAAGAATGCTGAAGATTAGATGGGTAGATCACATAACTAATGAGGAGGTTGTTGTTGTTGTTGTGGTCTTCTGTCCTGAGGCTGGTTTGATGCAGCTCTCCATGCTACTAGTTTTTCCATTCGTCTGTAAAGAATTAGCGTTAGTATTTTGCAGCTATGACTTATTAAACTGGTAGTTCGGTAATTTTCACATTTGTCAACACCTGCTTTCTTTGGGATTGGAATTATTATATTGTTCTTGAAGTCTGAGGGTATTTCATCTGTCTCATATATCTTGCTCACCAGATGGTAGAGTTTTGTCAGGACTGGCTCTCCCAAGGCCGTCAGTAGTTCTAATGGAATGTTGTCTACTTCCGGGGCCTTGTTTCGACTCCGGTCTTTCAGTGCTCTGTCAAACTCTTTACGCAGTATCATATATCCCATTTCATCTTCATCTACATCCTCTTCCATTTCCATAATATTGTTCTCAAGTACATCGCCCTTGTATAGATCCTCTACATACTCCTTCCACCTTTCTGCTTTCCCTTCTTTGCTTAGAACTGGGTTTCCAGTTGAGCTCTTGATGTTCATACAAGTGGTTCTCTTTTCTCCAAACGTCTCTTTAATTTTCCTGTAGGCAGTATCTATCTTCCCTTGGTGAGAAAAGCCTCTACATCATTACATTTGTCCTCTAGACATCCCTGCTTAGCCATTTTGCACTTTCTGTCGATCTCATTTTTGAGACGTTTGTATTCCTTTCTGCCTGCTTCATTTACGGCATTTTTATATTTCATCCTTTCATCAATTAAGTTCAATATTTCTTATGTTTCCCAAGGATTTTTACCTAATTTATCCTACCCTGCCTTTACTACTTCATCCCTCAAAGCTACCCATTCTTCTACTGTATTTATTTCCCCCATTCCTTTCAATTGTTCCCTTATGCTCTCCTTGAAACGCTGTACAGCCTCTGGTTCATTTAGTTTATCCAGGTGCCATCTCCTTAAATTCCCACCTTTTTGCAGTTTCTTCAGTTTTAATCTGCAGTTCATAACCAATAGATTGTGGTCAGAGTCCACATCTGCCCCTGGACATGTCTTACAATTTAAAACCTGACTCCTAAATCTCCGTCTTACCATTATATAATCTATCTCCAGGCTTCTTCCATGTGTACAACCTTCTTTTATGATTCTTGAACCAAGTGTTAGCTATGATTAAGTTATACTCTGTGCAAAATTCTACCAGGCGGCTTCCTCTTTCATTTCTTCCCCCCAATCCATATTCACCTACTACGTTTCCTTCTCTCCCTTTTCCTACTACCGAATTCCAGTCACCCATAACTATTGAATTTTCGCCTCCCTTCACTTTCTGAATATGTTCTTTTATTTCATCATACATTTCTTCAATTTCTTCGTCATCTGCAGAGCTAGTTGGCATATAAAATTGTACTACTGTGGTAGGCGTGGGCTTCGTGTCTATCTTGGCCACAATAATGCGTTCACTATGCTGTTTATAGTAGCTTACCCGCCCTCCTATTTTCCTATTCGTTATTACAGCTACTCCTGCATTACCGCAATTTGATTTTGTATTTATAAACCTGCATTCACCTGACCAAAAGTCTTGTTCCTCCTGCCACCGAACTTCACTAATTCCCACTATATCCAACTTTAACCTATCCATTTCCCTTTTTAAATTTTCTAACCTACCTGCCCGATTAAGGGATCTGACATTCCAGACTCCGATCCGTAGAACGCCAGTTTTCTTTCTCCTGATAACGACATCCTCTTGAGTAGTTCCCGCACGAAGATCTGAATGGGGGACTATTTTACCTCCGGGATATTTTATCCAAGAGGACGCCATCATCATTTAACCAGACAGTAAAGCTGCATGCCCTCTGGAAAAAATACGGCCGTAGTTTTCCCTTGCTTTCAGCCGTTCGCAGTACCAGCACAGCAAGGCGGTTTTGGCTAGTGTTACAAGGCCAGATCAGTCAATCATCCAGACTGTTGCCCCTGCAACTACTGAAAGGGCTGCTGACCCTCTTCAGGAACCACACGCTTGTTTGGCCTCTCAACAGATACCCCTCCGTTGTGGTTGCACCTTCGGTACGGCTATCTGTATCGCTGAGGCACGCAAGCCTCCCCACCACGGCAATGTCCATGGTTCATGGAGGGGAGGTATTGAATAGAATTGGAGAGGAGAGAAATTTGTGGCACAACTTGACTAAAAGAAGGGATAGGTTGGTAGGACATATTCTGAGTCATCAAGGGATCACCAATTTAGTATTGGAGGGCAACGTAGAGGATAAAAATCGTAGAGGGAGACCAAGAGATGAATACGCTAAGCAGATTCAGAAGGATGTAGGCTGCAGTACGTACTGGGAGATGAAGAAGCTTGCATAGGATAGAGTAGCATGGAGAGCTGCATCGAACCAGTCTTAGGACAAGACCACAACAACATCAACATGTACGATACATGTATCGATTTCTATTTCATTCGGATAATTTCTTCCTGTTGCAACTTCTTGTTTTATTTTGTGCAACTCTTTCAGACACCACTACACTACAGGTGATTGTATAATATGCAAAAAGGCTAACATTAGGTCAGTACTATACAACAGCAATAGACTTTCCTGGGGAACCCCAAAGTTACCCCTACATCTGTTGCTGACCGTCCACCGTAACATGCAGCATATTCCCTAAAAAGAAATTCTCAATTCAGAAGCAAATTTTTTTCCGTTAATAAGCGTCGGTGTGTTTCCAGGTCTAATGCTTTTAAGAAGTGAAGAAACGCTGCGTTTACCTGACTGTCTTGATCCGTGGTTTCCAGGACGCCATGTGGGGAAACTGCGTTCTGGGTTTCGCATGGTCGATCTTTTCGGAACGCTTGGCATGGAGAATGACATTCTGTTTGAGTTACCTCATTACGCGACTCCACATGCAACCCTCGTCACGTCAGTCTTGTGGCGCGACTTTAGTTGCACGGGGGCCTTCACTCACAGAGTTCTGCCATAGTTTGCGACGGCAGTTACAGACTCCGTCCTCCATCCGGCCATCGTGGGAAGTCAGAAACTTTTAAGCAATCCGTGCAACCTCCGATTTCCAACCATTTCAGAAGACTGGGGAAAGAGGCGTCCGTCGTCTCGGGACTGGAGGAAACTTCCTTATCCACATATAGGAAACTAATCCTGGGAGTACATTACGGACACGTGAAGAGCACGGGGTAGCGGACGGCAGATAATCGATATGTTGCGACGCAACTGACTACCGTATCTACAGCCCATTCTGTCACTCATCATCAGCAGGATACCGCTAAGCTTAACACACTTCTTCAGTATCGTTGATATGCCGATTTCCAGTTGCTATTATGATTATATTAATGATATCTAGGTTATGACCGTCTGTATCCAACTGAATAAAGATTATATGCGTTTTGTCAGGCATATTTCGGCTCACTTTACCAACGCATTATCAATAACATGAAATACACGTGCTTTTACAACCTGTGCAGCGTATCCGAAGTGGAATTGTCAATATACAGGGATATGACAGTAACGATAATACAGAGCAAAAAAAAGTTTAGTAAGTATGGGGTCTAAAACGCATACATTAAGAGTTTTTTTAGTAGAAGAGATGTGTTCCACAGTAGCGGAGATGAAAAGTGCTTAAAGCACTCAAGGTATACCATTTAGAACCCATGTTTACCGAAAAAAGGTTTTCTTGTAAACTTCGACCGCTGAAAATGTGGAAGCCGGAAAATGGTAGCACTGCAAGAGATTTATTTCCCAGTATCGAAGATGAAAAAGTGCTCATAGCTCTCAATCTGTGCAAGTTAGAGCCCATGTTTACTAGAGGTTTTTGCTTCGAATCAACATTACTGTCATATCCCTGAATATTGCTCACTTCTCCTGGGACACCTCGTATGTAGTGATGTTATACTTCTAAGTTAGAAAACAATACTGACATTGGCACCTGTTGTCCAGTATATGGACATTACGGACTGAAACTGGTCATCGTCTAAAGAACATATTGTGACCAAAGACTGGAATAAAAAAAAAATTGACAGTATTGGATCACTGTTTGCATACGCGGCTATGTCGCAGTTGGTGAAAATATGTTTCATTGCCTAGTTTGTGATATAAAAGAACTTATAAGATGTTGGAAGTGTAGCATTAATCACTGCACATTTACAGATAATTTAAAAAAATGGTTCAAATGGCTCTGAGCACTATGGGACTAAACATCTGAGGTCATCAGTCCCCTAGAACTTAGAACTACTTAAACCTAACTAACCTAAGGACATCACACACATCCATGCCCGAGGCAGGATTGGAACCTGCGACTGTAGCGGTCGCGCGGCTCCGGACTGAAGCGCCTAGAACCGCTCGGCCACTCCGGCCGGCGCAGATAATTTAAAACAATATAAAAATGGCAGGTGAGTATAGAGCAAGATACGGAAACTATCAAAATAAATGATCCGTAATTAATATCCCATTCCAATGCAAGGAAATTACATTCGAATAGTTATAGCACAGAGCAAAAAATTGCTAAGTGATCAGGTTAACACTACAAAACCTGGCCAAATAGCCGACACACACACACACACACACACTAACATGACATTCGACCTTAGTCATCACAAACTACATTCCACAGCTAGCAACATTACATTACAATAAACAGGCTAACAAGTTAAGTGATAGAAATGTGTCTCTGTGCAGTTTGTGTTCTGAGCTGAAAATTGTTTCAGTGCTGCAGGCAGAATAACAGTTTCACCAGCAGTACAGCGTGCACACGTCTAGAACAACATCAAATCACAGATTGAGTAATAAGACACATATTTAGCAGATATTGCCTAGGCCAGAACTGTTTGTAGATTACGAGCAGAACAACATGTAACTGAAAGTGCACCACGCAAATAAAAAGGCACATTTATTTCAGGCGACTGATATGTCTTCAACAGCTTTAGGCGATACACGTCTGGTAAAACAAATATTGCCTTTATTCGTTGCATCGAGACGGTCACGTTAAAATATTCGAGGGTGGTTTAAATGAATCAGTTATCTATTACTATGCAAATAAGGTAACACACAAGAATGATATATGTATCATTTTTGACATAGTCCGCATGACATGTAAAGCACCCATTTCACTGCATCCGAAGGGGGTGGATACTTGGAGAGAAGAAGTCTTTCGATTGTGAATGAAGCCATTCGTGTACTGCGGTTTTCGGCACTCTGAGGTATCCGAACACACGAAAGCCACTGACGGCGAGGTCTATAAATCAGATGGGTGTTGCAGATACTCGAATTTCATACTGTGGTGTGCGTACTGTAAGACCTTCGGTACACTCACCATCAGATTATTTGACTTGTCGCTTTAACGAAGAAGGCGAGTGTCAGCAATATGTGTCGTGGTCTTATCGTGGCGTGTTTATCTTCTGCCGTTAGGTCAGACGATAGAAATGCCACTTGCACGCTTAGAGTAGCAGATTGACGGTGACCAACTTTAAACACAACTTGATTAATTTTCACACACATTTATTAAAATAATAACAATCTTAAACATTACTTAACTTGATTCTGGACGCTATTTACAATTGGAAATCTGAAGTTCCTTTGGTCTTGGTACGTCAATCTTATTCTCACTTATCTCTGATACTTGACAAACTGTCTATACATTTCTCTTCATGGCTATGTACAGGAATATGATAATCTTATTAGGCGCAGACTGAAACTTGACTGTAGACTGGTACCGACAAATGCAGACTGGTACAGACTGGTGCAAACAAATGCAGACTAAGTAATCGGAGGTCTGTACACTCGTTATAATACCTCGCGCGTTCATGTATCACTGCGCGAGTGCGATCCGCGAGAGGAAAAGGTTCTACATTAGCAGCAATTTCATTGGCTGTGTTACATATTAATACGAGGATCGGCGGAAGCAGAATTTGGTCCGTCTCTGAGACAGCGTCATCTCGTATTGCGGAAACGGACGAGCGCTGCGCCTGCGCTGTTGTACTTAGCGGGGCGCGCTCTAGTCGGAAAGTTGTGTACGCGCTGACTACGTGGAACTATGTACACAACACATACCCTGTACTGTTGACACGGTTGAAGATACAATACGAGGACGAGCATTGTCGTTTTGTAACAAAACATCTTCAGTCAGAAATTGTGAATTTGTGGTAAGCTATTATGGGACCAAACTGCTGAGATCATCGGTCCCTAAGCTTACACACTACTTAATCTAAAACTAACTTACGCTAAGGACAACACACACACCCATGCCAGAGGGAGGACGAGGAGGAACCTCAGACAGAGGGCGTGGGGGAGGGGGCAGGGGATGGGCGCGAACCTTTACAAGGCGCCCTAGACCGCTCGTCCACCCCACGCGGCAGCAGTCAGAAGTCATGATCATTTACTCCCGACTAATGCACGAGTACGATTTCGTAGCAGATCTGAATTAATAGTCACTGTCAATCTCCTTTTCATGTAGTCCTCCAAAAGTACCTCTTTTGCAACGAAAAGAGACCGCACATGACCTTTCCAACCTACAGATGAGCGCGCAATTTGTTTAGTTTTGGTCGAGTGTTCGATGTTGTTGTTTCAGATTGGTAACACTGCACTCAGGTTTCAGCTCCTGAAAAGATTCCACCCACAAGTGCATCACGACACAGTAGTTCCTCACAGGCATCGACGTGACGTTGCCTCAATTCAGTGCGAACCAACGTTAATATCCTAAACGGTGGCTATTTCGTTTACAATAATAAGCCTGTTTCCTGCCACGAGCTCTTGCACTGCCACAATGCTTTTGATCGCCACTACACGACATGCAACACCCAAGAGCGGAGCGCTTTCCACTTAAGTCACGTCTCTTTCGCATTCCATTCGTACCTTTGCTGCACGGACACACACGAATCACCGTACTCTTCCATCGCCCCGCGACGCAGTCCCACATGTTTAACAGCTACACTACTCAAAAAAAGCATCACAGATCGCTGCTCACAGGTATTTTAAGTCGACTCTGAAGCATCCCTGTTTGCACTGCCAGTTTTTTTTCTTTGATGCAACAACAGCGTGCCAAAATTATTGGTTTTACTTTCGAGTCGAGCCACAGTCAAATAAAACTTTTCGAGGATAAGATACATAAATAAGACTGAAAAATGAGTAACTAAGTTCTCTAGCTTGCGTATCAGAAATCATTACACTTGAGTAGAACACAATTCATTGTCAAAACATGTGTTTTCGCTTATGTAAACCAATTTTGTCAATAGGAAATGCGAGATAATTTGTGTAATAGGCTACTTTACTGGCAGTTAGCGTGGTTTCTTCATTTAACATGGCTCTGGAAAAAATAGGTAACCAAATCTTAGGTTTTATACTTCATTGAACTATGTTTAAGCAGCCACTAACATAAGTGAAACGATAGCCAAAGACCATCAAAAAGGCAGTCCAGTTTGCACCATGGATCTATGGTATGTCATAGGAACAGGTAGTGGGACTCTTTATTATACGAGCTCGTTACATTACCTTTGAAGTGGGCAGAAGATGCCAGTGTTTACATTATATGGCGTGAAGAGCCAACTTCCCAGTGTGCATGTAAAAATCCGACTCACTCCACCGTAATCAAAGATACACGGAAGTACAATCTTGCAAGATAGTGAAATATATGATTCATGGTCAATTAGGCGAGGGTTGTTCGGTAAGTAAGGATTGTTCGGTAAGTAAGGATTGTTCGGTAAGTAAGGTACGATCAGTCGTGAAATGGAAACCACATTGAAAATCAAAACTGTTTTCTTTGCACATTTAGCTACCCTTCCAGGTACTTCTCCATATACTCGCCGCTCCGACTTAGACGTATGTCGGAGAGTTATACCAAAGTTAAAACACCATCGTCATAGAAGGCAGCCGCCTGTGCTTTCCAATAATTCTCTACGCTTGTCTACAGCGCGTAGCCTGTGCCCACGTGTTGTCCTCGTACCAGCGTTTCACGTGCACATAGATGATACTCAGGATGAGCCAATTAGGGCTGTGCTGTGGGTGGTAGAACGCTTCCCATCGAGAAGGCTGCAGGAGCATCTTCACTGCCCCTGCAGAGTGCGGCCGAGAATTGCCATGAAGAAGGAAGTGCGTGGCAGTCGTGTTAGGCGGGCTGCATTCATTAAGGCGAAGCCTCTCAGCGGGCCCTCCTACTTGGCGGGAGACATCGTTGTTCTATGCACCTTTACCCGCTCACAGTGCGCTCACAACTGAAAAGAGCGTCTTGATGCTATCGACAGGCAATCTAGAGACAGCTCGTCGGATTTTCACAGTGGTTTCCATTACGTGACCGATCCTTCCTCACTTTCCGAATAGCTCTCTTAAAATAAGCAGTTATACATTGTTATGAGTTACAATCATGTGTAAGAACTGGTCAGTTATGTAAAGTAAATGCTCACAAACATCGTTATAATTTAAAACTCTTTACATAAAAGTGACAATGATTGTTATAAAAGACAAAGTGCACAGTGATACAAAAATTGTGAAAAAAAGGGATGGATGGGAGGGTGGACAGGAGGATGGGTGTACAGTGAATGAGGGAATGGTGCACACTGTGATTACGAGGAATGTATCAGAGGTATTAAATAGGTAAGGGATGGACCAGTATTGATGCAAGAGGGAGGAAAGCTGGGGTATTCAGATACAGCATATGAAGTGAATTTGGGGGGGGGGGGGAGCATCTATTGAAGCAGAAATGTACGAGATGTGATGAAAAAATACGGTGAATGAGTTTCTTTGGTAGCAATTGCTGACGCTACAACTATTTCACGTATTTCTCCACTAAGCTGATCCGTTAAGACAGGCAGCGTCAAGATGAAACACATTCTCACTTGTCAGTCAGCGAACAGAGGCTAGAGTGAGGCTGTGTTTTCCGTGTCTGTCGCGCATCATGGATTTCAAACAATGAGCGGAAATGAAGTTCTGTTTCAGGTTGTGCAAAAGTGCCAAGCAAACGTAAGAAATGTTGACATTGGAATATGATGATAACGCTGTAACTCTGGAGACTGTTTACAGGTGTAATGAACGATTTAACGTCAGTAGCTGTGGCCAAGCGGTTCTAGGCGCTTCAGTCTGGAACCCCGCGACCACTACGGTCGCAGGTTCGAATCCTGCCTCGGGCATGGATGTGTGTGATGTCCTTAGGTTAGTTAGGTTTAAGTAGTTCTAAGTCTAGATGACTGATGACCTCAGATGTTAAGTCCCATAGTGCTCAGAGACATTTGAACCATTTGAAAGATTTAAATGTGGAATCGGCCGCAGACGAGCAACGTTCGCGACGTCCATTAACCTAAAATACGAAAGAAGAGTCCAAAAAGTGGCAAAAATGTTACTTCAAACAGGCGAATAGCAAATCCAGAAGTTACCTAAGAACTTAGCATCTAGTACCGGTCCAGGTGAAGAATTCTAAGCGACAATTCGGAAAAGAGACGAGTGAGTGCATAATTTCTTCCCAGACTTTCGTGATGTGTTAATTTACAGGGATTTGAAGGATATTCTTCATGCACATCCGGATTTAACGTCCAAACTTGTAACTGGAAATGACAGTTCCGTCTATGGGTATGACCCTAAGACGAAAATTTAAGGTTCCGATTGGAGTACAAAGTGAAACTCCTCCTCCTAAAACGGCACGTCTGTAAAATCCGAGTGTCAATGTCATGCCCATTCTTTTTTTTCCGATATTGAGGGCATAGTGTGATCAGACCAAGTTCCAGGAGGAACGGCTGTAAACGCCGAACTTTAGAAGGGCGTCTGCAACGTACGAAAAAAGAGACCAAAAATTGGCCAAATGGCTTCGTTCTTCATAAAGACGACGCGCCGTGCCCCAGCTCGGTTTTGATTCGCGAGTTTTGACCGCAACAATCATTCCTGTCGGTACGCCATGCGACTTGTGACTCCATCCAAAAGGCGTGCTCGAAGGAAAGCGATTTGACACCATTCTTGACATTTGAAGGACCACGACAGAGCAGCTAAACAGCTTTCCAAAAGATTCCTTCCAGCAACGCTTCTACTCATGGATTCAACGCTGGGGTAAATGCATTGCTAGCCAAGGACAGTACTTTATAGGGAATTAAGTCAAATTCCATGTAAGCCGATCAATTTGTTCCTAATAAAATGATTCATCGTATTTTTTGGTCTCACCTCGTATTTCCTAGCAACTGCCAAACTGATAATGCAATTTTGAGAAATATTATTGCACTTTTAACAATGAAACTTCTTGTTGGATTAAATCAGATTAAAACTGGTTGCTGGACCGATACTCGAACTCGGGACCTTTGCCCTTCGGGGTCAAGCGCTCTACCAACTGAGGTACGCAAGCACGAGTCACGCCCCGTCCTCACAATCTTACTTCCGCCAGTACATCGTCTCCTACCTTCCAAACATCACAGAAGTTCTCCTGCGAAACTTGCAGAACCAGCACTCCTGAAAGAAATGATACTGCGGAGACATGGCTTAGCGACAGCCTGGGGGACGTTCCCAGTATGAAACTTTCACTCTGCAGCGGAGTGTACGCTGATTATGAAACTTCGTGGCAGATTAAAACTGTGTGCCGGACCGAGACTCGGACTCGGGACCTCTGCCTTTCGCGGGAAAGTGCTCTACCATCTGAGCTACCCAACCACTATTCACGATCCGTCCCATCCGACAAAGGTAGGAGACGAGGTACTGGCGGAAGTAAAATTGTGAGGACGGGTCGTGAGTCGTGATTGGGTAGCTCAGTTGGTAGAGCACTTGCCCGTTAAAGGCAAAGGTCCTGAGTCCGAGTCTCGGTCCGGCACACAGTTTTAATCTGCCAGGAAGTTTCATAATCAACGCACATTCCGCTGCAGGATGAAAATTTCATTCTGGACTTTTAACAATGTTTCGGCTAGAATCACCCTCGTAACGTCCACACACCTGTCTCGACCGCAGTACTTTGTACGTGGGCACTGCACCGACAACAGAGATGTAGCCGACCAACACAAACAGGTGTGCCACTTTACACCACCACCTAGCCCAGAAGCAAGCAGTGCTCAACACACTGTCTTAGTGTGCCTTCCGTATCAGCGATGACGACAACCTGGAATCGGAGTTGCCTCCAGAATGCAGGCGTCTATCAAGTGACGTGTCGCTGTGGCAAAGTGTATATGGGCGAAACGGGGAGAACTGTTAAAGAGCACATTAAGGAACGGCACACGCGTTTAAAACAAAATGTGAAATCGGCAGTAGCGGAACGCCATGAGAACTGTGGCTCTGACATCGACTTTAATAACGTACGTGTACTGACTAAGGAAACTAACATTTATAGAAGAAAGCTCCGAGAAGTTTGTAAGGTGTCAGGCAAATCCAACACTTTCCATGAAAATCTAGTAGTATGTCACATAGCTCCGAATAAATCGTGAGATTAAAGTAACCAAAGTAATACGAGTAACGAGTGAGCAAATGGAATACCACAGACGAACACAAGAATGCCTAAATACATGTCATACCTTCCCACCGTGAGACAGACGCAGTTCCGAGGGAAGAAACGAGAACAGAAGCCGAGAGCAGAACCGTGTTAAGCTAGAAGGCCTTACAATAAGGGACTGGACACCCACGTCGCCAGCTAACCACTAGGACAACGACAGCTGCAAGTTTTAGCGTGAGACTTTTTCACGTCTCCGTTACGTTGCAAACTTTAAAAACATTGCCCCACCACGAAAAGTATAACGTTTCTCACTAGATAGACAGGCGGAGCTTAAGGTTAACATTGACATCCTGATTGGTCAGATGAAAACACAGCCAGATAGTTTTTTTTAAAGCAACTTCGGTAAATTGTAGTAAGGAGAAGTTAGGAAGAGAGTAGCTTCCGAGATGGCGAGGTGAGCGGAGCTGTGCTGCCCGCCGCCTCCCTGACGCTGCCTAAACACCGTCAAGGTAATGAACGCACGCGATGCCGCATTTTTGAGCGCATGAGGCTTCACTCAGATCTGCAGAAGTCTCATCTGTTACACCCCCCTTTTTTGCGTAATACTAGTGTCCATCGTCAATTAAAGCTCATGGTGTTCACATTTGCCACTTCAAGTAAAAATCTGAAACGCGATGATTTTTCTGTTATATAGTTATTGAGAAGCCACATCAGCCACTGTAATTTACGACAAGTTAGATAAGTAATTAAAGATAATTGAGGGTCACTGTAGACCATTTTGATAGTTTTCTCTCTTGTGAAACTTGATTTAAACCTAGATGGGCATAGGTCATCCTTCGATCCATTGTAGAACTTGGAAACCCACTCACGGAATATTCATTCACATTTTTGTTGAACGCAGTTGGTTTTTACCATCCTGTATTGAAACATTTCCTTTTATCAATACTGCAATTTATAAACAATGTTTTGTGAGTAGAATAAACTTTCCAATGGTAAACTTAACTGCTTTTTCGACGTTATTTTACCAGCTAACTAAAAATAGAAAAGCCTTGAACCCCTTCCACTAAATTTAGTTAGTATTAAGATTCTTTTACAGGGAGTGCAGTGGAGCTAACGCTGAAATCATGAAGTATTTGTTTATATCATCGCTAGTGTCACTGAACTCTTCTGAATTCTACATGTCATGTGTGGTCTGGCGTCTCCTTACCAGCAACAGGTCCCAGGTTCAAACTAGTCAATTCCCTAAAAAACACGCTCAGAGCGTGGTTGCGCGAAAGTGGTAGGGAGACACGATATAGAACAAACAGACACCATGCAGAATTTTAGAAATGTTGAAATTTCCCTGAATGCAAGTAATTTCAGTAGAGAGGACGGCTATAGTCTTCCACCATCAAGGAAGTAAATAAGCAGCAGCGCCGGAAAACTTCCCTTTGTAAGAGAACGCGACACTTACATTCAGTCACAAAAGTATTCGGGCAGTGGGAACTTTGACAATGAGTACTCGAGAGCACTGACTGTGAAATCCAAACATATTTATTAGCAATATATATGCGTAACAACATTAATTACAAAAGAATTACTGTATTATTTCGTTTCTATAACATAAATAACAGAAAAATTAACAACAAAAATGAAACATCCTGCACACCCTGCTGCTACAAAAGGTTTCGGTCACTGTCCAATAAATGTTCATAAGTTGTACGACGAAAATGTCAATACCTTGTGGGTTCACCTTTCATTTTCAATATCTCCTCCAATCTACTAGGCATACTTTCCACGAGTTTTTTCGTGAAATCTGGGCCTATATTTGCCCATTCTAGGCGCAGTTTCTCTTTCAAGGTCTCCTTCGTATAGATGTCGTCCGCGCGGAGGGTCCTTTTCAATTGATGCCACAAATGTTTGATTGGGTCAAGGTCTGGTGCTTAGGGAGGGGGGTGCAATACTTTCGGGCAATTGAAGAGCAACCACATTTGTACAATATGCGCGGTATGCTTGGTATAATTATCGTGATAAAAATGAAAGTTGTTCGCAATACCTAGATGTCGTGCACTCTGCTTCAAATGTCCTCGCAGTATATTGAAATACGCTTCCTTGTTTATCGCATCACCAATGAACACTAAATCATCCACACAATTGCCGGACATGCATCCCCACACCATGATACTCCCACCTCCAAACTTTACTGTTGGTTTGAGGTTCCTGGGCTTCAGCTCTGCATTGGTCTTTCGCTATACGTTTGCCTTTCCGTCGCTTTGCCACAATGTAAATTCACATTCGTCGCAAAATATCACCCGATTCCACCAAGCCTGATCGTATTCGGCGCATTCCCTCGCAAACTGCATACGTTTCTTCTGGTTCACTGCATTTATGAATGGCTTCGGCCGTGCCACTCGACCATGGTACTGCGATCGTCGTAGTACTCTCCGCACGGTTTCGGGATGAACTTTTATACGAAGGTCTGCCTCCACCTCACTTGCAATTCGTGTGGCAGATATTTTCGGATTCTGTTGTACCTTTCGCACAATCACACGTTCATCTCTCTGTGAAAATGTCCGTGGCCGTCCTGTACTGCAACGGAATTCCAATCGGTCTTCTTTCTCGAACCGTTTAATTATTTCGTGAATTGTACTTTTCTTCACGTTCACTATTGCGGCAATTTCCTTGCAGGTTTTCCCCTTCGCGTGATGATAGACCACAAGTTGCCTTTGCCCGAACGTAGAACACGTCACTGTGCTACCCATCATCGACTTGCACAGGCTCGCGATACGTGTTTACTAATCATCGCTATCGTGTCGCGGAAATGTTGGACACACTGCAGTCGCTTCACCCACTGTTCGTCTGGGAATGAATTATTCTCTCAGGTTGTCCGCCTTTGTCCGAATACTTTTGTTGCACCTTCCCATGCCGTTTTCAGGAAATGTTACGTTACAGACACATGTCCAACAACAATTCTTCACATTTCGACATCGTACCCACAGTCCCAAATACATTACAAAGTGCAATTTCTGTATTTGTTCATGCGGCAAACTGCAAAATTATGCGCCGTTATGTGCTGTCCGAATACTTTTGCTACTGAGTGTACAGTGTTGTAGCAGTAGTGGACACTGAAACATCGTGCAGAAGATCCCAGCTGAGGGGTCAAAACGTCGATTAATTAGAAGGAGATGTGACGTGGCCTAACATCCCAGAATATTTTATCTTTAGTGACAACGGCCGCGAAAGCCAGCAGACTTAGATAACAGACGTGTAGTTATCAGCAGACAGACCTGTGCTTGCACCCCGGCACGGTCTAGCGGTGCAGATGAAGAGGACGACTCTGCCAGCGTGGCGTCGGCTGAGGCCAGCTGAGGACGGAACCAATCAGCAGCCCGCTGCCCGGGGAGCCGTAATCCACTGTGCAGGCCCGTCGTGTACACAACAGCAGCGGCCGTCCAGCCCGGCTGACCCGGCTTACTCGCTGCTCTGCCACTCCCCTTTCCTACACACACGGCTACGAAAATCGGCACTGCGAGGCCCTGCTGGCTGCAGGTGAGACCTTGATGCCGTAACTGCGACGTGTGGCGGTACCTGACGTTTTCCGTAATCGTGTAGCATTAACTACGAGAAGCCACCGACGCTAGAAACTAATGAAAAATCTTTGTTAAACTGCAGGACATTCAAAAATCAGTACCAGAAAGGATAGCAAGTGACGAAATTGTACTCACTGTGTGTTTGCAGTACAGTAACAGGAATGCAAGGATAATGTCTAGGCGATTCTGTGTGTAAAAGATGCCAAATTTAGTACAAAGAGTTGTCACATTTGGCAGTAACAATTGCTCTAATCCGACTGCGTATCAGCGAGCTGCTGCTAATAAAATAAAGGAACCATTGCTCCAAAAGATTTCATTAAAATCGTACATAGAGGGTGTTTCAAAAATGACCGGTATACTTGAAACGGCAATACAAACTAAACGAGCAGCGATAGAAATACGCCGTTTGTTGCAATATGCTTGGGACAACAGTACATTTTCAGGCAGACAAACTTTCGAAATTACAGTAGTTACAATTGTCAACAACAGATGGCGCTGCGGTCTGGGAAACTCTATAGTACGATATTTTCCACATATCCACCATGCGTAGCAATAATATGGCGTAGTCTGTGAATGAAATTGCCCGAAACCTTTGACAACGTGTCTGGCAGAATGGCTTCACATGCATATGAGATGTACTGCCTCCTGTATGTTTCGGATAGCCCAAAGTAATCACACGATCATCGAAATATTCATTCAGGAAATTAAAGACGTCGGCCGTTCGATGTGGCCGGGAACCATCTTGCATAAACCACGAGGTGTTCGCAGTGTCGTTTAAGGCAGTTTGTACCGCCACAAATTCACGAAGAATGTCCAGATAGCGTGATGCAGTAATCGTTTCGGATCTGAAAATGGGCCAATGATTCCTTTGGACGAAATGGCGGCCCAGACCAGTACTTTTTGAGGATGCAGGGACGATGGGACTGCAACATGGGGCTTTTCGGTTCCTCATATGCGCCAGTTCTGTTTATTGACGAAGCCGTTCAGGTAAACATAAGCTTCGTCAGTAAACCAAATGCTGCCCACATGCATATCGCCGTCATCAATCCTGTGCACTATATCGTTAGCGAATGTCTCTCGTGCAGCAATGGTAGCGGCGGTGAGAGGTTGCCGCGTTTGAATTTTGTATGGATAGAGGTGTAAACTTTGGCGCATGAGACGATACGTGGACGTTGCCGTCATTTGGACCGCAGCTGCAACACGGCGAACGGAAACCCGAGGCCGCTGTTGGATCACATGCTGCACTAGCTGCGCATTGCCCTCTGTAGTTGCCGTACGCGGTCTCCCTACCTTTCCAGCACGTTCATCCGTCACGTTCCCAGTCCGTTGAAATTGTTCAAACCGATCCTTTATTGTATCGCTTTTAGGTCCTTTGGTTACATTAAACCTCCGTTGAAAACTTCGTCTTGTTGCAACAACACTGTGTTCTAGGCGGTGGAATTCCAACACCTGAAAAATCCTCTGTTCTAAGGAATAAACCATGTTGTCCACAGCACACTTGCACATTGTGAACAGCACACGCTTACAGCAGAAAGACGACGTACAGAATGGCGCACCCACAGACTGCGTTGTCTTCTATATCTTCCACATCACTTGCAGCGCCATCTGTTGTTGAAAATTGTAACTACTGTAATTTGGAAAGTTTGTCCGCCTGAAAATGTACTGTTGTCCCAAGCATATTGCAACAAACGGTGTATTTCTATAGCTGCTCGTTTAGTTTTTATTGCCGTTTCAAATATACCGGTCACTTTTGAAACACCCTGTAGTTACTGAGACCCTTAATATACTCCCTTCCTCGAACACGCCATACGATTTTTCCGCTGTTGGAAGCAGCGCTGCAACCATTCCTCTGTGAGCTCCATGATGACACGTGCCGCGTTTTATTTCACTGCTTCAACGGACTGAAATCTTGCTCTTTTTAATGCAGAGCTGGCCTTTGGGAATAAACGAAAGTCACAATATGTTACGGCAGACGAGTAATGTGCGTGGCCTAGCACTGGGATGTTGTACTTCGCTCGAAACCTCTTAACAGACAATACGCTACGAGTCGGTGCGTTGTCCAGACGCAGAACCCATAACATATCATTCCACGATTCGGGTGGTTTTTATTATTTTCTCTGGGAGTTGAGCAGTAATTTTAAGGTGGTAATGTTGAAAAAAATGGTTCAAATGGATCTAAGCACTATGGGGCTTAACATCTGAGGTCATTAGTCCCCTAGACTTAGAATTACTTAAACCCTGCCATTCTCCTGCCCGAGGCAGGATTCCAACCTGCCACTGTAGCAGCAGAGCAGTTCCAGACTGAAGCGCAAAGAACCGCTCGGCCACCGCTGCCGGACAGTAATGTTAATACTCTGACCTTCGGGAACCCAGTGTAGATATACAATCCCATGAATATTAAAAAAGGAAGTCATCTCTTTGAATCTTGGTTTGCACATTCGAGCTTTTTTCGCTCTCGGTGAATTTGAGCCCTTTCAGTGTGTGGATTAGAGCTTAGTTTCTGGATCGTCAGTGAAAAACCAAGATGCGTCACACGTCACTAGCCTTTCCGAGAAATTAGTAGCAATTTTAGTGGTGTTCATAATGTTGGCACAAACATTTTCGCGAGCTTCTTGCTGTTCGATCGTGAGTGTTTCCGGCACCAGTTTCGTAAACATTTTTTATGTTAAATTCGTTATGTAAAATTCGTTTTACGCATTGTTTGTGTGGTACCGATAGCTGCGATGCCAGAACTTAGGTGCGCTCTGCTAGGTTGGCACTACGACGCCGGCGACAGCGACCTCTAGCCGGCGCTGTGCAGCTGTACGAGCGCTGCTCCGGATTCTACCCATTTGAATCCGAGTAGACGACCGAGCAACATTGTTTCTATTTCATAGTGGGGGAGCCGCTACAGATTTTGCCTGTGTAGCTTCTGTGAGCTTTTCTACATCCGGCTTCGCACCTAGGTGCTCCTCAGTCCAATGTTAGGTATTCAGGTTATTATGTATTCATATTCTTCCTAAAGTAAAGGTGATATAAATTCAAACGCAGTACCAAAGCATCGCCCCCTTCTCTCCCGCGAGTCCTTTTGCATTTCCCTCCTCTGCCTTTTTCCATTACCTCTCGCGTCTGCCCTGCCCCTCTCCCCCCTTATGACTCCTCTCCCTCCTTTGGTTCCTCCCCCCCCCCTTTTTCGTTTTTTTCCTCTCCTCCCTCCTTGTTTTCGCCCTCCTCCAGGTCCGCCGCCCCCCCCCCCCTCCCCCATCTGTCCTTGGCTATGGAGTGTCATCTTTGTGCTGACATTTTCGTGCGGTGTTTTACAGTGAGTGTTCCGTATTGTGTGTCTTTTGGGAAGTGTTGCGAACGGCCATCATGCTGTCGCTGGGTGTGATTTTTTTTATCTCTTGCGAACAGAAACCAGATTATCGCCATGTTTTTTTTAAATTGTGTGTCTGCTATGTTACTTGTCTGATTCCTGTGTATTTTATTAACGTTGCCCACCCCTTTGCTTTCTGTTTTAACTTTCCGTAATATTCCGCCATTTTACACTTTAAGTCACCGTTTTATCGCCTGTTTTTCTTGTTTCTTTTCTTCTTCCGTTTTTAAAAAAGGTCTGTAGGCTGTAGAGCAGCGTACTAAGCTGCTGCCAGCCCGCCCCCTTGGGGGGGAATTGAAATTCAATAAAGGGAGAAAAAAATTAAGCATTTCACTTTCTCCTGCTCGTGCTCACTTCCTACATTCGGCCTACCCTTCAGATTACAGGAGCAGACCCACGAGACGCCTACTAGGCGGGATACAAAAGTTTGTAAATTGTTACAGTTTCAACAATCTACTGAATATTAAACCGATGACCATGCCAAATCAGATTAGGCCTACCTACTTTCTTGATATTATCATCCGTTCATGATGTTGAAAGGCATCCCAGGCCTAAGTCACCTCCAACGTCTTTTCAGTCATCTTGAAACGATTGAACCACTCAAACACTGGCGTACGCTGTTTTCGGTAATCCTGCAGTCAGACTTTCTTCGTAGAATAAGGCGCATACTTGTACGCTAACATTTTATTGCGTGTATGGAAAGTTCTATTATGTAATAACTTCTGTTTGTTATCTCAGAATGTAATTATTATTCTTTAAAATGAATAACTGATTTTATTTAATATTTATATGTGTGCAAATCACCTTTCCTCCGAGTTATTGCCATTTTCAATGTAGCAGATGTACTTCAATTGTTGGCCGCCATTGTTGCAACAATCTCTAAATTCGCCTAAAACTGAGCGTGGCGCCCATATATTCGCCAAAAATTGGCTCCGTTAATCAAGAATGCAGTACAAGATTATAAGACCAGAATTTTAAATTATTTCAAGTACACAACGACGCAGCCAGTCGCGAATATTGAACAACGACGCAGCTTATTTTTCTTTTACTATTTCCAGCTACTTATAAATGTGTCCTGGCTCATCACCAACCGTACATGCAGAAACCACATATACCGTGAAAATAAGGTAGCCCATGTTCTGTTTAACCTGCTGTTTAAGCGAACAGCCGTCTTCACTCTCTTATGTAGCTAGCCACATCTTTAAGCAAATAGTAATTATTGTGAAACATTCGGCTTTAACTACGTGTACTGTTACGTGAAATGGGCATCATTCTCTTGACTGTGTTGCATAATTCAGTTCATATGAACTTCGTATGAATGAAATTTCAAAGCAGAGATTTAAAGACTAACAACAATCATTTTCCTTTTATATTTTTCATCAAGTTTAGGGGAAATGAAAGTGCAACATTTTCCCCCCTTTATTCATCACATACGTTTTGTACAAGTTAGGATTTATTACAAGTGCCAGTCCGACATCAACCCATGATGAGATGTTTTCAGCTGGTGACAGGTCTGGAAAATGCGATGAGCAGGGCAACAGGTAATAGTTGAACGCCTTCTGTAGCGAGATACTACAAGACAAACAAGCAATACGCTGCCTTCCGTTAGCCTACTGAAATACTGTATAACGTCACGGAAATCTTGAAGGTTGAATTCAGCCCCTGGTCTTAATACGTCAAAAATGTAGCTGCTGTGGTCCGACTAAGCGAACCAAAGGCGACCGTATTGTGTACCCAAGCGCATTCCATATCATCTGCTGACCCTATGTGACGATAATGTATGCAATGTGACAACGTTAGTTTTAGTCGGAGCCTCCATACATGGAATCACAATCGTGATGTGCGTGAAAGCGGGACTCGTCTTAAAAGATGCCGTGGCGCCTCTCCCAAACCTGGAGCTGTCTCTGGCTGCTAGGATATATTTATGCGCAGTATCCAATGTACCCATCGTTACCAAATATCAGTAAGTTCTTTCATATTTTCTTGGTAAACCAGTCTTACCAAATGGGGTCACGCCACTACTCTGCAGTTCTGTATTTCTCCCGTAGATCAATTCGAAGATGTCTCAATAAAGGTGAAACGCGTCATTGGGAAATAATAATAAATTAGTTCCGCAACCAAGACTACTTGTTCCTTCATATCACACATACTTGTTACTATACCAACCAAACAATCAGCTGCAAAAAGTTATTTCGATGAGTATCGTTTTCATTGACTGAGAAAAGCTTGTTTCAGGAAGAATAGCAAATATTTTAGAAGATACTAGTATTGACTAACTCAAATAAAACATTGTATGTAACATACAACCAGTTTTTATTGGTTAATGAGATACAGCTGTTTACAGATATATGTTTCCATTTTACTTTTTGGTGCTTCTGTTGCTGTGTATTTATTTTTCGATTGTCATTTTTACTTTCAAATACGACTTTGGAAGTTGTGCTTCAATTTACACAATTCTATTCTTCAACTCTAACTGTGAGTCTGATTCGTTGGTAAGTTCTATTGTATGGTTTAAGCGTGCCGTACGTATCTAGAAACGCTTAATATACCGATACAGAGTCTATTTGTGTGACTCGTAATGCAAACGCTGCTGCTACTTATAGCGAATACAACCTCCTAAACGTAGGGTATCAGATTCAACAGCATTTGTAAGTGTTTTCACGAAACTTCGTGAGACAGATATTATGCCAAGCAGTCGCATCTTACTTAAGCGTGCACTTGAATAGATTGTTCAGTTGCCAGAATGATCTCCTTTCACAAGCGCACTCACAATCACCACATGCACCGGTGTTCCACGCAAAAAATGGTGAGCATTACGTATGTACGGGCTCTGTTCACTTTATTTACAGCAAAATTCAAAAGTTTCGAGAAGGAGATGAAGGTAGACGATTGGAATATTGTCCCAGGCTAATTGGTAATCGCCGATTAATTTCCTGAACACAGTTTGCCGATGAAGCCAATTTCACTCCTGACAGTATCAGATAAGCCCTTAACACCAATTTGTGTTCCGACGAAAGCCCACAGGCCTTTCTGGAGACACATTTGAAGAACTCTTCTCTGTACATGTATTTTTCTCTAGGTTCCGAAAGCTTCTCGCTAAATGGCAACAACAGACAGAAGTGGTACACACACAGTCGACCAAAAGTGTTACACACACACACGGTCCAATGTTCAGAAGTGTGAATTACCTTTGTGGGACATATGTGCCACATCGAACACGAAATGGTGAATTGTTGTCAGAGTGTGTAAGCTAACGTCAGTGAAGTTCTGAATATTCATTTCCGAGCATTGTTCTCTTGCTACACATTATCCTGTTGACGATTCTCTACCAATTCTACGAATTTATCGCCTTGTGTTAACCACGGAAATGCGTGCTGCATCGTACTGGCTTTTCCACAAAGTACTGGTCAAATTACAGCTTTCCAGTATGTTTGACTCTTGTCTGGTGACAGTGAGTACGTAATAAAGGGCACATACATCTCATTAGAGTCAGTCCGCCGAATTCCAGCAATTCCCGGCGGTGGCCATTTTGGCAGAGGACGTGACTGGGAACTTAACCCTTTTATGAAGTCCTCTTTCCGCATTCTCACTAATTTCCTTTCCTTTTTCACTTCTGCTCTGCCCGAGCCCGTAATTAAATGTGTCGCTGGGAATTAATTCCTCCGCTTCCTCTGACGTTCCCTCCGCCATCGCAAAGAGAGTGTGACACTGCGTGCCACCTGTGTTCAGCAAACGAGCACATTACGCCACACAGCTGGAGATTTGAGAGCAGAAACGGAGCGAGTATACGAGTCTTATGTATACTTATGCATACTTCACAAATCAAGGCGGCGTTGTAAGTCTCCTTTCGCTCTGGCGACTTCGTCGCGGTGATTCAGCTGCACAATTCAGCCGCTGAAATGCGCAAAAATAAAGCGCTTTCGAAGCTAGCTACGAATTTCGTTCTGAAGAGGAACTGTCGGTTTTAGCTTTGTAAAGTAACGGAAAATACAGAGGCTAGCAACATAAACAAAAGTATTGGATTCACCTATCAACATAGCAATCACACAGCCAACATCTGCAAATAAATTTTTGGTACATTTATCTAGGTTTCGACACCTCTAAGGATGCCGTCATCAGAGTGAAATTTCAAGAAAACGTAAAGTTAGATTGCTAGAAGGCAATGGTCAGAAGATATGCTCAAGTCAAGAAATAAAATAAAACACGTTCCAGGCTTTGGCACGTATGCCTGGCAACAAACAATATAAGACAGTTTCTCAAAATTTCGTTCTGATGAAGAGATGCTTAGAGGTGTCGAAACCTAGGCCAATGTACCAAAAGGTTACGCTACTAGCCATTAAAATTGCTACACCAAGAAGAAATGCTCATAATAAACGGGTATTCATTAGGCAAATATATTATACTAGAAGTGACATCGATTACATTTTCACGCAGTTTGGGTGCATAGATCCTGAGAAATCAGTACCCAGAACAACCACCTCTGGTCGTAATAACGGCCTTGATACGCCTGGGCATTGAGTCAAACAGAGCTTGGATGGCGTGTACAGGTACAGCTGCCAATGCAGCTTCAACACGATACCACAGTTCAAGGGTAGTGACTAGCGTATTGTGACGAGCCAGTTGCTCCCCACAATTTTCAACTGGTGAGAGATCTGGAGAATGTGCTGGCCAGGGCAGCAGTCGAACATTTTCTGTATCCAAACCTGCAACATGCGGTCGTGCATTATCCTGCTGAAATGTAGGGTCTCGCAGGGCTCCAATGAAGGGTAGAGCCGCGCGGGATCAGCCGAGCGGTCAGGGGCGCTGCAGTCCTGGACTCTGTGGCTGGTCCCGGGGGAGGTTCGAGTCCTCCCTCGGACATGGGTGTGTGTGTCTGTACTGAGGATAATTTAGGTTCAGAAATGTGTAAGCTTAGGGACTGATGACCTTAGCAGTTAAGTCCCATTAGATTTCACACACATTTCAACTTTTTTTTTTTTGGGGGGGGGGGGGGGGGGGTAGAGCCACAGGTCGTAACACATCTGAAATGTAGCGTCCACTGTTCAAAGTGCCGTCAATGCGAACAAGAGGTGACAGAGACGTCGTGTAACCAATGGCACCCCATACCATCACGATGGGTGATAAGCCAGTATGGCGATGACGAACACACGATTCCAACGTGCGTTCACCGCGATGTCTCCAAACACGGATGCGACCATCATGATGCTGTAAACAGAACCTGGATTCATCCGAAAAATGACGTTTTGCCATTCGTGCACCGAGGATCGCAGGCGCTCCTGTCTGTGATGCAGCGTCATGGGTACCCCCAGCCATGGTCCATGCTGCTGCGAACGTCGTCGAACTGTTCGTGCAGATGGTTGTTGTCTTGCTGACGTAAACATCTTTTGACTCAGGAATCTAGACGTGGCTGCACGATCCGTTACAGCCATGCGGATAAGATGCCTGTCATCTCGAATGCTAGTGATACGAGGCCGTTGGGATCCACCATGGCGTTCCGTATTACCCTCCTGAACCCACCGATTACATATTCTGCTAACAGTCATTGGATCTCGACCAACGCGAGGAGCAATGTCGCGATGCGATAAATCGCAATCACGATAGGCTACAATCCGACGTTTATCAAACGTGATGGTACGCATTTCTTGTCCTTACACGAGGCATCACAACAACGTTTCACCAGGCAGCGCCGGTCAACTGCTGTTTGTGTATGAGAAATCGGTTGGAAACTTTCCTCATGTCAGCACGTTGTAGGTGTCGCCACCGGCGCCAACCTTCTTTGAATGCTCTGAAAAGCTAATCATTTGTATATCACAGCATCTTCTTCCTGTCGGTTAAATTTCGCGTCTGTAGCACGTCACCTTCGTAGTGTAGCAATTTCAATGGCCAGTAGTGTATTTGAAGTCTGAGAGGGGGGTTACGAGAAGTGGGCACCATAAGATCCAGAGGAAGATCCCAGCAGAGGGGTCGAAACGTAGATCATATTAGTAGTAATATGACGCGGCCTAATAACCCAGAAAATTTTAACTTCAGTTAGGAAGATGCTTGCAAATTAAGTGCAATAGAAAAATAAGAAATGAGGAGATCTGTGAGGACAGAAATATGAGGAGTGTTCAGAAGAAAAGGTATGAGACAACACTGTTCCTGTAAGCGAAGTCTTTGTTCAGAAATGATCACTAGAGGCCCGAGAACAACTCTGCCAGTATTTCACGAGTCGAAGGATTGCCTCTTGCCGGAATTTCTGTTTAAGTTGAAGCGCTTCCCTCTTCTCTTTGAGAATAAAGGTGGTGTGAATCACCTTCTCTGCTAAGGGCACAGCTTTGAATTTCTACGGGGTGATGACACATGCTCGCAAGAACGCAGGACACTACACTCGTGTCCCTAGACGTGCCGTATGAAAGTTTCAGCCGATTTGCTTATTAGGACGTTTCGTACCTTTCAATTTTAACTCCCGTTGTATATCCAAAAGCGCAAAAAGAAGAAGGTATATGATGATCGGACTTATGTTAAGATCTTTCA
The DNA here is from genome assembly GCF_023897955.1 of Schistocerca gregaria. Taxonomy (NCBI): domain Eukaryota; kingdom Metazoa; phylum Arthropoda; class Insecta; order Orthoptera; family Acrididae; genus Schistocerca; species Schistocerca gregaria. The sequence continues at coordinate 182,338,144 of NC_064929.1, read as the reverse complement.
TGACATTAAAGGCAACCGCGGAGGGAAATATGGGAAGATAGGTTTTAGAGTATGCAATGTGAACATTAATAAAACTGACGAACTGCAGGGATGGATTCCTGATTAGAAATGGAGCAAAAATGGTGCTATGAATGTGTATGTGGAAATTGACAGTGTGCGTGCAACAGCACAAACACAGTACTGAGCTGCACCGCATTGCCGGCCGGAGTGGCCGAGCGGTTCTAGGCGCTACAGTCTGGAACCGCACGACCCCTACGATCGCAGGTTCGAATTCTGTCTCGGGCATGGATGTGTGTGATGTCCTTAGGTTAGTTAGGTTTAAGTAGTTCTAAGTTCTAGGGGACTGATGACCTCAGAAGTTTAAGTCCCATAGTGCTCAGAACCACTTGAACCATTTTTTTCATTGTTGAGCGCCATCTACAGTGGCAACGATACATTTCGGGACACATGTTCATAGGAACTGTTTCCCTCCATTTTCAGTCAGGAATCCATCCCTATCGTTCGTCGGTTTTATTAATGTTCGCTCTGTTTAGAACAGACAACTCAGGACGTCGAGTGTTACTGATACCCCGAGATGGAGAAGTTTGTCTGAGTATAGTCCCGTGGACCCGTGGTCTTCGGCGGTTTGTTACAGACTCATAATGTAAATGTGATTATTGCAATTTGTTATCTCAGTTACCTTTGGATCTGTGAGAATCAAAATGCCTCCTTGCCTCAGACAAAAATCTGAGGCGGTACCGGAAAACGAACCCGTGAATTTTCATAACGTCGGCGGCCCCCTAGGTGTGCCAAAACCGAGATTCACCCTTTTCCACTGTCGACATCATTAATAACTCCAACATAAGACTGAACTCAACAAGATCATCTACACTCAGTTGATACTGCGTGACATGAAACGATTGCGAGTGTGCTTGGTTCAACAGAAAACTTGAAATTTCCACATGAGACATATCAGCTCGAAATTATAATAACTTTAAAGATGTTGTACTAATTGTATAATAATTGTCTCCGGTGGTTGGTGGTCTTCAGTCCTGAGACTGGTTTGATGCAGCTCTCCATGATACTCTATCCTGTGCAAGGTGCGTCATCTCCCAGTACGTACCGCAGGCTACATCCTTCTGAATCTGCTTAGTGTATTCATCTCTTGGGCTCCCTCTACGATTTGTACCCTCTACGCTACCCTCCAATACTAAATTGGCGATCCCTTTTGCCCCAGAAAATGTCCTACCAACCGATCCCTTCTTATAGTCAAGGTGTGCCACAAACTCCTCTTCTCCCCAATTCTATTCAATATCTCCTCATTAGTTATGTGATCTACCCATCTAATCTTCAGCATTCTTTTGTAGCACTACTTTCGAAAGCTTCTATTCTCTTCTTGTCCGAAATATTTATCGTCCATGTTTCACTTCCATACATGGCTACACTCCATACAAATACTCTCAGAAACCACTTTCTGACACTTAAATCTATGCTCGATGTTAACAAATTTCTCTTCTTCAGAAACGCTTTCCTTGCCATTGCCAGTCTACATTTTATATCCTCTCTACTTCGACAATCATCAGTTATTTTGCTCCCCAAATAGCAAAACTCCTTTACTACTTTAAGTGTCTCATTTCCTAATCTAACTCCCTCAGCATCACTCGACTTAATTCGACTACATTCCATTATCCTCGATTTGCTTATGTTGATGTTCATCTTATATCCTCCTTTCAAGACACTGTCCATTCCGTTCAACTGCTCTTCCAAGTCCTTTGCTGTCTCTGACAGAATTACAATGTCATCGGCGAACCTCAAAGTTTTTATTTCTTCTCCATGGATTGTAATAGCTACTCCGAAATTTTCTTTTGTTTCCTTTATTGCTTGCTCAATATACAGATTGAATAACATCGGTGAGAGGCTACAACCCTGTCTCACTCTCTTCCCCCGCTCTCTCCGGTATTGTATGTTAATGTACCAGCATTAGCTATTAGTTGCAATATACGATGTAATCACTGAAAGGTAAAGTACGTGTGTGTGTGTTTGAAAGACGAGCTTTTGTTTGATATCACATTTTCTGTAGGTAGCGACCTACAGTGTCGTTTGGTGTCCGGATTGTTTTCTTATGGGACACTGTTTACCCAGTGCCATCAGTTTGCAGTTATGATTTGAACGGACAACATTGACGAGATACTTAATATCATCTATGTCATCGTATGTCTAAAAGTTTAATTGTTAACATTGCCTACATAAATGTTATCCTGTGCAGTACAGTCATTTTGAAGCTGAGCAGTGGCCGAAATATGTGAGGAAATCAGCAGAATATTTGTAGTCCAGACAACATAAAATGAAACTATACAGGTTGATTTTTTTCCACCGTGTACAAACTCTGGGGACCGATCGATGAGAGGACACGGAACAAAAAAGATGTAATTGACTTACGTTGGTTATGGTAGGAGAGGATGCTAGGGCATGAGGAAGAGTACCATACTCTTGGAGGAAACGATGCATACGGCAAATGAGACTGCAAGGTACAGCGAGTATTAGACCGCAGTCTCTGTAACAATCCATGACTGAATAAATGGTCTCTAGCATGGAAACCTTGCATTTCCGGACATAAGTTTATTAGACCATGTTGTTCCGTATCATGTCATCGATGAATCCCTAGAGGTGGTGCACAGTGGAAAAAAACCGTCCTTTATAAGACCCATATAAGATACAACTGATTAAAATTATTTAAGGTACAACTGTAACAGTTCTCGAAGGAACAGTGCCATTATGCCAAATGCTATAGAATTTTGCCAGTTAATCATCTGAAGATATCCTTAGCCCAAAATGTCATGCAACAGAACAACTTACCTCCACAGGAAAGAATCGCATTTTGAAGTTGAGAAATCGAGTTACACATAGGGAACAGCAGTAACTTACCTGCAACAAAAGAAAAAAAAAAGTGCGTTAATAGCGGCGTCTGAACAGCACACACACACACACACACACACACACACACACACACACACACACACACACACAAATTTGGCCCTTTGTGTCCCATTTTCTAAACAAGTTGTGAACAGTGACAGTTGGTTTTACTCTCAGGTCTATATACACGAACATCACTGTTCTTTTCAAATTCTGAAGGTTGTCGAGGTCGTACTTCATAAGACTGTATGCTTAAGTGTGTTGTGAAGCTGTTGTCACTGCAGCTGTTTGCAGTAGGTTCAATGAAGTGCACCACTTACTGCCCCTACTTACGAGCCCTCGGGGTGTGAAAATTTAGAATTGCGCCACAATATTATTTCAAATGACATTAACAAATTGTGATATGATATGTAAGCTAACTTTCCGACATTTTGACCACTACATTCCAAGATTGCTTGGATACATAGAATTCCTAAAACGTAAAAAAAGAAATGATGCATGATTACCAGTTCCAGTCCTTGTCATGATGTCGAGTTAAAATTTTGAACATTTCTAGAATTCTGCGTGGTGTCTGTTTGTTCTACATTCCTGGAAATTGAAATAAGAACACCGTGAATTCATTGTCCCAGGAAGCGGAAACTTTATTGACACATTCCTGGGGTCAGATACATCACATGATCACACTGACAGAACCACAGGTACATAGACACAGGCAACAGAGCATGCACAATGTCGGCACTAGTACAGTGTATATCCACCTTTCGCAGCAATGCAGGCTGCTATTCTCCCATGGAGACGATCGTAGAGATGCTGGATGTAGTCCTGTGGAACGGCTTGCCATGCCATTTCCACCTGGCGCCTCAGTTGGACCAGCGTTCGTGCTGGACGAGCAGACCGCGTGAGACGACGCTTCATCCAGTCCCAAACATGCTCAATGGGGGACAGATCCGGAGATCTTGCTGGCCAGGGTAGTTGACTTACACTTTCTAGAGCACGTTGGGCGGCACGGGATACATGCGGACGTGCATTGTCCTGTTGGAACAGCAAGTTCCCTTGCCGGTCTAGGAATGGTAGAACGATGGGTTCGATGACGGTTTGGATGTACCGTGCCCTATTCAGTGTCCTCTCGAAGATCACCAGAGGTGTACGGCCAGTGTAGGAGATCGCTCCCCACACCATGATGCCGCGTGTTAGCCCTGTGTGCCTCGCTCGTATGCAGTTCTGATTGTGGCGCTCACCTGCACGGCGCCAAACACGCATACGACCATCATTGGCACCAAGGCAGAAGCGATTCTCATCGCTGAAGACGACACGTCTCCATTCGTCCCTCCATTCACGCCTGTCGCGACACCACTGGAGGCGGGCTGCACGATGTTGGGGCGTGAGCGGAAGACGGCCTAACGGTGTGCGGGACCGTAGCCCAGCTTCATGGAGACGGTTGCGAATGGTCCTCGCCGATACCCCAGGGGAAACATGTGTCCCTAATTTGCTGGGAAGTGGCGGTGCCGTCCCCTACGGCACTGCGTAGGATCCTACGGTCTTGGCGTGCATCCGTGCGTCGCTGCGGTCCGGTCCCAGGTCGACGGGCACGTGCACCTTCCGCCGACCACTGGCGACAACATCGATGTACTGTGGAGACCTCACGCCCAACGTGTTGAGCAATTCGGCGGTACGTCCACCCGGCCTCCCGCATGCCCACTATACGCCCTCGCTCAAAGTCCGTCAACTGCACATACGGTTCACGTCCACGCTGTCGCGGCATGCTACCAGTGTTAAAGACTGCGATGGAGCTCCGTATGCCACGGCAAACTGGCTGACACTGACGGCGGCGGTGCACAAATGCTGCGCAGCTAGCGCTATTCGACGGCCAACACCGCGGTTCCTGGTGTGTCCGCTGTGCCGTGCGTGTGATCATTGCTTGTACAGCCCTCTCGCAGTGTCCGGAGCAAGTATGGTGGGTCTGACACACCGGTGTCAATGTGTTCTTTTTTCCATTTCCAGGAGTGTATATCGTGTCTCCCTACCACTTTCGCGCAACCACGCTCTGAGCGTGTTTTTTAGGGAATTGACTAGTTTGAACCTGGGACCTGTTGCTGGTAAGGAGACGCCAGACCACACATGACATGTAGAATTCAGAACAGTTCAGTAAGACTAGCGATGATCTAACCAAATACTTAATGATTTGAGCGTCAGCTCCACTGCACTCCATGTAAAAGAATCTTAATACTAACTAAATTTTGTGTAAGGGGTTCAAGGCTTTCCTATTTTTAGTTATCTGGTAAAATAACGTCGAAAAAGCAGTTAAGTTTACCATTGGAAATTTTATTCTACTCACAAAACATTGTTTATAAATTGCACTATTGATAAAAGGAAATGTTTCAATACAGGATGGTAAAAACCAACTGCGTTCAACAAAAATGTGAACGAATATTCCGTGAGTGGGTTTCCAAGTTCTACAATGGATCGAAGGATGACCTATGCCATATCACATCTATAATCTAGGTTTAAATTAAGTTTCACAAGAGAGAAAACTATAAAAATGGTCTACAGTGACCCTCAATTATCTCTAATTACTTGTCGTAAATTACAGTGGCTGATGTGGCTTCTCAATAACTATATAACAGAAAAATCATCGCGTTTCAGATTTTAACTTCAAGTAGAAAATGTGAATACCACGAAGTTTAATTGACAATCGACTCTAGTATTACGTAAAAAGGGGATGTAACAGATGAGACTTCTGCAGGTCTGAGTGAAGCCTCATGCGGCATCGCGTGCGTTCATTACCTTGTTGGTGGTTAGGCAGCGTCAGGGAGCGGCGGGTGGCGCAGTTCCACACATCTCGCCGTCTCGGTAACAACTCTCTCGAACTTCTTCTTACTACAATTTACCGAAGATGGTTTAAGAAAACGGTATCTGGCTGTGTTTTCAACTGATCAATCTGGGTCTCAATGTTAACCTTAAGCTCTGCCTACAATAATTCTGCCTATCCATTGAGAAACGGTATACTTTTCGTGGTGGGGCAATGTTTCTTCAATGTTTGCTACGTAACAATATAGTCTCACGCTAAAACTTACAGCTGGTGTGGCCCTTTTAGTGTTATCGTATACTCTATACTGTTCTTCTGGAGGTCTGTATCTTTTAACATGGGCTGGGGGGTGGACCTCCCAGCGATTGGGCGGCGATGTGGGTGGTGTCCCTTACCGTAGGGCCTTCTACCCTACACGGCTTTGCTCTTGGCGTCTGTTCTCGTTTCTCCCCTCGGAACTCCGTCTGTTTCACGGTGGGAAGGTATGACATGCATTTAGTCTGACTGCAGCTGTAGGAATCGACAGGCATGAAAAGGGAGCAGTCGTCGAGAAGGGACTGAGACAGGGTTGTAGCTCATCCCCGTCGTTATTCTAGCAGTACAATGAGCAAGCAATAAGTCTGGAAAGGGAATTAAAGTTCAGGAACAGCACATCAAAACTCTGTGGCTGTCGATAGCGTTACAGGCCTAATACCATCATACAGGGTAAAGCTCTTCGAATATCAAGTGAACGAAACGGGTAGTGTCTTAAGAAAGAATTGTAACACGAACATCAAGAAAAGTAAAACGATGTTAACAGAATGTTTCCGAATTACATGAGGTGATAGTGAAGGGATTCGATTCAGAAGGGAGACACTACAATGAAATGAAAAAAATCGTGCGATACGTCGTAATATCATGTCGGACCTCCGTTTTTCCTCTCTTGTGGAGCAAGTCGACGTGGCGTGGACTCAACAAGCCCCTTGCAGTGATATTGAGCCATGCTGCCACTATATTCGCCGGTAATTGCAGGAGCAGAATTTTGTGCAGGAACTCACTTCTCGATTACGTTCTATAAATTTTCAGTGGGATTTATGTCGGGCTACCTGGGTGCCCAAATCAACCGCCCGAACTTAACCACAATGTTCTTCCAAACAAACAGTGTTCAACTGTGGTCCGGTGACATGATGGGTTGACATCCATACAAATTCCATCGTTGTTTGGGAACATAAAATCCATGAATGGCTGTAAATGGTCTCCAAGTATCACAACACAACTATTTGCAGTAACTCATTGGTTCAATTGGGCAAGAGGACACAGTTCATTCCTTGCGAACACAGCCCACACCACTATGGAGCCGACACCAGCTTGCACAGTGCATTGATGGCAACTTGGGTCCATGGCTTCGTGGGGTCTTCGTTGCAGTCGAACTCTACCATCAGCTAATTCAGCTAAAATGTGGACTCGTATGACCAGGCTACAATTTTCCTGTCGTCTGGGGTCCAGCCGATATGGCCATGAGCGCAGGACAGGCACTGCAGGTGATGTGGTGCTGTTAGCAAAGGCACTCGCGTCGGCCGTCTGCTTTTACAGCCCATTAACCCCAGCTTTCGCTGCACTGTACTAACGGATACGTCCGACTTAGGCCCACACTAATTTCTGCTGTTATTTCACGGCGTGTTGCTTGTCTGTTAGCACTGACAGATCCAAACAAACGTTGCCATCGGTCTTTAAGGGGAGGCTATCGGCCACTGCGCTGGCGACAGGTAATGCGTGCCGGCCGCGGTGGCCGTGCGTTTCTGGCGCTGCAGTCCGGAACCACGGGGCTGCTACGGTCGCAGGTTCGAATCCTGCCTCGGGCATGGGTGTGTGTGATGTCCTTAGGTTAGTTAGGTTTAAGTAGTTCTAAGTTCTAGGGGACTTATGACCTAAGATGTTGAGTCCCATAGTGCTCAGAGACATTTAGGTAATGCGTGAATTTTGGTATTCTAGACACACACTTTAGAATGAGGATCTCGAATACTGCACGATTTTCGAAATGGAATATCCCACGCCTCTGGCTCCAACCCATTCCACGTTCAGTCTCTTAATTCCTATCAAGCGGCTATAATCACTTGGGAAACATTTTCACTGCCCTTTCACACTTTGTGTATGCGACACTACCATCCTCTATATGTGTGCATATCGCTATTCAATGATTTTTGTCACCTAAGTGTTGTTGTTGTTGTGGTCTTCAGTCCTGAAACTGGTTTGATGCAGCTCTCCATGCTACTCTGTCCTGTGCAAGCTTCTTCATCTCCCAGTACCTACTGCAACCTACATCCTTCTAAATCTGCTTAGTGTAGTCATCTCTTGGTCTCCCTCTACGATTTTTACCCTCCACACTGCCCTCCAATACTAAATTGGTGAACCCTTGATGCCTCAGAACATGTCCTACCAACCGATCCCTTCTTCTGGTCAAGTTGTGCCACAAACTTCTCTTCTCCCCAATCCGATTCAATACTTCCTCATTAGTTATGTGATCTACCCATCTAATCTTCTTGTCCAAACTATTTATCGTCCATGTTTGACTTCCATACATGGCTACACTCCATACAAATACTTTCAGAAATGACTTCCTGACACTTAAATCTATCCTCGATGTTAACAAATATCTCTTCTTCAGAAACGCTTTCCTTGTCATTGCCAGTCTACATTTTATATCCTCTCTACTTCGACCATCATCAGTTATTTTGCTCCCCAAATGACTAAACTCCTTTACTACTTTAAGTGTCTCACTTCCTAATCTAATTCCCTCAGCATCACCCGACTTAATACGACTACATTCCATTATCCTCGTTTTGCTTTTGGTGATGTTCATCTTATATACTCCTCTCAAGACACTGTCCATTCCATTCAACTGCTCTTCCAACTCCTTTGCTGTCTCTGACAGAATTACGATGCCATCGGCGAACCTCAAAGTTTTCATTTCTTCTCCATGGACTTTAATACCTACTCCGAATTTGTCTTCTGTTTCCTTCACTGCTTACTCAATATACAGATTGAATAACATCGGGGATAGACTACAGCCCTGTCTCACTCCCTTCCCAACCACTGCTTCCCTTTCATGTCCCTCGACTCTTATAATTGCCATCTGGTTTCTGTACAAATTGTAAATAGCCTTTCGCTCCCTGTATTTTACCCCTGCCACCTTCAGAATTTGAAAGAGAGTATTCCAGTCAACATTGTCAAAAGCTTTCTCTAGGCATACAAATGCTAGAAACGTAGGTTTGCCCTTCCTTAATCTAGCTTCTAAGATAAGTCGTAGGGTCAGTATTGCCTCACGTGTTCCAACATTTCTACGGAATCCAAACTGATCTTCCCAGAGGTCGGCTTCTACTAGTTTTTCCATTCGTTTGTAAAGAACTCGCGTTAGTATTTTGCAGCTGTGACTTATTAAACTGATAGTTCGGTAATTTTCACATCTGTCAACACCTGCTTTCTTTGGGATTGTAATTATTATATTCTTCTTGAAGTCTGAGGGTATTTAGCCTGTCTCATACATCTTGCTCACCAGATGGCAGAGTTTTGTCAGGACTGGCTCTCCCAAGGCCGTCAGTAGTTCCAATGGATTGTTGTCTACTCCAGGGGCCTTGTTTCGACTCAGGTCTTTCAGTGCTCTGTCAAACTCTTCACGCAGTATCGTATCTCCCATTTCGTCTTCATCTACATCCTCTTCCATTTCCATAATATTGTTCTTAAGTACATCGCCCTTGTATAGACCCTCTATATACTCCTTCCACCTTTCTGCTTTCCCTTCTTTGGTTAGAACTGGGTTTCCATCTCAGCTCTTGATGTTCATACAAGTGGTCCTCTTTTCTCCAAAGGTCTCTTTAATTTTCCTGTAGGCAGTATCTATCTTACCCCTAGTGAGATAAGCCTCTACATCCTTACATTTGTCGTCTAGCCATCCCTGCTTAGCCATTTTGCACTTCCTATCGATGTCATTTTTGAGACGTTTGTATTCATTTTTGCCTGCTTCATGTACCGCATTTTTATATTTTCTCCTTTCATCAATTAAATTCAATATTTCTTCTGTTACCCAAGGATTTCTACTAGCCCTCGTCTTTTTACCTTCTTGATCCTCTGCTGTCTTCACTGCTTCATCCCTCAAAGCTACCCATTCTTCTTCTATTATATTCCTTTCCCCCATTCCTGTCAATTGCTCACCTAAGTATAAGTAAATAAAGTAGTACACACATCAAAAAAAGTTTTGCAAAGCCTCGGTTCCGAGAGTTCCGGAACCTGTACAGAAAACTGGAATGGAGATCAACATAAACATCATTTCCGCCCTTTTTATTGCTCATTGAAGCCACACACTGCATGTTGTACCACCACACAGCGAGACCTTCAGAGGTGGTGGTCCAGATTGCTGTATATACTGGTACCTCTAATACCCAGTAACACGTCCTTTTGCATTGATCCATGCCTGTATTAGTCGTGGCATACTATCCACAAGTTCATTGAGGCACTGTTGGTCAAGACTGTCCCACCCCTCAACGGCCATTCCACGTTTTTATTTATTTAGCGTATGGCATCTAGAGAGTAAAACTGCAGACATACTATTAATTAATATACTAAACGAATTACAAATATATTATTAAATGATTGATTGCAAACAAAAATATGCGAAAGATTAGGGAGACAGCCACTGCAGCTATTACAAGTCCACATCTAAGTAGGTCACCCACTGAACAGCACTTGGAGTAGCGTTCATGATTTCCGTCCATTCTCCTTTTGTTCTTGTGCACCACAGTCGCGTCGTGGGCCATTAGTGAATTTACATCTGTGTATAGTGGCCTCACACCGGCCGTGGTTAGTCCTCGCACGATTAAGTCTGCACCAAGTTCTTCTGGGCATCGGCATTCCATCCACCGGTATCGAAGAATCAAATTCAGTGATGAGAGGATGGTGATTATTCAGCGACCAGTATTGCCTCCATTCTTTGCTATGTCGTACCTTTCTGGGAATTTGAGGACTTCGTCTTCCCATATAGGTTTCCTGGATTTTAGGCAGGTAGTTGGTAGATGGTCGAATATTTTTCGGATAGGTATACCTTCAGAGACAGAGTGGTCATTAATTTTCTTCCATTCTAGGATAGGTGCTTGTTGCCTTCTGAGGCAGGGAGGAGCTATATTGCAAAGGGCATGAAGCCAGGGAAGTGAAGTTGATTGCAGGGTTCCTGAGACAATCGTCATGGTGGTATTAAGCTGGACGTCTATTTTCTTCGAGTCTGTGCTCTTGTACCAGACTGGGGCGCAGTATTCTGCCTCCGAGTGAACAAGATATTGTGCTGCGATTCCACGTAGATCCCTCAGAGTGGTTGGTGGGTCACGTCGTCCATAAACAGCCCTTTTCAATCTATGCCCGGCATGTTCGATAGGGTTTCCTCTCTGGAGAACGTGCTCTAGTAGTACGATGTCGTTGTCCTGAAGGAAGTCGTTGACAAGATATGCACGACGGGAGGAAGACGAATGCCTCGCCAATACGCTGCCGATGTGGTTGCACTATCAGTCGGAGGATGGCATTCACATATCGTGCAGTCGCCTTCCATGACCACCAGCATCGTAAGTCGGCCCTACATATTGCCACCCAAAACAGCAGGGAACCTCCACCATGCCGCACTCACTGGACGCTGGACAGCGTGCCTAAGGACGCTGGACAGCCTGACCGGGTTGCCTCCAAACACGTCTCCGTCGATTGTCTGGTGGAAGAGACCGTGATGCCAATCCTGAGCGGTCCGTTCGGCAAGTTGTTGAGCCCACCTGTAACGCGCAGCATGGTGTCGCATTTGCAAAGATGGTCCAAGTCATGGACGTAGGGGAATGAAGTTGCGCATCATGCAGCCCATTGCGCACAGTTTGAGTCGTAACTCGAAGTCCTCTGGCTGCAGGAAATGCATTACTGAACATGGTGGCGTTGCTGTCAGGGTTCCTCCGAGCTATAATTCGTAGGTAGTGATCATCCACTGCAGTAGTAGCCCTTGGTCGGCCTGAGCGAGGTATGCCATCGACAGCTGCTGTCTCTCTTTATCTCCTCCATGTCCGAACACTATCGCTATGGTTCACTCCGAAACGCCTGGACACTTCCCTTCCTGGAACAAAGTAACAATGCGGACGCAATCGAACCGCGGTATTGACCGTCTAGGCATGTTTAAACTACAGACAATACGAACCGTGTACCACCTTCCTGGTGGAATAACTGGCACTGATCGGCTGTCGGATCCTCTCCGTCTAATAAGCGTTGGTCGTGCTTTCTTGTTCACATCTCGGGGGGGGGGGGGGGGGGAGGGGGGTTAGTGACATCTCTAAGCAATCAAAGGACCTGTGTCAACGTCTATCTTCAGGAGACGTAAAAAAATTTTTGAGGTGTGTATGTGAGGAGTTTGGTATTGGGACGGTCGCTATCAGGTATTCAGCTTTGCCTGTATTTGCAGGGACGGCTGTGTTGGTTCTTATCGTGGCAGCGCGACGCTTCCGTTCCACCTGCCGACGCTGTGACGGCCCCATTCGAGGCGTCAGTGGTAGCGCTGGTGCGCCCGACACTGTGTTTTCCATATTTTCGGTAGCAGAGCTGAGAGTGCAGTACAGAGCTGGAAGCTCTGCATCACGTCGCCACCCACCCCCGCACTACCTCCCCCTCCCTCGAAACAGGGTGGTGCGGCGTCAGCCCGTCCGCCCACACACACACACACACACACACACACACACACACACACACACACACACACACCGTCCGCTCTCTCATACTGCGTGATAGATAGTCCACATGGCGCGGCGGGGGTCTCAGTTTCCGGTACGTTGGCAAGCCTGACAGCTCCCGGCGGATGGCCGAGAAGCCGCGGACACATACACACACACACACACACACACACACACACACACACACACACAGTGTTAGCATCGCCGGAGTGTACGAACAAGTGAACGCACTACGGGGAATGATATCATAGGTAGAAAGCTAGAATTTTTTTCTTCCCAAAAAGCGAGTCGTTCCTAAAGGACATTAGAAAAAAAAATGCTGAGGTCTTTTACTCTTGACGCCGTAGTAACTTTAATTTTGTATTACACGAGTCATATTGCACAAATCTCGCAGAACACAGGAGCAATCATTCAAATTTCAGTTTTGATTTACGTTGCTAAAAATGTTCCGCTGCCGGTATCGAATTTACTCATTCATCTTCAGACGATTTACATTCCTTCATCAAAACGCAGGGAAGTTGGTTTAAATATGAGCTGTCGCGAAATGGCCACCAGTAACATTTGTTTTTACTATCTTACCCGAACGAATGACGCTCTTATTTTTATTCATGTTTCCACGTACACTTACTTCTCTCTCTATTACTATTCAAACTAGTTGAGCAACAAAACAATATATGTAAACACACCAAGTGTTTTGATTCGTTTGTTTGAGATGAAAACAAGTATTCCTAAAAAGTAGTATACTATAGTTCAATTCTTTTATCGTGGCGGATCGCGCATGCCCGCCCAGAACCAGCGCCATTGTATAGTATACTTTACAAACTTAACGTTTAGGGGGGGAGTGCGAAGTTTATGAAGTAACGCCACCACGGCCGCATTAACCCTTTCGCTGCTTCAGAGACGTGCTCCCCGCATTCCGCGCTATGCGCGATTTTGTCATCACTGCACTGCTCGCCTGTGCAGACACATGGTGTTCCGACTGTTTTGACACACTTATCATTCGATTTCACAAAAACTATTTGGCCCAAACTTTGGATTTTTACGCGTCTTCTTGACTGATACCTTCCCCCCAATAAATGACTTAATTTTGTTTCCATGTTCAACGCAGTTATTGTGCAGCATTAAATGTAGTAAACCATTGCACGAAGTTTTGAAGAGTTTGCAGAGGTAAAAGTCCACAGTGTATACTTTCCGTATGGTCGATTTTAGCTGCCATTAGAAATTTCAAAAAATTATAGTCAAACGAATAAAATTCATGAAGTAAGACACTTTGCTATTGTTTTTAAATAAAGAAAATATTAAGCATCGAACAAGATTTAAACTGGGACTCTTTTGCTTAGCAGGCAAACACTTTAACCATTACACTAACACAGCTCGTCGTGCAATAGAATTCTTGCAGTAGTTTAAAGAAACAAGCAAAATGCCGACAAATACTGTTGGTATCACTATGAATTCCTCACGTTTCGTCGAAGTACAACAGGAAAGAAACAATTACCGCTGTCCTTTATTGTGAAAAAGTGGTTAGTGAGAATGAATTTCCTTTCTATCGCCTGAATTAGGAGGCTTATTGCTTGTTTGGTTTATCTAATTAATAGAATATGAAACAGTTGGTAGAAAGAATGCTTTTTTCCAAACTTTCTTTTATAGAAAGTCTGCTATCAAGACATTCCTTTTGTTCAATTACTTTATTTATGACTGAACGGACCTGAAACTGAACACACTCGTACGTGCTCTGAACTGCAGTCGAGCTCTGGCAACATCGTTCTCCGTTTATTGGCTGACTGTGTTTTGTGACGTCAGATGCGCAGAACGAACCTAAACTCGACCGACATCGTAAATGATGCGCACTTTAGTTAATTCGTATTTTCAAAGTACATCTTTTTATAATATTAATCCGAATATGATTATCACCTTTATGATTCAATGATCTGAAATTACATGCTTCATGTGTTTAAATTCGAGTTATCCAGCTACTTACAAACAATATTATTATTCATATATCAAGAAGAATACCACAAGAAGCTTACAGTAACATCGAAAGAAGAGTGAAATAAAAAAAACAGACAAAATTCTCTTGGACAGCAACAAATATAACCGACAGTAAAAGTGATATTAACATCTCTGAAACTGGAGCGACAGGAAATGAAATTTCAGAAACGTTTTTTCGGCGTTGAAGTCACGTACAATGCCTGAAAAAAATCAACGCCCTCGAAGACAAGATCATTTGATAGACAAATGAGGTGGGAGGCAGTTCCTCATTCTATATATATGGTGATACATTCACACCAAATGATACATACAAGTCAGAGTATACTATGAAGAAACAGTCACATCAATACACAGTTTAACTCGCTCTGGTAGGAACGCCGGTGGGTGTTCTCGCGTGATGTTGCGAAATAGCATTCTGCGTCAGATTTTCCTAAGCATCCTGCGCCTTTTGTTGCAATTCGGCAATGGTTCCTGCAGCCCCTCTAGAACGAAAAAGTTCCCGATTCATCCTGTCGAAGGTGTTTTCAACTTGCGTCGTTTGGCATTTACCGGCATTATGTTGGCTTATGAGCAGCCGCTCGACCATGAAATCCAAGTTTTCTCACCTTCCACCTAACTGTCATACTACTTGCAGTGGATCCTGATGCGATTTGTAATTCCTGTGTAATGGTCTGGGTAGATGTCTGCCTATTACACATTACAATCCTCTTCAACTGTCGGCCGTCTCTGTCAGTCAACAAAGGAGGTCGGCCTTTACGCTTTTGTGCTGCACGTGTCCCTTCACGTTTCTACTTCACTATCAAATCGGAAACAGTGGCCCTAGGGATGTTTGGAGTGCGGAATTCTCGTGTACAGACGTATGGCACAAGTAACACCCAATCACCTGACCACTTTCGAAGTCCATGAGTTCCGCGGAGCGCCCCATTCTGCTCTCTCACGATGTCTAGTGGCAGTAGGTGGCAGCAGAATGCATGTAATACGAAAAACGTATGTTTTTTGGGGTTTCCGGATACTTTTGGTCACATAGGGTATATAGGGTCAGGTAACCTACAGAACAGTTTTGTTCTATACCTTTAGCCTTCTGTCTGCTACTTAAAAGTAACCAGTATTTAGAGCAAAACTGAAAATATCAATCTTTATTCAGATTTTATTCGCAAATTGTTGACTTGTAGCGTGAAGCAGAATGATGTTGTACTAAAAATAAAGAAAAAATACAGATTATCGTAACGCGGTAGAAACTGCAATTTCCTTGACAAAAGGTAAAAAAAACCCTCACAGAACAAAAACACATTAAACATAGATTCAGAACTTGGATGAACTTACGTAATTTATGGTTTTGTTATTCGTTAACAACTTCCGCATTTATCGACAGTAACAGGAAACTCTTGCCTCTGTTCATGATGAAGAACGTTCTAGTGAGAGCAAAATAACAACAATAATTATACAGGGTAATTCACAAAGATATGTTAACATTTTAATATGTTATGTTACAAGTAAAATTAAAGAAAAAAGTTCATAAAAACGGTTGCAAATGTTTGGTTACGGATTTACCGCCAACAAAAGATTTTCCCTGAAATTTAAATTCCGTAATATGAAGCCATCGCAAAACTGTACGAGGTTTAAGTAAACCACGAATTCCATCTATTTTATTGTTATTGATCTGCTGAATCTAATAAAACATGTCCCAGACGTGTAGCTGTAGTAGTTTTCCAGAACATCCAGAGAATCAAAGACGTAATTTCGTAAAATTTTAATTTATTAATTACTTGGCCCAATATTTTTTTAAATTCAAGTAAATTGCACATAGTCTTTGACAGAAGTTGTAGATAATTTAATTTTGGAAAAATGATGGTAATAACATTAGTTGTATGAATGCGTCAGATAATCTCCTTTTATTAATACCATAGCACACGTGAATTCATGTCAAACCGGAAATAAACATATCTCAGTGTTAAGGAAGTTGTACAGTATACATACAATTTCCCAATACATTCGCAATAAATGTTAAAAAATGTCTGCACCGAGCTCAGTGCATTTTGCTGCAAGTGCATGAACAGATTTTGTTGTTCGTTTCAGGAAAGTAAACAAATTTACTTGTACGACAATCCATGCCTCTCTGGATGTTCTGGTAATCTACTGCAGAGACACGTCTGTGACATCTTTTATTAAATTCACCAGACGAATAACAACAAAATAAATGGAAATCGTGCTTTACCTTAACCTCGTACAGTTTTGCGATGGCTTCATATTAGCGAAGTTGCTAAATTTCAGGCAAAATCTTTTATTAGTCATAACTCTGTAACTAAACATTTGCAGACCTATGTTTATATGAAATTTTTTCTTTAGTTTCACTTGTAGAATAACTAATTAATATATTTGCATGTCTTCATGAATCACCCTTTATATGTTTTGTGCACTAAAAGTGTAATCGTATCAAAAGTAATTGCTTTGGTTACATAAAAGAACAGAAGTGACGCAAGCAGTTAATTTTTATTACTTACAAAATACAATTTACATTCTGTAAGGATGTAAGATACGCAATGGATGAACAGTGAATGATATACCGTTGTAATTATGTACAAAACAACAGCAAACCAAAAAGTACTCGCCTCCCTTTCTGTTTTGCGGATGCATTTACGTTTCTCTCTTTACCAGCGCTGCCAATACTACCGGTAATTCTTGCTTTTACTAATTCATTTACGTAGTGTAACAAAAGTACCGAACCGTAGTCTTGGTAGAGTGTAACTCTATTTTGAACCGAATGGGAGGACAGGAGCAGTTTCCGGGAATAGCAGGACTCTAGCAGAGGCTGCCTGCCCTGAGCAGTAAGCCTGGCTGGCGTAATTAAAAGTCCAAGCGGCAGTTCTTTGGTCGGCCCGACATCCAGTGACCACCACTCTGCTGCGATAGAATTTGAGGCTGGCCATTAAGGGACTCCCTCAACTAATAACAGGCCCATCTAATTGTGTCCGCGTCGGGGGCGGAGCTAAAGCCGTTTTAATAGCTCTGCTCTCTCTCTCTCTCTCTCTCTCTCTCTCTCTCTCTCTCTCTCTCTCTCTCTGTGTGTGTGTGTGTGTGTGTGTGTGTGTGGAGACAGACATGCGCGGCAAGGTTCATTCGCGTTACGGCGTGTTTCGCTACGGGTGGATACGTTTCGCAGGCGGTGTGTGCTTTACGACTCACAAAGGGACGTTTGGCGACTTTAACCCGCGCACGTACACCACTTTCTCCGTGATCGCAACTCCTGACAAACCGATTTAGTCTACGCATTCCTAAAGGGACAGTGAGCACTAAAAGGGGTTGTACCAATTTAAACTGGAGTGTTGAAAGTCTCTTCGGGTTTGCTGCCGGATCCTAAAATCAACAGCCGGAAAAATCAGCGGTAGCAAAACACTGCCTAAATGATGGACACAAAATGAAATTTGAGGAAACTGTTGTGGTTGCCAAAATTTCCGGTTTTTTGAAACAGTGTCTATAATGAGGCGATTGAAATTAGGTTGGCTGATAATTTAATCAACAGAGACAATGGGTTTCATCTTAGCATAACGTTGTTGTTGCGGTCTTCAGTCCTGATACTGGTTTGATGTAGCTCTCCATGCTACTCTATCCTGTGCAAGCTTCTTCATCTCCCAGTACGTACTGCAACCTACATCCTTCTGAATCTGCTTAGTGTATTCATCTCTTGGTCTCCATATACGATTTTTACCCTCCACGCTGCCCTCCAATACCAAATTGGTGATCCCTTGATGCCTCAGAACATGTCCTACCAACCGATCCCTTGTTCTGGTCACGTTGTGCCACAAACTTCTCTTCTCCCCAATCCTGTTCAATACTTCCTCATTAGTTATGCGATCTACCCATCTAATCTTCAGCATTCTTCTGTAGCACCACATTTCAAAAGTTTCTATTCTCTTCTTGTCCAAACTATTTATCGTCCATGTTTCACTTCCATACGTGTGTACACTCCATACAAATACTTTCAGAAATGACTTCCTGACTCTTAAATCTATACTCGATGTTAACAAATTTCTCTTTTTCTGAAACGCTTTCCTTGCCATTGCCAGTCTACATTTTATATCCTATCTACTTCGACCATCATCAGTTATTTTGCTCCCCAAATATCAAAACTCCTTTACTACTTTAATTGTCTCATTTCCTAATCTAATTCCCTCAGCATCACCCGACTTAATTCGACTACATTCCATTATCCTCGTTTTGATTTTGTTTATGTTCATCTTATATCCTCCTTTCAAGACACTATCCATTCCATTCAACTGCTCTTCCAAGTCCTTTGCTGTCTCTGATAGAATTACGATGTCTTCGGCGAACCTCAAAGTTTTTATTTCTTCTCCGTGGATTTTAATACCTACTCCGAATTTTTCTTTTGTTTCCTTTACTGCTTGCTCATGATACACATTGAATAACATCGGGGAGAGGCTACAACCCTGTCTTATTCCCTTCCAGACCACTGCCTCTTTTTCATGTCCCTCAACTCATATAACTGCCATCTGGTTTCTGTACAAATTGTAAATAGCCTTTCGCTCCCTGTATTTTACCCCTGCCACCTTTAGAATTCGAAAGAGTATTCCAGTCAACATTGTCAAAAGCTTTCTCTAAGTCTACAAATGCTAGAAACGTAGGTTTGCCTTTCCTTAATCTTTCTGCTAAGATAAGTCGTAGGGTCAGTATTGCCTCACGTGTTCCAGTGTTTCTACGGAATCCAAACTGATCTTCCACGAGGTCGGCTTCTACTAGTTTTTCCATTCGTCTGTAAAGAATTTGTGTTAGTATTTTGCAGCTGTGGCTTATTAAACTGATAGTTCGGTAATTTTCACATCTGTCAACACCATTGTGATTGGAATTACTATATTTTTCTTGAAGTCTAAGGGTATTTCGCCTGTTTCAAACATCTTGCTCACCAGATGGTAGAGGTTTGTCATGACAGGCTCTCCCAAGGCCGTCAGTAGTTCTAATGGAATGTTGTCTACTCCGAGGGCCTGTTTTCGACTCAGGTCTTTCAGTGCTCTGTCAAACTCTTCACGCAGTATCATATCTCCCATTTCATCTTCATCTACATCCTCTTCCATTTCCATAATATTGTCCTCAAGTACATCGCCCTTGTATAGACCCTCTATATACTCCTTCCACCTATCTGCCTTCCCTTCTTTGCTTACAACTGGGTTTCCATCTGAGCTCTTGATGTTCATACAAGTGGTTCTCTTTTTTCCAAAGGTCTCTTTAATTTTCCTGTAGTCAGTATCTATCATATCCCTAGTGAGATAAGTCTCTATATTCTTACACTTGTCATCTAGCCATCCCTGGTTAGCCATTTTGCACTTCCTGTCGATCTCTTTTTTGAGACGTTTGTATTCCTTTTTGCCTGCTTCATTTACTGCATTTTTATATTTTTCCGTTCATCAATTAAATCCAATATTTCTTCTGTTACCCAAGGAATTCTACTAGCCCTTGTTTTTTTACCTACTTGATCCTCTGCTGCCTTCACTACTTCATCCCTCAAAGCTGCCCATTCTTATTCTACTGTATTTCTTTCCCCCATTCCCGTCAATTGTTCCCTTATGCTCTCCCTGAAGCTCTGTACAACCTCTGGTTCTTTCAGTTTAACCAGGTCCCATCTTCTTAATTTACCACATTTTAGCAGTTTCTTCAGTTTTAATCTACAGGTCGTAACCAATAGATTGTGGTCAGAGTCCACATCTGCCCCTGGAAATGTCTTACAATTTAAAACCTGGTTCCTATATCTCTTTCTTACCATTATATAGTCTATCTGATACCTTTTAGTATCTCCAGGGTTCTTCCATGTATACAACTTTCTTTCATGATTCTTAAACCAAGTGTTACCTATGATTAAGTTGTGCTCTGTGCAAAATTCTACCAGGAGGCATCCTCTTTCATTTCTTAGCCCCAATCCATATTCACCTACTACGTTTCCTTCTCTCCCTTTTCCTACTACTGAATTCCAGTCACCCATGACTATTAAATTTTTGGCTCCCTTCACTATCTGAATAATTTCTTTTATTTGATCATACATTTTTTTAATTTCTTCGTCATCTGCAGAGCTAGTTGGCATATAAACTTAAACTACTGTGGTAGGTGTGGGCTTCGTATCTATCTTGGCCACAATAATGCTTTCACTATGCTGTTTGTAGTAGCTTACCCGCATTCCTATTTTCCTATTAATTATTAAACCAACTCCTGCATTATCCCTATTTGATTTTGTGTTTATAACCCTGTAGTCACCTGACCAGAAGTCTTGTTCCTCCTGCCACCGAACCTCACTAATTCCCACTATATCTAACTTTAACCAATCCATTTCCCTTTTTAAATTTTCTAACCTACCTGCCCGATTAAGGGATCTGACATTCCACGCTCCGATCCGTAGAACGCCAGTTTTCTTTCTCCTGATAACGACATCATCTTGAGTAGTCCCCGCCCGGAGATCCGAATGGAGGACTATTTTACCTCGGAATATTTTACCCAAGAGGACGCCATCACCATTTAATCATACAGTAAAGCTGCATGCCCTCGGGAAAGATTACGGCCGTAGTTTCCCCTTGCTTTCAGCCGTTCGCAGTACCAGCACAGCAAAGCCGTTTTGGTTATTGTTACAAGGCCAGATCAGTCAATCATCCAGACTGCTGCCCCTGCAACTACTGAAAAGGCTGCTGCCCCTCTTCAGGAACCACACGTGTGTCTGGCCTCTCAACAGATACCCCTCCGTTGTGGTTGTACCTACGGTATGGCTATCTGTATCGCTGAGGCACACAATCCTCCCCACCAACGGCAAGGTCCATGGTTCATGGGGGGAGCGCTATTGCTACTCACCCTCATCACAATTACGTGAACCTGCTGCTGTTTTGCAGGAAGAACAGTATATGGTTCCTTTGAAAGCCATATAAGACCTGTATTTCTCCATTAGGAGAGGAGTAGAAGCTGTTTTGAATGCCAACGTATTTCCTGCGCCGTATTAGGCGTGGTGATGTGTTGGTCTGATGGTGTATTATCTCGCATCAAAACTGAACGTTCTTCGGTGCGGCCTTGGCGCCGTGTACTGAACGGCGGCCTATATAGGAAGTCGATTTGCAACTTGGCGTCAGTTCTTGGCGGGACTCATCAACAGAAGCAGCATTTCCTGAAGATGGCGAACAGCTGGATCGCCGAAATATCGAGTCAAGTTGATTATATGATCCGGCAGCAAACCCGAAGGGAATTTCAAGACTTTTGCGTCGGGAAAACCTACGTAATCACATAAACTGGAGTGTGTCCCGACTTACTGTCTGGAACGAATCGCTCTGAAAGTAAGAACCACCCACTTATCAAAGGGGTGGGGTGGAAAAAGCAGTGCAGCTCGCGACGAACGTATACCTATAATTTAGTCAGCCAGTATATGAGAATGGGAGCACTTAGAGATTTCCAACAGACTTTACACATCATTTTAGACCTTTAAAACACTTTTTCTCGCTGACGACTCTCACAAAACGAGGAAAGGAAGAAAAAAATTATCGCTTACTACATTTCTGCTGTTCATGTAGTAAAAACTACCACATGAAGCATGACGTTTAAATTTATTCCTTCCTCACTGCTTACCGCATTTACGACAAATTTTGCACACAGTATTACCACTGAATGTACCAGAAAAAGATACATCGGTTAAGAAGATATGACGTCAGAAGCACTGAAATACCGTATCATGCATTCCATTACTAACTCCATTTAGAATACATTCTGCAGACAGTATCCACATTTGCCACTGAATGTACCTACAAAAATATGTCATTGTACTATACATAATTCAGGAATATGGCGTCGTAAACTTTGAGCTGCGTGAAAATGAAACTGCAGGACGAAATTCGCTAGAAGTGCAGGTGGAATACGTGTACAAATACGCATGAAACAGGTTAAATGTACGTGAAATATATTTGACATGGGCGTATACGTGCGAAGCCACGGCTGACAAGCTCAAGCTCATCCTAAAACTCATGGACCTATTTGAATCACATTTGGTACACATACTAGCTAAAATCTGGAAAGAAATACTGTAGAGCGAATAATCAATAGTCTGCTATTGCGATGAGTCTGATAACGTGGAGAAAAAAAAAAGAATGAGACAGGAGGAGGAGGCAGAGGAGGAAATGGACAAGTAGTGATGGGGGGAATAGGCACAGACAGGAGGAGGAGGAGAAGGAGGAGATGGACAGATAGTGAGAGAGAAATAGGCACAGATAGGAGGAGGAGAAGGAATACAGGTAGCGAGGGGGGGGCAGTAGGAACAGATAGGAGGAGGTGGAGGAAGAGGAAGAGATGGACAGATAGCGATGGGGGGAATAGGCACATACAGATGGAGGAGGAGGACCAATAGTGAGAGGGGAATAGGTACAGACAGGAGGAGGAGGAGGAGTTGGACATATAGTGAAGGGGGGGGGGATAGGAATAGACAGGAGGAGTAGGAGATGGACAGATAGCGAGAGAGCGAGAGGCGATAGGCACAGACAGGAGGAGGAGGCAGAGATGGACAGTTGGGAGGAATAGGCACATGAGGAGAGGAAGGAGGATATCGCTGAACAAACCGCGAAATATTTTTGTTGGCGTTCTGGTTCAACCTCTTTATGCAGTGGAATGGCATTACAAATCTTTCTATTTGACTCACCTTTATCGATTTGCGATTCGATTATCATTAGGACAACAAAAACACCCAATACTGGATCGAAGAAAATACAGAACTCAGGCGAGACTCGTACGCAGGACCAGGGTACCATTGACACCACGAGCTGCAGACGTCCTTTATAGGGTTGTCAGTAATGATGGTTTTATCAAGCATGAGCGCACACACAGGTTTGGAAAATCTTCAACTACATGCAATGAAGCGCCAAAGAAACTGGTATATACATGCGTATTCAAATACAGAGATACGTAAGCAGAAAGAATATGGCGCAGCGATACGCAATGCCTACGTAAGACAGAAAATGTCTGGTGTAGTTGTTATACCGGTTACTGCTCCTTTGTAGCTGAGACGCCCTCTAAACCTGCTGGGCAGAACAGGTGATTAGGATTGCGGAAAGGGCCAAATAAGATTGGTGCCAGTTTCACCATAAAATTGTATTTTATGGTAATTTAATAACACATTTACACCCAAAGCGGCACATAGCCGAATTTTTACAACTACTAGTTTCAAACTCCAAATCTTTCACGGCTGAAGGTAAATTTTAAGTGACTGAAAACAAGCAGTTACAATTACGAATAAAATAATTAAAATATATATACAGAGTGGTCCATTAATCATGACCGGGCCAAATACCTCCCGAAATAAGCGTCAAACGAAAACACTACAAAGATCGGAACTTGCCTAGCTTGAAGGGGGAAACCAGATGGCGCTATGGTTGGCCCTCTAGATGGCGCTGCCACATGTCAAACGGATATCAACTGCGTTTTTAAAATAGGAACCCCCATTTTTATTACATATGCGTGTAGTATGTAAAGAAATATGAATGTTTTAGTTGGATCACTTTTTTCGCTTCGTAAAATGCTCCCAATAAATCCCTACAACTGACGTTATGTGCTCGTTTCACTTCGTAGCGCTTTCAACGTTATGCCAAGGTCCTTAAAGGGTGCATCGTCTATAGCATCCGCCTCCCCTCCCCCACACAGATCCTGTACGACCTAATTCCCTCCTCCTTTTCCTCGAACGGATACGGATCCTGTACACCTCCCGCAAACTCGATCCTCCTCACCCGCTGGTCTCTCCCATCCACTCCCGCCCCCGTCCACTGCCGCGCCTGTATTTCCACGTCCCTTCTGTCCTCCATCTCTCCACTCTCCACACCAAGGTGGCTTCCGCCACCTCCCCCTCCCTGATGATGCCCTCCTCCCCTCCATCTACCCCTCCTACCAACTTTGATCCTCTCTCTCTCTTCCTGTGTTTGTTTCCTTTGGGCATCGTCTCTCCCTTCTCTCCCCCTTCCCTCCCTCCTCCCTTTCTCCCCACTCCTCCCCTGGGCTTCCCCTACCCCCTTCCCTCCTCCAACCCTCTCCTCTGCCATTGGCATCATTGCTCTCCCCTCTCCCTCTCCCTCATCCTTCTTCCCCTCTTGGCAGGTCCCAAGACTCGCTCACGTTACGTGACATTCGCGCGTCGGAGATCATCGCCATCAGTGTCTCGTGTCTGTGCCGTCGTGTTTTGTGTTCAGTGATCACCGTCATGCTCCATCGTTCCCATGTGCTATCGCAATCATCGATATTTGTGCGTCGTGTCAACAGCTTGTGGTGTGATTTCTCGTCGAGTGTGAACGGCTCCATCTTTTGCATTTTATGTCTATTGTTTTTTACCCACCATTCTGTCATTTGTGAGTATTCTTTCTGTCTTTTATCATTGTCTCCTCTAAGGCTGAAGAGCGGCATAGAATGCTGCTGCCAGCCTACCTGTTGTATGTGCAAGTATAAAATAACAATAAAGGGAAAAAAGGGTGCATCTGTGCCAAACAGCAAACCATTGACAATGTATACGAACGTAAGAGGGTTGTTTTTCCTACTCACATGCATTAACTTGCATTTTTCTACATTCAGAGGCAGCTGCCATTCATCACATCAAATAGAAATCCTGTCTCAGCCATCCTGTATTCTTCTACAGTCAACCAACGACGCACCTTCCCATGACCACAGCATCATCAGCAAACAGCCGCAAATTGTTGCTCACTCTGTGGGTGAGAACGTTTATGTGTGCTGAGGATAAAAGCGCTCCTACGTCACTCCCTGGGACACTTGTAACAATACCATTGTCTCTGACAAGGGAACCTCCCCATCGCACCCCCCCCCCCCCATCAATTTAGTTGTAAGTTGGCACAGTGGATAGGACTTGAAAAACTGAACACAGATCAATCGAGAAAACAGGAAGAAGTTGTGTGGAACTATGAAAAAAAATAAGCAAAATATACAAACTGAATAGTCCATGCGCAAGATAAGCAACATCCATGCTAGTGTGAGCTCCGGATCGCCGTGGTCCTGTGGTTAGCGTGGGCAGCTGCGGAATGAGAAGTCCTTGGTTCAAGTCTTCCCTCGAGTGAAAAGTTTAATTTTTTATTTTCAGACAATTATCCAAGTTCAGGCACTCACACATAATCAACTTTGCTCTGCAAAATTCAAGGACATGTTCAGATTTGCTTGGACATATGCAGGATTTGACGGTCCACACGCGGAAAAAAATTGAAAACGTTAAAAACATATGTTTTGACAGAGCACAGGGAAAACTGTGCGACTGTGAAACTGTTGCATTCATTTGTTTATATGACAAACTCTTATGTTATCACTTTTTTTGGGAGTAATTATCACATCCACAAGAAAACCTAAATCGGGCAAGGTAGAAGAATCTTGAATGAAATTTTTACTCTACAGCGGAGTGTGCGCTGATGTGAAACTTCCTGGCAGGTTAAAACTGTTTGCCAGACCGAGATTCGAACTCGGGACGTTTGCCTTTCGCGGGCAAGTGCTCTACCGACTGAGCTACCCAAGCACAACTGACGCCCCGTCCTCACTGCTTTAATTCCGCCAGTACCTCGTCTCCTACCTTACAAACTTTACAGATGCTCTCCTGCGAACCTTGCAGAACTAGCACTCCTGGAAGAAAGGATATTGCGGAGACATGGCTTAGCCACAGCTTGGGAGATGTTTCTAGAATGAAATTTTCACTCTACAGCGGAGTGTGCGCTGATATGAAACTTTCTGGCAGGTTAAAAGTGTGTGCCGGACCGAGACTCGAACTCGGGACCTTTGCCTTTCGCGGGCACGTAGAGCACTTGCCTGCGAAAGGCAAAGGTCCCTAGTTCGAGTCTCGGTCCGGCATACAGTTTTAATCTGCGAGGAAGTTTTAGAAGAATCTCTGTACCCATTCGCCAAGTGTACAAGTTAGGTGGGTCGACAACATATTCCTGTCATGTGACGCACATGCCGTCACCAGTGTCGTTTAGAATATATCAGACGTGTTTTCCTGTGGAGGAATCGGTTGACCTATGACCTTGCGATCAAATGTTTTCGGTTCCCATTGGAGAGGCACGTCCTTTCGTGCACTAATCGCACGGTTTTGCGGGGAGATCGTAAAACACAGACACTAAACTTATTATAGTGAACAGAGACGTCAATGAATGAACGGACAGATCATAACTTTGCGAAAATAATGAAAGTGAACTTTTCACTCAAGGGAAGACTTGAACCGAGGACCTCTCGTTCCGCAGGGGACCACGGCACTCCTTAGCTCACATTATCCTTCATGTTGCCTATCTTGCGCATGGACTGCTCAGTTTGTATATTTTGCTTATTTCTTCATAGTTCCACACAACTTCTTCCTGTTTTCTCGATTGATGAGTTTTTCCAGGCCTATCCACTGTGCCAACTTATAACTAAATCTGGTGGGGGTGCGATGGGGAGGTTCGCTTGTGAGAAACACTCGCCGTCGAGACCAACGAACTCAGTTCTTTTACTTAAGAAGTCTTTCGGCCACCCACATAATTGACACTGGTAGAAGTACAGAAAAAGTGGACGAACTTATAGTTTCCCTGTGTACCGCGCACGGAGGTCGTTCGGTTGATACAGCTGGGCGTAGCGGCGAACCAATGGTCGTGGTTAGAGTGACGGCGGGCATTGGCTCGCTGCCGTTCGCCGCTGTTCGCGAGGGCTAACTGCAGATTTACGACCGGCCCGGCAGCGGTATCGCAATTTCCTTTCCGCTCTCCATTTTTCAAAGCTGAACGATTGCTCAGTGTCGGCCGTCACACGCCATTTCCTACGCACCGCGTTCAATCACACAGGTTTCACAAATACGCCGTGTAGAGAGCGCGTCATTTCAGCGGCACGTAAAACGTCCGTCGCGTTGGAAAATTGTGGCAGCGCCTAGGAAGGCGTAAATAAAATGACACCAGTGACATCTGATGCTACAATTAATTAGAGAGGAATTATGACGTAACAGCTAATCTCTAGCTGCATATGCTTTCCAAACACATTTCCACGTCAAAATAAAATATGCTCGTTTGTTAAGCCACGTCACTGCTACAGGCCACTACCGAACTTTTTAATGCCACTACAGTCTGTGTTATCACAAGTTCCGCAAAATACACTACTGGCCATTAAAATTGCTACACAAAGAACAAATGCAGATGATAAACGGGTATTCATTGGACAAACATATAATACTGCAACTGACATTTTCACGCAATTAGCGTGTATAGATCCTGAGAAATTAGTACCCAGTACAACCACCTCTGGCCGTAATAACGGCCTTGATAAGCCTGGGCATTGAATCAGACACAGTTTGGATGGCGTGTACAGGTACAGCTCCCCATGACGCTAAAACACGATACCACAGTTCATCAACAGTAGTGACTGGCGTATTGTGAAGAGCCAGTTGCTCGACCACCATTGACCAGACGTTTTCAAGTGGTGAGAGATCTGGAGAATTTGCTGGCCAGGGCAGCAGTCGAACATTTTCTGTATCCAGAAAGGCCCGTACAGGACCTGCAACATGCGGTCGTGCATTATCCAGCTGAAATGTAGGGTTTCGCAGGTATCGAATTAAGGGTAGAGCCACGGGTTGTAACACATCTGAAATGTAACGTCCACTGTTCCAAGTGCCGTCCGTGCGAACAAGCGGTGACCGAGACGTGAAACCAATGGCACCCCATACCATCACGATGGGTGATAAGCCAGTATGGCGATGACGAATACACCCTTCCAATGTGCGTTCACCGCGATGTCGCCAAATACTGATGCGACCATCATGATGCTGTAAACAGAACCTAGATTTATCCAAAAAATGTCGTTTTGCCATTCGTGCACCCACGTTCGTCGTTGAGTACACCACAGCAGGCGCTCCTATCTGTGTTGTAGCGTCTATGGTAACCGCAGCCATGGTCTCCGAGCTGATAATCCATGCTGCTGAAAACGTCGTCGAACTGTTCGAGCAGGTGGTTGTTGTCTTGCAAGCGTCCCCATCTTTTGACTCAGGGATCGAGACGTGGCTGCACGATCCGTTACAGCGTTGCGGATAAGATGCCTGTTATCTCCACTGCTAGTGATACGTGGCCGTTGGGATCTAGCACGCAGTTCCTTTTTACCCTCCTGAACCCATCGATTCCATATTCTGCTAACAGTCATTCGATCTCGACCAACGCGAGCTGTAATGTCGCGATACGATAAACCGCAATCGCGAAAGGAAACAATCCGACCTTTATCAAAGTCTAAAACGTGATGGTAGGCATTTCTCCTCCTTACACACGGCATCACAACAACGTTTCACCAGGCAACGCCGGTCAGCTGCTGTTTGTGTATGAGAAATCGGTTGGAAACTTTCCTCATGTCAGCACGTTGTAGGTGTCGCCACCGGCGCCAACCTTGTGCGAATGCTCTGAAAAGCTAATCGTTTGCATATCACAGCATCTTCTTCCTGTCGGTTAAACTTGGCGTCTGTAGCACGTGATCTCCGTGATGTATCAATTTTAATGTCCAGCAGTGTAATAACGTTGCAGTACTCAGGATCATCATAGTGACCCTGCCCAGTCTTCCTCACCTACATGGCCACAACATACATACAAAGGTAATCGTCAGAAATACTACGACTGTATGCTGGGAAGTCTAACAATGTGATCATAGTATGAAGGCTTTCACGACCAGATGACATATCTTGTGGTAAACCTTCCGGGATGTAAGGTCGTGGTCCATGAAACTCTTCGGCAAGACTCACCGGAGGAGAAACACCCCTCTGAAGATGTCCAGCGCAGCTCTGGACGAAACGTTAGGAGCTAAAGAGTTTCATGGACCACGACCTTACTTCCCGGAAGGTTTACCAGAAGATCTAACAATGTGTTTCCTCAAAACTGAAATATTGGAGGAATACACCGTTACCTATGAAGTAAGAAAAACACATGAGCCGTGCGTGGCTCTTGTTCCCGTCCTCATGTATTTTACACCCTGCTTTTAACGCACTTCCACCTCACTACGTTAATTTAAATTACTACTGTCTCTGAGCTGCTGCTCTGCTCGGCGCTAGCGCCGCGTATCGCTATATCCCCTTTCATAATATCTTTGCACAAGGTAAGGTCGTGGTCCATGAAACTCTTCGGCAAGACTCACCGGAGGAGAAACACCCCTCTGAAGATGTCCAGCGCAGCTCTGGACGAAACGTTAGGAGCTAAAGAGTTTCATGGACCACGACCTTACTTCCCGGAAGGTTTACCAGAAGATCTAACAATGTGTTTCCTCAAAACTGAAATATTGGAGGAATACACCGTTACCTATGAAGTAAGAAAAACACATGAGCCGTGCGTGGCTCTTGTTCCCGTCCTCATGTATTTTACACCCTGCTTTTAACGCACTTCCACCTCACTACGTTAATTTAAATTACTACTGTCTCTGAGCTGCTGCTCTGCTCGGCGCTAGCGCCGCGTATCGCTATATCCCCTTTCATAATATCTTTGCACAACTGCTATTACTTCCCGGACGTTGTCTCTCGTAGTGGCTGGACATGGGGGTTGCACCCCTCTACAATCCTCCACACCTACAAATTCTTAATCTGTCCCATCCTCTGTTATGCCAGTCCCGCCTGGATATCTGCCCCCCCTCCCCCCAAATTCTATAAGTCCCTCCAGATCCTCGAGCACCATGTACTCCACCTCGCCTTCCGTATACACCTCCCGTCCCCCATGCGGATTCTCTATGACCTAATTCCTTTCACCCATCTGCTCCTATTCCTCAAACATATCCCCATACTCTACACCTCCCGCTGCCTTGAGCCCCCTCACCCCCTGGTTGCTCCTTTCCTCTTCACTGTTGTGTCCCCTCTTCTCTCCATCTCTACACCCTCCATCTCCTATCACAAGGTGGCTTCCATCAACTCCCCCTCCTGGATGACACCCTCTCTCCCTCTATTTATCCTATCAACTCTGATCCTCAGTCCCACTCCTTTCCTCCATCCTTTCCCTGGGCTCCTTCTTCCCCCCCTTCCATCCTGTGTTTCTCCCCACCTAACCTCTACCTCCCTCCCCCCCCCCCCAAGGTCCCTTTGTATTCCTGTCCTCTGCCTTCCCCACTCCCTGTCATGTCTGCCCAGCACCCCCATCCCCACCCCCTCTTATGGGTCCTCATCCTCCATTGGCTCCCTTCCCCACTTCGCTTTTCCTCACCTTCCCCCCTTTCTTATCTTCCTCTCATCTGTATAGTTTCCCACCACGTGCTCTTGGCTGTGGTATGTCATATTTTAGCGCAGTGTTCCAGTGAATGTTCAGTGTTGTTTCATCTTTTCCTGTGTTGTGAACAGAAACCATACTGTCGCTGGGTGTGAATTTTATGTCCCTTGCGAACAGAAACCAGACTGTTGCCGTGTTTTTATTAACATCATCATCCCTTTGTTCTGTTTTAAGTTCCACGGTTTTTGTCACCATTTTACCCTTTAAGTCTTCGATTTTATCGCCTGTTTTTTATTATGTATTATCTTCACCTTTTTAAAACAAAGCATGTAGGCGGAAGAGCGGCATACTAAGCTGTTGCCAGGCCGCCCCCCTTCGGGGGGAATCTAAATTCAATAAAAAAATCTGTCGTAAGGCAATTCGGGTTGCGAGTTCGGACTGCCAGTCAGTTGGAACGCATCTGGCGCACAGTCTGGACCTGCCAGTTGGGGAGCTGCAATGCGGCACTAGTGCAGTCGGGTTGGATCAGTGAGGCCTGAGTCGACATGGCTCGACCGACCATTGCCGCCACTCATCACTTGAGCCGGGCCACCGTCTTGGTGGATCATCGGTCGGTCGTCCTACCTGACGACGCGTTTTGGCTCGCCGATCTATCATCAGTCGGCTGTGTGTGTACATGGGTGTGTGCGTTGACTCCAGATTGGTCTTCGTGCATGCATAGTTACTGTTGGGTATCGTCCATGTGTTTGTCAGGTCGTGTGTTGGCGTTATCTCCACTGACGACTATTTTAGATGTTGTCGGCATTTTGACGGAGTCGGTCGGTTGGTGCGAACCAGGGAGGATATCTCCGCGCGGTGCAATCGTCTGGGTTGTCTGGGTCCACTGGCGGTCCCTGCGCAGTGTCGGAGCGTGTGCGTGGAGCTGTCCGATCGCTACGAGCATCGTGGCTCACAGACCCTGAAACGTCCCCTTAGAAAAATTATACACGACTGTGCTTAAACTGACACACAATATTTTTACCACAACAAAATTTCACTTTCAATAATCCCTACAAAAGAATGGCCCTGACTAACATTAACCTATACCTTTCACAAATCACTTACCTCACCAAAAATCTTCTTTACCCGAACTACTGCAATACAGCGAGCGCCACTACTGCCAGCTAACTAAAAGATTCAAAGTCACTAACTACTGATAGGGATAGTTAGCAAATGAAAGATTTTAATAGAGAACAAACAATGTATTTACCTTAATAGTCATAATATATATAGCAGTTCATGACATCCAGTCTTACAAATTTCGAAACTCCACCATCTCTCTCCCCACATCCACCACTGCTGGCGGCTCACCTCCAACTGCGCAACGCTATGCGCTGTTAGCATCCAGCTGCCGCTACCCAACACTACAATGGCAGACAACAATGCAAACCAGCCACAGACTGCACACGGCACAGCCAGTGATTTTCATGCAGAGCGCTACGTGGAGGTGGCGTTACCAATAAAAAAACCTAAACAGCCTACTTACAACCCAGGACGTCAAAGTTGAGTGGTGTGTTAAGTACCCAAGCCACATCCGTTCATGTTGTGTCATTCGTTTCGCTGGTTCGCTGTTGGGGGAGCTTTTCCTGTGAGCAATACCGAGTGTTTGTAGTGTTGAAATTGAGCTGCCGCGCGGTGGAATTAACTATATTGGTTCACTACAATTCAAGTGCACCAGCGGAATTGTCTGCTTTGGCGGAATTGTGGCCGTTAGTGTTCTGGTTGCCTGCCCTGGCCAATGATGTAAATTCAGGCAGTGTTCCTTTTGGGTGAAAACTATATTACCTTACTTCAAATTCAAGTGTACCAGCGGAATTTTGTGCCTTGTGGCCATTAATGTTCCGGTTACCTGCCGTGGCCACTAACGTAATGTCAGGTAGCGTTCTTTCCTCACCTGTTGTAGCTGTCCAATATGGTGAGTAGTTTTGACCGATTAATACATATATCATTGTGGATATATACATCCGTAAGGGTTTGGTCTTTGAGTTTTTATGTACCGATTGGTGGCGAGCAAGCCGTTTGGTCGGTCGGTCTGTGACTGTCTCTTGGTTGGGTCACCGACGGATCAACAACGGTTCGGCCACTACCTGTCTCACCTAAGTGAACGTTAATGTTTCGAGGGCAGCTCCCTCCCCTCCCCCTCCCCGCCCCCCTCAACGTTGAAACTGGCCAACTGCACGGATAATAAACAGATTGTAGCATACTTGGGCCATGTTTTCATTCTCACAATTATGCGAAATATGGAAAATTAAACTTTTTGTGCCCCTGAGAGTCATTCGGCAGGAAAACTGAAACTGACATTGTGAACCATAAACCGTCTCAGAATGGCTCTGAGCACTATGGGACTTAACATCTGAGGTCATCAGTCCCCTAGAACTACTTAAATGTAACTAACCTAATGACAGCACACACACTCATGCCCGAGGAAGGATTCGAACCTGTGAGTGTAGCGGTCGCGTGGTGCCAGACTGAAGCTCCTAGAACTGCTCGGCCACTCCGGCCAGCCGATAAACCGGGACTGCCGTTTAGTGATGTGCGTGGCACACGAGAAACAACTTGCGAATTCTATTCCTTGCACAACTGACGTCACTGTCAGGTTTAGAAGTGATGTTACGCGGTTGCAGCGAGATGTCTCCGTGGGCGACTTATCTTTTGTCTGTTGTACTTACTATCACAAGGGCTATTGTTACTGTTGTGGTATTACACGTACTAGTTTATGAGACTTCGAAAAGGTACTAGGGCGGTAAGTAACGACGTCAGTATGCACAATTTTAGACAGATCTTTTTTTTATTTTCTTATTATATGAGGTGGTTATAATGAAAGTGCACCTACTAATAGAGGTCAAGTGTACGCTGTAATTATCGCGTGCCAGCGAAACGTGGTGAATATTCTAGTGCGTTGGTGTGGAACCGAGGTACAATGGAAAAGATTAGTTCCAGTTTTGGCCACCAGGTGCAAATCGGGCGCTGTGAATGCAAGAAAGACATACTGAAATGTTTTCATATGGAATGGATTAAGAAACGAGCGTGATCAGAAATTGTCGGATAAGTGAGAAAAGTATAAATTAATTTTATTATTAACTGCCGCTTACGCAGCTTGTTCAATATGAATATTGGCGATGTCGACGAAATGCTTTAGGGCGCCAAAGTTGCACCTGGTGGCCAAAGTTGGAACTAATTTTTTTGCATCCTAAATCGGTTCCGCAGTAACACATCAACATATATACCAAGTACAGCCCAGACTGGACCACAGAGAACAGGCGCAGTTCAATTCCAACCACATGGTGTTTACAACTTCTTACTTCATTTGCTTACGACCTTACAGTTTTTTTCCGTTTTCTTCGGCCCCGTGGACCAGACATATGTGAATGTAGCGAGAACTGTCGTGCACCAGTGCGTAATATTAGTTCAAGTCTTGGATACAAGGTGCAAATCTGGCGCTGTGAATCCAAGAAAGACATATTGAAATGTTTTCTTATGCAATGGATTAAGAAACGTACGTGATCAGAAATTGTCGGATCAGTGAGAAAGGTACAAATTAATTTTATTATTAACTGCCAGTTACGCACTTTGTTCAGTATGAACACCGCAGATGTCGACGAAATGCTGTAGAGCGCCAAAGTTGCACCATGTGGCCAAAATTGGAACTATTTTTTTTCAGGATAAATCGCTTCCACATTAACACTTTAAAGTATCCACCACGTTACTCTGAGATACCGTAAGTACACTACCTGGTATTTACAACTTCTTATTTTGTGTATATGTTGATTACCACCTTATAGTTTTTTCCGTTTTCTTCGGTCCAGTGCACCGGAAATACGTGCACATAGCGAATACCGCCGTGCACCAGTGCGTATTAAAGCAGGCGACAACGCAAGGCCGAGGGATGACAAGCGATACAAAAACAGCACAACCGGTTCGGGCAGGTGGAACCGCCGGCAGTCAGCACGTACGCAGAGCACCGAGATGTCGCCCTTGGTCCGCAACCGTGATACGACGCGAGTGTGTATGTGTGTCAGTGTGTGTGTGTGTGTGTGTGTGTGTGTGTGTGTGTGTGTGCGGATGCAAGAGACAAAGGCGGCACTTTGTGCCAATTCTATTCTGGATAGAGGCGCGGCCATCGCGATGCGCCATCCCGGCCGCAGGAAGCTGCCGGCTCCGCCGCTCTCAAAGCAAACATCTGCTAGACTCTCAGAATGACTCCTGCAGAGGACTGTGCAGTGATATGCAACCTCCTGAGAGATTAAAACTTGGTGCCCGAATGGGACTTGAACTTGCGACCTCTGCCTATTGTGGGCAAGGTCTCTGCTAACTGTGCTATCACAGCACGACTCACCGAATGCCGCTCTCTTACTCACCCTCCCCAATCTTTCAGCTGTACTTCCTCAAGCATTTCTTCTCCTACTTCCTAAACTTCACACACAAGTTCTGTCTCGTACCTTGCGGGATTAGCACTCCCGGGAAAAATGAGACGATGTTACGAATAATTCCGCTGACAACTGGAAAATTCTTCTTTTATTTGATACACAACGGGCTTCTCGGCCTAAAGGCGCATCATCAGGTGCAACGTACATAATAACTGCAACTTACATTATAAAGAATAATATACAAGCAATTTTTAAAAATATGGGTCTTCAACAATATGATCCGCCCACCAGCACTTTTTACGAAATTAACGAACCACATCTTCGTCACGGTTAGCCAATATTAAGAAGACAATTTTCACTGGATAATATATCTTGACCAGGGGAGGTGGGTACACCTATGACCATTGAACACTGTGAGTATATTTTGGATATTGCCTTCATTAATTTTGATATCCACGAAGTTGAGACACTGTATATTACTTTTTACCATCCAGGTTGCACCTGATGATGCGGCCCTAGACTGCGAAACCACTTTTGTATTAATGAAACGAGTACTTTATCAGCTGTCAGCGGAATTCTTATTAGCATCAAGAATTTCTACAGCTGCGGATGCCCAGAATATAAAGTACGTTGTGGCAGAAAAGAGTAACTGGCAGAAGTAGATATGTCAGGGCTTCAATAGCTTTGTGGGCCTATTTTGCGCGAAAGGGCCACGCGGAGTGACCGTGCGGTCTATGGCGCCATGTAACGGATTGCGCGGCCCCTCCCGCCGGAGGCATGAGTGTGTGTTTTTCAAAGAAAATTCCGCACCGGCTGTATCAATGTTTTTTATTAAATCTTCGACCGGTTTCATACCACTTATCGGTGCATCCTCAGGCAGTATACGCTATTTATGACACGGTAACGTTGAACATTGCCCTCTAGCCACTCCGCACCATTCACGTCCAATATGTCGTCATCTGGTGAAAGCGGTAATGAAAATTGAAAAAATCTTTTTAAATTTTTTTTTAAATGATGGGAGCGTGTGCAGGGCAATTTTCAACGTTACCAGGTTATAAATAGCGTATGTTGCCTGAGGATGCACCCATAAGTGGTCCGAAACAGGTCGCAGATTTAATAAAAAACGTTGATACAGGTAGTGCGCAATCTTCTTCGAAAAATGTCGAAGTTTGGCTGTGGTTGCCCGCCGTACAAAACAACATAGGTGTGTGTACTGTTCTTAGCAAACGTTAATTTAAGCAGTAAGTCTAGAGAGCGATGGCCTCAGCAGTTTGGTCCCTTAGAAATTCAGACACATTTGATATTTTCCGCGAAAACCAAAAGACCTACGTTTGATTCCAGGTCCGGAAGACAATTCTCATATTGCAGAAAGCTAAAAAACTCCGTTTGGAAAATATGTACAGGATGGTTCTAATTAAACTTTCGCTGGTTGACAGGACCCCCCATGAAAAACGAATGGTCGTAGGACAATGAAACATTATGGAAAGACATTTTTAAGGACGTTCGAAAGAGAGTTAGCGAATAACTCACTGAAAGAAACATATTTCAGTTTTCACATCAGATTGTAACGTTTGTTAGTTACGTACTATGTTTATCTTTCGGGTTACAAACGTTGCTCACATTGAGCAACGACCGCCTGCATCCAGGACAGACCGGAACCCCACTAAAGACTGCTCTACAGCACCTCATGTGGGATGTTACCTACCTCCCACGCTTGCTGATCTTCAAATGTTCAAATGTATGTGAATTACTAAGGGACCAAGCTGCTTAGGTCATCGGTCCCTAGGCTTACACACTACTTAAACTAACTTAAAGCAACCTATGCTAAGAACAACACACACAGTCATGCTGGAATGAGGACTCGAACTTCCGGCGGGAGGGGCCTCGCAGTCCGTGACACGGCGCCTCAAACCGCGCGGCCACTCTTCGCGGCGCTCATCTTCAAATTCCATGTTTCACAGCCATGGCGACAGGAGCTTCTCCAACAATTTGCGGCTTAACTGGCAGTCGGACCTTGCCAGGAGCAATTCCCAAATCGCCATTTAATTACAACTTCTGAACATTTTCTTCAACCACGGTGCACAAACAGGACCTCTCCGTAATCCTTTAAGGCGTCGGTATTCGTGAAGAACGGCAGCACTATTGCTGTTGATCTGATAAAACACGTTGTCCAGACCCGTGTTGACTGCCTGCAACCGTAATGCATACTGATCCTTCTGTTTCAAACCTATGTCGCCGTTCCAGTACCGCCGCCAGACGAAAAGTCTTGAGGCTAACACTAGCATCAACGCAAATCATGCAGCGCATGTTCTGAACATCGTTCCTGTAAAGTTGCGCATCCATACGGTAAGTAGTTTTTCGTTTATACTGGCTCAAGTAGGGAAATTTTAATTACACCCACTACTGGCCATTAAAATTACTACAGACGCGAAAGTTAATCGACAGGAAGAAGGTGCTGTGATATGCAAATGATTAGCTTTTCAGATCATTCACACAAGGTTGGCGCCGGTGGCGATACCTACAAGGTGCTGACATGAAGAACGTTTCCAACCGGTTTCTCATACCCAAACAGCAGTTGACCGGCGTTGCCTGGTGAAACGTTGTTGTGATGCTAATGTAAGGAGGAGAAATGCGTACCATCATGTTTCCGACTTTGATAAAGGTCGGATTGTAGCCTATCGCGATTGCGGTTTATCGTATCGTGGCATTGCTGCTCGCGTTGGTCGAGATCCAATGACTGTTGGCAGAATATGGAATCGGTGGGTTCAGAAGGGTAATACGGAACGCCTTGCTGGATCACAACGGCCTGGTATCACTAGCAGTCGAGATGACAGGCATCTTATCCGCATCGCTGTAGCGGATCGTGCAGCCATGGCTCTATCCCTGAATAAACAGATGGGGCCGTTTGCAAGACAACAACCATCTCCACGAACAGTTCGACGACGTTTGCACCAGTATGGACTATCACCTCGGAGACAATGGCTCCGTTTACCTTTGACGAATGGCAAAACGTCATTTTTTCGGATGAATCTAGGTTCTGTTTACAGCATCATGATGGTCGCATCCGTGTTTGGCGATATCGCGGTCAACGTACATTGGAAGCGTGTATTCGTCATCGCCATACTGGCATGTCACCTGGCGTGGTGGTATGGGGTGCCATTGGTTACACGTCTCCGTCACCTCTTGTTCGCATTGACGGCGCTCTGAACAGTGGACGTTACATTTCAGTTGTGTTACGACCCGCAGCTCTACCCTTCATTCGATCCCTGCGAAAGGATACATTTCAGTAGGATAATGCACGACCGTATGTTGCCGGTCCTGTACAGGCCTTTCTGGACAAAGAAAATGTTCGACTGCTGCCCTGGCCAACACATTCTCCAAATCTCTCACCAACTGAAAACGTATGGTCAATGGTGGCCGAGCAACTGGCTCGTCACAATACGCCAGTCACTACTGTTAATGAACTGTGGTATCGTGTTGAAGCTGCATGGGCAGCTGTACCTGTACACGCCATCCAAACTGTGTTTGACTCAATGCCCAGGCTTATCAAGGCCGTTATTACGGCCAGAGGTGGTTGTTCTGGTTACTGATTTCTCAGGATCTATGCGCCCAAACTGCGTGAAAATGTAATCACATGCCAGTTCTAGTATAATATATTTGTCCAATTAATGCCCGTTTCTCATCTTCATTTCTTCTTAATGTAGTAATTTCTATGGCCAGTAGCGTATTTTACTACACCAGTGCGGATTCGAAAGCGCGATAAATTCCTATTACACGGCGAGGGAAATTTAGGTGAACTGCAAAGGTGTTACTAAACCTGAGCCCTCTAATACGTGTTCGAAACTTTCAGAAGGTTGCGCACTTCCTCTTTAAGATGGCGGAGGGCACCTGAGAGTGGTGGATGTATACTTCATTACGTCAGCTGACTTTTCCATTGCTGCTTGAGTGACCATTTTCATATTTATACACGAAACCCACAAAATTGGGGATGATGTGCTGCATTAATCTACGTCGCTAGTCACATTTCGGCTTACCGAGACAATCATCAGAGCATAACGGATTACCGGGCTTCGAAGAGGATACAGGACTGGTGAACAACACGCTAAAAGATATTACACATGAGTAGTGAGGTACAAACACAGAGTAGTTGCCCTCTATGACAATACAATAGTAATACTAACGTAAATCAAAATATTAAAGCTAAAAAATAAATAAAAATAAATAGACCAATCAGCTGGTAGCCCTGGAGGCGATAAACATCTGGCACAGACTCATGATTTATTATTAAATGACCAAACGCAGTTGACACATCCCCTCTCTTAATCTACCCTTAACCCACATATTTCTCCAACTCTCCCCTCCCCCCGCCTCCCGCGTATTTTATTCTGATATTCAGTGTTTTTCAAATCGCTATACACACTGTTGATTTTTTATAAGTACATCTTCCCTGCGGTAACTGTAATTCTTCACCATTACCGACAAACAGTTCAGCTTATTTCCTGTTACAATTTTCATTCATATTTTTACACTGTTTTGCATCACCTTCGATATGTAATAATTCTTCAACCTATTCTTCAGCATTATTGTATTTATTTTATATTATTGAGATTGTTAATTTAAACTGTTATACAGGCTATTTATATGTACATCTTCCCTTCGGTAAGTGCAATTATTCATAATAATCCGGCTATGTATGTCAGTAAAAAGTGTAAAATATCCACAACTTTATCCTTGTCATTTATAATATGTTTCATTATTTGTGGTTTGGAGTAGGAGAAAATTCCTTCTGCATTTCCTTGTGATCCCTGAAAAATTGCAACGAAAGTTTGGTTTTTCTACATGTACATCTTCTCATCTGTCGAGAGTAATTCTTTCCTAATGCTGCCCGCTGCCCCACTTCCGCCTTCTCAACGCGCCTGCACACACACACACACACACACACACACACACACACACACACACACACACAGAGTTTAAGTCTTGCCTTCTGGTTTGCTACCGTTACTTTTTCACTTACGTGACAGTTACACTGTTCCTAAATGTAATATGTTTCAGTGTTCTCTGTATCCTCCTTAACGACGATAGTTATAGTTTAAGCGTGGCCTTGTAAGCCATAATCCGGCTTTGTACGACAGTTAATACTGTAAAATATCCACAACTTTCTTCTTGTCATTTATAATATATTTCATTACTTGTTGTTTGGAATAGGAAAAAAATTCTCTCTGCATTTCCGTGTGATCCCTGAAAAATTGCAACGAAAGTCTGACACTCAATTAGCCATCACAATCTCCTCCATGCTGTATGTTGCTGATTTAGCCAATAAATCCTGTGTTTTGCTTTATGGTCAATTGGCTGAAGCCTGCTAAGTGTATAGAACTGGCCATGCTTTATGTAAGTTAAGCCCTAGATCTGACCTTTGATAGTTTACTACAGTCTGTATCTCAGGAAGATGTTATACCGAGTTAATACGTATTTATATACTTATGTTTCTTCTTTTCTGTTGTGGCTTACTCGTTTAATTTGCTGTCTGGCTGTTTACCTCCTACCATGACGTCTCTACAAATGCGCCATTGTGACTCTCTAATTGTCTCTGTCCTGTCTTCCCAAAGTCCTGCTTCAATTAATGTAGCTCTATTTAAGAACTCGGTTAGCTCCACCGACGAGAGCGTTTGGACTAATTTAACAATTTTTTCATGCTTTTCCTCCCTGAATCTGTTCATTCGTTAACTGTGTTTCTTTTCATATTCTCCTGGCCATCTTGTCCGTCGTGAAGTAGAATCTTCAGTATTGTAAATTATGTTCCTGAATTTCTCTCTACCTACAATAATTTAATTATGATGGCCAGTTTACAGTCAGTTAATTCCACAGGAAAGTGTACGCGTAATGTTAAATGTGACGTCCGCAGCGACATGTCTGGTAGTGGTCTCGAATACGTACTCAATGTGCTTTTGTGGAGCGTATCGAAAAACAGTATGAGACTTGAATGTTTTGTTTTGTCGGTTGCAGGTTTGGCTATTTGCACGTATTTACGGCCAATTTAAACGCTGAAAAAATGTGCGATATTTATCAAATATGCCTTCTGAGGTTCGCTAAGATGTCATTTGGTTCGAACGCAAACTTGGCGTGTCCACGATGGAGTGGACTGCAATGTCTCCCGATGCCAATGCGATCGTAAATGTTTGGTCGTGTAATAAGATGAAGCCTAAAGGAGAGCCTGGATATACTTTGAAGCAGTTGTCATATAAAATGAAGACGATATGGAGATCGTTACGGAGAGAGTATGCAGAAAATCTCGTGAAAAGCATGCCAAAAAGGTGTCAAGCTGTAATTGATAATGGCGGTGATTGAATTAATTACTAGGTAACTGTGCAATTAGTAAGAACATTTTCATGTAAACATATATTTATAATAGGGTGTTTTATTTCTTGTAGGTGATGACGCTGAACTGACTGTATATGAGGTGTTTATTAATTTCCATTGGCCACTTGTGGTTTGTGAATCGATAAGGCTAAGTATGAAACTTTATTTCAAAGCAAGTTGTTACCCACTTTATATAGGTGACTGTAAAACTGTATTTGCCTTTCCTGTGATTATACCTGTGACTTCATAATTAATGTATTTCAAGTTTTTTTCTTTTTTTCTTTTTTTTTTTTTTAAACGATGGCGTTTTCTTCCAGCTAGAAACATTCCTGTCGTCATTAATTACCCACACAAGGTGATTTGCTTCCATAGCCTTTACTGTTGTTGTTGTGGTTTTAGTCCAGATGCTGGTTTGATGCAGCTCTCCATGCTACTCTATCCTGTGCGAGCCTCTCCATCCCCGAGTAACTACTGCAATCTACATTCTTCTGAATCTACTTAGTTTATCCTTCTCTTGGCCTTCCTCTACGATTTCTACCCCCCACTTCCCTCCAGTACTAAATTCGCGATCACTTGATGCCTCAAAACATGTCTTACCAACTGATTCCTTCTTCTAGTCAAGGTGTGCCACAAATGCCTCATCTCCCCAATTCTATTCAGTACGCCCACATTAGTTATGTGATCTACCCATCTAATCTTCAGCATTCTTCTGTAGCACCACATTTCGAAAGCTTCTATTCTATTCTTGTCCAAACTAGTTATCGTCCATGTTTCACTTCCATACATGGCTACACTCCATACAAATACTTTCAAAAACGACTTCCTGATACATAAATCTGTATTCGATGTTAACGAATTTCTCTTCTGCAGAAACGCTTTCCTTGCCATTGCCAGTCTACATTTTATATCCTCTCTACTTCGACCATCATCAGTTATTTTGCTCCCCAAATAGCAAAAATCCTTTACTACTTTAAGTGTCTCATTTCCTGATCTAATTCCCTCAGCATCACGCGCTTTAATTCGCCTACATTCCACTATCCTCGTTTTGCTTTTGTTGATGTTCATCTTATATCCTCCTTTCAAGACACTGTCCATTCCATTCAACTGCTCTTCCAAGTCCTTTGCTGTCTCTGAGAGAATTACAATGCCATCGGTAAACCTGAAAGTATTTATTTGTTCTCCATGGATTTTAGTTCCTACTCCGAATTTTTCTTTTGTTTCCTTTACTGCTTGCCCAATATTCAGAATGAATAACATCGGGGAGAGGCTACAACCCTCTCTCACTCGCTTCCTAACCATTGCTTCCCTTTCATGCCCCTCGACTCTTATAAATGCCATCTGATGTGAAACTTCCGTATGATTGGAATTGTCCCGGACCGGAATTAGAACCTGAGATCTTTGCCTCTTGAGAGCAAGTGCTCTAGGGACTGAGCAGTCCAAACATAGCACACGACGCGCCTTCGCGTGTCTACTTCACTAGAAATCCTACAAAGAAGAATACTCGGAAATAAAGTTGCAGATACTGAGTCGTTCTTCGAAAGCTTAATCGGTGCTCGCGAATACCAAAGGTCCCACGTGCGTCAGACTTTAATCTGCCAGGAAGCTTTTAGTATTCTAGTTGTCAGTTGGAGACTCCATCGTAACTTCTCTCACGTCATTAACCACAAATACCATCACGGAATGTGTGTACCGTGTGGTTATAATTAAAGTGCAACTGCTGACGGACGTTCAGTGTGGGTTGTAATTATCAAATGGCAGCGAAACTTTGTAGATATTCAAATGCGTTCACACGGAACCGATTT
Organism: Schistocerca gregaria; assembly: GCF_023897955.1. Lineage (NCBI taxonomy): Eukaryota > Metazoa > Arthropoda > Insecta > Orthoptera > Acrididae > Schistocerca > Schistocerca gregaria. Next base: position 182,294,986 of record NC_064929.1, on the reverse strand, counting down.
AGGCTGAAAAAAAATTAGGTCCAATTTTGGCCACCGGGTGCAAATGTGGTGCTGTAAAGTGTCTCGTCAGCGTCTCCGGTGCTCTCTTTGAACAAACTGTGTAAGGAGCGGCTAGTAATAAAATCAACGTTATGCCCTTCTCGACCTTTCCTACCCACGTCCCGTCCCTAATCCATTACATGCGGAATCATTTCTAAACGGCTTTCTTGCATTCACAGCGCCAGATTTACAGATTTTCTCGTGGTCACCTGGTGTCCAAATTGGAAAAAATACTGTGCACCATAAATCGATCCACATTAACGCGTTAGAATATCTACCAAGTTTCGCTTCCATACGATAATTACGGCCTACAATGGACCTCTGTCAGTAGTTGCTCTTTAATTCCAACCACCCGATATTGGCATGTCACCGAAGGAATTCGTATGTCCCTGGAGGTCCTTCCGCGAGACGTTCAGTTATCAACTTTGCTGTGACGGCACGTTTCTGTAGAATAACTACTTTCTCGTCTTAGTTGCATGAAGATTATACCATATGAGATTGTTGCGTGGAAGTATGCAAAGTATGCTACCACTTTTGTCTGGAGAATAACACACTGAGAGAGATTTATGAGTAATGTCGTTAGCAAATAACCTCGTATTGGACAGAGATGAAACATGAGGCGGAAAATACAGACAGCTCGGTTTTCGGAAAATATTAGGAAGATCTGTGATCGGAAAAGTAATAGCAAGACCCATACGAAAGCGTTAATACCGCGGAAGCTAAAATGGTTTTCTCTCTTCTTTTTCAGAGGATCGTACACAAGCTCAGCCGCATTCAGATGCCAGCAACCTCTTCCGTCGCAGAGCAGTTTCCACAGATCTCTCCTGAGGTCGTCACAAACGCGTCGTGACGAAACGTCGGAGTCTGTTGACGTGCAAACGGCCGGGAATGCTGCCCAGCCACGCAGTATTTGCCAACATTTGCGTACGATCGCGCATTTTAGAACCGCTGACGGATGAGACGTTCCACGAATTTGTGCCACATCTGTAGATTTATCTCCACTTGATTATTTCCGTCGTGAACTGAAAACAGGGAATGTGGACATAAAGTGACTCCAAAAATTATTCGTGTAAGTGTATGTACGAGGGTTGGAACTTAAATAGTGGCAACTATTTAATGGCAATGGATACAAAAGAGTTACTTGTTTGCACCTGTTACCGTCCTTCAAAGTAGTCACCAGCTTTGTGTAGAGCCCATTGCCAGCGATGTGGAAGGCGTAGTATACCGTTAGCAGAGGCTGTCGCATCTCTGGAACAGTTCTGAAGCGAATGTCACAAAGTAGTTCCTTCATCTTCGGAATCAAATCAAAGTCACAAGGACTTAAGTCCGGGGAGCATGGTGGACGGTATCGTACTTCCCAGTCCCATCGAACGAACAGAGAAGCCACAGCTTGCGCTGTTTGCCGTCGCGCATTGTCGTGCAAAAAGATGGGTGGGTTGCGCAGAAAGTGTCGCCGCTACTTACGAAAAGCTGGTCGCACGTGATGTCCCAAAAAGGAACAGAAATACTGTGCATTGACGATCTGCCGTGGAGGAACGTAATTGCGTTAGGATAACACCATCGCAGTCGTACAGGAGGGTGACAGTAACTTTCACCATAGTTGGACTCTGAATCACTTTCAACTTTCGCGTCGACCCATAATGACGCTATTCGTTGGATTAGCGGTTCAGTTGTGACTCGTACGATGTGGCCCATGTCTCATCCAGTGTTACGATACGGCGTAAGAAAGCCTCTCCTTCGTGCTCATAGCGCTCTAAGTGCGTCTGAGCAGCGTCGTAACGCATCCATTTCTGCATTTCCGTCAAGTCATGCAGAACCCATCATGATGCAATTTTTCGCATGCCAAGGCGTTCCTTCAGGATGCGAAGCACAGTCATATGCGCTAATCCGGTTCCGTGGGACAGCTCATGAATCGTATGCCGTCCACCACTGTCCACTAACGCGGCAACAGCATGCACTTCTTGTTCAGAGACGCTAGGACGAGCTGCCCGATGCATGTCTGCCGTAGTTTACCGAACTTCGTTGAAGGCTTTTAGCCAACGTGCCACTGTTATGTACGGCAATGACGATTCCGCGCACGCCTCTTGAAGACCTTGGTAACCGTGTCGGACTGTACGACCTCTGGTACATTCAGTCTTGATCCAGTTCCGTTGTTCCTGTTTCGATAACGTAGTGACTCTGTTACATTAGACCGCTCGCTCACAAGAGACTATGCTTCCCTAGATTGTGGGCACGCCGGTGACGTGGGACGGGCGAGTCCATTTGCTCGGAGGCAAGGTAGAGGTATGTCAACAGCGACAACAGTAGATTCCATTGCAGAGTGTCTCCACAGCAGTGTTGCCACAGTGTTACAACCTACGTATTTAAGACGTAAGACTGTGACAAGTGAAAAGAAATGAATACAAAATCTAAAGAGACCATCCTGTGGAAATCATTTTGATTGCAAAGCGGAGGAGAAGGTGAAGATTAGTGTTTAACCTCCAGTCGACAACGAGGTCATTAGAGACGGATTGCCACGCGGGGTAGCCACGTGATCTTAGGCGCCTAGCCTCGGTTCGCGCGGCTCCCTCCGTCGGAGGTTCGAGTCCTCCCTCGGGCATAGGTGTGTGTGTCTTGTCCTTGGCGTAAGTTGGTTTAAGTTAGGTTAAGTAATGAGCAAGCCTAGGGACCGATGACCTCAGCAGTTTGGTCCCTTAAAACCTTACCACCACCACCACCACCACCACCAGAGACGGAGCACAATCTCTTGTTGCGGAAGGATGGGGAAGGAAATCTGCCGTGCCTTTCCAAAGGAACCATCCCGACGTTTACCTAAAGTGGTTTAGAGATCATGGAAAACGTAAATCAAAATGGCCGCATGCGCATTTGAACCGTTGTCCTCCTGAATACGAGTCCAGTGTACCAACAACTGCGCTACTTTTATTGAAAAACAAGGAACAAAATAAATTCATAGCGATAAAAAGGCTAATAAAATAAGAACTTTCATAGGACACTTACTTCACAAAGCATTCGTCCAACATCTTAATATGCTTAAAATACATGTCCAGGCACAAAGCTTGCTGATACACGGCTCGCTCCAGCACGCAACAGTTCGCAACCACGATTTGCCACCTGTTGTTGTTTTGAAAGGCGCCGGGATAGAACAATTTCCAATACCGCCCGTAAGGGTAGTGAGAAGACCCAAACTTAAAGGAAACTTATCCTACGCTTGCACGATCATTAAAAATCTTCTTGCGAGACTGCTAAAATATTCGGTAGACTTAGATCGGCGGTTCAGTCGATTATGTCACTTCTGTGTAACCAAGACATAGAGAAATCGGCCGCTGTCCATACGCCCTCGCTGATTGACCGATGCAGACGTGAGGTTTATCGTGAGTGAAACCAAGAAGCATTCTAAAATCAGCGCTCCTAAGTTGGTTGGAGAGCTATATTCGAGTGGCAAGAAGATGCAGTTCGTGCCAACGTAGTCAGAAATACCTGCAAAGAAGTGCGGATATAACAGTCGCGTAGCTCGCAAGAAGTTTCGGTTCAGTGAATAGAATTGAAGAAACTTCTTGATTTTGCCCAGGAACATAGATTCAAGAACGAAGAATCCTGGAATAAAGCTAGTTTTTCTTATGAAAGTAAATATATTCGGGTCGGATGGCAGGCGAATGATATAGCGTATGAAAAACGCGAAGATGCTGCCTCTGAAAATTGTGACAGCCGTGAAACACGATGGCAGTTCAATGACCGTGTGTGTGTGTGTGTGTGTGTGTGTGTGTGTGTGTGTGTGTGTGTGTGTGAGTGTGCGAACGAGTGCTGCAGTTCAAAAACTACATTTTATGGAGGGAGTGATGGATCAAAAAATATTTATGATAATCTTAAAGGAAAATCTGGTAGTGTCGAAAAATTAGGTCTCTAAGGAAATTACATCTTTCAACAAGACAATGACATGAAGAATGCAGTTGGAAATACGCCAAAATAATATTCCAAGACGATTCCAAACAGTAATAACTGCAAAGCTGAACTCATTAAATGTTAATTTCTGTAATTTAAACCATGTTTTCGGGCTCTGTGCCAAAACCATGAATGAACGAGTGCTATATGAAGCACATTTCGCGTGAAATTTTCTATTTTGCAATCCTTGTTATCGCTATGAATGTATTTTGTTTCTTTATTTTTCAATAAAAATGTTTTACTGATGTGCTTTCCACACAATTTTTTTTTAAATATACATCTGGGCGAATACATTTTGGATTCACTGTATTTTGCCGCCGAAAACGATGCGAGCACACGGAAAAGGTAGTGGCTTCAGACGGCTGTGAAAAGTGAAGGTTTACTTCATGTAGCAAAATCGAAAACCCCACAAATCGATGTGTAACGATGTAGCCTGCATAGAGTAGCTCTCTGTAATTTTCATTTTCATAACCTAGCAATATTATGTAACGTTTATTGATTGTTTTTCGTCATTTTTATATTTCAAAAAACATCTATTTTATGTTCCCAAATATGTGGTATACTGGAGTAATATTAGTCGAATACAATCCAGATGATGAGGAGATCGTTGAAATTTAAGAGACCTGTCAAGGAAGAAACAATGTGCAAAGAAGCGGGATACGGAAATAGTTAGGAATGATGAGATACTCTTTAAGTTCTCTGAGCCTATAGACACTGCGATAATGAATAGCTCAGTGGACAGTTCAGCTGAAGAGAAATGGAAATCTCTGAAAAGGGCCATAACAGAGTTTGGAAAGAAAAACGTAGGTACAAGAAAAGTAACTGGAAGAAGCTATGGATGACGGTAGAAATTCTTCAGTTGATCGACGAAATAAGGAAGTTCAAAAATGTTCAGGGGAATTCAGGGGTACAGAAATACAAGTAACTTAATAACGAGCTAAATAGGAAGTGCAGAACAGTAAGGAGAAGCGGCCTCATGAAAAACGTGAAGAAATCTAAAAAGAAATGTTTGAGGAGAGGGAAAACTCAAATTTGGTGAAATTAAAAGCAAGGGCAGTAACATTAGGAAAGCAATGGGAATTCCACTGTTAAATGCAGAGGAGAGAGTGGACAGATGGAAAAAGTACACTGCAGCCCTGTATGAGGTGAGGAAGACGTTATACTAGACGAAGAAACAGGAGTCTACAGAGAATAAATAAGGGATGCAAGACTATAATTTAAAAGAGATTTAGAAGACTTGAGATCCAATAAGAGAATCATGATGGATAACATTCCGTCCGAATTTCTAAAATCATTGGGAGAAGTAGCAACAAAATGACTTTCCGCGTTGGTATGTAGAATGTGTAAGAATGATAATACACAATCACACTTTCGGAAAACATCACTCACATGATCCGAAAGATTACAAGCGCGAGAATTATTGCACCATCAACTTAACTCATCTTCCAAGTTGCTGGTAAGGATAATATACAGAAGAATGAGGAAGAGAATTAAGTATGCGTTAGATCGATGATCAGACTGGCGTAAGAAAGGTAAGAGCACCAAAGAAGCAGTTCTGACTTTAGGGTTGATAATAGTAGTAATGCTGAAGAAAAATCAAGACACGTTCGTAGGATTTGTCAATTTCGAAAAAGCGTGCGTTAAGGTAAAATAGTGCCTCATATGCGAAATTCTGAGAAAAATTGGAGTAAGCTGTAGGGATAGGTAATATACACTAAGTACAAGAACCAAGAAGGAGCAATAAAACTGGAAGAACCGTGATTAGCCGAGCGGTCTCAGGCGCTATAGTTATGGGCTGTGCGGCTGGTCCCGGCGGAGGTTCGAGTCCTTCCTCACGCATGGGTGTTCGTGTTTGTCCTTACAATAGTTTAGGGACTGATGACCTTAGCAGTTAAGTCCCATAAGATTTCACACACATTTTATTATTTTTTAAAACTGAAAGAAAAAGAACGAAGAGCCGCTCGGAGTGGGCGCGCGGTTTGAGGCGTCCATGTCAAGGACAGAGCGGCCCCTCCCACCGGAGGTTCGAGTCCTCCCTCAGGCATGGGTGTGTGTGTTGTTCTTAGCATAAATTACTCTAAGTTACTTTAAGTAGTGTGTAAGTCTAGGGACCGATGACCTAAGCAGTTTGGTCCCTTAAAAATTCACACACATTCGAATATTTTTGACCCAAATGCTCCTATTAAAATGGGTGTATGATAGGGACGCAGTCTTTTGCCCGCCTGGTGTTCAGTCCATAAACTGCAGAACCAATATTTCAAGACTGCGATCAAAATTCAAGGTGAAAGGATATCAATGATAAGATTCGCTTTTGACATTGTCAACCGCAATGAAAGTGAAGAAGATTTACGTGATCTGGAGATTGAAGCCGGCCTTGGTGCCTGAGCGATTCTAGGCGTTACAGTCTGGAACCGCGCGACCGTACGGTCGTAGGTTCGAATCCTGCCTCGGGCATGGATGTGTGTGATGTCCTTAGGTTAGTTAGGTTTAAGTAGTTCTATGTTCTATGGGACTGATGACCTCAGAAGTTAAGTCCCATGGTGCTCAGAGCCATTTTGGTGATTCTAATGCTCTGGTTAGTACAGAAAGTGTTTGGAGAATAAATCGAAGAATGATGAAAGTATTTGAAACGAGTACAGGGAGAAACTTAACATCAGAATTGGGTATCACGAAGTAGACGAAGTTACGGTGTTCTGCCACCTAGGGCAAGAGGCAAGAGGACATCAAAAGCAGACTAGCACTGGCAGAAAAAGCATTCCTAGCCAAGAAAAGTCTACTAGTATCAAACATAGAAACACATTGGAGGAAGAAATTTCTGAGAAAGTATGTTTGGAGCACACCATTGTATGGTAGTGAAACATGCATTGTGGAAAACCTGCACGAACGGGAATCGACGCATTTGAGGTGTGGTGTTGCAGAAGGATCGTGTAAATTAGGTGGAGAGATAAGGCTAGGAATGAGGATGGTCTCCGGAGAAATGGCGAGGAATAGAATATATGGAAAATACTGACAGGAACAAAGGACAGGATAGTAGGACAATTGTTAAGAGATCAGGGAATAACTAGAGGATGCCGAAGAGGGTAAACACTGTAGAGGAAGACAGAGACAGGACTACATCCAGAAAATAATTGAGAGCGTAGATGTGCTACTCTGAGGAGAAGAGGTTGACACAGCTGAGAAATTCGTGGCCGGCCGCACAAAACCAGTCAAAAGACTAATGAATCCAAAGGAAAGATAGGCCAGTACCGAAACCTAACAGGGCCTCTAATGTTTGTAGCATTGTCAGACTCAGCAGCAGTGTAAGACTGCTCGCAGAAGATGCTGTTGTCATGAGGATCGCGTAGTGGTACGATCGTAATGAAATGCAGAAAGAATTGGACAAACTTTCCAGTTTATGTGATGATTGGCAGTTCCCTTTACATGTCGATAAATGCAAGGTAAATCCTATAACTATGAGAAAACATCCGATTAATCTGAGTAAAGGTTAGTGGTGAACGTCTTTTGTACATCACATCGAGTGTGAATTTAGTCGTATCGCAGGCGAATGGGAGACTCAGGTTTTTGTTGTTGGGATCTAGGAAAGTGCAGTGCATATGTAAAGCGAATCCCATACAAAGATGCAATGCACGACCGTTCCAGTGTTTGGAGTCTGTATCAAGTAGGCGTGATAGGGGACATGGAACTAGTTCAGGATCGTAGTAGGTCAAATGCTAGGATAACTTACATCGGAGACATTGGAAGGCAGACGAAGTTCTCGTGAAGCTCTGTAGGGTAGATTTAGTAAACCTTTACTCGAAGAAGACTGCTACCAAGGTATATCTCGCATTGCAAACAAGCGTATAAGACGAGAAAGATCAGGGCGCATACTGAGGCATACATCTTTCACTCGCTCAATACGATAATTAGATACTGATGAAGCTGGTGCTATGTACCTTCTTATGGGGTAAATCTGTGCTCCGATTACAACCATGCTATGTGCCCCTACCGCAGAAATCTAGATCTGTCTTCGAACTTTTCTAGTAAATCGCCTACTCTCGCACAAAAGAAAAAAGCAAACGATACCTGTATGAGTCCATATACATACATCAAACAAACTTTTGCATCATCTCGGTTCTGAGAGTTCCGGAACCTGTACAGAAAATTGGAATAGAGATCGACATAAACATCATTGAAACATCCTGGCAGATTAAAAAACAGACCGTGACTCGATATCGGGTCCTTTGCCTCCGCTGCAGTGAAAATCTTATTCTGGAAACATCCTCCAGGCTGCGGTTAAGCCATATCTCGGTAATGTTCTTTCTTCCAGGAATGCTAGTTCTGCAAGGTTCGCAGAAGGACTTCTGTGAAGTTTGGAAGGTAGGAGACGAGGTACCGGCAGAAGTGAAACCGTGAGAGAGGGTCCTGAGTCGTGCTTGGGTAGCTCAGTTGGTAGAACACTTGCCCGCGAAAGGCAAAGGTCCCGAGTTCGAGTCTCGGTCCGTCACATAGTTTTAATCTGCCCGGAAGTTTCATATCAGCGCACACTCCGCTGCAGGATGAAAATCTCATTCTGATAGACATCATTTCCGACCTTTTTATTGCTTATGAAAATCACACATTGCATGTTGTACCACCATACAGTGAGACCTTCAAACATCATAGTCCAGATTGCTGTACACAGCGGTACCTCTGATACCCAGTAGCACGTCCTCTTGCACTGATGCATGCCTGTATTCGTCGTGGCATACTACTCATAAGTTCATCAAGGCACTGTTGGTCCAGATTGTCAGACACCTCAACGGCGATTAGGCGTAGATCCTTCAAAGTGGCTGGTGGGCCACGTCGTCAATAAACAGCCCTTTTCAATCAATTTCAGGCATGTTCGATAGGGTTCATGTCTGGAGAATACGCTGGCCACTCTAGTCGAGCGATGTCGTTATCCTGAAGGAAGTCATTCACAAGATGAGCACGATGGGGGAGCAAATCGTTGTCCATGAAGCATGCCTCTCCAATATTCTGCCGATATGGTTGCACTATCTGTCAGAGGGTACCATTCACATATCTTACAGCCGTTACGGCGCCTTCCATGACCACCGACGCCGTACGTCGGCCACACATAATACCACCTCAAAACAGCATGGAACCTTCACCTTGCTGCACTGGCTGGACAGTGTGTCTAACGCGTTCAGTCTGACCCGGTTGCCTCCAAACACGTCTCCGATGATTCTCTGATGGACGGAATATGTGACACTCATCAGTGAAGACAACGTGATGCCAATCCTGAGAGTCATTCAGTAATTAAAGAGACATATTGGGGTCGAGAAAAGAAAAACAATACTTTTCTGCTTTTCAACATAATCTCCTTGAACATTTATGCACTTGTCCCAAGGGGCTACAAGCTTTTTTATTCGGGCTGCAAAGAACTCTTTATCGTGATATTTGAACCAATTTCCCACAAACTTTTTCACGTCGTCGGTTGTCCTGGAACATCTTCCTACGTAATGCCTCCTTCAGTGCACCAAACAAATGGAAATCACCAGGTGCTGTCAGGACTGTAAGGGGGATGAGGCAGTACTTCCCAGCCCATTTTGTCGACGGTTTCACGTGTTAGTTGAGCAATATGAGGGCGTGCTGGAGAATTACACCTCTCCACTGAGATCCACGTCGTCTCTCTATCATGGCTCACTTCACCTTGTTTAAAAGTAAATCCAAGCGGTATTGGCTGTTCATTGTACGCTGCTCTTCGGGATAATCACAAAAAACAGGACCTTCAAAATATCAACAACATGACTTTTCCCGTTGATGATGGGGTTTTAAATTTTTTCTTGTCAAGTAAGTTGGTGTGCTTTCAGTCCCTACTTTGTCTTTTTGATTCTGGATCATATTAGTGAACCGAAATTTAATCACAAGTTTAATTTTTTATTTTCAAAATGAAACTCCTCCAGCTCTACTTAACATTTTATTAGTTTCGACTTTGCGTCAACGCCATTTTGAGGCCCGTGCACTTTGATAAAATCAATCAATTGTGTGTGGCTCAGTACTAGAAGTCCTCGGTGAGTCGAAACTAGTAGCCAAATAAATATAAAATCTTAAGTACAGCTGGAGGTGTTTCATTTTGAACAAAAATTTATACCAGCTGTGTCCCATCTTCATCCGATTTAAATATAGATGTACGAAGAGTTAAAATTTTGTTGAGGAAGTGCTCACATTCTCTTTCATAAAGTTCCTTTAGCGCTGTGCACACTCTCAACCTTGTTTCCTTGTGTAGCCGCGTCAACTCCTTTGGGACCAATCTTGCACCTGTTTTGCGGTACTCCAGCTTGTTACAGATAATGTTATGAACTGTATCAGTACTAACTTGAATCTCACCAACTATCATTTCCACAGTCACACGGCGGTGGCCAAGGATAATGTCATCAACTCGACTTTCAAGTAAATTAATTGAAACTGCAACTGGTCAGAACGGTGTTTGTCAGTCACTAAGTTGCGGCCATTTTAGAACTGCTCTACATCTACATTTATACACCGCAAGTCATCCAATGGTGTGTGGCGGAGGGCACTTTACGTGCCACTGTCATTACCTCCCTTTTCTGTTCCAGTCGCGTATGGTTCGCGGGAAGAACGACTGTCTGAAAGCCTCCGTGCGCGCTCGAATCTCTCTAATTTTACATTCGTGATCTCCTCGGGAGGTATAAGTATGGGGAAGCAAGATTTTCGATACCTCATCCAAAAACGCACCGTCTCGAAACCTGGGCAGCAAGCAACACCGCGATGCAGAGCGCCTCTCTTGCAGAGTCTGCCACTTGAGTTTGCTAAACATCTCCGTAACGCTATCACGGTTACCAAATAACCCTGTGACGAAACGCGCCGCTCTTCTTTGGATCTTTTCTATCTCCTCTGTCAACCCGACCTGGTACGATGTAAGCCACCTCCTTTCTTCATGGACTACATTTTCGAGGGACTCTTCCAATGAATCTCAGCCTGGCACCCCCCTTACCAACAACTAATTTTATATGATCATTCCACTTCAAATCGTTCCGCACGCATACTTCCAGATATTTTACAGAAGTAACTGCTACCAGTGTTTGATCCGCTATCATATAATCATACAATAAAGGATCCTTCTTTCTATGTATTCGCAATACATTACATTTGGCTATGTTAGGGGTCAGTTGCCACTCCCTGCACCAAGTGCCTATCCGCTGCAGATCTTCTGGCATTTCGCTACAATTTTCTAATGCTGCAACTTCTCTGTATACTACAGCATCATCCGCGAAAAGCCGCATGGAATTTCCGACTCTACTAGGTCATTTATATGTATTGTGAAAAGCAATGGTCCCATAACACTACCCTGTGGCACGCCAGAGGTTACTTTATCGTCTTTAGACGTCTCTACATTGAGAACAACAAGCTGTGTTCTGTTTGCTAAGAACTCTTCTACCCACTTGTAAAAAAATTGCATGATTCATACAACCTACAACATATAATTTAGACATTCTGCAGTATATATTCACTGGTTTCTCCCCTTCAGCAAGTAAAAAACTAATAACAGAACGTTTTTCAACTAATCGGGACGTTTCAAGCGGACTCGCCGTCTTAAAATGTATTTTTGAAGTTATAAACAAAACAATGTTGATATATCAGCTGATCAGGGCTCATCCCAGTGATGCCATCTTAAAGGTATAAAAGTAACATACTTGCCTACTAACAGTTTTTTCTCCAGACCGATGTGTCTCTAAAATTATTGGATGACCCTCTTAGAAATCTTATTAAGTGGAGATCATGGCATGCTTGTATAATGCTGCTATGTTTTCCACAAAGCTGCTGCTTATCGGTAATAAAGAGCGAACAGTAGGTATTTCAGTGGACAACCAGACGATACCAGAGATAACCAGTAAATCAAAGCCGTTAAATTTCACAGTTTTTACCCTACTTCCAACACGGCCGTTGTCTCTCAGGGACGCTGCTTGCTTACGCCGCCGTGTTTCGGAATGAGTGCGGGCAGTTACTGTTGCGGGTCTAGTTGTGATCTTTCGGCGCGGTCCGGAGAGCCAATCCCTATAGGAGCGGAAAGTTTTCGAGAGGCCCGGCAGACGTGCTCAAGGGTCTTCAGCGCGGCTCCCCGGGCTCGCAGCGAAATTGGAATCCTGCTGGCGCCGGGGCAACATCATTGGCGCCAGCGGTTCGACTGGGTACTGGCCAGACTGCCAGCGCGAAACAGACTTATCTGGACCGAGTGGTGGCGCGTCACTAGCCAGTAAAATGTTCAAATTGTTCAAATGGCTCTGAGCCCTATGGGACTTAACATCGGAGGTCATGTACCCTAGACTTAGAATTACTTAAACCTAACCAACCTAGGGACATCACACACATCCATGACCGAGTCAGGATTCGAATCTGCGGCCGTGGCAGCAGTGCGGTTCCGGACTGAAGCGCCTAGAACCGATCGGCCACAGCAGCTGGCCAGTAAAATGTCTGATGAGCTGCCTCGCTATCTGAGGTAGTTGAAACGCTACGGCATTCTACTCGAGGTGTCCCTTTCGGTTCCTGGTTGTAGACGAAAATGTCGTCTTCAGACAAGGGAAGAAAAATGCTGGCCGGTACTTTATTGATCACCAGACTGCTCACGCAGTGTGCTGGGTTAAGTTCCAGGCTTCTACTCACTGTCTCACAGAGTGGGGTCATGTGATACTGATGTCAGCCCGTTGGGCGAAAGTCTTCCGTTCCTCAGGCCGAGACGCAGAACAGCAACTGTACATAGTTGGTCATAATTAATAGCAAAAACTGACACGGCTGAAAATATACGGTAATACGAGCAAAAACTTTCCAGTAAACATTGATCAGTATGAAAAAGTGCCACAGTTACTAAAATGTATTTTAAACGGAAACTGGGCTTAATGTAACCAATGGTCTACTTTAACAAGAGACATAATACCGTTTCAGCACGTTGCAATTTAATTGGGTACAAACTAAAGCACCAATTGCGACTTTATTTTCTAACATAACGATCGATTCCAGCCACCAAGGCCATTTTCGATACGTTACCTAAATTAAATAGGTAACACTCTTAAGAAAAATCATACTGCAAGTGTTACAAGTTTCATGAGCAAAAAAGTAACATCAAACGCCATCAAAACAATACTGCGTAGTAAAGTAAGCAATGCTGTGTAACAACTCGCAAAAAATGTGGGAACCTAGCACACAGGGTGCGCCGGGAAGAAAGGTCAGTATTCAAGGATATAGCGGGAAGGTTCATTTGAATTAAAACTCTTCTTAGGGACAAAGGCCCTACTCCAAATAGTTTACGAGGTAGTACACGTGTAATGCAGATTTTCTTTTGGGAGTCAACATCTCAAGCGCATTTACCCTAATCACTGATTTGGTTGTGGAAGTAAAAGTAACAGGCCACCAACATCGCTAGACATTACGCCCTTACAATTTTGTTTATGTAGCCGTATAAAGTGTGAGGTGTGCAAATGAAATGTTAATACCCGAGATGAACTGCTGGGTCGTACCATGGACGTTACTGCGCTCATTAGGGAAGAGAGGTACACAGTTAAGCAACACATGTTCTTCTAAGAGTGCACAAATGCAATGAAGGTGGGATATTCGAACTGTTATTGTGAACTGTACACCCAATGTAATGTGATTCTTTTTAACAATGAAATTGGCCAACTGACGTGCAATTGAGATGTTATTCTATTATGCCATCTACAGGCCCCTGCATAATAAAAAGAGTTTACTGGTAGTGCAGTCAATAGCAGTTGTCCATGCTATCAATTTAATACTTGACCAGCCGCTGTCTCATGTCCACAATGGATCAATGTACAATACCTGGTGATGGGAGAAACCCGTAAATTCATCGGCAACAAAACTGAATTGATGGCAACAATAACTACTATTGACTACACTAGAAGTATACTCTTTTTATTATGCACGAGCCTGAAGATGACGTAATGAAATGTGGAAACTGGTAGTTGAAATAAAACAAAATAACATTCCAACTGCGCGGCTGCTGGCGATTTTCATTGTTAAATATTTGACCAGCCGCTGTCTATTGTCCACAATGGATCAACAGAGGCTGTAATGTGACGTGTACGATACTGCATAGTGGTGACGGTGTAAACAATACTTCTTTTTCAATTCATACTTTGTATAACGCACGTTGTAATGTTTACTAACAGCTGTAGATGTTTACACGTGCAAACCTTAAAATGTATTGAATCTCGGAAACCATTCGGAATAGTACATATCATATGAAGATTTTTGCTTCAAATAATCATTCCTGTGATATCTTTGAATACTGGCGATTCCACCTGGGAATATAGAGCATGAACTAGCACTGTGCAGACTCTCAGCCAGGTAATTGGTGGGGACCCGTAGGGGGGGGGGGGGGAGGGGGAGCAGGAAAGGCCGTGATCCGAAGCAAATAATACGTTGGTTTAAAAGCAAATCAAAATACAGAAAAAAGTCCAAGTTGGAAAGGAAATGATGGCAGACAAATGGGATCAGTAAATACATGTCTGCATGCATACAAGATGATTAAGTGACATGAAGCCTGAGGTGCATAGAGTGGCCTATTACTTACAGTAAGCAAGCAAACCTCAGGAACTGTGTAGGGTGAAGTAACGGCAGTACATTCATTTACACTCCAACATGACGAACACATTTCGAAGACCATACAAAATTATTTTATTATTTATTTTTAAAGTTTTCATCACACACTTTTTCTTATTATAGATCACATGCTTATAAATTTCTATCTCTTAGAGTGCTATTCTCCATTTTATGTAAAGTCGTAAGGTTGTTGTCAATATTAGTGAAATATATCTTCTGCAATTTTTCTTCCTGCTTGTATATCTGATTTGGAAGTTTCTGTCTGTTTGACCGATGTAAAAAGCGTTGCAGTCAGTACAACAGATTTTATGTATACCTGATATTGCAGACTTGTTGTTTTACTTTCAGTACTACGTGTGGTAGTGTTCTTGAAAGCAATTCTAACATTAAACATGTAGAACAGCCGAACGAGGTTATATGAAATATTACCAGAATGCGGATGCAAGATAAATTTCATTCTGTCTGCAGGATCGTCACTGTATTTGTTGCCTGTAATCTGAAGAACTACAGAAATATATATAATTACCGTTGGATTAGAGAAAGCCATATCTGAATTAAATATGGCTGAAAACTAGTTTCACTACGATTTAGCTATAATTTGAGTTCTGCTCATCACTGCCTGAAAGAAGATTCATTTCTGTTATCCTGATGATATTAATTAATTATTATTGACATCTGTGTACCATTCTTTCGGTAAATACCAAAATAATGATTCTGATTGACATGTGAAACAGAGAAATCTAATTAATCAATCGACGATGTTATTGATCTTTTGCAGGATGAAGTTCGTTTACCTTGAGAGCCAACAGATCGATGTTATTTTTAGATACTGATACAACAAAATGATGTAATCTACATGTCATTTATCATAAACTATTTTCCGTGCCTCTTGTAGATGTTTATTGAAAAATATGTATTCAAGATAATTAATAAATTTATTAGTAATTGTGCCACTAAGTGGATAAACCAAGGCTAATTTTTCTTTCCACATAACACCGTTATTTTTGAAAGAGACTTATTTATATCAAGTTTTATTGTTAATACATCAATAAGTTCAACTTCGGCACCGATTGATAATGTTTTGTGAGTGGGGAGACTGACTGCAATTATATAGGTTGACAGTAACAAATGAAGCTTATATGATTTCTTGTGGGATGGTAATGGGTCTAAGTGGTTAAGCTACTTTGTATCAGTTTTAAAATTCTCTAAATTTTATCAATAGTGTTTTTCGAAAAGAGCGTCGGTTTCCCTCCAGGGCTTCCCATTTGAGTTTCCGAAGCATCTCCGTAACACTTACGTGTTGTTCGAAGCTACCGGTAACAAATCTAGCAGCCTCCTCTGAATTGCTTCTATGTCTTCGTTCAGTCCGACCTGGTATGAATCCCAAACTCTCGAGAAGTACCCAAGAACAGGTTGCACCAGCGTCCTATATGCGGTCTCCTTTACAGGTGAACCACTCTTTCCTAAAATTCTCTCAATAAACCGAAGTTGACGATTCGCCAAATCCTGCCACAGTTCTCACACGCTCCTTTCATCTCATATCGCTTTGTAACGTTACGTCCAGATATGTAAACGACTTAACTGGGTCAAGCTGGAAACAATAATACTGTATCCGAACCTTACATAATTGATCTTACTCTTCCGTATTAATTAACATTTTTGCACATTTAGGCTTAGCAACCATTCAACACACGAACAGGAAATTTTTTCTAAGTCGTCTTGTGTCTTCTTACGGTCACTCAATTTCGGACTGAAGACAACAACAACAACAACAACCGTACACCTTGGCATCACCAGCAAACAATCGCAGATTGCCGCCCACCCTGTCCGCCAAATCATTCCTGACGGTACCATTGTCTCTGATGAATACTCGCCGTCGAGGACAGCATTCTGGGTTTTATTATTTAAGAAGTATTCGTGCCACCCACATCTCTGTAAACTAATTGCATAAGCTCGTACCTTCGTTAACAACCTGCAATGGGACACTATGTCAAATGCTTTCTGGAAATCTAAAAATATGGAATCTACCAGTTGCCCTTCATCCATATGTCATGCGAGAGTAGGGCAAGCTGAGTTTCGCACGAGCTATGCTTTCTAAAACCGTGCTGATTCGTGGACGTATGCTCCTCACTCTGCAAAAGGTTTACTATATTCGAACTGGCAATATGTTATTCTGCAGCAGACAGACGTTAGGGATATTGGTCTCTAATTTTGCAGATTCGTTCTTTTGCCCTTGTTATATACTGGGGTAACTTGTGCTTTTTTCCAGTCGCTTGGGATTTTGTGCTGGGCGAGAGACACACGATAAATGCAAGCAAGGTAAGGGGCGAATGCGGTAGAGTACTCTTTGTAAAAACGAACTGGGATTTCATCCGGACATGGTGATTTATTTTCTTTCAGATCTTTCAGTTGTTTCTCTATGCCAGATATGCTTATTACTAGACACCGGATTATGAATCATTAAAACTTTAAAATATGCGTGCAAATATGCATGAAAAATGGTTAAAAATGCATGAGAAGTGTCGAAATGTGCAAGATCAAACAATAAAAAAAACATGGTAGTTACTGCGCCTATTATACCTCTAAGTCGAACCTGTGCATATCAGTTACGAGGAAGACCTCAGACTAAGAGAGAAATCCGTGTATTTAGAACGCTGATATCATTTTCTGAATACTTCCTGATAGAGGTTAGGAAGGGGATCTTCCTGGGATTATTTTCTAAAAATTTGCAAAATGCGGATGGATATCGTGTTTCAAGAATTGTTCCTTCTTTGCTATTGTTGTCGGTAACAAATGGATGCGATGCGAGTGAGTCGCAACGAAATAATCGATATATAAAGGAGCAAATTCGAGATATTGTATTCACAGGGGCAAGCTCCAAAACTTCGCAATATTTTATTTAGAAAATGACATACAATCATGAGTTTTTTAACAGAATTAACTTTTAACTAATACTATTGGACCAAAGCATTACTTTCAATTTATTTTACATTTTTCTGCTATTGTAAAAATAACCAACCTAGTACTGTTCCAATTGTTCGGTAGTAAGATTGTGTCTTCAATCACACAAAACATTTTTATAACCAGAAAAGGACCGTTCTACATCAACTGACGTAGCTGGGCAGCATTCGAATTTGGGTGCTGTGTCGGCACTTATTGTTTCTGGTAAAAGTTCACCTGTCCCATTAAAAAACTGTCAATTTTGGACAAGGGTTCAAAGCCTGGGACATTGTTTAAAATTTTTTAAAATTTTTCTTTAAGTTTTCTTGTGAATACCTCAGGTCCTCCGTCAATGAGGAGTTCACTGTAATAATTTTATTTACGACGGAATAGGTTCACTCTACGGCAAATCTTGAGTTTGATGCTTTATAATACTTGCAGGTATATAGGTATATGGGAAGAATGAATGCTGATCACAGCAATGTCTTTTTTAATACCGGAATCATTAAAAGCTTCTTTGCACTGGCAACTGCCAAAGTCTCTGCACTATCGAAGTCGTTTACTGCCCCTCTAATGGCCTCGGAATGTTCATTGTAAAACAACAAAGCTTCGACCCACGTGCTGCAACGAGTCACCACTGGTTCGGAAGGTAAAGGCACATTTGCTAGTTTTTCATTATAGGTCTTTATGCGAACAGGAACGTATAGAAATACTTTCTTTGTGAATGAAATCACTTTATTTACATTCACAAGCTTGGAACTTACTTCTTCAGCAAGGCGATAAACTCCATTAGAAAAGCACGTCACATGAATCAAATTGGAATAAAATACTCGGAGGGCTTTTCCTGCTTTGATCATATAGGGAGCAGCATCTGAAATAAACAAAAACACCCTTTCTTCTGCAGAAGATTCTGGAAGTATTTTTCTGAAAACCTCATTCATAAATCTGGCGATCGTAGAATGATTTACTTTTTCAAGTTCTTTGTAGGCAGATAAGTAGGAAGAATAAAGCTTTTCCTTTAATGCACCAAGAATTAAATTTGCAATGTTACGCACGTAAGTGCCTGTAGCTTCGTCATTTTAAATCCAGATAATGCTGTCCTGGACTTCATGGCGTATTTCTTCCAGTACATTTATGTAAATTGTCGGTATGTAACTTTTGCGAAATGTTGATTCATCTGGTATATTTAGATTTAAGTAATATTTTCGGAGGAAGCGTTTGAGGATTGGGTTTGTAAGTCTGTGAAGAGAAATAATGCTTGCAATGAATGCTTCACATAGATCCATGTTAAACCGACTTTTTTGGTTGCCTTTGAGCAGATCCCTGTTTCTGCAACTCGCTGTTATCAGAAGCTGTTGTGGTCCTTCCTTCTGCATTCCTGCGATATGACGACTTGTCTTGATATGTAGGTCTATTTGAAAATTTGGCAATATAAAACAGTTCGAGGATGGTCAGGCTTGCACAAAACGACGTCTCTTTTTTCGGGTGGCATGGTGCACAACACGTTACACACTACACGTCGTAAACACGTACAACTCTGTACAAGTAAACAGAAAGATAAACTGAAACAATGGAGGAGCGACTAAAAGCTTGTGTAATTTAATTTATTTGTAACCGACACATACGGTATGTCAGCGAAGGGGACTATCAGGGAGCGAGGGCGCAGGACCATTGACTCTGTCTACCTGTTCCTCTTCCTCTTCTGTAACGATTTCGCTAGGCAGTGGCCTCTCGGTTGGCGATTACACGCCGTTCTAGATCGTGGTCAATGTGTGAGACATCAGAACTAGACCGAGCTGGAGACCATACGTCTAATTTTTTAAAATATTGTAAACAGAGAACAAAAATACGCATCGTCACTAGTTTTTACTTAAAACATTCAATAACCGGTGGAAATGTGCCACATTTGCAAACGCATATGCACCATGCAAACGCACATAATCCGATCCCTAATTATTATTATGTCTTCCTTACTGGAGTCTGTCCAATGGTCAAATGACGGTATGTTTGTACGATTCTCCTGTGTGAACGATTTCTTGAACATGAAATTTACACTACTGGCCATTAAAATTGCTACACCACCAAGATGACGTGCTACAGACGCGAAAATTAACCGACAGGAAGAAGAAGCTGTGATATGCAAATGATTAGCTTTTCAGAGCATTCACACAAGGTTGGGGCCGGTGGCGACACCTACAACGTGCTGACATGAGGAATGTTTCATACCGATTTCTCATAAACAAACAGCAGGTGACCGGCGTTGCCTGGTGAAACGCTGTTGTGATGCCTCGTGTAAGGAGGAGAAATGCACACTATCACGTTTCCGCCTTTGATAAAGGTCGGATTGTAGCCTATCGCGATTGCGGTTTATCGTAACGCGACATTGCTGCTCGCATTGGTCGATATCCAATGATTGTTTGCAGAATATGGAATCGGTGGGTTCAGGAGGGTAATACGGAACGCCGTGCTGCATCCCAACGGCCTCGTATCACTAGCAGTCGAGATGACAGGCATCTTATCCGCATGGCTGTAACGGATCGTGCAGTCACGTCTCGATCCCTCAGTCAGCAGATGGGGACGTTTGCAAGACAACAATCATCTGCACGAACAGTACGACGACGTTTGCAGCAGCAGCATGGTCAGCTCTGAGACCATGGCTGCGGTTACCTTTGACGCAGCATCACACACAGGAGCGCCTGCAATGGTGTACTAAACGACGAACCTGGGTGCACGAATGGCAAAACATCATTTTTTTTGGTGAAATAAATGTTCAAATGTGTGTGAAATCTTATGGGACTTAACTGTTAAGGTCATCAGTCCCTAAGATTACACACTACGTAATCTAATTATCCTAAGGACAAACACACACATCCATGCCCCAGGGAGGACCCGAACCTCCACCAGGACGAGCCGTACAGTCTATGACTGCGGCGCCCTAGACCGCTTGGCTAATCCCGCGCTGCTTTTCTGATGAATCTAGGTTCTGTTTGCAGCATCATGACGGTCGCATCCGTGTTTTGCGACATCGCGGTGAACGCACATTGCATGCGTGTATTCGTCATCGCCATACTGGCGTATCACCATGGTATGGGGTGCCATTGGTTACACGTCTCGGTCGCCTCTTGTTCGTGTTGACGGCATTTTGTGCAGTGGACGTTACCTTTCAGATGTGTTACGACCTGTGGCTCTATCCTTCATTCGATGCCTGCGAAACCCTACATTTCAGCAGGATAATGCACGACCGCATGTTGCAGGTCCTGTACGGGCCTTTCTGGATACCGAAAATGTTCGACTGCTGCCCTGGCCAGCACATTCTCTCAGCAATTGAAAACGTCTGGTCAATGGTGGCCCCGCAACTGGTTCGTCACAATACGCCAGTCACTACTCTTGGTGAACTATGATATCGTGTTGAAGCTGCATCGACAGCTGTACCTGTACACGCCATCCAAGTTCTGTTTGATTCAATGCCCAGGCATATCAAGGCCGTTATTACGGCCAGAGGTGGTTGTTCTGGGTACTGATCTCTCAGGGTCTATGTACCCAAATTCCGTGAATATGTAATCACATGTCAGTTCTAGTATAATATATTTGGCCAATGAATACCCGTTTATGATCTGCATTTCTTTTTGGTCTACCAATTTTAATGGCCAGATGTGTAAAACTTCGGCCTTCGTTTTGCTACCTTCTGTTGCGACGCCATACTGATCAAGAAGGGACTGAATTGAAGCATTGGACCCTTGTCAATGGCTTTGCTGAAGTATAAGAATCACATGACAGTCTGAAGTATCAGTTGACAGTCTGAAGTATGATAGTCGCCTCATGTGCGTCCATGGCAAGCTCGGGTCATCTGTTACCCTTATTATGATAATTGCTGGGCTACGGTGTTTATGGAAACCTGGTTTGCGACCTTGTAAATACACATGTCTGTGGTGCTGATACCGGCGTCACCTCCGTGGTCGCTCCTCGTTGCTCTCGCGGACGACCGCCCACGGCAGTCTCAAACGTGCGACGACGGAGGAGAGAATAAGGGGGCGTGCGGCGCTGAGCGGCCGCCCCGTCGCCTCCACGGTCAGCTGAGCCGGCCGGGCGCCGCGCCGTGACGAACGGCTCTGCTAAAGATAGCGCCCCGTCCGCCGCAAATAACGGCGCGGGCGACGCCGGGCTCTGAGGAAATAAACGGCCCAGCCCGCGGGGCCGGAGGACTGCAGCTTTAAGTGTCGCCAACCGCGACCCGCAGTCCGCACATGTTACGAAAATGCATCGACAGCGGGAACCAAAAATCTGTTAAGAGTCGGCAGGAGTGGCCGAGCGGTTCTAGCCGCTACAGTCTGGAACCGCGCGACCGCTACGACAGCAGGTTCTAATCCTGCCTCGGGCATGGATGTGTGTAATGTCCTTAGGTTACTTAGGTTTAAGTAGTTCTAAGTTCTAGGGCACTGATGACCACAGCAGTTAAGTCCCATAGTGCTCAGAGCCATTTGAACCATTCTGTTAACATTTTGAAATTGAATGCTTCACGGAATGATGTTGGTGGCTGTTGTTGTTGTAGTCTTCAGTCTAGAGACTGGTTTGATGCAACTCTCCATGCTACTCTATCCTATGCAAGCTTCTTCATCTCCAAATACTTGCTGCAACATTCATCCTTCTGTATCTGCTTAGTGTATTCATCTCTCTTTTACCCTCCACGCTGCCCTCCAATACTAAATTGGTGATCCCTGAAAACATGACCTACCAACCGATCCCTTCTTCTCGTCAAGCTGTGTCACAAATTCCTCATTTCCCCAATTCTATTGAGTATTTCCTCATTAGTTGCGTGGTCTACCCATCTAATCTTTCAGCATTCTTCTGTAGCACGACATTTCGAAAGCTTCCATTCTGTTAAAAAATGGTTCAAATGGCTCTGAGCACTATGGGACTTAACATCTGTGGTCATCAGTCCCCTAGAACTTAGAACTACTTAAACCTAACCAACCTAAGGACATCACACACGTCCATGCCCGAAGCAGGATTCCTGCGACAGTAGCGGTCACGCGGTTCCAGACTGTAGCGCCTAGAACCGCTCGGCCACTCCGGCCGGCCTATTCTCTTCATGTCTAATCAAGTTATCGTTCATGTTTCACTTCAATACACGGCTACACTCCACACAATCACTTTCTGACATTTAAACCTATACTCGATGTTAGCAAATTTCTCTTCTTTAGGAACACGTTCCTTGCCATCGCCAGTCTACATTTTCTATCCTCTCTACCTCGACCATAGTCAGTTATTTCGCTCCTCAAATGGCAAAACTCATCTGCTGCTTCAGTGTCTCATTTCCTAATCTAATTCCCTCAACGTCTTCTGATTTAACTCGACTGCTTTCCATTATCCTCCTTTTAAACTGTTTATCGTCCATGTTTCACTCCCATACATGGGTACACACCAAGCTAAAAATTGACACACATGGTTGAAGTGAAACGAGGATTTATTGAAACGAAAAAAGTACACAAAAGGACCAAAAGGTGATGCTTTATATGATTAAAAAAGCAACAATTAACATAACAATCGATTTGTAACAAATACGATGTTCTTCATTACAATAAACGCGTCTGCCGTCATTCATCAACAATACCTCTAGTCGATGGACAATGTTGTGAACAGCACTGTAGAACATAAGGCTAGTAGGTATGGTGAAATATTGCAGTCAGATGTCTTTCACCATTCCTAATGAGGTCGCACAATCGCGGTACATCTGCGATCTCACGTAACGGCACAACCATTAAACGCACAGATTGAGATCACGAGACATGGGAGGCCAACAATTACGGTAGTGGCGGTACAGCAAGCGATCTTGACCATGCGATGTGAGCAAGAGATCTTTCACACGTATAGCCGTATGGGGTGGAGCGGCATCCTGCGTAAAAGTCGTATCTTCCAGCAGTTTGAAAAGCAGCATCCCATATTTCCTCGAAGAAAAAGCTTCTGATCGCAATTGATGTGGTAAATCCACACTACACCGTGACTTTCTCGTCGTGCAATGAGGTGTCTGCGACCGTTCTACAGTTGAGGGTGTTGACGGACCCTCGGAATGTCAAATGTACTTCATCGCTCGAGGGCCATTTGTAGATCGTTTTTAGTTTCAATAAAACAAAATGTCATTCCAGGCACGTGTGCTGAGTTTTACGTCTCCGTCTACACTGCTCCGTGATCTGGTGTATTTTCAGATGTTAACGGATAATTCAGTCAGCCTGTATGTATGTCTTTGTCTACGTCTGCACGTTGCACATCACCTCCTAAACTACCGGACCGATTTTAACCAAACCTAGTACACATATACTTTATTCTCAAGCCACAATCGCTATATGAATAAGAACCATCTACCCATCATAGTTCTGGAGATGAGACGTCCTAAACTATAAGAAGTTTAAAAACTACAGCATTACTACCTCTATTCGCAACGTATTTCGTTGCCAGTGTCCACATATCAGTTTACGACACATAATTCAAGAGATATGGCGTCATGAACACTGAGATACGTGCAAAAAAGAAAATGCCCTCGTCCATGGTGTTTTACTGCAGTTCATTACGGCAACGTTCCTCCTAGTCGAGTCTACTTAAGGAAACCCTTGACACGTAAATGCGCTTTTGACAGCTTTCAACTGCGATTTGCAAAACAATAGTAACTAACTGAGCTATGAAGACGCGTTCCCACAGACGTGTTGACAAAATCGCGAAGCAGCTGCGCCCTGCGTGCAGAAACAATCCGGGTTCATGACATTGAATCTACTGGTAAATTTCTAAGGTATTTTCACGGATACAACGAAATCAAATTTTCCTACACTACTGGTCATTAAAATTGCTACACCAAGAAGAAATGCAGATGATAAACGGGTATTCATTGGACAAATATGTTGTACTAGAACTGACATGTGATTACGTTTTCACGCAGTTTGGGTGCATAGATCTTGAGAAATCAGTGCCCAGAGCAACCACCTCTGGCCGTAATAACGGCCTTCAAACGCCTGGGCATTGAGTCAAACAGAGCTTGGGTGGCGTTTACAGGTACAGATGCCCATGCAGCTTCAACACAATACCACAGTTCATCAAGAGTAGTGACTGGTGTAATGTGACGAGCCATTTCCTCGGCCACCATTGACCAGACGTTTTCAATTGGTGCGAGATCTGGAGAATGTGCTGGCGAGGGCAGCAGTCGAATATTTTCTGTATCCAGAAAGGCCCATACAGGACCTTCAACATGCGGTCGTACATTATCCTGCTGAACTGTAGGATTTCGTATGTATCGAATGAAGGGTAGAGCCGCGGGACGTAACACATCTGAAATGCAACATCCACTGTTCAAAGTGCCGTCAATGCAAACAAGAGGTGACCAAGACGTGTAACCAATGGCACCTCAACACCAGGTGTTACGCCAGTATGGCAATGACGAATACACGATCCGATCTGCGTTCACCGCGATGTCGCCAAACACGGATGCGACCATCATGATGCTGTAAACACAACCTAGATTCATTCGAAAAAATGACGTTTTACCATTCGTGCACCAAGGTTCGTCGTTGAGTACACCATCGCATGCGCTCCTGTCTGTGAGCGGGCCGCGGTGGCCGTGCGGTTCTAGGCGTTCCAGTCCGGAGCCGTGCTGCTGCTACGGTCGCAGGTTCGAATCCTGCCTCGGGCATGGGTGTGTGTGATGTCCTAAGGTTAGTTAGGTTTAAGTAGTTCTAAGTTGTAGGGGACTGATGACCACAGCAGTTGAGTCCCATAGTGCTCAGAGCCATTTGAACCATTCTGTCTGTGAAGCAGCGATTATGGTAACAGCAGCCATTGTCTCCGATCTGATGGTCCAAGCTGCTATAAACGTCGCCGACTGTTCGTGCAGATGGTTGTTGTCTTGGAAACGTCCCCATCTGTTGAGTCAGGGATTGAGACTTGGCTGTACGATTCGTTACAACCATGCGGATAAGATGCCTGTCATCTCGACTGCTAGTGATACGAGGCCGTTGGGACCCAGCACGGCGTTCCGAATTACCCTCCTCAACCCACCGATTCCATATTCTGCTAACAGTCATTGGATCTCGACCAACGCGAGCAGCAATGTCGCGATACGATAAACCGCAATCGCGATAGGCTACAATCCGACCTTTATCAAAGGCGGAAACGTGATGGTACGCATTTCTCTTCCTTACGCGAGGCATCACAACGACGTTTCACCAGGCAACTCCCGTCAAGTGCTGTTTGTGTATGGGAAATCGGATGGAAACTTTCCTCGTGTCAGCATGTTGTAGGTGTCGCCACGGGCGCCAACCTTGTGTGAATGCTCTGAAAAGCTAAGCATTTGCATATCACAGCATCTATTTCCTGTCGGTTAAATTTCGCGTCTGTAGCACATCATCTTCGTGGTGTAGCAGTTTTAAAGGCCAGTAGTGTATATCACGCAACAAACACATTTCATTTTTTGTTTTTGTTTCCAATAGAAAATTGGCAAAACGAATACATAGGCAATGCCGGGTTTGTCAGCTAGTAACTCTATAAAGGCCACTCCAAAAGGATTTTTCTTGAAAAATCACCCGCGCTCATATCGCAAAATTCTCACTTTTAGCATTGCAGTGCCCAACGGATGCGTGTCCCAAGGAACTAGAATTTCCAGCCCCTTCCACCCCCCTGGTTTTCTCACATTTGTTTCAAAACTTCCTGCCATAGAGTATAACTACAGTACAGTATAACACGTACTATCGCAACACATCAGATCGCTTTTGTTATGCGCTCCGAAAGCAGCGCTACAAGTGGACAGTAAATTACACTGCTAAATACGACGTCAACTGAGTAGGAATAGTACTGTTTATATTGATTTGGAACACAGTTTTTTTATACATAAAAGGGACTGTACGTAGTGGGATGAATAGCAGGAAACTTACCAGAGCGTGCCACACTACAGAAACCAACAAACATATTGCATCCTGTAAACCTCGAAAAGACTGTGGAGCCCACACAGAGACTTACTGGAAATCTTTCTTCCAGCGAACTATTTACCACTGAAGTAGGTCACGTAGGGTGAGGAGCGGTGGAGGAGGGGGGGGGGGGGGGGGGGAGGACTTTGCAGTGGTAACTCTAACTGCGGAGAAAACTAAGCAGACATCTGATAAAAACTCAAAAGGAATAAAATTCTTTCCCAGCATACAAGCAACCACTCCAACTTGTTTTTTTTTTTTTTTACAATTGATCCACAGATATGAGAACCAAAAATGGCGACGATATCTCTCGAAGTTGACTTTTGAAGAAAAAGTGATTACTTTTACACAAATACTTGTATACAAGTAAGTCAAGCGTAGTATAAGAATGTGCATGCCGTTACACTCAATACAAAACTTCTATGTGTCAAGTATAGTGCCTCACATAGCAAGAGAAATACACGCTTCTCATGCATGAAACAGTGTGTTTATATTCTTTTGCTTTGAACGGGAAAAATTGCAATTATACACAATTTTGAAAGTATTTCTTCTTGAATACGTTGTAGCTTATGTCAATGAATAGACGGTATTCGACTTTTTTACATTTATTTCACGGTCGTTCATGTCTTTCCATAATTTACCAATGATTGGGACGCCGAAAACATAAAAAGTACTTGGCCAAATCAGTACAAAACCGATTAGAAACAAACGATCTCACTGCTGGCTTACTCACCGCTTGGTATGCTACCGTGATTCCTACTGTAAGACGGTCACAACTTCCACAGTAGTAAGTGCGGCGACTGTATATGCCAGACCGTGGTAAAACTGTGTACCACACAGGGATTCGAACCTGAAATGTTGCCTTTTGTGGGAAGTGCTCTTTGCGACATTCTGCTGCAAACTGAGATGTTATTTCTAGAATCAAAGTTATAATACAGTATTACAGCTGCTCAAAGTACTATGTAAAGACATCGAACGCACTCATTCCTTGTAAACAGAGGGTCACGTGTTCTACACTCGCCCTTCATTATGATTGCAACATTTAAATCTGTTGTTGGTGTGAGTGTCGTCTACAGTGATACAATCAATCTGCGGAGGAAGGAGCGCGCACCAGAGAGAGAGAAAGAGAGAGAGAGAGAGAGAGAGCCTACTGCCTTTTAGCTTACTACAGCTAGCAATTCGCCTGTACTCTTCACTACCACCTACCTCACTTAGTATACAGCACTGCATGAAACACTAATGCACATGTTCTTGTTGTGGTCTTCAGTCCTGAGACTGGTTTGATGCAGCTCTCCATGCTACTCTATCCTGTGCAAGCTTCTTCATCTCCCAGTACCTACTGCAACCTACATCCTTCTGAATCTGCTTAGTGTATTCATCTCTTGGTATCCCTCTACAATTTTTACCCTCCAAGCTGCCCTCCAATACTAAATTTGTGATCCCTTGATGCCTCGTAACATGTCCTACCAACCGATCCTTCTTCTTGTCAAGTTTTGCCACAAACTCCTCTTCTCCCCAACTCTATTCAATACCTCCTCATTAGTTATGTGATCTACCAATCTAATCTTCAGCATTGTCCTGTAGCATCACATTTCGAAAGCTTCTATTCTCTTCTTGTCCAAACTATTTATCGTCCATGTTTCACTTCCATACATAGCTACAATCCATGCAAATACTTTCAGAAACGACTTCCTGACACTTAAATCTATATTCGACGTTCACAAATTTCTCTTCTTCAGAAACGCTTTCCTTGCCATTACCAGTCTACATTTTATATCCTGTCTACTTCGACCATCACCAGTTATTTTGCTCCCCAAATAGCAAAACTCCTTTACTACTTTAAGTGTCTCATTTCCTAGTCTAATTCCCTCTGCATCACCCGGCTTAATTCTACTACATTCCATTATCCTCGTTTTGCTTTTGTTGATGTTCATCTTATATCCTCCTCTCAAGACACTGTCCTTTCCGTTCAACTGCTCCTCCAGGTCCTTTTCTGAGTGAATTACAATGTCATGGGCGAACCTCAAAGTTTTTGTTTCTTCTCCGTGGATTTTTATACCTACTCCGAATTTTTCTTTTGTTTCGTTTACTGATTGCTGAAAAAACAGATTGAATAACATCGGGGAGAGGCTACAACCCTGTCTCACTCCCTTCCCAACCCCTGCTTCTCGTTCATACCCCTTGACTCTTATAACTGCCATCTGGTTTCTGTGCAAATTGTAAATAACCTTTCTCCCTGTTACCCATGCCACCTTTAGAATTTGAAAGAGAGTATTCCAGTCAACATTGTCAAATGCTTTCTCTAAGTCTACAAATGGTAGAAACGTCGGTTTACCTTTCTTTAATCTATTTTCTAAGATAAGCCGTAGGGTCAGTATTGCCTCACGTGTTCCAACATTACTAATGCACAAGCTGAAGTTAATCAATACTTTTCTCCGTAGTAGTTTAAGACGAGATTCAAAATACGTTAAAAGTTACTTCAAAAATGGTTCAAATGGCTCTGAGCACTATGGGACTTAACATCTATGGTCATCAGTCTCCTAGAACTTAGAACTACTTAAACCTAACTAACCTAAAGACACGACACAACACCCAGTCATCACGAGGCAGAGAAGCTTCTTGGCCCCACCGGGAATCTAACCCTGCAACCCGGGTAACATTTACTCCTCAGGGATATAGTCTGTAATCTAGATCAGAAAACAGCAACATAAATGGTATAGAAATTGCTTTTTTTATCTAAAGAACGATGACCACGCTATGATGGAAAAGTTCTCATAGAGAAGGAGACGGCAAACAAGAAGAATGCCCCATAGAATAAGAGGAAGATGGTGAAGGAGAATAACATGAATGAGAAGAACAAGAAGGAGAAGACGGTGAAGAAGAACACCATGGCGAAGAAGAAAAGAAGAAGATAATGAAGAACAAAATGAAAAGACGAAATAGGGGATGATGAAAAGAAAAAAACGACGAAGGAAAAGAAGAAGAATATGATGATGACGGAGATGAGGCTGAAGAAGAATATGATAACATAGGGAATGAAAAAGACGATGATTATGATGATGAAGATGATGATAATTGTGATCAAGACGAATAATACCAAGAACAAGAAAATGACGAGTATGATGATAAAAGGATGTCATTCCTAAAACCATCAGTCTTTTAATTCACTTTATTTAAGTTGTCAGATTTGTTACACACTTAGATTCATGAAATTGTACCCAGAACGTTTGCTGTTACGGTTATTTATGAGATTTTCTCTTGAGCGCGAGAGCTCAAAGCTCTTGTTCTTGGCAGGGACGCGGACGGAGCCCAATGCAACGCTCTGCCTTTTCCCATAAACACACACACTGCCACACTGACTGGCCTTGTAACCCGAGCCTCATCCTAAGTTTTATGACGCGCCTGCCGGCTGCCTACAGCTGCTTCCAGCTTTTACCGCCCCCTCGCCGTCTGCATCTGCGCCTGCGTGGGCAGGGGGCCGTAACCAGCAGCGCATATCTACCAGCCGACCGCCAGCGTTCGTTTGACAGCTTCTACATCAGGGAAATAAAGTACACGGCTTGGACAAAATAACTGAAACACCTGCCCGTTAACGTATAGGCACATCAATTTGACATGATATATAATCACTTGCCGGTAGTATTCAATAGCTATTCTTACAGCATTATTTACAACACTAACGCACTGTGACAAAATTAATATTTTGAAATCCACAGTTTCTTAATACATACATCAAAAAACATTTGCATCACCTAGGTTCCGAGAGTTACGGAACCTGTACAGAAAATTGGAATAGAGACCAACATAAACATAATTTCGGTCCTTTTTATTGCTCATGAGAACAACACATTGCATGTTGTACCACCATACAGCGAGACCTTCAGAGGTGGTCGTCCACATTGTTGTACACACCGGTACATCTGATACCGAGTAGCACCTCCTCTTGTTGGTACATGCCTGTATTCGTCGTGGGATACTATCCACAAGTTCATCAAGGCACTGTTGGTCCAGATTGTCCCACTCCTCAACGGCGATTCGACGTGGGTCCTTCAGAGTGGTTGGTGGGTCACGTCGTCCATAAACAGCCTATTCAATCTATCACAGGCATGTTCGACAGGGTTCATGTCTGGAGAACATGCTCGATGTCGTTATCCTTAAGGACGTCATTCACAAGATATGCACGACGGGAGCGTGAATTCTTGTCCATGAAGACGAATGCCTCGCCAATATGCTTCCGACATGCTTGCACTATCGGTCGAAGGATGGCATTCACGTATCGTACAGCCGTTACGGCGCCTTCCATGACCACCAGCGGCTTACGTCAGCCCCACGCAATGCCACCCCAAAACAGCAGGGAACCTCCGCCTTGCTGCACTCGCTGGACAGTGTATCTAGGTCGTTCAGCTTGACCGGGTTGACGGCATATGCGGCAATCGCCACTGAAGAGAACGTGATCCCAATCCAGAGCGGTCCATTCGTCATGTTGTTGCACCCATTTGTACCGCGCTGCATGGTGTCGTGGTTGCATAGGTGTACCTCGCCATCAACGTCGAGTGCGAAGTTATGCGTGATGCAGCCTTTGCGCACGGTTTGAGTCGTAACACGACGTATTGTGGCTGCACGAAAAGCATTATTCAATACGGTGGCGTTGCTGTCATGATTCCTCCGTGCCATAATCCGTAGGTAATCCACGGCAGCAGTAGGTCTTGGGCGGCCTGAGCGAGGCATGTCATCGACAGTTCCTGTCTCTCTGTGTCTTCTCGATGTCCGAACCTGGCTTTGGTTCATTCCGGGACGCCTGGACACCTCCCTTGTTGTGAGCCCTTCCTGGCAGAAAGTAACCTTGCGGACACTATTGAATCGCGGTATTGACCGTCTAGGCACGGTTGAACTACGGACATCACGAACCGTGTACCTCCTTTCGGGTGGATTGACTGGAACCATAGACTTACTAAATAAAAACTAGACCGCGCATTGGTGCTAGTGCCGCGTCCCCACATAGAGCGTGATAGAAGCCGCCATTTGCAGGGAAACAGTGCGTAAACATGGTTCGTTCGTGAGCTGATTTTAATTGTAACAGTGAGAATGGAAGCAAAAACGAAGACGGAAACAATGTCACATTTCACAAGACAGTCATTTCTGGTTTTTTGTAACTTTCTATTACTGGTATATAGTATTTTCATGGAGAAATAATACGTCATGAGTGTTTGTTTTTGTTTACGTTTCACCTTACAAATGATTTTCTAAATCTGAAATGGATAGTTGCTACTCGGAGAGAGAACTTCCAACCGACAGGAAATCATTTGCTGTGCTCTCTTCATTTTGAAGAGAATTGTTACACGGAAAATTACGTAAATAGACGTCAACTGAAGGACGATGCTATACCGACAGTATCTGGATTTCCAACTCATTTGTAAATGATCTGGAGTGCCATTTCTTTTCATAGCAGGACCCGTTTTGTTGTCATCCGCGACACTCTTACAGCACAGCGGTACGACGGCGCCCGCATCTCGTGGTCGTGCGGTAGCGTTTTCAGTTCCCGGGTTCGATTCCCGGCGGGGTCAGGGATTTTCTCTGCCTCGTGATGGCTGGGTGTCGTGTGTTGTCCTTAGGTTCGTTAGGTTTAAGTAGTTCTAAGTTATAGGGGACTGATGACCATAGATGTTAAGTCCCATAGTGCTCAGAGCCATTTGAACCATTTTTGGTACGTCGGCGACATTCTACGCCCCGTTTTGTCCAGGAAATCGTGCAATATAGGCCTAGGTTAAATAGTGTGGTAATACTGCCTGTGTGTATAATTTTGAACGTTCCTTTTCCAGGTTACCAACGCAAGGACACCTCCGAAGCCAAAACCAAGAAATGTTGAGACAGCAGAAAGCGTGTGTGTCGATATGCAAATTTCTGGTTACACTGGAGACCACAGTTATTCATTTCCATCAAGTCCAAGTAAGGTAAAGGAAAAGTTCGAAAAATTGAAGAAAGGAAGGAAGCAAATGTTGTGCAATATAAGACTAAAGTTAAATACAGTGAACAAAAGAGCAAAAGACAGAGGCAGAAGATTTGCAAATTAGCAAATATTTTAGAAGAACTGAAGCTAAAAACTTAGTAAACGATACAGTAACTAACGCTACTCACAGTGACATGTTATTGGAGATGGCCATTACAATGTTGTATGATGTAAGTGTCAGTGTGTTAGCTGTTACTTGTGATGGACTTTCCACTAATATTGCAAAGGCAAAGGAGTTAGGGGCAAATATAATCGTACTGTCTGCTATTTTAAAAGTTTCATGTAATTATCTGATGCAAATAACTCGATGTAAACTCGCTCCACCTTGTCAGGAAAGAACCTTACATTCTTAAATTTCGCGTCTCTATGCAGAAGTATTTTGGAAATTAGGAAACTTCATTCATTTAAGTATATTTTTAAAATAGACTCGAATACTCAGTAGTTTTTTAAACAAACATGTGTTTAATTTGTGCTTCAATTCGCTCTTGTTGCGTCTCATATACTTCAAATCACAACCCCAGTACTGGGATTCATCCGTGCAAATGGCGGCGATCAGCTGCTTGAATTGGGGGACAGTTGTCTCGCTTCTCCGCTACGGCGTGGCAGGGATTTGACTGTAACCAATCGGTTGTCGGACTCCCTCCGTCTAATAGGCGCCGCTTATGCACAGTTGTTTACATCTTTAAGCGGGTTTAGTGACATCTCCGAACAGTCAAACGGACTGTGTCTGTGATACAAAATCCACAGTCAACGTCCATCTTCAGGAGTTTTGGAAACTGGGGTGATACAAAACTTCGGGCGCTTCAGGCCAGCCAAGAGCTAGTTACAACTGGCAGCTGAATGCCTGTGGGTGGTGACAAGACGGGGAGCGGGGGATGAGTCCTTCCATCCACTCCCTTCCTCCCCGCAATTCTCATCCTTAAACCATGCGGGGACGGGGGGCTGACAAATATATGGTAGCACCAGTTACAACACTTTACCATTCCTGGCACGATGTATGACACGGTGTAGAAAATCAGTTGACATTCAAAACAGCTTCCTATCGTCTCGGAATGGATAAGTGCAGGTCTCATATCGTTTTCTGGAGAGTATTATACACTCCTGGAAATTGAAATAAGAACACCGTGAATTCATTGTCCCAGGAACGGGAAACTTTATTGACACATTCCTGGGGTCAGATACATCACATGATCACACTGACAGAACCACAGGCACATAGACACAGGCAGCAGAGCATGCACAATGTCGGCACTAGTACAGTGTATATCCACCTTTCGCAGCAATGCAGGCTGCTATTCTCCCATGGAGACGGTCGTAGAGATGCTGTATGTAGTCCTGTGGAACGGCTTGCCATGCCATTTCCACCTGGCGCCACAGTTGGGCCAGCGTTCGTGCTGGACGTGCAGACCGCGTAAGACGACGCTTCATCCAGTCCCAAACATGCTCAATGGGGGACACATCCGGAGATCTTGCTGGCCAGGGTAGTTGACTTACACCTTCTAGAGCACGTTGGGTGGCACGGGATACATGCGGACGTGCATTGTCCTGTTGGAACAGCAAGTTCCCTTGCCGGTCTAGGAATGGTAGAACGATGGGTTCGATGACGGTTTGGATGTACCGTACACTATTCAGTGTCCCCTCGACGATCACCAGAGGTGTACGGCCAGTGTAGGAGATCGCTCCCCACACCATGATGCCGGGTGTTGGCCCTGTGTGCCTCGGTCGTATACAGTCCTGATTGTGGCGCTCACCTGCACGGCGCCAAACACGCATACGACCATCATTGGCACCAAGGCAGAAGCGACTCTCATCGCTGAAGACGACACGTCTCCATTCGTCCCTCCATTCACGCCTGTCGCGACACCACTGGAGGCGGGCTGCACGATGTTGGGGCGTGAGCGGAAGACGGCCTAACGGTGTGCGGGACTGTAGCCCAGCTTCATGGAGACGGTTGCGAATGGTCCTCGCCGATACCCCAGGAGCAACAGTGTCCCTAATTTGCTGGGAAGTGGCGGTGCCGTCCCCTACGGCACTGCGTAGGATCCTACGGTATTGGCGTGCATCCGTGCGTCGCTGCGGTCCCATCCCAGGTCGACGGGCACGTGCACCTTCCGCCGACCACTGGCGACAACATCGATGTACTGTGGAGACCTCACGCCCCACATGTTGAGCAATTCGGCAGTACGTCCACCCGGCCTCCCGCATGCCCACTATACGCCCTCGCTCAAAGTCCGTCAACTGCACATACGGTTCACGTCCACGCTGTCGCGGCATGCTACCAGTGTTAAAGACTGCGATGGAGCTCCGTATGCCACGGCAAACTGGCTGACACTGACGGCGGCAGTGCACAAATGCTGCGCAGCTAGCGCCATTCGACGGCCAACACCGCGGTTCCTGGTGTGTCCGCTGTGCCGTACGTGTGATCATTGCTTGTACAGCCCTCTCGCAGTGTCCGGAGCAAGTGTGGTGGGCCTGACACACCGGTGTCAATGTGTTCTTTTTTCCATTTCCAGGAGTGTACTTTCCTCCCTGCAAAAAGCTGGTAATATTGATGGAGGTGCATAGCGATCACGCGCCCTTCTCTCCTTAATAGACCACAGAGGTCTAGTAATATTGAGGTCTCATAACTGTGGTGTCCACAGGACCAGTCCTGGACGATGCGAGGTGTGTGAACAAGGCCCCTGTCTGTGTGTAATACCGCCTCGCCTTTGGGGAACAAACACTGCACATGGGATGGATCTGATTAGCCAAAGTAGTTACATACTCCTTGGGAGCAATGTGACTTTGCACAATAACCATGGGGCACATGGAATACGATAGCAGAACATAGTTGCCCAAATCATCACTGAATCCACCGCCATGTTTCACTTATGGGACGTAAACTCGGTCATAAGTTGAAAACAGTGTGAAACAAGGTTCATCCGACCAAAGGACTATCTTCCATTGCTAGACAGTCCAGGTCTTCGGGCTTCAGCACCAGGGTTCCCTGCTAACCGCATTTGCATGCTTGATATGTGGTTTTTGGGATAACAGCCAGCCAATCAATGCCACGCTTATGGAGCTCCCATCACGTTGTTTTGGTTCTGATTCGCGAGTGAACATTCGGATGTGCAGTGACATTTGCAGCTATTGTTCTCTTATTTTTCGTCATAAGTTACTTCAATAACCGTCTGCCACAATCACTCAACACATACTTTCGTGCAGTGAATACATGGTGTGTCGTGGGGCGATCACTCTGTTTTTAAAATAATTGAAAAGCCACGATCGCTTCAATCGTTATTAGATGACCGGTTTCAGCACTCTCAATGTGCCATCATCAGATCTGTGAAGGTATAACATAACAGGTTTGAGGGAGGGCTTACATGAGTTAAATATATATATTACAATTATTACAGAACCACATCGATGGAACGGGGACTAACATTTATAAAACCATATGGACATCATGGAATATGAGGCAGATCATCTGATAAAATCATTGTCACAACAGATAAAAATAATAAAAGAACTGCTCTCATGGTCGTTCATTCCATAAATTATAAAACTGAAGTCACCAGATGAAACTACCACTGCTCGCCTAACACCGGTAGGCATCATCACTGCCCAATTCCACATAGGCTTACCTGCTGTGATTCTAGCGGTTCACAGCCGGCCACCAGATAGCGCTGTGTAAGCGGCGCACACACGGATACACGGTATAACCACTCATTACTACTAAAACACTACTTTACTATAACTGCTTGTCACATACCGATGCAGAGTCCACATTTGCGCATACATTTCCTGTACGTACTACAATCACTATAAAGTACGCCAGTTACAAAGTAAATGATCTGAGGCACAGACATTATCCTTACAAAAAGTACATATTATAATTTACCTTTATTCATATAAGGACGTCAGAAATATGCACACACAAAACGGTTCATAACACGACTTAGGTACAATGTGACGAGCGATTAAAACCTGTATGCTGCGCTTTACTTGTCTAGGCACTATGGTCTTAGCTATTGCAAGCGCTAAAAAAGAACATATTCATTTGCTATAATGTCTCTAATCATCTATGCATTCGTTATGAGCAATGTAGGAGTCAACTACATTGCTCATAACGAATGTATAGTTGCTGAGAGACTTTATAGCAAATGAATATGTTTTTGTGCAACGTAGTTGATTCTCGGATAAACAACCTTCAACAAACTGTGTCGACGTCTAAAAAACAAGGTGGGAGTGCAAAAACCGTTCGAAACCCTCAAAACATCACTGCTGTTCAACAGGCAATGCTCAGGAGTCCACAGCGATGTCGCAAACAACATGATCTACGTCTTGGAATAAGTAACGCTTTGGTGAGAAGGATTCCTCGTCGAGGTTTACGTTTACACCCATACAAAATACAGATTGTTCAATTTCTCAAACCAAGTGACTATTAGAAACGATTACAATTTTGTCAGGAAATGGCCAGAAGACTTGAAAAAAATGACAACCAAGTAAACCACTTGTGGATGAGCGATGAGGCGCATTTCCACCTCTCTGGCTTTGTTAATAAGCAAAACTTCAGATACTGGTCGGAGGAAAATCCTGGCGCACTTCATAAAACGCCTCTTCATGCTCAAAAAGCGACGGTTTGGTGGGCAATGTCGGCAAGAGGAATCATAGGCCCATTTTTCTTCGTGGATATCAATGGAAGTGCTGTGACTGTTAACTCTGTGCTCTACGTTGCAATGATCCTTAACTTTCTTACGCCAGAACTCGCCCGTTTTCCACTGAATGAACACACAATGTTCCAACAAGATGGGGCAGCAAGCCACAATGCAAGAGTTGCTGTGAATGCTTCGAATCCAGGCAGCGTCATTTCCCGAAACGGGAACGATCCACCCAGAACTACCCCAGCCCTAAAACTACGAATTCTGGATGAAATTGAAGGAATACCAGCCAATATGCTGCAAAATGTTATGGGAAACTTCCAGGACTGGCTGCAGAAGTACATAGATTCCAATGGAGGACGTTTCTTATTACCATTAAATTAAAAAAATAAATTTTCTTACAGAATTAGTTACTTATTTAAATCTTCCTGTTTCATTGGCTAACCATGTAGCTTCCTTTCCTTCTGCACACGGCAGGTAGGGATGCTTCTGGATTTTACATTTGCAAACTCCAAATTTATATCGACAGCGTGCAGCTGAAAGCTTAACGTCCCTGCCACTCCTATTATGGCCAGCGGTAACAGTGTTTTATGTCACATGGCCCTGCCCTGCAGCGAATATCAAGCTTGATGCCTGTGCTAAGGCGCGTCTTTGACCATTTTCTACAGAAACGCCTTACGACAGCGTCTAGGCTGTGGATGGAGTTACCAGTTAATTTTCTGAAGAGAAACTTCTCCTCTGGGACAGCTGCACAGAGCGTCTGCAGTTTGCATGGCTTTAGTGTTACCATTTATCTTCCGGAACTTTGCGTGCTGTCCGTACTGTGTGTCTGATTTCCTACCTTGGAGTACCGTTGATGGTTCCCAACAGCGTTAAGCGTAACAACGTACAAGTCATGATGTCGCCAGTGTATGACAATATCTTTATAAAATACTTCCTAACGTCACAAGCTGCGAGACTGTCGCGAATAAAATTGTGACTCGTATGTACAATAAGTTTCCTTTAACTTACGTCTATGGTCACAAAATTTTTGTTATTTCGGTCTATAATGACCATCATCAGATCTGCAACAAAAAATGGGGAAAAACATAAATACACTCGCAGATTGTCAACAGCTTGAAAACAATAAATAAAACATAATGAAAAGTACTGCTGGCAAATATACGCATTTGTGCGCTTTAAGTATGAAGAGGCATACCTGTTTTATAAAAACAAAGTCCTAATGTACTGCAGCCATAGCGGCAACGTCAAATGTTAAATGCAAAATGAGCACCAGCATCAAATATACATATAAACAGCATATGTACGAGTCATGTTGTCAGCAGAACTACTGTTCAAAACAAGCTGCCATACAGTAGCCAGATATCGCTAATGTCGGCATACACTAGTTTTCAATAATTAATTGAACACCATAAAATAAAGAGGGATCTATTTATTGTTTTTAAACTGTAGACAATCTGCGAGTGTATATGTGTGTTTCCCATTTTTTGCTGCACGTTTGATGATGGTCATTATAGACCGAAACCGGTAATCTGTTAATAACAAGTTTGTGACCATAGACGTAAATTAAAGGAAACTTACTTCCTAACGATTGAGTATTAACAAAATTCTCTTTTTCAGAGAGGCTTTCCTTGCTAATGCTGGTCTGCATTTTACATCCTCTCTAGGTTGCTCATAGTACGTAATTTCGCTAAACAAATACCAAAATTCATCTGCTACTTTTAACGTCTCATTTTCTAAACTAACTCCGTCAGTATAACTTTATGTAATTCGACTGCACACCATTACCCTTGTTTCACCATTGATGTTTATCTCACAACTTCTTTTCTGGACGCTATCTATTCCGCTAAATTCTCTTCCAAGTCGTTTGCTGCTTCTGACAGAATTACAACGTCGTCAGCAAACCTCTAAGTTTTTATTATTCTCAAATAATTTCAATTTCCTTTCCAAGTTTTTCCCAGGGTTTCTTCACAGCTTGCTCATTGTCCAGATTGAATAATACCGAGGACAGGTTACAGTTCTGCTGCGATCCCTTCTCAACCACTGCTTGCCTTTCATGTCTTCCAACTGTCGTAAGTATACTCTGGTTTCCGTACCAGCTGCCGACAACCTTTCGCTCGCTGTATTTTGTTCCTTCGAAATTTCAGAGACTATATTGCAGTCAACATCATCAAAAAGTTTCTTCAGTTTTAGGAAATTAATGGTAGGCGACCAAACACACCGTGTAAACGTGCTCAAAGTCCACTATTGCAAATTTATCAGCAAGGTCAGGGTGCCAACGGATATTTACAGCATGAAGGATATAGTCTGATGTCGTGTCCCGAGAACGTTTACTTGTAGGCGAATTTTCGTAGCTTTATCACAAGTAGTTTACATTTTATCTCTGAATAACACATTTCGAGTAGTCACCCCCTCTTACTTTATGCCTTGTACTGTGTACTTTGTTCCTTTTTTATATGCCTCGCTTATCTGATCACGGTTGGTTGACATATAACGATGAGACATCACGTCGCGGATGTTATTTACGGTGTCGCCCCCGTTGCTATCCCTTTTTCTAGCTCTTTCTATTGAGCCAGGCTCCTTCTTCAGCCCTCAGACACGTTTCTCCCTCTTTAATGGGTGGCTGCCATATGGAGTCCATTTCCAAATTCCTTTTCACCACTTGCTGTTGTTGTCATTCATCCTCTCCAGATGGCCGAGCACAACAGCTGTTTTGTTTATCTAGCATCCGCACCCGATTCTCAGGCTCTGATGCTCTCCTTTACTCCATTATTCTTCACACGATCCATCCTCAAATTGCCCCAACTTCTTCTGCGAAAGTCAATGTTCACTTCCAGTAGCCTCTGATTCAGCTCCTATGTCTCTGCACCAAACACAGCAACCATCTAAATAACGGCTTCGTAGCTCATTTGCTTCGTATCTTTTGCTACTCTGGAGAACACAGTGGCGCTCCTTTATTCCTCTCTTCTCTTGCACTATTTTTTTATTTGTGTCAGATCTACTTCTCCCACTGTATAACAGTGATACTGCGTAGCTCCAAGAGCCACTTCCTTCGATTCCTGTCATTTCTGCGTCTAGGTCTACTGCTAAATGTTCTGTTTCCTTCACTTTAATTTTCATTCTCCATACCTGGAATTCTTTCTTTTGGATTTCAAGCGTTTATCTTTCTTCGTCCTTATCTCCTGCTACCATAACCTGACCATCAGCGATGAGGTCGGAGTACGAGGATTTATCATCTGTGAGTATTTCCATTCCGCAGAATTTTTTTCCTGTCCATCTGTTATAAACAAAGTAAACTGTAAATAAAGTTTGCACCACAGGTGAAACGATCTGTAAACAATAACTTCCTGTGGTAGTGCACACTGTCAAAACGGAGTAGTCGGGTGACAACCGTTCCATTGGACGGTAGGCGAGGCCTCGTACGTACATAAGTAAACTGTCAAAACTCCGACCGTATTTTACGTGCACAAAAATTTTGTATGTGCTTCTGTATTATAACACTGGATTGCCAGAACTCTTCTGATGATAACGAAGACACTTCACAGAATATTTCTCCATGCAACGTCGCTTTATAAACTACGTTCCCGCCTCACACTGGATTTTAGGTGCGTATTTTACGTGTACAAGTAGGATAACTTTCTTTGGTAACATTTTTAAGGCGCCCAGGAAGACAGAAGGAAGTAGCTGGTACCTCGCTTTTCAGTTAGAGTCTTCTGAACAAACAGGAACAAATTCGCCTTATTTTTGCTTCGATAGGAGCATTTTTCCGCTGGTACTACTAATTATAAAAAACAAACCCATTTAGTGGGGGTTATCGGTGCACGTCAAATTGTGCTATGATCCTATTCCCTGGTTATCTTTATTGAATAAATATTTAGGTACTAACATGCTGTGAGATGGGCATAAAGTGGTGGGGGAACGCCTCAGGCATCCTATGAGAGAGCAGACAGCGAGGCAGTTGAGTTAGACCAACTAGTGTGCTAGGGACGTGGTAAGCGACGGAAGGAGTGAATTCAGCAGCGAGAAGGCCGACAGCTTTCTAGTGTAGAATATTAGTCAGCTGATGTGGTTGATACTGAATTATATTTGTGCGAAGACGTTTATGAGAGACCAATCGGACCCATGACTGAGGCACTCTCGAATGACGGCTCCGTCTCTAAACACCTTGGTGTCGACGGGATGTTAAATCATAATTTTCCTTCGTTCCATCCTTCGAATGATACAATACTGATCGATACATGCCACAGCATTCAAAAAGCTGTTTGGACTTAAATAAAACGATTTATGTAAATGAACACTTGTCATTGTAAAATAACTTCAGAATGTTACTTATTTCTATCATCAGAAATATCAGTATTAAAATTTCAAGTGTAGGGGCAAAATGTTACTCGCGTGTGTGGTCGACCCTAGATTCGTCCGCACGTGGAACATGAAAGCGAACGTGGCCTAGGAGCCGATCGATTTTGTGAAGTCAGAACGTGAAATTTCAGTTGTAGAGCGTTCCCAAACAGGAAAGGCAGAATCAAACACGTCAAATTTTTGCTCTGTGGAGACGACGTGGGCTGCGAGATGCAAGGATCGATTTCTACGACACAAGCAGAACTTAAGGGACGTCATATTGGATTACTTCGTGTGTTTCACACGGTTGTTTGAGGTGCGTATGTATGAAATTCTTTAGCTTAAGACCCTAAGTATCATATATTCTGAATGTAGCAGGGATGAAATACAGGGAGCGTAAGGCCATTTACAATTTGTACAGAAACCAGATGACAGTTATAAGAGTCGAGGGATATGAAAGGGAAGCAGTGGTTGGGAAGGGGTTGTAGCCTCTCCCTGATGTTATTCAATGTATATATTGAGCAAGCAGTAAAGGAAACAAAAGAAAAATTCGGAGGAGAAATTAAAATCCACGGAGAAGAAATTATAACTTTGACGTTCGACGATGACATTGTAATTCTGTCAGAGACAACAAAGGACCTGGAAGAGCAGCTGAACGGAATGGACAGTGTCTTGAAAGGAGGATATAATTTGAACATCAACAAAAGCAAAACGAGGATAATGGAATGTAGTAGAATTAAATCGGGTGATGCTGAGGGTATTAGATTAGGGAATGAGAGGCATAAAGTAGTAGATGAGTTTCTCTATTTGGGGAGCAAAACAACTGATGATGGTCGAAGTAGAGAGGATATAAAATGTAGACTGGTGACTACAGGGAAAGCATTTCTGAAGAAGAGAAATTTAATAACATCGAGTATAGATTTAAGTGTCAGGAAGTCTTTACTAAAAGTATTTGTATGGAGTATAGCCATGTATGGAGGTGAAACGTGGACAATAAATAGTTTGGACAAGGAGAGAATAGAAGCTTTCGAAATGTGGTGTTACAGAAGAATGCTGAAGATAAGGTGGATAGATCATGTTACTAATGAGGAGGTATTGAATAGGATTGGGGAGGAGAGAAGTTTGTGGCACAACTTGACTAGAGAAGGGATCGGTTTGTTGGACATGTTCTGAGGCATCAAGGGA
This sequence comes from Schistocerca gregaria, assembly GCF_023897955.1. NCBI lineage: Eukaryota > Metazoa > Arthropoda > Insecta > Orthoptera > Acrididae > Schistocerca > Schistocerca gregaria. The sequence goes on along the minus strand of NC_064929.1, from coordinate 182,252,357 downwards.
TCACCAATTTAGTATTGGAGGGCAGCGCACAGGGTAAAAATCGTAGAGGGAGACCAAGAGATGAATACACTAAACAGATGCAGAAGGATGTTGGTTGCAGTAGTTACGGGGGGATGAAGAAGTTTGCACAGGATAGAATAGTATGGAGAACTGTATCAAACCAGTCTCTGGATTGAAGACCACAACAACAAAAACTTCCTGTTGGGCCTTTCTAGCCACAATGAAAAAAATATTTTGGTATTGTATCTCATATGTTTTAACTCTAAGGCGATGAAGAAACCGAGGCATCAGAATATAACTTCCGTGGTACTAGAGAGAGCTGCAGAAAGTAAAAATTGTAGGGGATAACGGTAATTGAAGGCGTTTCGTGCATATGCTGTGCCGAGATGGAGGTCGGTACAAGATAGGAATTCGTGGCGGACCGCATTAAAGAAGGCGGGAACTGATGACGCCCAAAACAGCACCTGGGGAAACGAAATAAACGTATTAAGTATTGGACGAGGGTGGTTACATCACGGTGAGGATGCAACAAAATGTGATAATGTCGAAGAAGGAAAAATAATGGACAAACGGAGTGCACTGGATGTGAACAGCAAGCTAATGATGTGCAAGCTGAGTGCAAAAGACGGGAATAAACCAGTTTCATGTCAACTATTTAGCTCTCGTTAAATGCTTGGCAGTAATAGAGTATGATTTTATCACCAAAGATACTGACTCACGCCTGAATTACGGCAGCTACTATCTGAGACGGTCGGCTGTTTCGCCGCGACGTCTCGCCTCATGTAACCTACTCAAACGGCGGGATCTCCACGGAGAACAACCCGGGACAAACGACCGTCATAAGAACGGGGACAATGCGGCCATTAAACGGTTGATGGGCAGTTCTCCCCAGGCGAAATCTCTGGGCTGAGCAGGCGTCGTTCCGACCAGACCGATGGCGGAGCTGATCAGCGAAGAGGGTGTCGTTCCCTGTTAGTAGTACATCAAAGCTCCACAATGAAACAATTATCGCCACTGTCCACCGCGAGGTGGCGATATAGGCACGCGGCGCGTTAGAGAAGGATATACGGGCTACAGAGACGAATAGGGAACCAATCTAACGACGATATGGGCCGGAAATGGGGAAATCCACTGACATAAGCGAGTTTGCAAAGGGCAGACTGTTATGGCTCTGTGCCTGGAACGAGCATCTCGTGAAAGGAGAAGGTAGTCGGCTGTTCGCGTGCTAGGGTAGGTAAGTGTTTGTAGGACAGAGAAACCACGAATAAGAAACAACATAAAGAAACTTCCTGGCAGATTAAAACTGTGTGCCAGGCCGAGACTCGAACTCGGGACCTTTGCCATTGGTGGGCAAGTGCTCTACCAACTGAGTCACCCAAGCACGACTCACGCCCCGACCTCACAGCTTTACTTCTGCCAGTACCTCGTCTCCTACCTTCCAAACTTAACAGAAGCCCGCGAAAGTCAAAGATTCCGAGTTCGAGTCTCGGCCTGGCACACAATTTTAATCTGCCAGGAAGTTTCATATCAGCGCACACTCCGCTGCAGAGTGAAAATCTCATTCAAGAAACAACGTATTGGACATCAGTGCCCCATCAAGGAACTTAGTAGTCCGAAGTTCGCCGTAAGCGGCGATCTGTGGCAGGTCTGACGACAGAGCACTGTCATGCTGCAGACCGATGTCGGCTTTTTCTCTGTGGTAAATCAAATCGTCCATTCACGACCTATTGCTTGGACTGTCAGGAGGTAACTGACTACCAAGTAGCAATGTGCTCAACGAACGCAAAAGAACAATGTAAGCAACATAACATCATGCCTACCAACTACGATGGTTGAACGCCACAAACAAGTGTCAGTATGCATACTTTCTAAAATGCCATATGTTGTACACGACGTGGAATAGAATCCGGCAACAAACACAGCTGACATTCTACACTGAAGCGCCAGAGAAACCGGTATAGGCAAGCGTATTCAGTACAGGGATATGTAAACAGGTAGAAGACGGCACTGTGGTCGGCATCGCCTATCTAAGACAACAAGTGTCTGGTGCAGTTCTCAGTCAGTTACTGCTGCTTCAATGACAGGTTAGCAAGAGTTAAGTGAGTTTGAACGTGGTGTCATAGCCGGCGCACGAACGATGGAACACAGCATCTCGGAGGTAGCGATCAAGTGGGGATTTTCCCGTACGACCATTTCACGAGTGTACTGTTAATATCAGGAATCCGGTAAAACATCAAATCTCCGACATCGCTGCGGCTTGCAAAAGATCCTGCAAGAACGGAACGAACGACAACTGAAGAGAATACTTCAACGGGACAGAAGTGCAACCCTTTCGAAGATTGATGCAGATTTCAATGCTGAGCCATCAACAAGTGTCAGCGTACGAACTATTCAACGAAACATTATCGATATGCGCTTTCGGAGCCGACGGCCGTGTAGTCTTGATGACTGCACAAAACAAAGCCTTATGTGTCGCCTGGGCCCGTCAAAGCCGACTTTGGGCTTTTGATGAGTGAAATACGTTGACTGGTCGGACGAGTTTCTTTTCAAATTGTGTTGAGCGGATGGATGTTTACGATAATGGAGACAAGCTCATGAGTCCATGAACCTTGCTTGTCAGCAAGGGACTCTTCAAGCTTGTTGAGGATCTTTAATGGTGTGGGGCTGTGGAGTTGGAGTGGTATGGAATTCCAGATGCGTTTATATACGAGTCTGACAGGTGACACGTACGTAAGGATCCTCTGTGGTCACCTGCATTCATGTCCGTTGTGCATTCCGACGGACTTGGTCCCCCCGCAGGTGCGACCTCCCACACGTTTAGAATTGGTAGAGCGGGTCCAGGAACACTCTTCTGAGTTTCAATACTTCCGCTGGTCACCAAACTCCACAGACATGAACATTATTGAGCATATCTGGGATGCCTTGTTCAGAAGATACCTCCACCCCCTCTTACTGATTTACGGACAGCCCTGCAGGATTCATGGCGTCAATTTCCTCCAGTACTAATTCAGACATTAGTCGAGTCCATGCCGCGTCGTGATGCGGCATTTCTGCCTGTTCGCGGGGGCCCTACACGATATTAGGCAGGTGTACCGTTTCTTTTAGTCTACTGAAGTCGATAGGCATTGTTGCATTTATTAAAGCGTATTTTTGCACGGGAAATAAACTTTATAAGTGTTATTACAATCTGTTTACTGGCTAATCATACGTGACTATGACTATCAGTCCATTGCATGAAAACTGCACATCAATTGTACTTCCCATTTCCGCACTAATAGCGGTGAAAGGTTTACATGATTTACTCTGTCTATATAAATGATCTGACGGACAGCGTAATAAGGTGTCTGCCGTTCTTTGGTGACGATGCTGTTGTGTACCGCAATGCGTCTAAGATGAGTCACTGTAAGAGGATAGAAGACGAGATAAACAAAATTTTTAGTTGGTCTGATGAATGGCAGCTGGCTCTAAATGTAGAATAATGTAACTTAATGCGGACGAGTAGGAAACACAAACCTGTAATGTGCGGGTTACAACATCAGTAGTGTCATGCTTGGCAAACTCATATCGTTGAAATGTCTGAACTAAACGTTGGAAAGCGATATAAGGCGAGTGTTTGAGAATTATTGTACGGAAGGCGGATAGCGGATTCCGATTTACTGGGGGAATTTTGGAAAAGTGTGCTTCATTTGAAAGGGAGAATGAACACAGGACGTTAGTGAAACCCATTCTTGAGTACTGCTGGAGTGTTTAGGATCCGGCGCAGGTCGGATGAAGGAAAGATATCGAAGCAATTCAGAGGCGGGGTGCTAGATTTGTTACCGGTAGGTTCGAACAACGCGCAAGTCTGATGGAGGTGCTTCGGGCAGTCATATGGGAATCCCTGTAGAGAAATCGAAGTTCTTTTTGAGACGCACTACTGAAAAAATTTAGAGAACCGACATGAACCTTGAATTTACTTTCAAAACATTTGGTTAAGAATTTACTTTATTTACTAGCGATTCATCAAGAACATTGACACATTTAATCACAGTATGTGAGCGTGGAACTAGTTGGCAGTGGGTAACTGATGAAAACAAATTAAATTTCTTTCAACTAATGGAAATTTTATTCCTAAAAGCCCTTTTTTCTTGAAACAAATTTAAAATTATAATTAGAAAGCACCCTCAAAATATCAAGTTACAATTTTATTCAGAGGCAGAAAGAACAAATATTGACAGTATGAGCGTTGGGGGTGAGCACCTTGCCGCTGCCTTTTGACACGGCCGTCGTCATGACCGCTCTGAAAGACTACACTGGTGCAAATCTGCAACACACCAGATTACTGTAAACTAAAGATTTTAAGAACTCACACAAGCACATAGACTATGGACCCCGTAGGAGGGATGGAAATGGTACAAAACAGTAACATTAAAAAATTAAGTTGCCACCAAAGGTGCAACTTGATTTTAAAAAAAAAAAAAACTCTTACGGTGGAAGGGTGGCAACTTTATATACTAAAATGACCATTTAAATAAAACCCATTAAATACAGTCTTACTTGAAATATACAAAAATGCTCTACTTTGCACATATATCGCCTCCTAAGACGATAGGCAAGACAAAAACATATTTCAGGAATTCGGTCGTTACTCTTCAAGCAATAAATTCGTTAACACCGAATCCGACAAACGTGACAGAGGCAGCTATTAACGTACGGCAGACCGACAGACAGACAGGCACTAAATGCCTAACAAATGCGCACGAGAGACAGACGAGCAAGCTGGGGACGAGAGACTAACCAAGAAAACAAGTAAAATTTAACAAGTAAATGAAACAACATATCACGAATCACGTAACTTCTAACAAACTGAGATGTCTGAGGAAGACCTGGCGCAGCACCCTCAAAACGCTCTCCCGAACCGTCCGCTGCCAGCCGCTTCAACGGACGCAGGAAGGAGCGCCGATCTCCCGTCTCACGGCGTCGCAGCTCGCACCGGCCAGACCGATGTCGTGGGTTGACTCCTGTTGCTCTCGTGTCGACCGCGAAGTCACTTCCTCTCGTGGCCCACTGGACTCACGTGGCGACCTCAGATGCGCCGACGCTCAAGACGGACTAGTCACCTTGTGTCTCAGTGCGCGACCGACCACCCGACCGATCCAACCACCAATGACCGTTTCCTGAGCAATCTCGAGCACACTGGCGGCCTAACGCGCAACCGGCCGCAGTGGCCGTGCGGTTCTAGGCGCTACAGTCTGGAACCGAACGATCACTACGGTCGCAGGTTCGAATCCTGCCCCGGGCATGGATCTGTGTGATGTCCTTAGTTTAGTTAGGTTTAATTAGTTCTAAGTTGTAGGCAACTGATGAGCTCAGAAGTCAAGTCGCATAGTGCTCAGAGCCATTTGAACAATCTGAACCTAACGGGCAGACTCAGATGCAGGAACCGGGCGAGCACTCGCTGAGTTCTCTCACTGGCGCAGTGGAAAGACTCTCATTTTGCCGGCTTTAATGGTTGATCCGAACGACAGACTCACTAGCACTCCGAGCGACAGACAGACACTAACTGCCTAAAAGATGCGGACGAGAGACAGACTGGCAAGCTGGGAACGAGAGACTGACACAGACCCACCAGTGGCGAGCTCATAGCGCCCCTTAAATGCACGTGAACAGCCAACCCTTCCCCTTTCCCATCAGAGGGAGGCACCAAAGCTTGGATTGCCACGGCGGCGCCACCGCCAGAAACGGAGGGCGACTGCTTCACACTACGCGCTGCGGGACGTCCTTGAAAACAGCAAATTTTACCACGGCTCACGACATTTTAAGCCCTCTGCTAGATGATTGTAATACCTCCAACATACCTTTCGAGGAATTGGGGCCTCATACGGAGGCTTGCAGACCAGTTTTTCGCTCCTTGTGTTTGGGACTGGAACAGGAATGGGAATGACTAGTTGTGTTACAGGTACCCACCGCCACCCACCGGACGGTGGCATGCGGAGTGAGTACGTAGATGAAGATGCAGACGGTGATGCCATACACTCTGAACAGACGCGCCGCTGCCGCAGTATGACGTCCGCACCGCGCTGAGGCGGCGTCCTTGGCCAGCGAGCAGCAACAGCAGCAGGAGCAGCAGCAGCCAGTGGCAGGAGGGTGGCGCCTCCAGCGGGGACGACGGCGCGGCGTCGCGGTGCCCTGTCCGCCCGCCGCCTCCTTCCGCGCCATTTGCGCGGCTACACCCCCTCTCCTCCCCCTCCCCCTCCTCCTCCTCCACTGCCGTCCTCTCGAGTAGTTACCTGGCTATCTTGAGCAGAGTCGCCACTGCTGCCGGTGTCTGAGGAAAATTCTCCCGCCTGCGATGCGCCACCACTGTGTGTCCCTCCGGCTAATCTCGCGTCCTGTTTGTAAGCAGGGCGCCTCACCCTCCACTCTGTCCCCCCCCCCCCCCCCCCCTCTTCTACTTGCAGCATCTGAAGGCCGGTGCCGCGACTTCAGTTCCTTGCAGCAGTACGGAGCACGTCTCGAAAACACTGGAAAAAAACAATCGAGCCGCCGTACGGTGCGTGGCGGAGGGTACTCTGTACTACTACTACTACTACTACTACTACTACTACAAGTAGTAGTAGTCTTTTCCTATCCTCTTCCACTCGCAAATAGAGCGAAAGAAAATTGACACAAGCCTTTGACAAACTGCCTACTGGCTCCTGCCTCGGGTTCTTCGGCCGACATTCATCTAATGATTTTACTGGCGTTCCGCCAGCACGACTGGCTGGCATTGTCATAGCTTCACCCTCCTTTGCCGGTACTGAACTGTAGCCGAGCTCGCGGCCGCAGACTACACAGGGTGAAAATTATTTAAACCGACAAACTCTCGGAGGTTGTAGGGCACATCAAAACAAATATTTTTCCCCAATAACATTTATTTTCCTGTGAGGAGTTTTTAAACCGGTAGAGGAAGATATCTCTGGCGGCAAATTAATTAAACAAAAAACACTTGTCCATTTTTTATGACCAAGAGACAACATATTCACACAGCCGAATTTCAATTACAGTAGATTTTCAAAAATGCCTCCATTGACACGTAAGTAAAGGTTATACCGTCGGATCATGTTGTCTGACACGGACAAAAACCCCTGGAGTATCCTGAATTGTTCCTGCTGCTGCTACTATCCGGGCAACCAGATCCTCTTCTGATGCAACAGGAGTTGCGTAAACAAGGTTGTGCATCTCTCCCCACACAAAAAAGTCCAGAGGCAAAATATCTGGGGATCGAGCAGGCCATGGTACAGGACCACCTCTGCCAATCCACGTTTCTGGGAACCGTCGGTCCAGGAATCGACGCACACGACGACTGAAATGTGCTGGCTCCCCGTCATGTTGCAACCACCTGCGTTGACTTGTACGGAGCGGGACGTCTACCAGCAATTCTGGCAATGCTCTGGAGAGAAAATTGTAATAGTGTCTGCCATTTAATGGCCTAGGTAGCAGATACGGCTCAAAGTCCCCAACAACACCGACACACCCATTAACGAAGAACCGCACTTGATGAGCTCTAGTAAATGTGGCATGTGGGTTATCCTCACTCCAAACATGCGAATTGTACATGTAGAAGACTCCATCACGCCCGAACGTTGCTTCATCGGTAAACAACACAGAGGATGCAAATGTAGGATGCATTTCACACTGTTCCAGGTATCACTGCGAAAACTGTGCTCTGGGCCATAATCAACTGGTTACAGGTTGTGGACACGCTTTAAGTGACGTGGACGTAACAATTGCTCTCGAAGGACTGTTCTTGCATTCGTCTGATTCGCCCCCATGTTAAGTGCAGTTGCACGAGTGCTGATTGAAGGATCCCGCTCCACATGCTGCAAGACAGCTTCCTCAAATTCCAGCGTTCTTACCGTGCGACGGCGTCCCTGTCCAGGTAATCTGCTAAACGACCCGGTCTCACGCAGACGTTGGTTCACAGCAGCAAAGGTCTCATGATGTGAGATGCGGCGATAAGGATATTGTTGTTGATAAACTCGCCTTGCAGCTCGTCCGTTGTGGTGCGGTATGTAGTACGCACCAACCATATCAGTGAACTCACTACAGGTGAATCGCTCCATTAGCAAACAGGGACAGTGCACTACTACACTGGTGAACAGCAGTTGCCTGCAACTGAAGAGCGTAATATGCTCTCTAACAACTGAAGATCGTAATACGGCCTCTAAGAACTGAAGAGCGTAGTGCGGCCTCGACTGGTTTAAATAATCATCATAGCAAAAAATGATATTAGGGGAAAATATTTGTTTTGATGTCCCCTACAACCTGCCAGAGTTTGCCGGTTTAAATACTTTTCATCCTGTATGTACCTGGCGCGCCAACGTCCGAGGGCTTCTCCGCGGTCATTTCTGGTGCGGTTCTCCTCTTGCTACCTGCGACGGTCGTTCACTGCAGTACGGGAAGCCAGGATCCGTTTACCTTAAGGCTTTCCTCTTTCTTGTTGAAACCGTTCGCGTGTTTTTGTATTTCTGCACCTTCTCTGAACAAGCGCGTGTGATAGTGCTTCTCTACAGCCAGAACTTCCGTGTCGGCGAATTTTATTACGTGGTCGGTCTCACTCCGTGCGTGCTCTGCCACGGGCGATTTCTCCACCTGCTCCAACTTGCAATGTTGCTTATGCTCTTTGAGCCTGGTGTTAATTGATCGTCCAGTCATTCCGACATAAAGTGCATGTGCATTGTATACTGCATATTCCCGACATTGCATGGTGGGTCCCTTTTTTTCCTTCGCCGATCTAAGAAACTCTTTCATCTTCTTTTTCGGTTTGAAAATCGTGTTTATGCCATTTTTGCGCAATATACGGCCGATTCTGTCCGTCACTCTGGGAATGTATGGCAGAAAGGCCGTACCCCACAGTTATTTTTCTGATTCCTCACTTCGCCGAGTGTTTGGCTCTGCTACACTTCTAATATAATTTCTGGAGTACCCTTTGCTCCTCAGAACACTTTTCAGGTGTTGCATTTCTATTCTGAGGTGCTGCGGCTCACATATTCGCCCTGCTCTCGTTACGAGCGTATTAATCATGCCCCTTTTCTGGCATGGGTGATGGTTTGATAGTTTGTGCAGGTATCGGTCCTTGTGTGTCGGTTTTCGATACATGCTGTGTCCCAGGTTTTTGCCGTCCCTTGTGACCAGCACATCTAGAAATGGCAGTTTCTTGTCCTTTTCTACTTCCATGGTATATGTTATGTTGGCATGGAGGCTATTCAAGTCTCTTATGAACTCAGCGGGCTGTTCTTCACCATGGCTCCACACCATGAAAGTATCATCGATGTACCTGCATCACACCTTAGGTTTGCAAGTCGCCAAGCTTTGCTCGTATCCCACCTTTATGGTCCTACAGGCTGAGAGGAGAAGTTAGTCTCTCACCTATTTTTCGTACACAGAAAATTATTAAAGATTTTATCACAATCTGGCGCAGCTTGAGCAGGTGTTGATGGAGCCTGGTAGGGCGCTAAAAGCATGAGCCATTTTTATGGTTCTTAGCTCATAGAAACGGCATATTGGAGTTGAAAGCAACTGGCAAGCCCATCCATCAGTAAATCTTGTCGGACAGGCCCACAGCTGTATGAGGCAGACAGGGCAGCCCCTTCTCCAGACAGGTCTCCAGCAGAACAATGCCATGATACCTGCATTGGCGCCAGTGCGAAGGCTGGGCTGGGGGCGACAGACTGAACGGACATGTCTACACAGTCGAGTCGTAAACTGGTCATTGTGTGCAGAGCCACACATAACAAAAATTCACAAGTTTTCATGTTCGTCGATACTTCAAATAAGCCTGGGACCCACTTCCGTGGGCTGCCTTGGTTGTATAAGAAACTCCGGCGTCTGAGAAATGTTTAGAGATAGAATCTTTATTACACTTCATGGCTAGGACTAACAAACTCCAAGGCACAGGCGACTTAGATACAGATCTATAGGACTGTGTCTGCTTCTTGCTGTGTGAAGTGATGTGACTTCAAAGAAAAACATCTTCCCCCTCCGCCAAAACTTAAAAAAGCCAGTAATTAGAGGTTTTCCTTTTTTTTCAAACTCGGTTTTCGTAACTCTTACCCTCGTTCGACATGATTTTGTGCTGTCGTGTGGGAAGAAAGATTAAGCGTCTTTAGTGCCCTATGATTGGCTCAAGATGGCGCGAAGACGGCGTCATTCGCGCACTATGCAGCAAAACAGAATTTTTTCTGAAGAGGTGCAAGGCACTTGAGTGCTGCACTATGTTCTGGTAAGAGGACTTCTGGTCGATGCTCTGGCATGTGTGGTTGGTTGCTCAAAAAACCTCGTAGCTGGTTTTGGAGATAATTTATTTTTCCACCTCCACAAAATGTTTCTGCCCCAGCTCATCCTCTAGTGTTCTGTCAGTAATTAAAAATGGTTCAAATGACTCTGAGCACTATGGGACTTAACAGCTGTGGTCATCAGTCCCCTAGAACTTAGAACTACTTAAACCTAACTAACCTAAAGACATCACACACATCCATGCCCCAGGCAGGATTCGAACCTGCGACTGTAGCAGTCGCACGGTTCTGGACTGCGCGCCTAGAACCGCGAGACCACCACGGCCAGCTATCGTAAGGAAATTTAATTTAAGTTGTACATCCAGATTACAATGACAAAAGTAGAGCTTAAAGTCGTAAAACCGTTTAATATATGACAAGACATATTACATATGTGAGAAATTCAGCGTACAAAAATAAACTGAAAGTTACGGCAAATGTCACCGCACATTTGGTGTTATATAAACAGTGGTCGCAAGGAGCGCATGATTTTTACTTCCAATGGCAATTGAAGAAATTATCAAAAATATGAAAAAACAGTCTCTTGTTCTGCTGATCTGCTCATTAATTAATCAGTCATGGAGGCGCCGTCTGCGTACACAAATTTCTTGGTCTTCCAAAATATCCAAATAAACACCTCTATCCTCATTGTTCCGCCGTAAAGTCAAGCTCCGGCAGGCCGATCGGGAACGTCAGAGCAGAGAGGGCTGTGAAGAAGACGTCAGCCAATCGCACGCGGACCGACCCCTCTCCAGGATCACAAGCCGATACGAGGTGGTCATGAGCGGCCCAGCTGCAGATTAGCCGTTCTACGAGCTCTATAGCAGCTACTTAAGAACTTATCGTTTCACTTGTATCAGGCATTCTCTATTCTGATGATATTACTCATTTTGTTTGTCGCACATTGCTTGCGACACATCTCTGTATATTCTCAAAGTTAAATATTGTCATTTATCTTACAGTAAACTGGCGACGAAACATGTTGTGAATGTCTAAATTAAAAAAAAAACTCCAGAAACAGCTACATTATTTTTTTCAGCAACACGGCGATTTTACTGTAATAAAAATTCATTAATACGATTTGCTTGAATTGTTGTCTCGCGATCCGAGAAAGCAGGTTTGCTATGCACTACATATTCGACGACTTGGCAGAACAACACTCATAATGTAGAATCGGGAAACAGTTTTCGATGTCACGAAGCTGATGACTACAAAAAAATGGTTCAAATGGCTATGAGCACTATGGAACTCAACTGCTGTGGTCATTAGTCCCCTAGAACTTAGAACTACTTAAACCTAACTATCCTAAGGACATCACTCACATCCATGCCTGAGGCAGGATTCGAACCTGCGACTGTAGCATTCGCGCGGTTCTGGACTGCGCGCCTAGAACCGCTAGACCACTGCGGCCGGCGCTAATGACTACACTGACGTAAATGACCTCATAGCGCACTACCACAGCTGGGATAACCGAGTTCCCCGTATCGCGTTCTGAACTGTCCGATGTAAAACTTGTCACAAGCACCTCACTTAACACGGCGGCTCCATGACGATTACTTAATGGCCAGATCAGTGGAACAAAAGACTGCGTATTTTTGATAATGTATACAGTTGCCATCGGAAGTAAAAATTGTGCTCCTTTTGTGGCCACTGTCTATAACACTAAATGTGCGGTGAAGTTTGCCGCAATTTTGAGTGTATTTTTCTGTGCTGTATGTTTCAGATATGTAACATTTGTCATATTTTACACGTTTTTATGCCTTTGAGCTTTACTTTTGTCACTGATAGTAATCTGGATATACAACTTACATTAAATTTCTGTATGATACAGACTGCTCCGTTACCTGGTACTGTATTAGCCCAAGGCGACATCTATCGTCCACAGCGCACGTTAACTGCAGCTTTGGCTCTGGTATATTTGGTTTCTCTCTGTGCGAGTGGAAAGTTATTGCACTCTATATACTATATGCATTTCTTGATGTTAGGCATTTATAACTACATCTTGAGCTTATATAATTGCGTACATTTTCTAAAATTTTGACGTCTTCGACTTTTTATTATTTTCTACGTTCGTCAATCTTGCATTTGTGTATACTTGCATTTGTATTGTGGGAAGAGTTTCTAACCCAGAATTTTAAGTGCTCACAGGTTTTTTGTCTCCCTCGACCTCGAAAAGGCCTACGACCATGTCTGGCATCCCGGTCTCCTGTTTAAACTCCAAACCTACGTCCTTCCTGTCAACTACATCCGTCTGATGGCCTCCTTCCTCTCCCGCCGCCCCTCCTATGTTACCATCCATAATGCCAGTTCCCACACCTTCTCACCCTCTGCAGGTGTGCCCCAGGGCTCTGTCCTCTCCCTTCTCCTCTACCTCCTGCACACGGCAGATATGCCCCGCCCCGCCCCCCCCCCCCCCCTCTCCAGTACACGTCTTGCAATATTCTGATGACACTGCAATCCTCGCCCACGCCCCTACCCTCCAACGGTCCCAACGCCTTCTCCAGAATCACCTTGACCTTTTTGCTGCATGGTGTAACCAGTGGCTTCTGAAAATCAATCCTTCCAAGACGCAGGCAATCATCGTAGGTTGTACCACTCGCTCCTTCCGGCTCCTGGATTTCTCCTTTATCGTCTGCGCCCGTCCTGTCCGCCTCACACCCACCCTCACCTACCTTGGCCACACCATTGACTGTCACCTCACCTGGATCCGCCATCTCCGCTCCATCCAATCCAAAGCCCACAACCGACTCCTCAAACTCCTCTCTGGCCGGACATGGGGGTTGCACCCCTCTACCATCCTCCATACCTACAAACCCTTAATCTGTCCCATCCTCTGTTATGCCAGTCCCGCCTGGATATCTGCACCCCCCCCCCCCCCCACCAAATTCTACAAGTCCCTCCAGATCCTCGAGCATCATGCACTCCACCTCGCTTTCCGTATACACCTCCTCTATGACCTCATTCCTTTCCCCAATCTGCTCCTATTCCTCGAACATATCTGCATACTCTACACCTCTCACCGCCTTGATCCCCCTCACCCCCTGGTTGCTCCTCTCCTCTCCCATCCCCACCTCCTATCATGTCTTCACTGTTGTGTCCCCCCTACCCTCCATCTCTACACCCTTCATCTCCTTTCCCAAGGTGGCTTCCATCAACTGCCCCTCCTGGATGATGCCCTCTCTCCCCCCATTTATCCCTCCTATCAACTCTGATCCTCATCCCCACCTCCTTTCCTCCATCCTACTCCTGGGTTCCCTCTCCACCCTTCCATCCTCTTTATTCCCCAGCTACCCTCTCGCTGCCTCCTTTCTCTCCCCTGAGTCCTTTTGCATTTCCCTCCTCTGCTCCCTCTCGTCTGCCTTGCCCCTTCCCTCCTTTATGAGTCTTCTCCCTCCTTTGGTCCCACCCCCTTTCGTTTTTCCTCTCCTCCCTCCTTGTTTTAGATCTCATCTGTCCAGCCCCCCTCCCCCCCTCCATCTGCCCTAGGCCACGGTCTGTCCTCATTGTGCCGACATTTTAGTGCAGTGTTTGCAGTGAGTGTTCAATGTTGTGTGTCTTTTCCCAAGTGTTGCGAACTGATATCATACTGTCGCTGGGTGTGATTTTATATCTCTTGCGAACAGAAACCAGACTGTCGCCATGTTTTTTAATGTCAGTCTACTATGTTACCTGCCTGTATCCTGTGAATTTTATTCGTTTTGCCAACCCTTTGCTTTATGTTTTAACTTTACACAATTTTCCGCCGTTTTACAATTTAAGTCCCCGTTTTATCTCCTGCTTTTATTGTTTTTCAACTTCTCCTTACGTGTTAAAAAAGTCTGTATGCTGCAGAGCAGCGTAATAAGCTGCTGCCAGCACGCCCCCTTCGGGGGGAATCGAAATACAATAAAGGAAAAATATTGCTCACAGGACACCAGACGATGAGCTGGCGACGAAATATGTTGTGAATGTGTAATAAAAAAAAATCTCCAAAAACACCTACGCCTTTTTTTTCAGCAACCAATTATCTTTTTAGAGTCGTTTAATTCATAGGTTACAAGATTAGTATGCGAGGCATCTAGCTACAGTTGAATTTGTACAAATGCTCCAAAGTTCCTTTAGTTAACCGCGTTCGGAAATTTTCCGATTCTTTTTATTTTTATTTTATTTTATTCTATTTTATTTATTTATTTTTTGCGACTTGTATCATACTGCTGTAGCCAATTGATGTCCAGGCACTGACTCTGAAACTGCAACGTCCCTTTTTAACTTCGCCTCCAGCGCTTGACGCTTAAACGTACTTTACCCTTGTGCCACCGCGAGATGAAGTTGGCTGGAGCAGTCTGCTCGCGACAGAAGTTGTACGTCGCAAACGATTTCGCTACGTCGCGTAATTAAAAGGCGGATGGATGGTGGAGGTTGGAGGAAACGTGTGTGCGCAGCAGCTTGCTGCACTCATAGGCGCTTACACAGTGAGGAATGTTAACTTCGATGCAAACATTTCGGCGGTTCAGTTTTTGCACAACGGAGCCATTGTCTTCTGTGGCTCATTACAGGACCATAATTTATTTGTAATTTGTTGTGTTGGCAGAAGATCCAACACCGTGTTACGAGAGGAGGCCGAAATGCACGCGTTTTAGCTCACGAAGGCTGACGTGAAGAGGGAAGAACTATACTGACGTGAGCTCTGGAACATGACAAGGAATGAGAATTCAGAAAGCGGACATAATTAGTTTGATACTTAAATTTAATCCATTAATGATGAACGTCGCTCTTGACGGTACACGATTCACAGTATTATCTATTCAGAATAGATTCTTGAAGAATATGGGGCCTTGCTAAGTCGTAGCAAGTGACGTAGCTGAAGGCAATGTCAAACTGTCGTCTCTGCAAATGAGGGCGTATGTAGGCAGTGATCCATCGATAGCAAAGTCGGCTGTACAACTGGGGCGAGTGCTAGGGAGTCTCTCTAGACAAGACCTGCCGTGTGGCGGCGCTCGGTCTGCAATCACTGATAGTGGCGACACGCGGGTCCGACGTATACTAACGGACCGCGGCCGATTTAAAGGCTACCACCTAGCAAGTGTGGTGTCTGGCGGTGACACCACATAATTTACTTGATTTGTCATTCCGTGTAAATTTGTTTCTGCGAAAACATCTGTAACATGCAATCACGTACAAAGTACTGTAGTGAATGGAATTAACTCGTGAGCTTCAATTTGGCTGAACGCCAAATGTGTGAATCCATAACATAGAGTGCGAGAGTCGTATTCCCGAACTATTGACACTGTGCGTCGAGATTGTTCTGGGAACTAACAGCGTAGCACTCTGCGGAACGTTATTAAGTCCTGGTGGGAGACACGGTACTGTTTCTACTTTTAATTTCCATTTGTAGCAATGCACAACAGGAAGTTATTTCAAGTAGGTTGCACTGTTACACTGTTTTGCATACTTCTTCCGTTTTCGGAAACTATAGCGCCTGGCTGAAAAACCGTGCGTGGTGGCGCAGGCGCAGTGGCGCAGTTGCTAGCACACTGGACTCGAATTGGGGGGGGACTACGGTCCAGCCATCCTGATGTAGATTTCCCGTGATTGCTATCAGGCTGAAAAACCGAGCGTGGTGGCGCAGTTGCTAGCACACTGGACTCGAATTGGGGGGGACTACGGTCCAGCCATCCTGATGTAGATTTCCCGTGATTGCTATCAGGCTGAAAAACCGAGCGTGGTGGCGCAGTTGCTAGCACACTGGACTCGAATTGGGGGGGACTACGGTCCAGCCATCCTGATGTAGATTTCCCGTGATTGCTATCAGGCTGAAAAACCGAGCGTGGTGGCGCAGTTGCTAGCACACTGGACTCGAATTGGGGGGGACTACGGTCCAGCCATCCTGATGTAGATTTCCCGTGATTGCCATCAGGCTGAAAAACCGAGCGTGGTGGCGCAGTTGCTAGCACACTGGACTCGAATTGGGGGGGACTACGGTCCAGCCATCCTGATGTAGATTTCCCGTGATTGCTATCAGGCTGAAAAACCGAGCGTGGTGGCGCAGTTGCTAGCACACTGGACTCGAATTGGGGGGGACTACGGTCCAGCCATCCTGATGTAGATTTCCCGTGATTGCTATCAGGCTGAAAAACCGAGCGTGGTGGCGCAGTTGCTAGCACACTGGACTCGAATTGGGGGGGACTACGGTCCAGCCATCCTGATGTAGATTTCCCGTGATTGCCATCAGGCTGAAAAACCGAGCGTGGTGGCGCAGTTGCTAGCACACTGGACTCGAATTGGGGGGGACTACGGTCCAGCCATCCTGATGTAGATTTCCCGTGATTGCTATCAGGCTGAAAAACCGAGCGTGGTGGCGCAGTTGCTAGCACACTGGACTCGCATTCGGGAGGACTACGGTCCAGCCATCCTGATGTAGATTTCCCGTGATTGCTATCAGGCTGAAAAACCGAGCGTGGTGGCGCAGTTGCTAGCACACTGGACTCGAATTGGGGGGGACTACGGTCCAGCCATCCTGATGTAGATTTCCCGTGATTGCTATCAGGCTGAAAAACCGAGCGTGGTGGCGCAGTTGCTAGCACACTGGACTCGAATTGGGGGGGACTACGGTCCAGCCATCCTGATGTAGATTTCCCGTGATTGCCATCAGGCTGAAAAACCGAGCGTGGTGGCGCAGTTGCTAGCACACTGGACTCGCATTCGGGAGGACTACGGTCCAGCCATCCTGATGTAGATTTCCCGTGATTGCCATCAGGCTGAAAAACCGAGCGTGGTGGCGCAGTTGCTAGCACACTGGACTCGCATTCGGGAGGACTACGGTCCAGCCATCCTGATGTAGATTTCCCGTGATTGCCATCAGGCTGAAAAACCGAGCGTGGTTGCGCAGTTGCTAGCACACTCGACTCGAATTCGGGAGGACTACTGTCCAGCCATCCTGATGTAGATTTCCCGTGATTGCCATCAGGCTGAAAAACCGAGCGTGGTGGCGCAGTTGCTAGCACACTGGACTCGCATTCGGGAGGACTACGGTCCAGCCATTCTGATGTAGATTTCCCGTGATTGCCATCAGGCTGAAAAACCGAGCGTGGTGGCGCAGTTGCTAGCACACTGGACTCGCATTCGGGAGGACTACGGTCCAGCCATCCTGATGTAGATTTCCCGTGATTGCCATCAGGCTGAAAAACCGAGCGTGGTGGCGCAGTTGCTAGCACACTGGACTCGCATTCGGGAGGACTACGGTCCAGCCATCCTGATGTAGATTTCCCGTGATTGCCATCAGGCTGAAAAACCGAGCGTGGTGGCGCAGTTGCTAGCACACTGGACTCGCATTCGGGAGGACTACGATCCAGCCATCCTGATGTAGATTTCCCGTGATTGCCATCAGGCTGAAAAACCGAGCGTGGTGGCGCAGTTGCTAGCACACTGGACTCGCATTCGGGAGGACTACGGTCCAGCCATCCTGATGTAGATTTCCCGTGATTGCTATCAGGCTGAAAAACCGAGCGTGGTGGCGCAGTTGCTAGCACACTGGACTCGCATTCGGGAGGACTACGGTCCAGCCATCCTGATGTAGATTTCCCGTGATTGCTATCAGGCTGAAAAACCGAGCGTGGTGGCGCAGTTGCTAGCACACTGGACTCGCATTCGGGAGGACTACTGTCCAGCCATCCTGATGTAGATTTCCCGTGATTGCTATCAGGCTGAAAAACCGAGCGTGGTGGCGCAGTTGCTAGCACACTGGACTCGAATTGGGGGGGACTACGGTCCAGCCATCCTGATGTAGATTTCCCGTGATTGCCATCAGGCTGAAAAACCGAGCGTGGTGGCGCAGTTGCTAGCACACTGGACTCGCATTCGGGAGGACTACGGTCCAGCCATCCTGATGTAGATTTCCCGTGATTGCTATCAGGCTGAAAAACCGAGCGTGGTGGCGCAGTTGCTAGCACACTGGACTCGCATTCGGGAGGACTACGGTCCAGCCATCCTGATGTAGATTTCCCGTGATTGCTAACAGGCTGAAAAACCGAGCGTGGTGGCGCAGTTGCTAGCACACTGGACTCGCATTCGGGAGGACTACGGTCCAGCCATCCTGATGTAGATTTCCCGTGATTGCTATCAGGCTGAAAAACCGAGCGTGGTGGCGCAGTTGCTAGCACACTGGACTCGCATTCGGGAGGACTACGGTCCAGCCATCCTGATGTAGATTTCCCGTGATTGCTATCAGGCTGAAAAACCGAGCGTGGTGGCGCAGTTGCTAGCACACTGGACTCGCATTCGGGAGGACTACTGTCCAGCCATCCTGATGTAGATTTCCCGTGATTGC
This sequence comes from Schistocerca gregaria, assembly GCF_023897955.1. Lineage (NCBI taxonomy): Eukaryota > Metazoa > Arthropoda > Insecta > Orthoptera > Acrididae > Schistocerca > Schistocerca gregaria. Next base: position 182,233,757 of record NC_064929.1, on the reverse strand, counting down.
TATCAGGCTGAAAAACCGAGCGTGGTGGCGCAGTTGCTAGCACACTGGACTCGAATTGGGGGGGACTACGGTCCAGCCATCCTGATGTAGATTTCCCGTGATTGCCATCAGGCTGAAAAACCGAGCGTGGTGGCGCAGTTGCTAGCACACTGGACTCGCATTCGGGAGGACTACGGTCCAGCCATCCTGATGTAGATTTCCCGTGATTGCTATCAGGCTGAAAAACCGAGCGTGGTGGCGCAGTTGCTAGCACACTGGACTCGCATTCGGGAGGACTACGGTCCAGCCATCCTGGTGTAGATTTCCCGTGATTGCTAACAGGCTGAAAAACCGAGCGTGGTGGCGCAGTTGCTAGCACACTGGACTCGCATTCGGGAGGACTACGGTCCAGCCATCCTGATGTAGATTTCCCGTGATTGCTATCAGGCTGAAAAACCGAGCGTGGTGGCGCAGTTGCTAGCACACTGGACTCGCATTCGGGAGGACTACGGTCCAGCCATCCTGGTGTAGATTTCCCGTGATTGCTAACAGGCTGAAAAACCGAGCGTGGTGGCGCAGTTGCTAGCACACTGGACTCGAATTGGGGGGGACTACGGTCCAGCCATCCTGATGTAGATTTCCCGTGATTGCCATCAGGCTGAAAAACCGAGCGTGGTGGCGCAGTTGCTAGCACACTGGACTCGCATTCGGGAGGACTACGGTCCAGCCATCCTGATGTAGATTTCCCGTGATTGCTATCAGGCTGAAAAACCGAGCGTGGTGGCGCAGTTGCTAGCACACTGGACTCGCATTCGGGAGGACTACAGTCCAGCCATCCTGGTGTAGATTTCCCGTGATTGCTATCAGGCTGAAAAACCGAGCGTGGTGGCGCAGTTGCTAGCACACTGGACTCGAATTGGGGGGGACTACGGTCCAGCCATCCTGATGTAGATTTCCCGTGATTGCCATCAGGCTGAAAAACCGAGCGTGGTGGCGCAGTTGCTAGCACACTGGACTCGCATTCGGGAGGACTACGGTCCAGCCATCCTGGTGTAGATTTCCCGTGATTGCTAACAGGCTGAAAAACCGAGCGTGGTGGCGCAGTTGCTAGCACACTGGACTCGAATTGGGGGGGACTACGGTCCAGCCATCCTGATGTAGATTTCCCGTGATTGCCATCAGGCTGAAAAACCGAGCGTGGTGGCGCAGTTGCTAGCACACTGGACTCGCATTCGGGAGGACTACGGTCCAGCCATCCTGATGTAGATTTCCCGTGATTGCTATCAGGCTGAAAAACCGAGCGTGGTGGCGCAGTTGCTAGCACACTGGACTCGCATTCGGGAGGACTACGGTCCAGCCATCCTGGTGTAGATTTTCCGTGATTGCTATCAGGCTGAAAAACCGAGCGTGGTGGCGCAGTTGCTAGCACACTGGACTCGAATTGGGGGGGACTACGGTCCAGCCATCCTGATGTAGATTTCCCGTGATTGCCATCAGGCTGAAAAACCGAGCGTGGTGGCGCAGTTGCTAGCACACTGGACTCGCATTCGGGAGGACTACGGTCCAGCCATCCTGATGTAGATTTCCCGTGATTGCTATCAGGCTGAAAAACCGAGCGTGGTGGCGCAGTTGCTAGCACACTGGACTCGCATTCGGGAGGACTACGGTCCAGCCATCCTGGTGTAGATTTCCCGTGATTGCTAACAGGCTGAAAAACCGAGCGTGGTGGCGCAGTTGCTAGCACACTGGACTCGCATTCGGGAGGACTACGGTCCAGCCATCCTGATGTAGATTTCCCGTGATTGCTATCAGGCTGAAAAACCGAGCGTGGTGGCGCAGTTGCTAGCACACTGGACTCGCATTCGGGAAGACTACGGTCCAGCCATCCTGATGTAGATTTCCCGTGATTGCTATCAGGCTGAAAAACCGAGCGTGGTGGCGCAGTTGCTAGCACACTGGACTCGCATTCGGGAGGACTACGGTCCAGCCATCCTGATGTAGATTTCCCGTGATTGCTATCAGGCTGAAAAACCGAGCGTGGTGGCGCAGTTGCTAGCACACTGGACTCGCATTCGGGAGGACTACGGTCCAGCCATCCTGATGTAGATTTCCCGTGATTGCTATCAGGCTGAAAAACCGAGCGTGGTGGCGCAGTTGCTAGCACACTGGACTCGCATTCGGGAGGACTACGGTCCAGCCATCCTGATGTAGATTTCCCGTGATTGCTATCAGGCTGAAAAACCGAGCGTGGTGGCGCAGTTGCTAGCACACTGGACTCGCATTCGGGAGGACTACGGTCCAGCCATCCTGATGTAGATTTCCCGTGATTGCTATCAGGCTGAAAAACCGAGCGTGGTGGCGCAGTTGCTAGCACACTGGACTCGCATTCGGGAGGACTACGGTCCAGCCATCCTGATGTAGATTTCCCGTGATTGCTATCAGGCTGAAAAACCGAGCGTGGTGGCGCAGTTGCTAGCACACTGGACTCGCATTCGGGAAGACTACGGTCCAGCCATCCTGATGTAGATTTCCCGTGATTGCTATCAGGCTGAAAAACCGAGCGTGGTGGCGCAGTTGCTAGCACACTGGACTCGCATTCGGGAGGACTACGGTCCAGCCATCCTGATGTAGATTTCCCGTGATTGCTATCAGGCTGAAAAACCGAGCGTGGTGGCGCAGTTGCTAGCACACTGGACTCGCATTCGGGAGGACTACGGTCCAGCCATCCTGATGTAGATTTCCCGTGATTGCTATCAGGCTGAAAAACCGAGCGTGGTGGCGCAGTTGCTAGCACACTGGACTCGCATTCGGGAGGACTACTGTCCAGCCATCCTGATGTAGATTTCCCGTGATTGCTATCAGGCTGAAAAACCGAGCGTGGTGGCGCAGTTGCTAGCACACTGGACTCGAATTGGGGGGGACTACGGTCCAGCCATCCTGATGTAGATTTCCCGTGATTGCCATCAGGCTGAAAAACCGAGCGTGGTGGCGCAGTTGCTAGCACACTGGACTCGCATTCGGGAGGACTACGGTCCAGCCATCCTGATGTAGATTTCCCGTGATTGCTATCAGGCTGAAAAACCGAGCGTGGTGGCGCAGTTGCTAGCACACTGGACTCGCATTCGGGAGGACTACGGTCCAGCCATCCTGGTGTAGATTTCCCGTGATTGCTAACAGGCTGAAAAACCGAGCGTGGTGGCGCAGTTGCTAGCACACTGGACTCGCATTCGGGAGGACTACGGTCCAGCCATCCTGATGTAGATTTCCCGTGATTGCTATCAGGCTGAAAAACCGAGCGTGGTGGCGCAGTTGCTAGCACACTGGACTCGCATTCGGGAGGACTACGGTCCAGCCATCCTGGTGTAGATTTCCCGTGATTGCTAACAGGCTGAAAAACCGAGCGTGGTGGCGCAGTTGCTAGCACACTGGACTCGAATTGGGGGGGACTACGGTCCAGCCATCCTGATGTAGATTTCCCGTGATTGCCATCAGGCTGAAAAACCGAGCGTGGTGGCGCAGTTGCTAGCACACTGGACTCGCATTCGGGAGGACTACGGTCCAGCCATCCTGATGTAGATTTCCCGTGATTGCTATCAGGCTGAAAAACCGAGCGTGGTGGCGCAGTTGCTAGCACACTGGACTCGCATTCGGGAGGACTACGGTCCAGCCATCCTGGTGTAGATTTCCCGTGATTGCTATCAGGCTGAAAAACCGAGCGTGGTGGCGCAGTTGCTAGCACACTGGACTCGAATTGGGGGGGACTACGGTCCAGCCATCCTGATGTAGATTTCCCGTGATTGCCATCAGGCTGAAAAACCGAGCGTGGTGGCGCAGTTGCTAGCACACTGGACTCGCATTCGGGAGGACTACGGTCCAGCCATCCTGGTGTAGATTTCCCGTGATTGCTAACAGGCTGAAAAACCGAGCGTGGTGGCGCAGTTGCTAGCACACTGGACTCGAATTGGGGGGGACTACGGTCCAGCCATCCTGATGTAGATTTCCCGTGATTGCCATCAGGCTGAAAAACCGAGCGTGGTGGCGCAGTTGCTAGCACACTGGACTCGCATTCGGGAGGACTACGGTCCAGCCATCCTGATGTAGATTTCCCGTGATTGCTATCAGGCTGAAAAACCGAGCGTGGTGGCGCAGTTGCTAGCACACTGGACTCGCATTCGGGAGGACTACGGTCCAGCCATCCTGGTGTAGATTTTCCGTGATTGCTATCAGGCTGAAAAACCGAGCGTGGTGGCGCAGTTGCTAGCACACTGGACTCGAATTGGGGGGGACTACGGTCCAGCCATCCTGATGTAGATTTCCCGTGATTGCCATCAGGCTGAAAAACCGAGCGTGGTGGCGCAGTTGCTAGCACACTGGACTCGCATTCGGGAGGACTACGGTCCAGCCATCCTGATGTAGATTTCCCGTGATTGCTATCAGGCTGAAAAACCGAGCGTGGTGGCGCAGTTGCTAGCACACTGGACTCGCATTCGGGAGGACTACGGTCCAGCCATCCTGGTGTAGATTTCCCGTGATTGCTAACAGGCTGAAAAACCGAGCGTGGTGGCGCAGTTGCTAGCACACTGGACTCGCATTCGGGAGGACTACGGTCCAGCCATCCTGATGTAGATTTCCCGTGATTGCTATCAGGCTGAAAAACCGAGCGTGGTGGCGCAGTTGCTAGCACACTGGACTCGCATTCGGGAAGACTACGGTCCAGCCATCCTGATGTAGATTTCCCGTGATTGCTATCAGGCTGAAAAACCGAGCGTGGTGGCGCAGTTGCTAGCACACTGGACTCGCATTCGGGAGGACTACGGTCCAGCCATCCTGATGTAGATTTCCCGTGATTGCTATCAGGCTGAAAAACCGAGCGTGGTGGCGCAGTTGCTAGCACACTGGACTCGCATTCGGGAGGACTACGGTCCAGCCATCCTGATGTAGATTTCCCGTGATTGCTATCAGGCTGAAAAACCGAGCGTGGTGGCGCAGTTGCTAGCACACTGGACTCGCATTCGGGAGGACTACGGTCCAGCCATCCTGATGTAGATTTCCCGTGATTGCTATCAGGCTGAAAAACCGAGCGTGGTGGCGCAGTTGCTAGCACACTGGACTCGCATTCGGGAGGACTACGGTCCAGCCATCCTGATGTAGATTTCCCGTGATTGCTATCAGGCTGAAAAACCGAGCGTGGTGGCGCAGTTGCTAGCACACTGGACTCGCATTCGGGAAGACTACGGTCCAGCCATCCTGATGTAGATTTCCCGTGATTGCTATCAGGCTGAAAAACCGAGCGTGGTGGCGCAGTTGCTAGCACACTGGACTCGCATTCGGGAGGACTACGGTCCAGCCATCCTGATGTAGATTTCCCGTGATTGCTATCAGGCTGAAAAACCGAGCGTGGTGGCGCAGTTGCTAGCACACTGGACTCGCATTCGGGAGGACTACGGTCCAGCCATCCTGATGTAGATTTCCCGTGATTGCCATCAGGCAAATGCCGGGATGGTTCCTTTGAAAGGGCACGGCCGATTTCTTTCCCCATTCTTCCCTAATCCGATGGGACCAATAACCCCGATATTTAGTCCCCTCTCTCAAATCAACCAAGCAACGCTGGCTGCAAACTTCACATGTAAGAACTCAGTTTAAGGTAGAGTTATGAAATTGATACCAAAAATGTCACAAATGGGCAAAAGTAACTTTTCGGGATACCAAACACGTCGATGCACAGAATGTGCTGCTGCAAAACTCTTGTCTGAGGACCAGACCAATGCGTATTAATGAATTTATGGTTGTATATGGTCATCAAACAGGATTCGGAATGCCTTCGTAGGAAAGAGCAGAATGCCATCTTGGACGGAGATTCATCGACATGTATAGGAGTAACGTAAGGCATGTGTCTGGAGTCGTGCTGTTCATGATGTACATTAATAACATAATACACGATATCAACAGTAACCTCAAAGGAAATTTGGAAATTTGAGGTACGATGTTATGAGACCAAACTGCTGAGGTCATCGGTCCTTAAGCTTCCGCACTACTTACACAAAGGACGACACACACACACGCACACACACACACACACACACACACACACACACACACACACACACACACGTCCATGCCCGAGGGAGCACTCGAACCTCCGACGGGGGAAAGCGCTAACATCTAAGTTCTGCGGATGATGCAGTTATCTATAAGGAAATACTGTCCAAACAAGTTGCACAAGTATTTTAAACATAGTTGCACAACAGCAACGCTTTCACGTAATAAAATTGCCTTTGCCTATGGCATTTGCAGTGGATAAAGAAATTCCTTACCTAGGTTTCGGCAATATAAATTTCTCTTCTTCAGAAGATAGCAATTGTACATTAGTAAGGACTAATGTACCATCACTGTTTTTACAATTGTCGGCATAGATCCATGTGTAAAAAATAAAATATAGCCCTAGAATTAGGGTTGTACAAGTATTCAGTAAGTTCTTGAAAATACTTGAAATTGAGACAAAGATTGGCAATTCGCAGAATAGCTTCTGTAAAGATTGGAAGGTAGGAGGCGTGGTACTGGCAGAAGTAAAGTTGTGAGGACGGGGAGTGAGTCGTGCTTGGGTAGCTCAGTTGGTAGAGCACTTGCCCGGGAAAGGCAATGGTCCCGAGTTCGAGTCTCGGTCCGCCACACAGTTTTAATCCGCCAGGAAGTTTCATATGAGCGCACACTCCGGTGCAGAGTGAAAATCTCATTCTGGCCATGTATAATTGGTTGTGGGCGCCAGTACCTTCTACGTTGTTCCACTGAACTCCCTGTTGTGTGCTGGTCGGGTGAAGCGAAAGTTATCTTGTCGATGGGTCCGCTGACTGTCTGTCGGTTGGGTTGTCGTCGGATCTACAATGGTTGGGCCGACTGCCTGTTTCACCTAAGCGAGCGTTAGTGTTTGAATTCCAGGCCGACCCTCAGAAACTTCTGAGCGCCCTTGGGTGCACTGGTTTTTCTTGTTTGTTCTTGTTGTTTGTACTTGTATGGCCTCTAGCCGATTTTTAGATTAAGGTTGTTTTGCGCTTAAGGCATCAGATGGTTTGGGCCTTCAGCCTAATTTAAGAACTGTTTTACGTAAAGCCTTTGGCATTTTTAATATTAATGTTATTGAATCTTAAGTGTTGGGCCTTCAGCCGATTTTGAATTTAAGTTGTTTGCTCTTAAAGTGTCAGATTCTTTGGGTCTTCAGCCTAATTAAGGAACTTTTGGTAAACATTTTTGGCATACAGTGATCAATAGATTATTATATTTTAACTAAAGTTCAGTCTTGATCACAACATTTATGTCTCAATGATATGGGTGACCGGTTTCGGTTATATTTATATAAATATCTTCAGACCCATGGCTCCCTTGGAGGATGGTAGGCGGAGCTCTCTTCAGTTGCTACGAAGTCAACTGATCAGTTATTGAGACATAATAAGTGTTGTGATCAAGACCGAACTTGAGTTAAAATATAATTAAGGAACTGTTTTAAGGCCTTGCCTTTTTTAAATGAAACTGGTGTTGCTCTTAACACATGAGATTGTATGGTGCATTCAGCCGCTAATTAAGTTCCAAAACTAAAGCTGTGCTCTTTTTTTTTTTTTAATTTCTTGGCTCTTGTGATGTTTGATAAAATGAAAGATTGTATGTTCGAGTGTAAATGACAGCCCCATATTTTGGTCTCTTTCCACAACTTAAACTACCTGTCCTATCCTGCGGGCTTAGCAGGGCGTCTTCCATTCCCGATTTGCTCAAAAATGGTTAAAATGGCTCTGAGCACTATGGGACTTAACTTGTGAGGTCATCAGTCCCCTAGAACTTAGAACTAATTAAACCTAACTAACCTAAGGACATCACACACATCCATGCCCGAGGCAGGATTCTAACCTGCGACCTATCGGCAGCGCCCAAAACCGCTCGGTCGGAATTGCGTCGCGGATACAAATGCTATGTTAGAACGGTATATGACTCCTTTCCCTGCTGAGGTAGGTTTGTAGGTTATTTCAATTTGCCACATATCCCTACAGAGACTGCGGTGTTCTCGTACAAATTCTTCGATGCATTTATTAGGTATGTAGGACATCACTTACGTTTCATGATACCATACAGTTTTTCCTCCGCAAATACTGCCCAAGAAAATTTGTGGTCAATAAAAGCCAAGTGAGTTCCCCCGTTAAGGAAACTCCGATGGATTAGTAGAGGAAGCAGATGGTTAGTCGGGTGCTCCAGTATTCTGCCTTAATGGTGCTATTCGGCTTGGCATTTCGCCGACAGAGAAGGCGTCAGTAGAAACTGCTCAGAGCCGATGCTTCACCTTCCCCTCCTACGCATACACACACACACACACACACACACACACACACACATTAACACCCGCTTTTGCCCCTGCTCTCGGTGCAGTACCCCTCATAATCGCCGCTCAGCGTACAATCGCCTCGCACGGGCTGGATTAGGACTTATCTCGCTGCGACCAGCTGCGGCCCATTAACCCCACCTGACCCCTGCCTGCTCGACAACAGGCCGACTGCCCACCTCCGTCCCTCCCCTCTCACACTTTTCTCGCCATCCGTACGGCACGGCATAACAGGGTCAGACTGCATTCACTCGGTGTGCCTGAAATTGGTGACAGCGTATTTCCAACGGAACGTAATGTAAGTGAGAATAATTAGGCGGACTGACAGAGTAGCCTAATCACTATCGTATAGACACTATTAAGGGGAGTAGGACGTCAAAAGGGCCGACTTGGAAATAAATTCATAAAACTTTGTAAGCATCACTAGGAAGGATTCAGGATTTACACTCATTGCAGTGGAAGTACGAAAACATAACGAAGTAATTTCTTTTACATGTCAAATTTCATTATTTTTTTCAATTACTAATGGCAGCATTTGCTGCTATAGGTACACTTTTCGTCATATGTTAGACAGTCTTCGATGAATTTTGCGCAGCATATATACTATACTTACAGGTGTACGAAATTCTATAATCTATTTAATTTTTGAAAACACGAATGAACTGTTGTTTTAAACTTCATGTTTGCAAAAAAACAGAAATTTTATAGTTAATTACTTCAATTTTTACCACAGTTTTTAATACACTCCTGGAAATGGAAAAACGAACACATTGACACCGGTGTGTCAGACCCACCATACTTGCTCCGGACACTGCGAGAGGGCTGTACAAGCAATGATCACACGCACGGCACAGCGGACACACCAGGAACCGCGGTGTTGGCCGTCGAATGGCGCTAGCTGCGTAGCATTTGTGCACCGCCGCCGTCAGTGTCAGCCAGTTTGCCGTGGCATACGGAGCTCCATCGCAGTCTTTAACACTGGTAGCATGCCGCGACAGCGTGGACGTGAACCGTATGTGTCGTTGACGGACTTTGAGCGAGGGCGTATAGTGGGCATGTGGGAGGCCGCGTGGACGTACCGCCGAATTGCTCAACACGTGGGGCGTGAGGTCTCCACAGTACATCGATGTTGTCGCCAGTGGTCGGCGGAAGGTGCACGTGCCCGTCGACCTGGGACCGGACCGCAGCGACGCACGGATGCACGCCAAGACCGTAGGATCCTACGCAGTGCCGTAGGGGACCGCACCGCCACTTCCCAGCAAAATAGGGACACTGTTGCTCCAGGGGTATCGGTGAGGACCATTAACAACCGTCTTTTTGAAGCTGGGCTACGGTCCCGCACACCGTTAGGCCGTCTTCCGCTCACGCCCCAACATCGTGCAGCCCGCCTCCAGTGGTGTCGCGACAGGCGTGAATGGAGGGACGAATGGAGACGTGTCGTCTTCAGCGATGAGAGTCGCTTCTGCCTTGGTGCCAATGATGGTCGTATGCGTGTTTGGCGCCATGGAGGTGAGCGCTACAATCGGGACTGCATACGACCGAGGCACACAGGGCCCACACCCGGCATCATGGTGTGGGGAGCGATCTGCTACACTGGCCGTACACCTCTGGTGATCGTCAAGGGGACACTGAATAGTGCACGGTACATCCAAACTGTCATCGAACCCATCGTTCTACCATTCCTAGACCGGCAAGGGAACTTGCTGTTCCAACAGGACAATGCACGTCCGCATGTATCCTGTGCCACCTAACGTGCTCTAGAAGGTGTAAGTCAACTACCCTGGCCAGCAAGATCTCCGGATATGTCCCCCATTGAGCATGTTTGGGACAGATGAAGCGTCGTCTCATGCGGTGTGCACGTCCAGCACGAACGCTGGTCCAACTGAGGCGCCAGGTGGAAATGGCATGGCAAGCCGTTCCACAGGACTACATCCAGCATCTCTACGATCGTCTCCATGGGAGAATAGCAGCCTGCATTGCTGTGAAAGGTGGATATACACTGTACTAGTGCCGACATTGTGCATGCTCTGTTGCCTGTGTCTATGTGCCTGTGGTTCTGTCAGTGTGATCATGTGATGTATCTGATCCCAGGAATGTGTTAATAAAGTTTCCCCTTCCTGGGACAATGAATTCAAGGTGTTCTTATTTCAAATTCCAGGAGTGTAGATTTGGAAAATTCTGGAGTTTCATATACCTTTAAGTATGGTTTGTATGCTGTGCAAAATTCATCGTAGAATCTCTCTTACTTCTGAAGAAAAGTGTACGTACAGCAACAAATACTGCTATTAGTAAGCGAAAAAATGATGAAATTTCACATGTAAAAAAAATTACTTCGTTATGTTTTCGAACTTCCACTGCTATGAGTGTGAATTGTGAATCCTTCCTGGTCATGCTGACAAAGTTTTATGAATTTATTTGTAATAATACAGACAGTGGAAATTAAAATGTCCTGTGGTGCCTCTCCTGCTCCAAGTCGCCCATTTGACGTCCTACCCCCCTTAAGGTATGTTATCACAGCTGCTTCTATCCAAAGCACATTTATTTATTTTTTCCATTTTATTGACCATGGTGTCCATAGTTGGTCTGTTCAAAACGGTTCAAATGGTTCTGAGCACTATGGGACTTAACATCTATGATCATCAGTCCCATAGAACTTATAACTACTTAATCCTAACTAACCTAAGGACAACACACAACACCCAGCCATCACGAGGCAGAGAAAATCCCTGACCCCGCCGGGAATGGAACCCGGTAACCCGGGCGCGGAAAGCGAGAACGCTATCGCAAGACCACAAGATGCGGGCAGTTGGTCTGTAATTACTTGCTCACAGACCACACCTACATCCCACTCAAAGGCAAAAAAATGACGATGGAATTACCTGAATGGGACGGAAATCGGTAGATGTGATGTACACCTACGGTTAAACAAATGATCACAGTTACAGAGAAATTGGATCATTTATTCAAGAGAAAGAGCTTCACAAACTCAGCAAGTCAACAACACGTTGGTCCTCCTCTGGCCCTTATCTAAGCAGTTATTTGCCTTAGCATTGATTGACAGAGTTATTGGATGACCTCCTTAACGTCGGAGGGCCCTGCCTGGAATGCTGCAAATGTTCTCAGCTAGGGAGAGATACGGCGACCTTACTGGACAAGATTAGGCAAGCACGAAGACAAGTGGAAACTCTCGTCATGTGCGGGCGGACATTATCTTGTTGAAATGTGAATCTCGGTTGATGTGCCACGAAAGACAACAAAACGAGGCGTAGAATACCGTCCACGTACCGCTGTGCTTTAAGGATGCCGGGGAAGACAACAAAAGGGGTCGTACTATGAAATGTGGGATACCAATTTATGGTCTGGAATGCCATTTCTTTTCATGACAGGACCACTTTGGTTACTACCCGCAGAACCCTTAGAGGATACAGGTACATTAAGGTAGGATACGAGCAAAGCTTGGCGACTTGCAAACCTAAGGTGTGATGCAGGTACATCGAAGATATACTACACCTCGTTTTGTTGTCCTTTATGGGAATCCATGCTGGACTCACATTGCAGCAAGATAATGCCCGCCAGCACACGGCAAGAATTTCTACTACTTCTCGCCAGGAAGGTTGCTTGTCTTCTCCCCAACAACTGAGAGCGTTTCGAGTGTTATGGGCAGGGCCCTGCAACCAGCTCTGGAGTTTTGACGATCAGGCTCGCCAATTGGAGAAAAAACCTTGGCACGTTATATTTCATGAGTAGCTGTCTAAGATGGATAAGTACGTGATATGTGAACTTCTAAGCCTGCATTTCGTCTACAATACAGTCGGATTCATTTCCCACAAAGAAAGTTTGGCAACACGGGTAATCGTGACTGGAAGAAATTTGTGGAAGATTTGGTTGCTAGGACATCCGCAACTGAGAGGCACATTAATTCATTTAGAGAGATCCGCTTCAGTCTTACTTAATATTTATCTAGACCACGACCTGTTTCGAGATTTTAAAATCCCATCTTCAAGCATATGAAATTATAGTATTTAGTAATACATAGCCGACTGCATGATGTGTATTAACAAACACCTGAAGGTGGGATTTTAAAATATCTAAACTGGTCTTGGCTTGAATAAACATTAGTATAACTGAAGCGGATCCAACTAAATTAATTAGCACACAAGAATTTTAGGATATGGTGTATCATCATTTGCTGTCAGTAATATTTTCGTCGCTATGCCATTCAGTATATGTAGTCAACTCTGGATATACACTCCTGGAAATTGAAATAAGAACACCGTGAATTCATTGTCCCAGGAAGGGGAAACTTTGTTGACACATTCCTGGGGTCAGATACATCACATGATCACACTGACAGAACCACAGGCACATAGGCACAGGCAACAGAGCATGCACAATGTCGGCACTAGTACAGTGTATATCCACCTTTCACAGCAATGCAGGCTGCTATTCTCCCATGGAGACGATCGTAGAGATGCTGGATGTAGTCCTGTGGAACGGCTTGCCATGCCATTTCCACCTGGGGCCTCAGTTGGACCAGCGTTCGTTCTGGACGTGCACACAGCGTGAGACGACGCTTCATCCAGTCCCAAACATGCTCAATGGGGGACATATCCGGAGATCTTGCTGGCCAGGGTAGTTGACTTACACCTTCTAGAGCACGTTGGGTGGCACGGGATACATGCGGACGTGCATTGTCCTGTTGGAACAGCAAGTTCCCTTGCCGCTCTAGGAATGGTAGAACGATGGGTTCGATGACGGTTTGGATGTACCGTGCACTATTCAGTGTCCCCTCGACGATCACCAGAGGTGTACGGCCAGTGTAGGAGATCGCTCCCCACACCATGATGCCGGGTGTTGGCCCTGTGTGCCTCGGTCGTATGCAGTCCTGATTGTGGCGCTCACCTGCACGGCGCCAAACACGCATACGACCATCATTGGCACCAAGGCAGAAGCGACTCTCATCGCTGAAGACGAAACGTCTCCATTCGTCCCTCCATTCACGCCCGTCCCGACACCACTGGAGGCGGGCTGCACGATGTTGGGGCGTGAGCGGAATACGGCCTAACGGTGTGTGGGACCGTAGCCCAGCTTCAAGGAGACGGTTTCGAATGGTCCTCGCCGATACCCCAGGAGCAGCAGTGTCCCTAATTAGCTGGGAAGTGGCGGTGCGGTCCCCTACGGCACTGCGTAGAATCCTACGGTCTTGGCGTGCATCCGTGCGTCGCTGCGGTCCGGTCCCAGGTCGACGGGCCCGTGCACCTTCCGCCGACCGCTGGCGACAACATCGATGTACTGTGGAGACCTCACGCCCCACGTGTTGAGCAATTCGGCGGTACGTCCACCCGGCCTCCCGCATCCCCACTATACGCCCTCGCTCAAAGTCCGTCAACTGCACATACGGTTCACGTCCACGCTGTCGCGGCATGCTACCAGTGTTAAAGACTGCGATGGAGCTCCGTATGCCACGGCAAACTGGCTGACACTGACGGCGGCGGTGCACAAATGCTGCGCAGCTAGCGCCATTCGACGGCCAACACCGCGGTTCCTGGTGTGTCCGCTGTGCCGTGCGTGTGATCATTGCTTGTACAGCCCTCTCGCAGTGTCCGAAGCAAGTATGGGGGGTCTGACACACCGGTGTCAATGTGTTCTGTTTTCCATTTCCAGGAGTGTATGAATACTGCCCCAGGTAACATTTGCGCCCACAAAAAAATCAGTAAAATTTCCGCCCAGTATTCCTGGAAACTGCCTGCTCACTATGTTACAGGAACAACGCTCTCTCACCAAAGAATATTACTTTTACTTAACATGCGATTAGCCGCGCGGAATGGCCGCGCGGTTGGAGGCGCCATGTCACGGACTGCGCGGCCCTCCCACGTGAGGTTCGAGTCCTCCCTCGGACCTGGGTGTGTGTGTTGTTCTTAACATAGGTTAGATTAAGCAGTGTGTAAGTCTAGGGATCGATGACCTCAGCAGTTTGGTCCCTTAGGAATAAACACACACATTTTTTTTCCAAAGTGGACGCCGAAAGACAGAAAACTGTACAGTAAGTAAAAATAGAGCAATGTATTGAATGGCTCGTTGCGAAGGCTTTGAGATGTAAGAGGCAAGCGCATGAACTTGACAATGTACAGGTGAACAATTTCACCAGAGAGCCCACTCGATGGACCCTCTGCTCTCGCCGTCTAGGCTGTGGAGCTGCCAATAACTCTGTTCACGCCAGCCGCGCTGTCTGAGACACTGCACTGTATCGATATTGCAGCCTGAGCCTGCAAGGCGGGGGGGGGGGGGGGGTGATTCCGGTTACAAGAGACTGTGTGGGAGATGATTCTTCAGTAAGCAACAGCCATATTTTTTATGGCAGGCACGCTTTCAAGAATAGGGTCTGGTGAGAACTTGCAATACAGTAGTTACACCCCAAACAAAAATCAAGTCTACAAACAGTGGTGCAAAATGATTTAAAACACAGCATTCAGTCCTGTCAATCGTTTATGTTGTGATATATGTACTGAGATCTTTGAACTATAGTTGTAAACTTAAGGAGTCGCTGTAACGATTAATTTTTTATGTCAAAAAAAGCAACAATATCATCATCAAGTATTCTGTTTAGGATACTCTACCATGCATCTAAGGTCATCACAAGATCAAAACAAACTGCAAAACGATTTAGAAGAAATATCGAAATGGTGCGTAAAGTGGCAGTTGAACTTAAATTACGAAAAGTGTGAGGTCATCCACACGAGTGCTAAAAAGAACGCGTAAAACTTCGGTTACACGACAAATCAGTCTAATCCAAAAGCCGTAAAGTCAACTAAATACCTAGGAAGTACAATTATGAACAATTTAAATTGGAAGGAAGACATAGAAACTGTTGTGGGTAACCAAAGACTTAGAAAATGTAACAGGCCTACTAAGGAGACTGCCTACAGTACGCTTGTCCGTCCTCTTTTAGAATACTGGTGCGCGGTGTGGGATCCTTACCAGATAGGACTGACTGAGTACATCGAAAAAGTTCAAAGAAAGGCAGCACGCTTTCTATTATCGTGAAATATGGGAGAGAATGCCACAGAAATGATACACGATTTGGGCTGGACATGATTAAAAGAAAAAGCGTTTTTCGTTGCGACGGAATCTTCTCACGAAATTCCAATCACCAACTTTCTCCTCCTAATGCGAAAATATTTTGTTGACACCGACTTACATAGAAAGGAATGATAACAAAGATAAAATAAGGGAAATCAGAGCTCGTACGGAAAGATATAGATGTTCATTCTTCCCGCGCGCTATACGAGATTGCAATAATAGAGAATTGTGAAGGTGGTTCGATGAACCCTCTGCCAGGCATTTAAATGTGATTTGCAGAGTATCCATGCAGACTCGTGATGTTGGCCATAAAGCTACTGATCGCTTAGCTACCGCATCTCAAAATAGTGAAATATCGTAGTAGTAATATCATGTAAAATGCCAATACAAAATTATTTACATGAAAAACGTTCGCAGTTGCGAAAACGAATAACCATCAGCTTTATTAGGAATTGAGGACAGTGAAAATTTGTGCCGAAGCGGGACTAAAACCCGTAGTTCTGCCTTACGCGAGCAATCGCCTTAGCCACTCTGGCTACCTGTGCACTATTCCCGGCAGACCTAAACTTCCATATGTCGTTTTTACTGTGTCACTGACTGTACTCTAACACACATTATGTAATTCCTGTATAGGGGAGTAAATTTTAATTGACAGTCTGGTTAATACAAAATTGCAGTGCCTGTGCGGACATGCCTGCATGTTCGAAGGAACAATGCATCGTTCTTCTTAACAGCACAGGTACTGCAATATCATAAAATTATCTAGTTTTTGTAGGTAAGTTTTTTAAAGGAAATTACCTGCTATGGGACGTTTTGAAGTCACAGCGCTGCCGAATCAGCCGCTGCGCCTGATTTCATGTAGTGACAACAAGTCTCGTGATTTCGGGACTCACTCACCTGTAACAAAAACGAATCTCATTGGTATAGGAAAATGCAATCAGGGTGCAGACTTTCTCTTCTGGAAGTCTGTTCCCAAGATTATGTCTTACATTTGCAGTATACTGTATTACAATAGCTCTGTGCACTATGGGACTTAACATCTGAGGTCATCAGTCCCCTAGAACTTAGAGCTACTTAAACCTAACTAACTTAAGAACATCACACACATCCATGCCCGAGGCAGGATTCGAACCTGCGACCGTAGCGGTCGGGCGGTTCCAGACTGAAGCGCCTAGAACCGCTCGGCCACACCGGCCGGCTATTACAATAGCACCATCCAAATACTCCGATTTGTCTCAGCACAAATACTCCGATCCAATGTTTCAAGCACTTTCAGTACTTCATCCTTCAGAATTTCAAAGAGTGTATTTCACTCAATCTTCTATGGTAAATCATAGGACAGTACGGTTTAGTGTGTTCCTTCATTCCTTCAGAGTCCAAAGTAATCTTCCCGGATGTTGGCTAATATCCCGTCAGCACATCCACTTTTGCCTTTAGATTGTCTCTAACTAGTAAACTCAATTCTCAAATTAAGAGGAGTATTCATGTGCAAAAGCCAAGTGTGCAGATATTAAGCATGGTACGCACAAGAAAAAGGAAATTTATAAGCTTACCTCAATAAAATTACCAATAAAATTTACAAAATAATGCACAAGTTCGCCCCAGTTGCAACAGTGACTTATAAAATAGCGTTGCCAGTAAAGAGACTATAGCACTGTGCCATCCTTGTCGCCACTGTTGGATCTGCAACAAACCAATGGGCCCTGTAGCTGCTCCACCAGTGCGCGACAGCACACCTAAGACGTATGCAGCAAAGTGTGTTAAGATTTACGGAACCATCTAGCACAACACCAGTAGAAACATTGTTACTAGATCTGCGAATATATCCGGCCGATAAAATCGTAATATATAGAGCTGAATGCTTAAGTCCATACGTAAAAGGAAAAGCGAGCGTCCTTGTAGTGGGGGAAGCAGCTTGTGATGGCGAAAGTAGCTAAAATCTTTCTGTGGGAAAATTACCTTCATGGTTCACTTTTTCGATCGTAGACAGATTAGACGTCCTTAGCGTGAGACACAAAGTTCGTGGAACGGAGTACGCGTGTCGATCAATAGATGGCACACAGCACTGAACGTTACATGTAAATTTTTGTTGCTATTTACTACTTCTAGTTGCGCCTGAAATCGCAGTTATGTAGAGTAAAGATGCACCTTCATTTGTAACAAATACCTGATATCAGCCTCTAACCGATAGGGTACATGGGTTCTGGAAAGGAGAGACTGTGTAGGTGAGGCAGGTCACAGGAGAACAAATCAGGAATAAAGTGCAGTTAAGGACCTGGAGGCGCAGTACGGGACAGAAAGATAGCTACTATGGGGGCTCTGGGCGTCTGCTTCCTGACATTTCAGAAAGGAAAGGAACAGCAGTATATGAACTAAAGTACAGGCATGATCCATTTCATAGAGGCACACGATCCGTGCCCTGGGTATCTGCACAAAATCAGCAAACGTTAGACAGGTTCGCAGTGTGAGGGGACGGTACACCTGGTCACATTCTGTTAGATTGCTGCCTAAACAGAGGTATCTGGGGCAACCTCACAGTAGAAGTCTATCTTCGACTAACTTTGAGAACGATTTCTGTGCAGCTTTAAATAACGTTGCTAACCAGATATCACACTGGGAACCTCTAAACATCGGGGCACATAAACGATTCTTGTACTATCATTGTCAGGTAACAGAAAAAAAACTTAAAAACAAGTATGATTACCTCATACACTAAAAACGTGTAGCGTGATTCAGTTGTCCCTATCAATGGGTTTAATGCAACCTACAACACTTTCAAATACCACGCAGAAGATTTTCGTATTCCCTCGCTCACTACATGCAATATTATTAGTCCTACAGAAAAAATGGTTAGGAGATTTTTGTAGGAGATTTAATGTAGCTAAATTTTCCACAAATTCGTTTCCTATGAGTAACTCAAAAACTGTGGCGTCCAATAAACGTGTCCCAGTAAAAAAAAAAAAAAAAAAAAAAATTACATTACATTTTCTCCAGAAAGGACCTGTTTATTTTTTCTATAGGACTAACAGTAGCAAGTAAGAGAATATGAAAATGTCGCGCATGGTTTTTGAATGCGTTGCCGGTCGCACAAAACCTACTACCAACGGCAGCTCCAATACCCTGTATACGATTAGATGGGTACCTTGGAGGGAAAAAGAGCACCTATCCAACACATGTTAGCAGGCTCAAAATCTAAATTCCATACCGGTGTTCCCCAAGAAGTGGACTCTCCCCTCCTCCCCCCCCCCCCCCCCCGGTTCAACATGGTTCTGCAAAAAAATTTGAAGACAGAAGAAAAGAATGCAACCCGGTGTTAAAAAAGAGCAGGGAATCAACGTGAAGTGTTTGGTTTTCGCTGACGATCTCGCAATCCAAAAACAATAGAGAAGAATCCAAATCTGTCCTGGAGAAACCTCACGGAATATCACGGAACACTGGCCTACAAATCCTTTCACAATTTATGCACTTCAGATAGCTAGGAGAGATCATCCAACACCAGATCTGAACAGAATGCCCAATCAAGTACGAATCTCAAAATTACAAAAAAGCATGTAAACTCACGTGGAGTCACTATAGTAAAAAATCTGTCTCCGTCAATGCAAAACTAAGACATTACAATGGGAAGCAATAGTAAAGGACAAGCTGCGTTCTATGCCACTTTCTTAATGCCGTTTGCATTCATTCAGCGGCAGACTTGATTGATTTGTGAACTCCTCTCCCCTCACCCCTCTCGAAAGCTCCAACCCTTACTCCTCCCCCTGATCGGTACAAGCACACATTCAGGCCATGGTTATTCGAATAGCACCTACAACACTATCAATTTCATTGACTAATTAATTAAATTCCCTCTCTGGGAAATCCCTCAAGCCTACTAGTACCCTTCCCCACCTGGTAACTGATGGATCTCTGCTGCAGAGGAGGGATTTCATGGCAAGAAATTCAATACCACAGCAAAGGATATGTTGTTTATTTGTAAATGTTGTTGTGGTCTTCAGTCCTGAGTCTGGTTTGATGCAGCTCTCCATGCTACTCTATCCCGTGCAAGCTTCTTCATTTCCCAGTATCTACTGCAACCTACATCCCTCTCAATCTGCTTGGTGTATTCATCTCTTGGTCTCCCTCTACGATTTCTACTCTCCTCGCTACCCTCCAATACTAAATTTGTGATCCCTTGATGCCTCAGAACATGTCCTACCAACCGATCCCTTCTTCTAGTCAAGTTGTGCCACAAACTTCTCTGCTCTCCAATCCTATTCAGTACCTCCTAATTCGTTATGTGATCTACCCATCTAATCTTCAGCATTCTTCTGTAGCACCACATTTCGAAATCTTCTATTCTCTTCTTGCTAAACTATTTATCGTCCATGTTTCACTTCCATACATGGCTACACTCCATACAAATACTTTCAGAAACGACTCCCTGACGCCTAAATCTATAATCGATGTTAACAAATTTGTCTTCTTTAGAAAAGCTTTCCTTGCCATTGCCAGTCTACATTTTATATCCTCTCTACTTCGACCATCATCAGTTATTTAGCTCCCCAAATAGCAAAACTCCTTTACTACTTTAAGTGTCTCGTTTCCTAACCTAATTTCCTCAGCATCACCAGACTTAATTCAACTACATTCCATTATCCTCGTTTTGCTTTTGTTGATGTTCATCTTATATCCTCCTTTCAAGACACCATCCATTCCGTTGAATTGCTCTTCCGAGTCCTGTCCTGTCACTGACAGGATTGCAATGTCATCGGTGAACCTCAAAGTTTTTTACAGTCCGCCGCCTCCCTGCACGTTTAGCTGTCTGAAAGGATCCATAATCGCACAAACGACCAAAGAGGACTTGATGTGTTATGTGGTTAGTGTCTGTGAGGATACTTGTTTTGTTATAGCCGTGTTGCCTCTCCAAAGATTCCATAAACTCCAGATCGGCTTGCTCGCGATATGAATACTGGAGCATTCAGTTGCTCACAGTACGCTCCGTCAATCACACACTGCTACCCACAATGAACACACGGCACGTGGTCAGAGGAACTTTCATTAGTCAGCGCCATCAACCGTGGCAACGATGTACTTCCAGAGGATTGTTCAGACACAGCGGTTTGAGTTCTAGAGAGGCCAACGAAAGCGTACGGTTTTATCGAGACAACTGAAATTGCTAACAGACAGAACATACGGTTCTGTGACTAGCATTTTATCGACACTAGCATGGAGCCACTGTATAACAGAGTTTAAATTTGAATTAACTTTCAGGACTGGTGGAGTTATATGTGATATTATGTCATGTTCTTCAGTCATTACCTTTTTCCTCTAATTGCCCATATTATTAGTTTTAGTATTATACAAAGCTGAAAATGTCAGAAATTTATAAACATAAAACCATGTATACACTGAAGAGCCAAAGAAACTGCCTAACATCGTGTAGGGCCCCAGCGAGCACGCAGAGTGCCGCAACACCACGTGGCATGGACTCGACTAATGACTGGACAGAACTGACACCATGAATCCTGCAGGGCTGTCTATAAATCCGTAAGAATACGAGGAAGTGGAGATCTCTTCTGAACAGCACGTTGCAAGGCATCCCAGTAATGTTCACGTCTGGAGAATTCGGTGATTAGCGGAAGTCTTTAAATTCAGAAGAGTGTATCTGGAGCCACTCTGCAGCAATTCTCTATGTGCAGGGTGTCGCATTGCCCTGCTGGAATTGCTCAAGTTCATCGGAATGGACAATGGCCATGAAGGGATGCAGGTGATCAGACATACGTGTCACCTGTCGAGTCGTATCTAGAATTATCAGGGGTCGCATATCACTCAAACGTCACACATTCCACACTATTACGGAGCCACCACCAGTTTGAATAGCCCCCCCCCCCCCCCCCGCTGACATACACGGTCGATGGATTCGTTAGGTTCCATCCGCTGGATACAATTTGAAACGAGACTCGTCCGGCTAGGCAACATGTTTCCAGCCTTCGACAGTCCAATGTGGTGTTGACAAACCGTGGCAAAGCGGGAAGCTCTGTGTCGTGCAGTCACCAAGGATGTACGAGTGGGCCTCCGAAAGCTCCTATCGATGTGTTTCGTCGAATGGTTCACACGCTGACATTTGTTTAAGGCCCAGCATTGAAATCTGCATCAATTTTTGGAAGGATTGAACTTCTGTCACCTTGAAACATTCTCTTTAGTCGTCGTTAGTCCCGTTCTTGCATAATCTTTTTCCGGCCGCAGCGATGTCGTAGATTTGATGTTTTTGTGGATTCCTGATATTCACGGTGCACTCGTGACCCTCGTAGATGCTGTATCCCATCGGTCACGCCCCGACTATAACTGATCGTTCAGTCTCACTTAAATCTGGATAACCTGCAACAGTAGCAGCAGTAACTGATCTAACAACTGCGCCAGACATTTGTTGTCTTATATAGGCGTTGCCGACCGTAGCACCGTATTCTGCCTGTTTATATACCTCTGTTTTTCAATAAACATGCCTATACCAGTTTCTTTGGCGCTACAGTGAATTAGGCAATACAATTATAATTTGCGCTTCTGGGAAGTACTGCAGGCAACCGCGAAATGGGTCATGTTGAAACTTCCCACCCCCCCACCCCTCCCTGCCGACCGGTGTGGCCGAGCGGTTCTAGGCGCTACAGTCTGGAACCGCGCGACCGCTACGGTCGCAGGTTCGAATCCTGCCTCGGGCGTGGATGTGTGTGATGTCCTTACGTTAGTTAGGTTTAAGTAGTTCTACGTTCTAGAGGACTGATGACCTCAGAAGTTAAGTCCCATAGTGCTCAGAGCCATTTGAAACGTTTTTTTGAAACTTCCACTTGGAAAAATTATAAATGAATGTGCTGGCAAACTTCTGTGTTATTTGATTTTCAAGCATCTGAGCGAAACTGAAACTACTCAGACATTTCTCTCTTTACTTATTCCGATCATCACTAAACTGATACACAATATTTTTAGCGCAACACAATCTGAATTTTAAAAATCGCTACGAAAGAATGGCCCTGACAAACAATAATCTATACCTTTCATGAATGACTTACCTCACAAAAACCTTCGTTACTCGAACTACTGCAATTTAGCAAGCTCCAGTACGGCCAGCTAAATAAAAGATTCTAAGCGGACGATCTGGACGTGTGACCGCCAGAAAAAGGAAATTTATAAAGATGCTTGTCATGATTTCATAGATACATGATGACTTTAGAACGTTATTAATGTAAATACATTGTTTGTTCTCTATCAAAATCTTTCATTTGCTAAGTATGCCTGACTTCAGTAGTTTGAATCTTTTATTTAGCTGACAGTAGTGACGCTCTCTGTATTGCAGTAGTTTGAGTAACAAAGATTTTTGTGACGTAAGTGATTCATGAAAGGTGTAGGTTATTGTTAGTCAGGGCCATTCTTTTGTAGGTATTATTGAAAGTAAGATTGCATTGCGCTAAAAAAGGTATTGTGTGTCAGTTTAGTAACGATCAGAAAAAGTAAAGAGATAAATGTCTGAGTACGTTCAGTTTTGCTCAGCTGTTTGAAAATCAAATAACGTAAGATGTTTATCAGCCCAATCATTCATTAATTTTTCTAAGGGGACGTTTCACACTCTCTCTCTCCACATCCACCACTGCTGGCGGCTCACCTCCATCTGCACAACGCTACGCGCAGTTCACATCCAACTGCCCAACACTACACTAGTGAATATTTCATCAGTGAGTCTAACCAGCCACGGACTGCACACAGCACAGTGATTTTTCATACAGAGCGCTACGCGGCGTTACCAACATAAAAATCTGAAATGCCTACTTACAGTTTGATGTTGTGTTCTCAGTAACTGAAATGAAAAATGCGCCTCGTCACGTCACCAAGGTGGGCATCTCTACTACCAGGTCCACAGTTGGTTTTTTGTCGAGTAATAACTTCAGTGTTACGCGGTTTGTTTACACATAGAGGCTATCGCAGATGCCTTTGCGCAGGTTGTTTACACTGGAGGCAGCGGCCGCGCCGACGTCAGCGCTGTCTGCGCCACAGGGAGCCACAGGGGAGGAGGGCGCGGGCCAGCTCGGGGCGACCCTCAGGGCTCTGCCCCCGGCCCTCCGCTACTCGGCACCTCTCGCGTTCGTTACTGTGAAGGGGACGGGTAGGCCAGCGGCTAACGAGCTGCCAAGGACGCGCGTGCCACACAGAGGCCGGCACGGGGGCGCCAAGTCTCTCCCGGGCTCCACGCAGGCGGCAAATTTAATCCCGAGAGAATTGCTTAGTGTTGCCTCTCCCAGACAATATTCTGACAGTCGTCCCGACACCCTGTGCCTCTCCTCGTCCTTCAGTCGTGATAGGCCGGCGTCTCTCCTCGCAACTGCATTGCTGTACAAATCAGAGGGACGTTCCCCTGTGACCTGGTTACGCAGCGCTTTTTTCAGCATTCTGACAGCAGAGTGTATCATATAGAAATAGCTTCTCTTTGTGACCAGTGGTTCCACTTTTCTCTAATATGACAACGCAGGATTCGGAGAAGACTTAAATTCGTGTTTATAAAATGCAGTGTTGTTAAACATTTTCATCTACACCTAAACAAAGACTGTGGTGTCTCCGCCAGACACCACACTTGCTAGATGGTAGCCTTTAAATCGTCCGCGGTCCGGTAGTAGACGTCGGACCCGCGTTTCGCCACTATCAGTGATTGTAGACCGAGCGCCACCACACGGCAGGTCTAGAGAGACTTCCTAGCACTCGCCCCAGTTGTACAGCCGACTTTGCTAGCGATGGTACACTGACTTCTACGCTCTCATTTGCCGAGACGACAGTTAGCATAGCCTTCAGCTACGTGATTTGCTACGACCTAGCAAGGCGCCCTTATCAGTACTATTGATATTGTAAACCATGTATCGTCAAGAGCGACGTTCGTCATTAATGGATTAAAGTTAAGTATTCCACCAGCTACGTCCGTTTTTCTCAATTCTAATTCCCTTGTCATGTTCCAGACCTCACACCAGCTTGCGTGAGCTGAAGTGCGTGCATTTCGGCCTCCTTTAGTAACCCTGTGTTGGCTCTCCTACCAATCACAACAAAGACATCTTCACGTTTAGTTCAAGAAAGGATTATCGCTTCCAGTATTCTCTCTCTCTCCCTCCCTCCATCCCTCCCTCCCTCCCTCCCTCTCTCTCTCTCTCTCTCTCTCTCTCTCTCTCTCTCTCTCTCTCTCTCTCTCTCTCTCTCTCTCTCGCTAAATATATATAAGCATCCTTTTCCTGTCGGTAAAATTTCGTGTCTGTAGAATGTCATCTTCGTGGTGTAGCAATTTTAATGGCCAGACAAAGATTCCAAGACTTACCAAGCGGGAAAGCGCCGGTAAATAGGCACAATGAATAAAACACACAAACACACACACAGAATTTCGAGCTTTCGCAACCGGCGGCTGCTTCGTCAGGAAAGAGGGAAGGAAAAGGAAAGATGAAAGGATGTGGGTTTTAAGGGAGAGGGTAAGGATTCATTCCAATCCCGGGAGCGGAAAGACTTACCTTCGGGGGAAAAAAGGATAGGTATATACTCGCGCACACACACACACATACACACACATATCCATCCAGCTTTCAGACGAGTCTACATACTCCATTCCTGATGTCCAGGCGGAGCTTTAAGGAATCCTCAGAACCTTATGCCCCCTACAAAACCTTTCACCTGACTCCATCAAACTCCTGACCCCACCGACACCTCGCACTCCTACCTTCTACCTACTTCCTAAAATTCACAAACCCAAACATCCTGGCCGCCCCATTGTAGCTGGTTACCAAGCCCCCACAGAACGTAACTCTGCGTACGTAGATCAACACCTTCAACCCATTACATGCAGTTTCCCATCCTTCATCAAAGACACCAACCACTTTCTCGAACGCCTGGAATTCGTACCCAGTCTGTTACCCCCGGAAACCATCCTTGTAACCATTGATGCCACTTCCCTATACACAAATATCCCGCACGTCCAGAGCCTCGCTGCAATGGAGCACTTCCTTTCACGCCGATCACCTGCCACCCTACCTAAAACCTATTTCCTCGTCACCTTAGCCACCTTAGCCACTTAGCCTGACCCACAACTTCTTCACTTTTGAAGGCCAGACATACCAACAATTAAAGGAAACAGCCATGGGTACCAGGATGGCCCCATCGTATGCCAACCTATTTATAGGTCGCTTAGAGGAAGCCTTCTTGGTTACCCAAGCTTGCCAACCCAAAGTTTGGTACAGATTTATTGAAGACATCTTCATGATCTGGACTCACAGTGAAGAACAAGTCCAGAATTTCCTCTCCAACCTCAACTCCTTTGGTTCCATCAGATTCACCTGGTCCTACTCCAAATCCCATGCCACTTTCCTTGACGTTGACCTCCATCTGTCCAATGGCCAGCTTCACACATCCGTCCACATCAAACCCACCAACAAGCAACAGTACCTCCATTATGACAGCTGCCACCCATTCCATATCAGACGGTCCCTTCCCTACAGCCTAGGCCTTCGTGGCAAACGAATCTGCTCCAGTCCCAAATCCCTGGACCATTACACCAACAACCTGAAAACAGCTTTTGCATCCCACAACAACCCTCCCGGCCTGGTACAGAAGCAGATAACCAGAGCCACTTCCTCATCCCCTCAAACCCAGAACCTCTCACAGAAGAACCCCAAAAGTGCCCCACTTGTGACAGGATACTTCCCGGGACTGGATCAGACTCTGAATGTGGCTCTCCAGCAGGGATACGACTTCCTAAAATCCTGCCCCGAAATGAGATCCCTCCTTCATGAAATCCTCCCCACTCCACCAAGAGTGTCTTTCCACCGTCCACCTAACCTTCGTAACCTCTTGGTTCATCCCTATGAAATCCCCAAACCACCTTCCCTACCCTCTGGTTCCTACCCTTGCAACCGCTCCCGGTGTAAAACCTGTCCTATGCACCCTCCCACCACCACCTACTCCAGTCCTGTAATCCGGAAGGTGTACACGATCAAAGGCAGAGCCACGTGTGAAAGCACCCACGTGATTTACCAACTGACCTGCCTACACTGTGACGCTTTCTATGTGGGAATGACCAGCAACAAACTGTCCATTCGCATGAATGGACACAGGCAGACAGAGTTTGGCACAGTGTTACACCGTCCGAGTTATCTGGATACTTCCTACCAACACCAACCTATCCGAACTCCGGAGATGGGAAGTTGCCCTTCAATATATCCTCTCTTCTTGTTATCCACCAGGCCTCAATCTCCGCTAATTTCAAGTTGCCGCCACTCATACCTCACCTGTCTTTCAACAACATCTTTGCCTCCACACTTCCGCATCGACTTACATGTCTGCCCTTACTCTTTGCCTTTAAATATGTCTGCTTGTGTCTGTGTATGTATGGATGGATATGTGTGTGTGTGTGTGTGTGTGTGTGTGTGTGTGTGTGTGTGTGTGCGCGCGCGCGAGTATATACCTATCCTTTTTTCCCCCTAAGGTAAGTCTTTCCGCTCCCGGGACTGGAATGACTCCTTACCCTCTCCCTTAAAACCCACATCCTTTCATCTTTCCTTTTCTTTCCCTCTTTCCTGACGAAGCAGCAGCCGGTTGCGAAAGCTCGAAATTCTGTGTGTGCTTGTGTGTTTTATTCATTGTGCCTATTTACCGGCGCTTTCCCACTTGGTAAGTCTTGGAATCTTTCTTTTTAATATATTTTTCCCATTTGGAAGTTTCTTTATATATATATATATATATATATATATATATATATATATATATATATATATATATATATATATGTGTGAGTCTCTTCACATGCTAACAGCGCTTTTCTCAATTAGTAAACGTATGTGTTCGATGTGGTTTGATGCAGCTCTCCATGTTATCCTCTACTAAGCAGATCTCTTAATCCACATAAATTATGTTCCAAATCTCCTACTAAGCCTCTCGTACCATTTCAATCAAACTTGACACACAAATCATATACTACCTCGAAACAATCACTGAACCGGTAAGAACCTTCCATCTATCTATCGGAATGGTGCGGTTGGGGATGAAGAGAGACTTGCAGCCTATGACACAAGAATACCCATTCTTTAGTTATCCATTATTTGAGAATAAGACTACTTAGAGACTACCAACAAACTTTACACGTAATTTCAAGCCCTTAGCTGACAATCCCCGCGATTGATGAAATTAAAAAAGTTTGTCACTTACTAAATTTTCGCTGTTTAAGATGGAAATCTGCCACATGAATGATGACGTCTCGATTTATTATTTCTTCACTACTGATTGTATTCGTGACACACTACAGTCAGTATTTGCATCACCACTAAATGTACCACAAAAATTACATCATTGCATGACAACCAGTTCAGAACATATTGCGTTCTGAACACTGATGCCTGAAAAACTACCGTATCACGTAGTACATTTAAATTTATTACTGATACACTACTATCTCTATTGACAACATATTTCGCAGACAATAGGCACATATGCCACTGGATGACCTGCAAAATTATATGATTGTACCGTATTTCATTCAGGAGATACGACATCAAAAACATTAATCTGCGTGAAAATGAAACTGCAGGATGAATTTCGCTAGACATACAAGTGAAATATGTGTACAGACACGAGTGACATATCTAAAACATGTGTGAGATTTTGTTGACATGTGCATATGGGAGCGAAGCCATGGGTAAAAAGCGCATCATAACCCCGAACGATTTCGATCATATTTGGTACACATATTAGTTACTGTCTCGAAAGTCATACCGTAGGGGTAACAACCACCAACTTCCTATTGGGGTGAGTGTGATAATGTGAGGAAAAAATGGAAGATGGGTACAGAACGAGAAGGAAGGAGCAGATAGGCACAGATGGGAGGAGGAATAGTAGGAGGTGATGGACAGAATTTTGAGAGGGGGAAAAGGATAGAGGAAGGGAAGGGGAAGGTATGGACAGAGAAAGAGATCTGGAGAAAATGGACAGAGAAAGGGAAAAGTGGAAATGGGCAGAGAGAGGAGGAGGAGTTTGACAGAGAGAGGGAGGAGGAGTAGGTGGACAGAGAGGGTGGAGATGAACAGAGAGAGGTGGGAGGATGAGACAGCCAGAGAAAGGTGGGAGGCGATGGACAGAGAGGGGGGGAGGAGATCGATAGAGATGAGAGGAGGAAATGGACAGAGAGATGGGAGGAGGGCATGGACAGAGAAAGGTGGTAGGAGCAGATGGACATAGTGAGGTGTGAGGAGGAGACGGGCAGAGAGGGGTGGGAGGAGGACAGAGAGAGGTGGACAGAGAAAGTTGGTAGGAGAAGATGGCCATAGAGAGGTGGGAGGAGGAGATGGACAGAGAGAGGGGGGACATGGAGAAGGAGAGGGAGAGGTGTGAACAGGAGAGGGGTGAGAGAAAGAGATCAACACAGAGGAGGAGATTGACAGAGAGATGAGGGAGGGAAACATCGACAGAGAGAGGGGGAAGGACAGAGAGAGTTGGGGAGATTAATGCAGAGAGTAGGGGAGATGGTCAGAGAGCGGAGGGAAGGTGGAGATGGACAGGGATAGGTGGGAGTAGGAGGAGAACAACAGAGAGAGGGGGAAGTTGGACAGGGAGAGGTGGGAGACTGACAGAGGGAGGGCAAGTGGAGATGGACAGAAAGAGGTAGGAGGAGGACAGAGAGTGTAGTAAGGACAGATTGATAGAGAGAGGTGGGAGGAGAAGATTGACAGAGAGGTGGGAGGAAGAGACTGACGAGTGTGGGGAGAGAGAGCTAGGAGGAGGATATGGACAAAGAGAGGTAGAAGGAGGAGATTGACAAAGAGTGTGGGAGGTGAAGATAAAATTAGTGGCGAGATGGAGATGGACAGAGGGTGAAGGAGCAATTGGACAGAGTGTGTGAAAGAGCATTTGGACACAGAAAGAGGAAGAGGTTGACAAGGAGGAGGAACAGTATAAAGAAATACACAAAAAATGTAGGGTTTATCGATTACTCTCTCTCATATACACTCCTGGAAATTGAAATAAGAACACAGTGATTTCATTGTCCCAGGAAGGGGAAACTTTATTGACACATTCCTGGGGTCAGATGCATCACATGATCACACTGACAGAACCACAGGCACATAGACACAGGCAACAGAGCATGCACAATGTCGGCACTAGTACAGTGTATATCCACCTTTCGCAGCAATGCAGGCTGCTATTCTCCCATGGAGACGATCGTAGAGATGCTGGATGTAGTCCTGTGGAACGGCTTGCCATGCCGTTTCCACCTGGCGCCTCAGTTGGACCAGCGTTCGTGCTGGACGTGCAGACCGCGTGAGACGACGCTTCATCCAGTCCCAAACATGCTCAATGGGGGACATATCCGGAGATCTTGCTGGCCAGGGTAGTTGACTTACACCTTCTAGAGCACGTTGGGTGGCATGGGATACATGCGGACGTGCATTGTCCTGTTGGAACAGCAAGTTCCCTTGCCGGTCTAGGAATGGTAGAACGATGGTTCGATGACGGTTTGGATGTACCGTGCACTATTCAGTGTCCCCTCGACGATCACCAGAGGTGTACGGCCGGTGTAGGAGGTCGCTCCCCACACCACAATGCCGGGTGTTGGCCCTGTGTGCCTCGGTCGTATGCAGTCCTGATTGTGGCGCTCACCTGCACGGCACCAAACACGCATACGACCATCATTGGCACCAAGGCAGAAGCGACTCTCATCGCTGAAGACGACACGTCTCCATTCGTTCCTCCATTCACACCTGTCGCGACACCACTGGAGGCGGGCTGCACGATGTTGGGGCGTGAGCGTAAGACGGCCTAACGGTGTACGGGACCGTAGCCCAGCTTCATGGAGACGGTTGCGAATGGTCCTCGCCGATACCCCAGGAGCAACAGTGTCCCTAATTTGCTGGGAAGTGGCGGTGCGGTCCCCTACGGCACTGCGTAGGATCCTACGGTCTTGGCGTGCATCCGTGCGTCGCTGCGGTCCGGTCCCAGGTCGACGGGCACGTGCACCTTCCGCCGACCACTGGCGACAACATCGATGTACTGTGGAGACCTCACGCCCCACGTGTTGAGCAATTCGGCGGTACGTCCACGCCCTCGCTCAAAGTCCGTCAACTGCACATACGGTTCACGTCCACGCTGTCACGGCATGCTACCAGTCTTAAAGACTGCGATGGAGCTCCGTATGCCACGGCAAACTGGCTGACACTGACGGCGGCGGTGCACAAATGCTGCGCAGCTACCTCCATTCGACGGCCAACACCGTGGTTCCTGGTGTGTCCGCTGTGCCGTGCGTGTGATCATTGCTTGTACAGCCCTCTCGCAGTGTCCGGAGCAAGTATGGTGGGTCTGACACACCGGTGTCAATGTGTTCTTTTTTCCATTTCCAGGAGTGTATATGAGAGATAGAGTGATCGATAAATCCTACATTGCCTGTGTATTTATTTATACTTTTCCTCCTCCTTGTCAATCTCTTCCTCTTTCTCCTTCCAAATCACCTAGCTCCCATACGAGTGGAGGTAATGAAGGCAGTACTTGGGTAATTTCAAGTATTATAATGGTTGTGACACAGGCGAAATACCCCCAGTCATAAAGAAAATAATCATTTCGGTTGCAGTTCCACACAAGGCAGTGCTTAGAGGTAGGAATATTTTGGAACCATCTGTTAACTGTTTAATGCGTCATGTTTCCAATTTAATTACCGGAATGGTAATTTACATAAAGTTGGAAAAAGTAGAAGAAGTCCAACAGACCTCGGGAAACTCCATAAGCCTCCGTTGGGTGCGTGGCGGGGGGTACCATGTACCAGTAATAGTCTGCTCCTCTCCTTTACGGATGAAGCACACTTTCGTAAAATTCTCCAGATAAACAGACCACTCGCCTTCGCTATCACAATCGTCACATTCTCGTTCCATTTCATGTCACTTTCGTACGTTACGCCCTATTTAAACAACGCCACTGCGTCAAGCAGTATACCACTAATGCTGTACTCTAACATCACTGGACTGCTTTTCCTGCTCATCTGCATCACCTTACACTTTTCTGTACTTTCAACAAGCTGCCATCCGTCACACACACTACAAATTTTGCCCAAATCGTCTTGTATCCTCCTACAGTCACTCGTCTCCGATACCTTCCTGCACCCCACGGCATAATCAGCCAACGGCCTCAGACTGCTGCCCAGCCCGTCCGCCAAACTACAGCTGTGCTATCACACTTCCCCTGGGGCACTTCTGATGATACCCTTGTCTGTGATGAACACTTGCCGTCGGAAACTACTTTCTGGGTTCTATTACTTAAGAAGTTAAGAAGTATTCGAGCCAACCACATATCTGGGAATAGTTGTACATCCGCGTAGGTTCGTTAACAGTCTCCAGTGGCGTGGTCGGGGGGAGGGGGGGGGGGGAGGGTGGCGCACGGTGTCGAATATTTCTCGGTGATGTAGAAATATGGAATCTACTTGTCAACCGTAATCCACAGTTCGCAGTCATGTGAGAAAAGGACAAGCTGATTTTCTCAGCAGTGATGCTTTCTAAAGCAGTGCTGATCCATGGACGTATAGTACTCGGTCTCTAGGAAATTAGTTATATTCGAAACGAGAATACGTTCAATAATTCTGCAGCGGACTTATGTCAGGGATATTGGCCCGTAATTTTGAGGGTCCGTTCTTTTAGCATTAACTAAGGTTTTTTTTCTAATCGCTTGCGACTTAGTCAGAGCGGAAGATTCGCGATAACTGGTAAGTTAGGCGCCAGTGCCGTAGAGTAGTCTTTGTAAAACCGAAGTGGGATCCCATCCGTTCCTGGTGACTTGTTTGCTTTCAACTCTGAGTTGTTTCTCTGCGTCAACGACGATGCTTGTTATTATGTCGTCGATACGGGCTCTATGCGATAGTTAAACGAAAGAATGTTTGTGTGATTCTCCTCCGTGAACAATTTTTTAAACACGAAATTTAAAACTTCAATTTTCCTTTTGCTATCTTCTGCTGCCATACCAGACTGGCCAACGAGTGAATGAATGGAAAGTTTAGACCGGCTTAGCGATTTCAAGTAGGACCAGAATTTTCTCGTGTTATCGGCCAGATATTTTGGTAAGTTATGAAAGTGGTAGCTGTTTTTGCTTCGCTCATGGATCTTTTCACAGATGTATGAATCCCTAATAATCTTTTCCTGTCATCATATTCTCCTTTGAACCAAGAGTGCAACAGCCTCTGCTTCTTTAGCATGTTCCGAATTTCATTATTAAGCCGTTTTCCGGTGAGCAACACCAAATGGTTCTACTGCTCAGATTTAGCCGCCATGCAATTAACTATTTTGGTCGACTACGATCTGAGCGCGCCAGTGGAATTTTCTGCCTAGTGGCCGTTAGTGTTCCGGTTACCTGCCCTAGCCACTAACGTAATTTCAGGCAGCGTCCTTTCCTCACCTGTTGTAGCTGTCCAACATGGTGTGTAATTTTGACAGCTAATACATGCTCCATTGTGGATTATCACGTTTGTAACATTGCCGTTTTGAGTTCTCACGTACTGATTGAGGGGAAGCAAGTCGTTATGTCGGTCGGTGAGTGGCTGTCTCCTGGTTGGGATCCGACGGATCAAATGCAGCGTAAATAAGGCTTTTGAAATATAGTTTATTATTGCTTTGATAGCGTGTATGTACACTGCCTTACTAGGAACGACTAAGCTGCCATGTTCAGATCTGCAAGGTTATGTTCAAATGTGTGTGAATTCCTAAGAGACCAAACTGCTGAGGTCATCGGTCCCTAGACGTACACACTACTTAAACTAACTTTTGCTAAGAACAACACACACACACACACACACACACACACACACACACACACACACACACACACACACCCATGCTCGACGGAGGACTCGAACCTCAGGCGGAAGGGCCGCACAATCCGTGACATGGCGCCTCAAACCACGCTGCCACTCCGCGCGGTTTCTGCAAGGTTACAAAAATTACAAAAAATATTTACATTTCAGTAGCTGCAATCGTAAAATAACGACTTTACATAAGTTATTTTTGACGTCTCGGCAGAGTACAGGTTAATGAAAAACTGCTGTGCGATAAACCGCACTTTTGTTTCCGTACCATAGAAGCGGACTGTGAATTTGTAATAAAACAAAATAAAGACAGAGTAGAACATTAAAAGACATAGGCGTGACTTCATGGAAAGACAGAATCATATAAGTGTGGCACATCGAGAAGCACCACATTTGTCTAGGTTAGCTGGTGGCTACATACTGCTGGATACCAATCACGCTAACAGTCTAATGGAAAGGAATACCACAAGATGACAGCAGTCTCGTTAATAAGAACAAAAGCGTCTTAGGTTTTTTAAAACGTACATGTAACACTCATTCATAGATAATGCAAAATACATTCTATAAAATATTTAGTCAATTTTAAGACCGGAAAAATTATTTACAATGAGGTAGTTAACGTTAAAAATTTGTTACTGACCAAATGAGCGACTTAAGTGGGCAGAATGTAACTGAAAGCATGAGAAGCGCTCACGCTGTAAAATGGCACTACAAGTGAAAATTTCAATATTGTATCTACTGAGAGACACCACTACTACGTTAGAATGTTCACCTAGATGTCGAGCTACAATATTTCGTACGTAAGTACTCTAATTTATCTGTACTCATACAAATAAATTTTGTTATAACCATACGGATCCTGATTTTATGGTACACACAGTCCATATATTTTTCTAGACCTGTTATTCTATTACTACTAATAGTTCAATGCTGTCTAATTAATACATTTCCGTTGTTTTTGTAAAGTCTATAATAATAAATATTAAGATTAGTACAAAGACACTGCGAACCTTTTCCTTCAAGGCAACCTGTTAATGCTTAATTTTCTCATAATGACCTAGACGTCAGTTTACAAAGCCTGCTTCTCCATCTTGAGGTAACTACGTCAACATTGTTTATCTCGCAAGTCGTGTGTATTGTATGATTTACGCTTAGTTATGACTATAAATGGGAATGCATATGTGTTGCACCCGCTAAATACCAGCGTTGAGTTCAGACAAGCCACCGACGTAGGGTTCGTTCTGTGTCCTGCACCATTTTTGTATTTGCTATTGTTTATGTTATTTTGTAGCATTTGTGCTCACGTTAACTGGTTTATTCTACCATATTACCTGAGAAACCACTCTATTAATGCTATTCTACAGATGACTGTACGAAAGTAAGCTAAGTAGACCCATGTTCATACATGTTCATATCCTATATGAACTTACAAGCGCTTGTTCTATCCAAGACAGCCAGCTTACATTACATACGGAACTGAAATCACGATCGCTTCGTTCACAACGATTAAAGCTAATCTCTACGAGCAAACCCGACACTGAAGAAATTCAGTTTCAGCGCTAAAAGTAAACTAATTTCACGCTGTCGCTGGCTACCTGAAACTATCCTCTCACTGGCTAGACGAACTGCCACGGTACCAACCGATGAGGAGTCCTGGTTAGCATTTCGTCTCGAATCGTGGGCGATACAAGCAGATTTCAAACGACAAGAGGAATGACAGGAAGGAAAATTAGAGCAAACAGATACCTCGGTACCATGATAAAAACTGTGCAGCAAACTATTAGAAATAAAAAAAGATACATTTAAACCAAGTAGCTGAATAAAAATGATAATTTAAGTCTTTTGATTAGATTCACAAATCTGAAAAAAAATTGCTGCACCTAACTAGATTCGAAAAAGGCAGTAGAGTCGCCCACTAAATTACAGGCCCATGTCAGAAACGTCGATATGCAGCAGGATTTTGGAACATATGTTGTGTTCGAAATACCTCGAAGAAAATGTTCTATTGGCACACGTTCTATTGTAGCACGTCATCGTCGTGGTGTAACAATTTTAATGGCCAGTAGTGCAGGTCTGTTCGTATTCCCCGTGCGCTGTTCGATATCGGAATTATAAACAATTGTGATGAAGGTGGTTCGATGAACCCTCTGCCAGGCACTTTTTGCAGAGTATCCATGTAGATGTATGTGTATATGATGTACGGCCTTCTACACGTCAGGCTTACACTTTAGTTACTGCACTGTACCTCTACAGCGGATTAACCATTTGCAACGATGAATTGCAGCCTCCAAAAATCGGACTTCACTCAATGTCGAGCGAAGCTTACCTAACGTAAACCGATCGTTGTCGGTTACAGTAACTGTGTATGTGACGTTGAATCGCGTCTTGTGGCGGCGTTTGGTCAGTGCTGTGTACGACAAGTGTGTTTCATTAACATCGTTGTGTGTGTATGTTGTTTGGGTGAGGTTATCGTGTCACGAATTTCGAAAGGAAAGGTCCAGACCCAGGATTCCGGATCCACACACACCAAGAAATAAGGCCGGACGAGGAATGTGAAGTGAACTGGCCATCTGTTGTGGCAGTCTGGCCACGGCGAACGGTTCGGGCGTGACGCTGGGCGCTCTGATCGGTAGAGACCAACCCCAGCGGTGAGTCGTCAACCTCCTAGTAATTTTAATCAGACCTGTGCGTCAGCTGGCATCACATCCTCCACGCACTTTCTCGTCGGCATTTGCGCTGCGCGGCGCGGCGCCGATGTTGGTGGGGGAGCGAGGAGCCAGGGGGGAGGAGGGGAGGGGGGAGGGAGCCAAGGCCGGCGGCGCCGCACTGCAGCGCCTGGCGTCGAGGCGCGGCCCTCGGGAGCCGGCGACAGGCGGCCAATGCGCAGGCGCCGAGCTGAGGGCGTCGGCGTGTCGGATGTGATGGGGTCGCGAGGGGTCGTGTGACCACCTACCCCCGTCAAAACGGAAATCATTTCAGTAAGAGTGTTTGTATTTCTAAGAGTATCACTTTCCAAATCTCACAGATACATTTCGCAGAAAAAAGTAGCATTAAAGTTAAGACTCCGGGAAATTGCACAGAGTTATACACTACTGGCCATTAAAATTGCAACACCACGAAGATGACGTGCTGCAGACGCGAAATTTAACCAACAGGAAGAAGATGCTCTGATATGCAAATGATTAGCTTTTCAGAGCATTCACACAAGGTTGGGGCCGGTGGCGACACCTACAACGTGTTGACATGAGGAAAGTTTCCAACCGATTTCTCGTACACAAACAGCAGTTGACCGGCGTTGCCTGGTGATACGTTACTGTGATGCCTCCTGTATGGAGGAGAAATGAGTATCATCACGTTTCCGACTTTGATAAAGGTCGGAATGTAGCCTATCGCGACTGCGGTTTATCGTATCGCGACATTGCTGCTGCTGTTGGTCGAGATTCAATGACTGTTAGCAGAGTATGGAATCAGTGTGTTCAGGAGGGTAATACGGAATGCCTTGCTGGATCCCGATGACCTCGTATCACTAGCAGTCCAGATGACAGGCATCTTATCCGCATGGCTGTAACGGATCGTGCAGCCACGTCTCGATCCCTGAGTCAAAAGATGGGGACGTTTGCAAGACAACAACCATCTGTACGAACAGTTCGACGATATTTGCAGCAGCATGGACTATCACCTCGGAGGCCGTGGCTGCGGTTACCCTTGACGCTGCATCACAGACAGGAGCACCTGCGATGGTGACTCAACGACGAACCTGCGTGAACGAATGGCAAAACGTCATTTTTATCGATGAATCGAGGTTCTGTTTACAGCGTCATGATGCTCGCATCCGTGTTTGGCGACATCGCGGAGAACTTACATTGGAAGCGTGTATTCGTCGTCGCCATACTGGCGTATCACCCAACGTGATAGGGTGCCATTGGTTACTCGTCTGGGTCACCTCTTGTTCGAATTGACGCAACTTTGAACAGTGGACATTACATTTCAGATGTGTTACGACCCGTAGCTCTAACCTTCACTCGATCCCTGCGATACCCTACATATCAGCAGGATAATGCACGACCGCATGTTGCAGGTACTGTACGGGCCTTTCTGGATGCAGAAAATGTTCGTTGCTGTCCTGGCCAGCACTTTCTCCGGATCTCTCACCAATTGAAAACGTCTGGTCAATGGTGGCCGAGCAACTGATTCGTCACAATTTGCGAGTCACTAGTCTTGATGAACTGTGGTATCGTGTTGAAGCTGCTTTGGCAGCTGTACCTGTACAAGCCATCCAAGCTCTGTTTGACTCAATGCCCATGAGTATCGAGGCAGTTATTACGGCCAGAGGTGTTTGTTCTAGGTACTGATTTCTCAGGGTGTATGCACCCAAATGGCGTCAAAATGTAATCACATGTCAGTTCGATTATAATATATTTGTCCAATGAATACCCGTTTATCATCTGCATTTCTTCTTGGTGTAGCAAATTTGAATGACCAGTAGTGTACAAACTACACTCCTCGAAATGGAAAAAAGAACATATTAACACCGGTGTGTCAGACCCACCATACTTGCTCCGGACACTGCGAGAGGGCTGTACAAGCAATGATCACACGCACGGCACAGCGGACACACCAGGAACCTCAGTGTTGGCCGTCGAATGGAGGTAGCTGCGTAGCATTTGTGCACCGCCGCCGTCAGTGTCAGCCAGTTTGCCGTGGCATACGGAGCTCCATCGCAGTCTTTAACACTGGTAGCATGCCGCGACAGCGTGGACGTGAACCGTATGTGCAGTTGACGGATTTTGAGCGAGGGTGTAAAGTCTGCATGCGGGAGGCCGGGTGGACGTACCGCCGAATTGCTCAACACGTGGGGCGTGAGGTCTCCACAGTACATCGATGTTGTCGCCAGTGGTCGGCGGAAGGTACACGTGCCCGTCGTCCTGGGACCGGACCGCATTGACGCACGGATGCACGCCAAGACCGTAGGATCCTACGCAGTGCCGTAGGAGACCGCACCGCCACTTCTCAGCAAATTAGGGACACTGTTGCTCCTGGGGTATCGGCGAGGACCATATGCAACCGTCTCCATGAAGCTGGGCTACGGTCCCGCACACCGTTAGGCCGTCTTCCGCTCACGCCCCAACATCGTGCAGCCCGCCTCCGGTGGTGTCACGACAGGCGTGAATGGAGGGACGAATGGAGACGTGTCGTCTTCAGCGATGAGAGTCGCTTCTGCCTTGGTGCCAATGATGGTCGTATGCGTGTTTGGCGCCGTGCAGTGAGCGCCACAATCAGGACTGCATACGACCGAGGCACACAGGGCCAACACCCGGCATCATGGTGTGGGGAGCGATTTCCTACACTGGCCGTACACCTCTGGTGATCGTCGAGGGGACACTGAATAGTGCACGGTACATCCAAACCGTCATCGAACCCATCGTTCTACAGTTCCTAGACCGGCAAGGGAACTTGCTGTTCCAACAGGACAATGCACGTCCGCATGTATCCCGTGCCACCCAACGTGCTCTAGAAGGTGTAAGTCAACTACCCTGGCCAGCAAGATCTCCGAATCTGTGCCCCATTGAGCATGTTTGGGACTGAATGAAGCGTCGTCTCACACGGTCTGCACGTCCAGCACGAACGCTGGTCCAACTGAGGCGCCAGGTGGAAATGGCATGGCAAGCCGTTCCACAGGACTACATACAGCATCTCTACGATCGTGTCCATAGGAGAATAGCAGCCTGCATTGCTGCGAAAGGTGGATATACACTGTACTAGTTCCGACACTGTGCATGCTCTGTTGCCTGTGTCTATGTGCCTGTGGTTCTGTCAATGTGATCATGTGATGTATCTGACCCCAGGAATGTGTCAATAAATTTTGCCCTTCCTGGGACAATGAATTCACGGTGTTCTTATTTCAATTTCCAGGAGTGTACAAGCTCTGTTTAACACAGGATACCTTCTCCTGTTGCTAGTCCACATGGACAGGCCGTCTGCATTGAGTAGTCCAGGCACGTAAAGGCGCCCTTTCACAGGATTAACCCACCTCCCACCCATAACGAATCCAACACGATTCGTGAGTCCACAGGTGGAGCTGTTAAACAAGAGAAAATGGTAAAGGAAAGACAGACAGGAAACACCCATCACAGAGGAAAAAAACGGCAGAAAAACTGACTTTCAAAATGTAGAGGGAAAAATCTGAAAGTAGTAGCATTTCCTGTCGACAATTTAGAGTCACAGTAGCAGCCTGCAGACGTGTGTTATCAATCCTTTTTTGTTATCGTTCTTCTGACTGGTTTGATGTGGCCCACAAAGAATTCCTCTCGTGCGCCAATCTTTTCATTTCAAGTAGCACTTGAAAACTACATCCTCAATTACTTCTTGGATGTTTTCCAGACTCTGTATTCCTGGACAGTTTTTACCCTCACAGCTCCCTCTAGTATCATGGAAGTCATTTTCTGATGTCTTAACAAATGTCCTGCCGTTCTGTCCCTTCCTCTTGTCGGTGTTTTCCTTACATTTCTTTCATTGTCGATTCTGCACGTTATCTCCTTATTCCTTACCTTATCAGACCATCTAACTTTAGACTTTCTTGTGTAGCACAATATCGCAAATTCTTCGATTCTCTTATTTTCCGGCTTTCCCATAGTCCATGTCCCACTAGTACACACTGCTGTGCTCCAAACATCCATTCCCAGAAATTTCTTTCTCAAATTATGGCCTATGTTGGATACTATTAGACTTCTCTTCGCCAGGAATGCCCTTTCTGTCAGTGCTTCTCTGCTTTTGATGTTCTCCTTGCATCGTCCTTCATTGCTTATTTTGCTGTTTAGACAGTAGTATTCCTTACCTTCGTCTACCTCATGATCATCAGTCCCAATGTTTCTCGTTCTTCTTATTTCTGCTACTTCTCATTACTTTGTCTTTCTTCGATTTATTCTAAATCCATACTCTGTTCTCATTAGATTGGTCATTCCATTCCGGAGATCATGTAATTATTTTTCACTTTCACACTGGATAGCAATGTCATCAGGAAAATGGTATCATTGATATCCTTCTACCTTGAATTTTAATTCCACCCTTGAACCTCTGTTTTATTTCCATCATTGCTTTTTCGGTGTATAGTTTGGGCAGTAGGGGTGGAAGACTACATCTCTGTCTTACATTCTAATGCTATGTACACTGACAGTTCTACATTATACGCCGTTTGAAGGTGATTTTCACTGTTTAGAATATGCCCAGCTTACGTAAACAAATGTGCTACCGTATATCCTGTGTTTTGTGATACAAAAATTTGTAAATTTGTGTAATACTTACGGGACCAAACTGCTTAGGTCATCGGTCCCTAAGCTTACACACTACTTAATCGAACTTAAACTAACTTACGCTATGGACAACACACACACACACACACACCCATGCCCGAAGGAGGGCTCGAACCTCCGACGGGGGGAGCCGCGCGGACAGTAACAAGACGCCTCTAACCGCTCGGTCTTTTTGTGATATAACAACCATCTGTGATGGATGGATGTATGGCCATGACCGTTTGCATAAGGTACTTTTATAATGTGCTGATTTTTATCCGCATAACAACTTGGCGTGCGGTCCAACGTAGAATGAACACCATGGTGGCAACTGAATCGTCTGTCGGTCGAACAATATTATGATAAACGAAAAGCGCTAGGTTCCCTTTGTTCTACAGTATTACTTTTATTTTGTTAACCGATTACCGGTGTACAAGTCCATCGTCAGATAATACTAACTATTGTCGCCAAAGAAGTTACAACGTTAGTAAACAACATTGGGAAAATTTGAAGCAGAAACGTACAGCAAATAAATCCTTGATAGTGTGGTGGTAATGCAGTGTAAAAGGTAAAGAGTTAAACAGTAAATAAATATAAGGGAGTAAACAGAAAAAAAACTTGAACACAAAAATGGAACAACAAGTTATACAACAGGTTATATTAGTAAACAAAATCAACATAATAAAATAAAATTAGTACTTGACAAGGCTACTTCATGAAATATTAAAAATGGACAGTGACAAACAAACCAATTTAGAGAAAAAAATTATCAATGTAACTGCAGAATATATGAGGAACTAAGCAATATCCACAAGATAAACAGAAATGAATAAATACAGGAAAATGGAGGAGTGTGAGGGAACATATAGTAAATGCCATCTTTAAGAGTGTGGTGGCACTGTATTTTAAAAAGTAAAAAATTGAACAATATACAAATATAAAAGCAGCAAGCAGAAAAAATATTAACACTACACTCAAGACTGCGCCTATATAACAGTTTGCATTAAATAAACGAACCAAGTAAAATAAAAACAGTACTTGACAAGACAATTTTAAGAGGTATTAAACATGAGAGTAATACAGGAACCAGTTAAAAAAAATGCTTAACAATTGTCACTATAGTCTATATGAATTACTTAGACCATTTCAATAACATAAAAGAAACTCGATGAATACAGTGAAATAGGGGGAATATGTGGGAACGGACAGTGTGGGAAGTAATGAAAAACAGAGGAATATGTGAAGATTAGGAAAAGGGGAAGTATTAAGCTGGTTTTTTTTTAAATTTAAGATTAGCTCAGGGCTGTGAGCTAGCTGTTCGTTAATTCCCATTGCTTCCTGCAGGCTGAGTTTTTAACCTTTGCTTACTGAGTGAAGGACATGGGATTCTGTTTAGTAGTTGTGACCCTCTCTCAGTACACGCTCAGCAAATGTGGAGTCAGAATTCTGAACCTCCAGCTGCGTTCATGTGCAGGCAGCCTAGTCGCTGTTTCTCTGCCCGGTTGATCAATGTAAAACTTGTCACAATCAGAACAGGTAATTTTGTATACTCCACTGTTGGCTAATAACTCGATCTTATCTTTGCTATTGAAAATACACTGAGCTGTAGTGTTCTTAACGTAACAGGAACCCTATACTTCCAGAATTTCAGTGTTTTTGCTACAGTCTGTGATACCTCTCCTAGAAATGGTTATGTACACCACTTCTTGCAGACAACTGAATATTTTTAAGTTGACTGTTTACTTTTTGCAAAACTGTGTTGAGCTGTCTTGTAGTGCCACAGCATATCACCTACATATTACTTATTAAAGTGAACATATTGCACAAGAAAATGATTTTTAAGACATGAAGATGATGGTAAAGTCTGTCGAAACTGATAGTCTTAAGTAAAGACATATTTTATGCGATCTAGGCTGTGGAATATTTTTACTAATGGAACACCTTTGCGGTGACTTAGAATGCCGACTTTGCTCCAGAAGCCATCGTCCAGCATCACTACCTTTTTTGAGTTCTTGACGAAGAGTGGGCTGCCATTCCTCCACAGACATTCAGACACCCCACTACAAGCGACCCCTATAGAGTTTAAGCCGTGATGAATGCGACGGGTGGACACACGCCATATTAATATCCGATAATGGGTGTCCGGATACATTTTATCAGACAGTTTACAAAAACCATCTGCCATTAGGAGTGTCACTTAGGCACTTTTCAGTTCATTTTTACATAAGTGCACCTGTAGCTCCAAACTCGCCGAGATTTAAATTCAGTTTCGAGCGTTGAGGCTATACGCTGTTCAAGTACAGCAGATTATTAGGTTTTCGTTGATCAAAAATCCTAGAGAGTTGTCTGTGCCCGCGGGCTGTGTGGGGACGAAGACAGACGATGCAGGCAGCGCGTTGCTGCGTAAAGGAGAGGGAGAGTCCAAGCAGATAAATACAGTGCCCGCTATTCATGAGGGCGATGCGTCCGCGATTAACTCAAGTGGACGCAAATTGATTACTCCATCGATTCCCTACATAGCATTTGCCAGTTAGCTTGGAACGCAGACCACTGTAGATTATGCGATATAACTGGACAGAACATCGGCCAGTCGACTATTTGTTTGAACAGACTAAAGCACGATTAGCTGAGAATAATTAACGCAACTGCTGTATGAGTACCGAGAGGTGGAAAACCAGTGCTGAGTACACAAGAGAAAGCTGAATGGTGGAAGGAATATACAGAGGGCTATACAGTAGAACTAAAGTTGATGGCAACATTATACACTACGTGTCATTAAAATTGCTGCACCACGAAGATGACGTGCTACAGACGAGAAATTTAACCGACAAGAAGTAGATGCTGTGATATGAAAATGATTAGCTTTTCAGAGCATTCACACAAGGTTGGCGCCGATGGCGACACCTACAACGTGCTGACGTGAGGAAAGTTCCCCAACCGATTTCTCATACACGAACAGCAGTTGACCGGCGTTTCCTCGTGAAACGTTTTTGTGATGCCTCGTGTAATGAGGAGAAATGCGTACCATCAATTTTCCGACATTGATAAAGGTCAGATTGAAGCCCATCACGATTGCGGTTTATCGTATCGCGATATTGCTGCTCGCGTTGGTCGACATCCAACGACTGTTAGCAGAATATGGAATCGGCGGGTTCAGGAGGGTAATACGGAACGCCGTGCTGGATCG
The DNA here is from genome assembly GCF_023897955.1 of Schistocerca gregaria. Taxonomy (NCBI): domain Eukaryota; kingdom Metazoa; phylum Arthropoda; class Insecta; order Orthoptera; family Acrididae; genus Schistocerca; species Schistocerca gregaria. The sequence continues at coordinate 182,190,042 of NC_064929.1, read as the reverse complement.
CAACGGCCTCGTATCACTAGCAGTCGAGATGACAGGCATCTTATTCTCATGGGTGTAACGGATCGTGCAACCACGTCTCGATCCCTGAGTCAACAGATGGGAACGTTTGCAAGACATCAACCATCTACACGAACAGTCCAACGACGTTTGCAGCAGCATGGACTATCAGCTCGGAGACCGTGGCTGCGGTTACCCTAATCGCTGCATCACAGACAGGAGCGCCTGCGATGGTGTACTCAACGACGAACGTGGGTGCACGAATGGCAAAACGTCATTTTTTCGCATCATGATGATCGCATCCATGTTTGGCGACATCGCATGTGTTCGTCATCGCCATACTGGCAAATCACCCGGCGTGATTGTATGGGGTGCCATTGGTTACACGTCTCGGTCACCCCTTGTTTGCACTGACGGCACTTTGAACAGTGGACGTTACGTTTCAGATGTGTTACGACCCGTGGCTCTACCTTTCTTCGATCCGTGCGAAATCCTACATTTCAGCAGGATAATGGACGACCGCATGTTGCAGGTCCTGTACGGGCCTTTCTGGATACAGGAAATGTTCGACTGCTGCCCTGGACAGCACATTCTCCAGATTTCTCACCAACTGAAAACGTCTGGTCAATGGCGGCCGAGCAATTGGCTTGTCACAATACGCCAGTCAGTACTCTTGATGAACTGTGGTATCGTGTTGAAGCTGCAGGGGCAGCTGTACTTGTTGCCTCAATGCCCAGGCGTATCAAGGCCGTTATTACGGCCAGAGTTCGTTGTTCTGGGTACTGATTGCTCAAGATCTATGCTCCCGAATTCCGTGAGAATGTAATCACATGTCAGTTCTAGTATAATATATTTGCCCAATGATTAATGAGTTATGGTTGCAAAATATTGAAACGAATTACTTAAAGAATACTGGAAAAACTGGTGGAAATCGATCTCGGGGGAGATCAGTTTGCATTCTGCAAAAATGTAGAGGCAATACTGACGGTCCGATTTATCTGAAAAGAAAAGACAAACATACAATTATAGTTTTTGTAGACTTAGAGAAATCGTTTGACAGTGTTAACTGGAATGCACACTTTGAAATTCTGAGGGTAACAGGGGTAAAATGAAGGGAGCAATAGGTTGGCTACAACTCGTACAGAGACGAGATGGCAGTTATACAAGTCGACGGGCACGAAAGGGTAGCAGTGGTTGAGACGGAAGTGAGATGGGTTGGTAGCTTATCGCCGATGTTATTCAGTCTACACTCTGAGCAAGAAGTAACGGAAACCAAAGAAAAATTAGGAGAAGGGATTAAAGTTCAGGGAGAAGAACTAAAAACTTTGAGAAGGATGTTATAATTCTGTCAGACGCAGCATTGGACTTGAAATTGAATAGAGAGAGTATTATCGCAAAAATATTACAGAAATGAAACGTGGACGATAAGCGGGTCAAACAGTGGGAGAATAGAAGCTTTGAAAAATGTGGCAATACAGAACAGTGCTGAAGTTCAGATGGGTAGACAGCATAAGTAATGAGGAGGCACTGAACAAAATTGCGGAGAAAAGAAAATTGTGGCGTAGCTTGACTAAAAGAATGGATCATTTGACTGGACTGATTCTAACACATCAAGGCATCGCCAATTTAGTATTGGAGGGAGGGTTGTGGAGACGGGAGGGTAATAACTGCAGAGAGAGAAAAATCAGGAAGGACTAATGGACGTGGGTTGCAATAGTTATTCGAAAAAGGGTTGCTGAGAACAAAGCAGCGTGGAGAGGTGCATCAAACCAGTCTTCGGACTGAAGACCACCACAATGTCAACGACAACAAAAAAAAAAAAAAAAGCCAGAGACGAGACCGCAAGAAAAGGCACTGATTTTCGAGACCTATAAGTCTCCATTGCATGAAACCATGGTGTTGGGAGCTTTCGGATATGACAATAGGAACGATTTGGTAGCCGTTGAAGGGAGGCTCAATACTCGCCAGTATGTGGCAAGAGTATACAAGCTGTAATATCCTTCATGATGCAGTACCAAATCCAAATAATGCAAACACATTGAATTACGTATGGACCCTTGACTGGCCTGTCGAGTGCCCTGGTTTGTTCTCCGTAGATCGTGCCTGCGATGAAATGGGAAGGCGTAAAGTTTCATGCCAGGTTCCAAATACACTACTGGCCATTAAAATTGCTACGCCAAGAACAAAATGATGATAAATGGGTTTTCATTGGACAAATATATTATACTGGAACTGACATGTGATTACATTTTCACGCAATTTGGATGCTTGGATCCTAAGAAATCAGTACCCAGAACAACAACCTCTGGCAGTAATAACGGCCTTGATGCACCTGGGCATTGAGTCAAACATAACTTGGATGGCGTATACAGGTACAGCTGCCCATGCAGCTTCAACACGATACCACAGTTCATCAAGAGTAGTGACTGGTTTATTCTGACGAGCCACTTGCTAGGCCACCATTGACCAGACGTTTTCGATAGGTGAGACATTTGGAGAATGTGCTGGCCAGGGCAGCGGCTGAACTTTTTCTGTATCCAGAAAGGCCCGTACAGGACCTGCAACATGCGGTCGTGCATTATCCTGAGGAAATGTAGGGTTTCTCAGGGATCGAATGAGGGTTAGAGCCACGGGTCGTAACACATCTGAAATGTCCACTGTTCAAAGTGCTGCCAATGCGAACAAGAGGTGACCGAAACGTGTAACCAGTGGCACCCCATACCATCACGCCGGGTGATACGCCAGTATGGCCGTGACGAATACATCCTTCTAATGTACATTCACCACGGATGCGACCATCAAGATGCTGTAAACTGAAGCTGGATTCATCTGAAAAAATGATGTTTTCCATTCGTGCACCCAGGTTCGTCGTTGAGTACACCAGCGCAGGCGCTCCTGTCTGTGATGCAACGCCATGGGTAACCGCAGCCAGGGTCTCCGAGCTGATATCTATGCTGCTGCAAACGTCGTCGAACTGGTCGTGCAGGCGGTTGTTGTCTTGCAAACGTCCCCATCTGTTGGCTAATGGATCGAGACGTGGCTGCACGACCCGTTACAGTCATGCGGATAAGATGCCTGTCATCTCGACTGCTAGTGATAAGAGGCCGTTTTCAACGCGAGGAGCAATGTCGCGATAGGATAAACCGCCATCGCGATAGGCTGCAATCCGACCTTTATCTAAGTGGGAAACATGATGGTAAGCATTTCTCCGGACACGAGGCATCACAATAACGTTTCACCAGGCAACGCCGGTCAACTGCTGTTTTTGTATGGGAAATCGGTTGGAAACTTTCCTCATGTGAGCAATTTGTAGGTGTCGCCACTGGCGCCAACCTTGTGTGAATGCTCTGAAAAGCTAACCATTTGCATATCGCAGCATCTTCTTCCTGTCCGTTAAATTTCGTGTCTGTACCACGTCATCTTCGTGGTGGAGCAATTTTAGTGGCTAGTTGTGTAGGAATTCTCAATGGGCTGACACAAGACGTGCTCCAGGCATGGCAATAAACTGCTGTATTGGCAGATCACATTCCGACATGCTGGCTTCCATGTCCCATTCAAAACGAAAGTGTATTCGTGGCCATGGAAGTCGCAACTCTCATTCATCCTCATAATGCATATCATTTCGGAATGGAACGAAGCTCTAATCGTATAATATCCTCCACAATATTTCATAAATGTCGGACTGGTGCTTCTCATGAAGTGACACTTTGATCTTTTGTCACGGTATGTTCCCCAAACGACGCGCTGCTGTCAGTGCCCGTATGCCCCTCATTTTTTACTTGAGGCGGGCGTCCAGCCTGACCGACCAAGAAGTGCCACAGCGCTGGAGTGTTTTTCAGTGTGTGTGTGTGACCGGGTCCTGGAGAAACGGGTCAGCGAGCGCCTTGGGAGACGTCTGCGAGCCGCGACCCGGAGGCAGGCACTCCAGACGGCCGGCGCTGGCCCCACGCCGCGGCCTTATTCCGCCTTATCCCTCTGCGATCGGTCGTATGGTCGCTCTGCCTGCCCCCAGGGGCACATTGTGGCGGCTCGTGATCTGGGTCACCGCGTTTCAGCACGGCCGGGACCTCCATAGCGGCGTTGAAACTCGCTCTCTGCTGCCGGCCTTTCAGCTCTGGAGTCATCTCCTCTGTTCGTGTCTGCAGGCGCTGTCTAATGCGACAGGCACCATAGTGGTGTGCAGGTAGGTGTATGATACTCCGGCGAAGTACTTCTTCACTTCCGAAAAGCATTTCATTCGATACCACAAGAACGATGAAGTGTCAAAAATAATGGGGACTGGATTCAAGCGGGCGGCATGTTAGGTTGGCTTGAGGGGATTGCCAAATGTAGGACCAAGTTCACGTATTCCCTGGGATGTGTGTTGACACTACTGCTGTTCATGTTACATATTAATGACCTGGCCCACTATTTTAATAGAATCTTGGACTTTTTGCTGATGATGCAGTCATCTGTAATCATGTTCTATCTGAAAAAGTTCCACAAACATCCAGTCAAATCTTGACCAGCGGAAAAATGCTGCTGTGGGAGCACATAAAGTGTAAAAATGTTCCTCTTTATTTAAAACGCTGACTGAAAACTGGGGTACCAGCTGTCTCATTCTACCTTCTTCAGCTCCTTTAAAAAGTCTTCCCAAAAAGTTTTGCATGCAGACATATTTGCGTTCTTTTTAACATGCAACTCATCTCTCACTCCCTCAAGCTTCCATAACTGTAACTCGATCAACCCCACTAGTCCATCGCCATAGGTCGCTCATACGTATCCATTCCCAGTCGCCCATTCACATCCATTCATTCAACCCATGTCCATTACCTTTTTGTGTCTATCATTGTCCCCTATCTCACAGCCACTTTCCGCTTCGTTCTGTCCAATTACTGTTCTCTACTCTCACTGTCACGGTCTCCCTCTTGCTCTCTATCTTACTTTCCCTCAGTCTCACTCATACCTTCCCACTTTTGCTGTCTCTTTTCACGAACACTATCTCTTCTCTCTCATCCTCGTTATTATTTTCATAAATTATTTCCTATTACCACTGGCTTTCATCCACTTTCTCCGCCTCTTTATTTCTCTCTCATTGACACTCTCTCCTTCACTCTTCTCCCAGCACTGTTCTTTCACTGTCAATTACGTTCCACTGCCACTGTGTCCCTTACTTTCTCTCACACTGCTATTGTCTCTTTCGCTTTTTCTATAACACAACCACTATCTACTATCTTCCAGTACATACTACTTTTCCGTCTCTTTCCCACTACCACTGTCTCCTTCTCACTCAGCATAAAAAACTTTGAAGGTAGGTGGAATGAGGCAGGTGCTACCCCACCTTCTTATCAGCCTTTTCAAGGGGAGCATATTCGGAAATTTTGTGCTCCGACAGGAACATTTTTCTGCTGGTTTCCTTCTTTCCTTGTTGCGTCACCCCATGACAAACATATTAAAATAAATGCACTGGTCAGTAAAATGTTGACTGTTTACTTATGTGAAACTGAAATAACGCAGGGATAATTTTAAATCTCAGAGCGTATTTTACGTGCAAAAAAAAATTTGCATGTGCTTCAGTACCACAACATGACGTTCCTAGAACCCTTCTGATTAACATACAACATATTTCTCCGTGCTGCGTCACTTATGAACTACATTTTCACCTCATATCGGATTTTACTTGCGTATTTTACTTGGACAAGTAACATTACTTTGAAGTTGGTTTCTCGGAAACAGTTAATGCTTTCAAGAAAATTTTCGTGGCTTTTTGACCGCGGGATCTTAAAAGCATATCGCAAAAATTGTGAACCATCTGCTGTGCATAACCGTCCTGCAATCATCCGCTCGGTTTTGGTACCCAAAAAGCACGTTTTGGGGTGTTTCTCGATAACGGATAAAGAGTTGTGAAAACGAGAAGATGAGACTTATAGATAAACGCCCAGAAAATATTTCTCTAAAAATTGAACAATTTTCTGCAATTATTTATATTGCCCCTCATACAGGATTTTATTTACTTATTTCACGTGTGGAAGTGGGGTAAATTTGAACAACTGTAGTTCGGAAACGGATAAATTTTACAAAAACATTTTCAAGGCTGTTCGAGATAATAATCTAAGGTGTGTGTCGTAAAAATGTCAGCCATTTGCTGTGAATAGACGTCCTGGAATCCGCGGATCGCTTTTAGTACGAAAAAATAAAAAAAAGTTTTTTAGGTTGGTTGATCTAAACGGTGCCTCTGTAAACCCCATAAAAACCACCGTAGACCATATTAAATGCAAAAAGCACCAACCGGTTGGCTTCATGTGGCTAAGCTGTAAGAAGTGTGTAATATTCATACTTTGACACTGTAGTGTATGAGCTCTGGTAAAGTCCCATTTTAATATACAGCATTTTGGAACATAGTGGTATGCATGCTGTTGCTTGTGTACTGATAAGATTTCAAAATCGTATAAACATAGCATCTTTCAATTCGCTTCAGATGTTCAGAACTGTACAAATGCGCACTTCACAAAACGAGAAAATGTAATCTGGTAATGACTACAATATCAAGGACTCGTGATTTCAATCGGTCACTTCATACCAATATCTGGATGTAACAATTTGCAGGGTTATAAATGAGAATGATTGCGTAGTCAGTCTTAGGTAAAGCAGAGTGCAGAGTTCGAGTCATTGGCAGGATATTGCGTTCATTTTGAGGACTCGGACTGAATTTTAATGATTCCAAGGACGATGAGGCTGACATTGTTCTTAACTGGGCGCAGCGCCTAATCTTCTTGTATGTACGGAGAGTAGATACAACACCTCTTATTCCCAAGATTCTACCTGTTTTGCTAGATGTAACATCACAATATATAGACTGGATTGTGATTGTTCAACAATTGGGCGCTTTCGTTTCTTGGATAGCGCTAACTTTATGTCTCAAACACCAAAGCCGTTTTTTCAGAACACTTTTTTCAGATGTACAATCACCAAATCCAAACTCTAGCTCTGCAAGGGTGTAACGGATATAAGTGCAGATATTTTTATGTGATATCTTGATATGTACACACACCATTGCGTTGGTAGTATTTTCTCTGCAATCTTCCCACAAACACATTACGACGTGATGTTTTCTGTACGGCCGTACTTCGACCTGGCAGTATAGACTAACCGTTTAGCATCCACACATCCACGCTTCAATATATGACCGGCTGCGACGGGGAAAATGAACTTCAGTGGCCTCTGTCTGCCACATATACCAGGTGCTCAAAAAGTCAGTATAAATTTGAAAACTTAATAAACCACGCAATAATGTAGATAAAAGTTGACACACATACTGGGGGTGACATTGGGTTTTATTAGAACAAACAAAAAAGGTATTGCTAGACACGTGAAAGATGTCTTGCGCGCGTCGTTTGGTGATGATCCTGCGCTCAGCCGCCACTTTCGTCACGCTTGGCCTCCCGGGTCCCCAGGCCTCAGTCCGTGTGATTATTGGCTTTGGGGTTACCTGAAGTAGCAAGTGTATCGTGATCGACCGACATATCTAGGGATGCTGAAAGACAACATTCGCGCCAATGCCTCACCATAACTCCGGACATGCTTTACGTTGCTGTTCGCGACATTATTCCTCGACTACAGCTATTGTTCAAGAATGATGGTGGACATATTGAGCATTTCCTGTAAAGAACATCATCTTTGCTTTGTCTTACTTTGTTATGCTAATTATTGCTATTCTGATCAGATGAAGCGCCATCTGTAGGACATTTTTTGAACTTTTGTATATTTTTGGTTCTAATAAAAGTCCATGACATTCCAAGTATGTGTGTCAATTTGCATCTCTCTATTTACATTATTCCGTGATTTATTCAGTTTTCAAATTTATACTGACTTTTTGATCACCTGGTACTTGGAGGTACTACCCAACCTAAAAACATACGGCTTGTAACAACTATAATTATAATTCATTAAATGATCTAATACTGATGTAATGTTATTCAGTAGACCGTCATCAGTCACCAATAGGAATATCGGCATTTATACACGTTACGCCCAGTATATTAACGTACTTTAGAAGACACTGGAGAATTTTGTCGAAAAATGTGTATTTTACTTATGTGTTACACAGCAGGCAAATCGATAATGTTTTATACTTCACACAAAGACAATAGCTTCAAATGTGTCTGAGAGATGGAAAACAATGGGATTCGTTGGCCTGCTGCTAACAGCGGGTTCGGTTGGCTAGGCATGTGATTCCTGCTTATGGTGCAAGAAGTCAAGCGTTCAGACCTCGGTCGCGTCCCGAGTTCAGATCCCGGTCGGCTCCTAGCCTTTTGTGCGGTACTGATAACCCAGGAATCACACTACTGAGAATCCGAGATTTAATTGGTGTCAGTTTTGTACAGCCTGCGTGAGTAGCGGACACCAAATTCGGTGTCATTACCTGGCGACGTGAAACGTCTTCTTCGCCGATCGCAAGAGGAAATCTGGAAGATTTTCTTATCTGTAAGCCGAGGAACGAGAAAGCGGGACAAGGCGCTACTGCGTTCTGGCGAGGGGAGACTGCAGCGTTCTTTTGCGGGCTATGGAAGTGAAGCGTAGACATACTAGGAGCAACGGACAGCGCGCAGCGGCGGAACGAAATATATTGCTTGCATCTGCGTTCCTCGGAGGCCAGAAGCGGCCATCAGAAATTTCGGTGCACTGTTGGGAAACGGGCCGAAAGTAACGGCGACGACTGCCCAATTCCACCAGACACAAGCCAGCGCTTGCAATGTCACCACGTCTCAGCAAAAACTCTCCGCCTTATCCGACTGGAGCAGCTCGACTGTGGATGTCATATCAGACACTCATTTACTCAGTAATATAATTTAATGGACAACTACATTCGTATGCGACAGATTGTGCATGTACTGTGTGAATAAAGTCCTTCAGATAAATGATTCGTCAGTTAATATTAGACAGTACACACATTCGTAATTTTCTGTAAAAGTACACCTATTTGATCACGAAACGGATTTCAGCTTCTTTGGCCATCGTCAAGGGACAATCGACTGTCGCAGACACACAAAATAACGTAGGAAAGACTCAGATATTACTTATATAGAAGATACAAAAATGGTTACGTATAGAATGTTTGCAAAGGAAATTATTGCACTTACATCATTCTGAAATACACACCTTTAACTACAAAACCGGATAAGTGCGCCCTGAGAGTTCCGCACATTATATGCAAGTGTTGCGTAAATGCTTCAGGAACTCGGGTGGAGGTCTCTACAGGAAAGGAGGCGTTCTTTTCGTGAATCGCTACTGAGGAAATTTAGAGAACCAGCATTTGAAGCTGACTGCAGTACAATTTTACTGCCACCAACTTAAATTTCGTATAAAGATCACAAAGATAAGATAGATTAGGGCTCGTACAGAGGCATATAGGCAGTCACTTTTCCCTCGTTCTGTTTGGGAGTGAAACAGGGAGAGAATATGCTAGCTGTGGTACGAAGTACCCTCCGCCACGCACCGTATGGTGGATTTCGGAGTATGTATGCAGATGTAGATGATCAAAAGTATTCCAACACCTGGCTGAAAATAACTAACAAGTTCGAGGCGTTCTCCATCGGTGATGGTTCAAATGGCTCTGAGCACTATGGGACTTATCTATGGTTATCAGTCCCCTAGAACTTAGAACTACTTAAACCTAACTAACCTAAGGACATCACACAACACCCAGCCATCACGAGGCAGAGAAAATCCCTGACCCCGCCGGAAATGGAACCTGGGAACTTCTCCATCGGTAATGCTGGAATTCAATACGGTGGTGGCCCATGCTTAGCAGTTATAGGTTCAATCAGGTGCTGAAAGGTTTCTTGGGGAATAGTAGCTCATTCTTCATGGAGTGCTGCACTTAGGACAAGTATCGATGTCGGTCGCTGAGGAATGGCACGAAGTCGGCGTTCTAAAACATCCCAAAGATGTTCTATAGGATTCAGGTCAGGACCCTGTGCACGCCAGCCCATTACAGGGATGGTACTGTCGTGTAACCCCTCCGCCACAGTCCCGTGCTTATGAACAGTTGCTCGGCCGTATTGATAGATGTAATCACCATCGCCGAATTACTCTTCGACAGTGGGAAGCAACAAGGTGCTTAAAACATCAATGTAGTCCTGTAATGTGATAGTGCTACTCAAAACAACGGGTGCAAGCTCCCTCCATCAAAAACAAGACCACACCATAACACTACAGCCTCCGAATTTTACTGTTGGCACTACACATGGTGGCAGATGACGTTCACCGGACATTCAAAATACCCCCACCCGCCATCGGATCGGCACATTCTGTGCCGTGATTCGTCACTCCACACAACGTTTTTCCTCTGTTCAGTCGTCCAATGTTTACGCTCCTTACGCCAAGTGAGGCGTCGTTTGGCATTTATCGGCGTAATTTGTGGCTTATGAGCAGCCGCTCGACCATGAAATCCAAGTTTTCTCATCTTCCGCCTAATTGTCATCAGTGGACTCTGATGCAGTTTGGAATTCCTGTATGATGGTCTGAATATATGTCCGCCTATCACACATTACGACCTTCTTCAACTGTCGGCGGTCTCTGTCAGTCAACAGACGAGGCCGGCCTGTGCGCTTTTGTGCTGTACGCGTCCCTTCACGTTTCATTATCACATCGGAAACAGTGGACCTAGGGATGTTTAGGAGAGTGGAAATTTCGCGTACAAACGTATGACGCAAGGGACATCAAATCACCTGACCACGGTCGAAGTTCGTATGTTTTTGGGAGTGTCCGGATACTTTTGATCACATAGTATATACACTCCTGGAAATTGAAATAAGAACACCGTGAATTCATTGTCCCAGGAAGGGGAAACTTTATTGACAGATTCCTGGGGTCAGATACATCACATGATCACACTGACAGAACCACAGGCGCATAGACACAGGCAACAGAGCATGTACAATGTCGGCACTAGTACAGTGTATATCCACCTTTCGCAGCAATGCAGGCTGCTATTCTCCCAGGGAGACGATCGTAGAGATGCTGGATGTAGTCCTGTGGAACGGCTTTCCATTCCATTTCCACCTGGCGCCTCAGTTGGACCAGCGTTCGTGCTGGACGTGCAGACCGCGTGAGACGACGCTTCATCCAGTCCCAAACATGCTCTATGGGGGACAGATCCGGAGATCTTGCTGGCCAGGGTAGTTGACTTACACCTTCTAGAGCACGTTGGGTGGCACGGGATACATGCGGACGTGCATTGTCCTGTTGGAACAGCAAGTTCCCTTGCCGGTCTAGGAATGGTAGAACGATGGGTTCGATGACGGTTTGGATGTACCGTGCACTATTCAGTGTCCTCTCGACGATCACCAGAGGTGTACGGCTAGTGTAGGAGATCGCTCCCCACACCATGATGCCGGGTGTTTGCACTGTGTGTCTAGGTCGTATGCAGTCCTGATTGTGGCGCTCACCTGCACGGCTCCAAACACGCATACGACCATCATTGGCACCAAGGCAGAAGCGACTCTCATCGCTGAAGACGACACGTCTCCATTCGTCCCTCCATTCACGCCTGTCGCGACACCACTGGAGGCGGGCTGCACGATGTTAGGGCGTGAGCGGAAGATGGCCTAACGGTGTGCGGGACCGTAGCCCAGCTTGATGGAGACGGTTGCGAATGGTCCTCGCCGATACCGCAGGAGCAACAGTGTCGCTAATTTGCTGGGAAGTGGCGGTGCGGTCCCCTACGGCACTGCGTAGGATCCTACGGTCTTGGCGTGCATCCGTGCGTCGCTGCGGTCCGGTCCCAGGTCGACGGGCACGTGCACCTTCCGCCGACCACTGGCGACAACATCGATGTACTGTGGAGACCTCACGCCCCACGTGTTGAGCAATTCGGCGGTACGTCCACCCGGCCTCCCGCTAGCCTACTGTACGCCCTCGCTCAAAGTACGTCAACTGCACATACGGTTCACGTCCACGCTGTCGCGGCATGCTACCAGTGTTAAAGACTGCGATGGAGCTCCGTATGCCACGGCAAACTGGCTGACACTGACGGCGGCGGTGCACAAATGCTGCGCAGTTAGCGCCATTCGACGGCCAACACCGCGGTTCCTGGTGTGTCCGCTGTGCCGTGCGTGTGATCATTGCTTGTACAGCCCTCTCGCAGTGTCCGGAGCAAGTATGGTGGGTCTGACACACCGGTGTCAATGTGTTCTTTTTTCCATTTCCAGGAGTGTATATAGCCATATCTTGGACCGTAGACATTAGAAATTTATGCATGTTTCTTCTACTAGTTCCTGAAAAAACGGTCTTAAAAAGGGTCTTAACAGATGGACAAAGCGATCTTATTGGGGCTCCGTTTATACCAATTATGGTTCAGAGTTCTAAAAATGAGAAATGAAACTTTTTATGTGGGTATCGGTACATTTCTAATGTTGAACGAGATATGCCTCCGGGAAAATGTAATTCCATCAGATGAATAGAAAAAATTAGTTTTTGAGCGCAGTTGCATGAGTAAGACTAAAAAGAAGTATATTCATTAATGTACCACTAATCATGAACAGAGGGCCTGTAAAATTACTCGTTCCACGCATTTCGACAAAAGAATGGTTCAAATGATTTATAGAGTATGTGTGCAACTAAGTAACTTTAACAGCAGACGAAAAATAAAGTTGACAGTAAAAAAGGGGAAAAAGCTAATCAGTTTGTCTGCTTTTCGTGACAGTGTGTAAGACATCACAATATACGCCATATGGGTCATTTTCTGATAAAAGATTTTCGGCAGGGGCCGAATAAGCTTCCTAAGGGAGAACGTTGATGAAATTGGCCAAAACTATCAATTTTCGATTTAGTTTTTACTTGTTAGTACAACTCGTGTACAGTAAGTTCCAGAAGTTTCAATGTTGAAATCGCATCCAAAGTAACTGAAAATTAATTATAAGTGTGACGCGGCCTCCCTTCCACGCCCAAGTTTAGAAGCAGCACTTCAGTACCAGCTCAGTGAACAACGATTCTGTGTGTTACTTTCAACCAAACGTTTGCGGGATACATCGAGAAGGCCGTGATACATGCTCTTTGGCTTTATAGATCACCTTTGACTCTCTTCCGTATGCTATGAACAATAACAAACTAGCTGAATCGTTTATGACGAAGCAATTCTTTTTTTGCCTTGACGGAGATTTATACAAGTGTTCGATTCTTTCTTCATTCAGTTATGGCACGTTCACAAAGTGTGTATAAAAAAACTGGATAAACTGCGTTTGAATAAGTTAGTGAATGGAAGACGAGAGAAACGACGACAAACGAGCAGTGAGGCTACGTCTCTGCAGCTGAAAAGTCAATTGAAGACCTGGTAAAGGAAAGAAGACAGACAACAAGAAACCAGAAGAGAAGCCTTGATGGGAAAGACGACCCAGAGTACAAATGTGGTGCCTTCTGAAGAACTGACATAAGGAAAAAAAGTTAGGTTGAACTTTAAATTGCGCTTCCTGAAAAGTTTGTTTTTTAAAGTTTGTGTACCATTTCCTCAAATTCTATGAATGCTAGAATAATGAAGTTTCGTACATATATTTCTGGAAACCTAATAAACATCTCAAGAGCAAATTTTGAGATTCCGATAGCAAGCTGAGATATGGGGCAAAGTGCTTGGAATTTTGTACGAATTTAAAATTGTACTTGTGGAATTATAATTAAAAAATTATGAAAATTCTCCTGTTTGACCTATTCCGAAAACCTCATGAGAGAAACTTACAACATATAAAGAGATGAAACGGAGAAAGTTTTGTAGAAATCTCGTGAATACGTTCTGAGGAAAAGGAACATACATCATTTTTTGAAAATAGAAGTTCAAATTTCATTTACAAAAAGTTGACTGTAGATAAACAAAGGATTTTATACGTAAATGTGCTACTTTCATGTAAAGCGTGGTACAAAATTTTGTTGCCATATATCGAAAACTGTGGATTTTATAAAACAGTGTTGTTTTTCATCAACGTCCCCACTTAATCTGCAACTCCTCTCATGTCTGGATTACCTAGTTTCCAGAGCTCTGCCTGACCAACACATATGCTACAATTATGAAATTTTGTACACATATTTCTGTAAACCTAATAAACGTCTCAAGTGCTTGCATGCGATTTTGCACACACGACTCTGTGACAGAAATTGCAATTTGTCTTTACTGCTGAATAATAATTTTTACATACCGTTCGTATTATGGAACGCAGGTCTGTGGTTGAGAAACGATCATTTCTTTTGCGAGGTTATCTGAAAATTTGCCAACGTATGTACCAAATTTTATCAATATTAACCGATTTCTGTTGGTCAGTGTACAGAACTGGTTTAATTCTACGTATTTATTTTATTCGTGCAATAACATCAAGCACAGCAGAGCTATACCTATTGCAGAAAATTGTAATTTCAAATGTCCGTATTTCGGTTTTTACAACAGTTTTATTTCATTTCACTAACAGAAAACGCACAAACCCAGCCCTCCGTACATTTTTGACATTCAAACTAGTGCACGTCCGCACTACCACAATGTAATTTTGAATATCATTTTGCTGCCTCTGTAATCATTTCAGAGTAAGAAAAACTTACTGATGCCATTTCAAGGCACTTGAGTCTCGGCATACAACTTTTATTATTAAAACATATCTACAGGGAATCAAAAACTGTCTGAAACACTTATAAAGGTGTTGCAGGGCAGGTAGCGCTGCGAAACAATTGCCAAGAAAAGAAAATGCCATACGCTGGGCCGTTACGAGTTATTTACTATTGATGTTAGCGTAGCAGATCGTCGCGCGCAAAAATTCGAGCACTTGGACCCATTGCTGTAATCCACAGACATCTGTGAGTCCGTGGGTGGAATTGTTCTAATATTCATTACCGGTCAAAATTTGCCTTTTCCGGAAGTGACAAATTTAGGCTAAGTGAGGGAAAGACTGCGTTTGTTCGGTTTGAGTTTGAGGAAATCAAACACTGTCTCTGGGGAGCTGCTTGAAATTTTGCGCGTGCTGACCTTCAGTACTAAACAACTCGGAAGCAGCACAAAGCGCAGAATTCTTTTTTCTTAAGAATTATTTTTCAGCACAACTTCACCTGCAACACCCTTAGCAGCTTATCAAACTGTTTCCGACAACTCTGTATATGTTTCTGAGCGCTTTGTAGGAACGACAGTGCAATGGCGCCCAATATCTGACCTAACTAAACCTACCTATAATTCAGTACAACGTCAGGTCTGTGGGTGTCTCCCACATCAGCAACTCTCCAAATCAGTGCATTAATCTGTCCCACATGGTGGCTCACACTGTGACAAGTAAGGACGAGAAACGGAGTTTGCTCCAAGTGTAAGATTTGCGACAACATTGCAGGTCTCGAACATCGTAAGATAGTACGTGTGCATTTAACACATGGTCTCATAAAGAAAGTAAAAGAGAGAGAGAGAGAGAGATTTTCAAGAGAGTTTGTGGGACCATTGCTTTCTTCTTCTTTAGTGTTCAACCCTAAGGCTGGTTTGCAGTAATACACCATCTCCTCTTCTGCTTGCCTCCCTCTCCATTTCTATAGATGTACCATATCCCATATCTGCTGCATGTATGACATCCTTGGTTGTTTCCGGCCATTTCTTCCCTCGATAGCTCTTCCTGCTACTATTTCAACGATGTTGTTATGCCTTAAAATGTGCGTTTTTCACTTCTTCTTTGGATGTGTCCCAGAGGGTCATCTGTCCTTTTTTCTCTTCTCAGCACCTTTTCATTGGTAACTTAATTTCTCCAGCAGATCTTTATCATCTTTCCGTAGCACCAAATTCTCAGGGCTTCTAGCCGCCTTGTCTCTTGTTTCCGATTTTTCAAGTTTCAAACCAGCACGTAGCCACACTCACGCTAAATACTTTCATTATCAATTGAAACAAGCGTTCAGTTCAAAGTGCTGTGGAATGTGGGAAAAAAACACAAATTGGCATTCATAAGAAGAAGAACAACACCAAAAATGCAACAGGAGCGTAATACGTAAGAAATTGTCCACGCAACCTGCCATTAATGATGCAGAAAATAAAGGCGAAACGCGTATGGCACTAAAACTGTGTTTTATTCAGTTGCTGTCAGACAGTCCATAAGCAAAAATTATCAATATACTATAACTTTCATTATCCATCTCCTTACTTACATGTCATTGTTCCTGGTCCGCTTTCTTTCCGGATTCTGCCTTGCCTTGTGATCCTGCTTCCGAAATAGGTAAATTCCTCTATCATTTCTAAATGTTCTTTCCCAAATCTTATTCTTAGAGGTTCATATACATTCAGTAATAAATTCTATCGCTTTAGTTTTTCAAAAAAATGGTTCAAGTGGCTCTGAGCACTATGGGACTCAACTGCTGTGGTCATTAGTCCCCTCGAACTTAGAACTACTTAAACCTAACTAACCTAAGGACATCACACATATCCATGCCCGAGGCAGGATTCAAACCTGCGACCGTAGCAGTCGCACGGTTCCGGACTGCGCGCCTAGAACCGCGAGACCACCGCGGCCGGCGCTTCAGGGTCAACTCAGCAGACTACACCACGCTTTAATGTTTCCACTGTTTTTTCTCATACTATACTGGTTACAAAGAAGCCTTTCCAACGTGCTGAGGACATTTCTATATCCTCCTTCGTGTCCATGACCACAACAATATTATCTGTGTAAGGCAGCATTCGTATCTTCTGCCCATTAATTTTGATCCTCACTTCAGTAGTTTCGCGAACATAGTCCGTAGCGTCTTGGACGTAAGTAGAGAAGAGAGTGCACATCTTTGTCTCATACCCTTTCTAATTTTCGCTTCTTACTCCTGTCGAAAATTCCTACTCTCACCCACGTGGTTCTTGAAGGAGCTGAGTATCACCCACACGTCTTTGTAATTTAGACTTGCTTTCTTCAGCACTCTGGGCATCCCTTGGCAGACAACATTATCAGATTCCTTTTCCAGCAGTGAAACTTCGTATTTCACACAGGTGAAACACTAGCTCTGCGAAGTTTGAGAAGAGAGTGGGCACGTCGTGAGCTATCGGAAAGCAGCACACTGAGGGTTAAATAAAGGGATCGGTCGATTGCCCCCACATGGAGGGGCCCACGTGAATAAGTTACCAGCTGGCGGCGCGCGAATCAATACCGCTAACGACGCCTCACTCTGCCTGCCTTGGCGAGAGCTCTCGCTCTCGCTCTCTCTCTCTCTCTCCCCCCCCCCCCCTTCACACATACACACGCCTTTAACGGAATTCCATTCATGCTCTCACACTGAGAGGAGACAACAAGAGAAGCTGCAGTGCAAGTGTGTGCTGCTCGCTACTGGGGTGGCAATAGTTCGCTCGCATTCCACCTTCTTGGAACACAGACACGGGAAGTGTGGTGTGCGTACTGTAAGACCTTCGGTAAACACACCATCAGATTATTTGACTTGTCGCTCTAACGAAGTAGGCGAGCGTCAGTAATATGTCTCGTGGTCTTATCGTGGCGTGTTTATCTTCTACCGTTAGGTCAGACGATAGAAATGCCACTTGAACGCTTAGAGTAGCAGTTTGACAGTGACCAACTTTAAACAGAACTTGATTAATTTTCCAACACATTTATTAAAATAATAACAATCATAAACCTTACTTAACTTGTTTCTGGATGCTATTTAGAATTGACAATCTGAAGTTCCTTTGGTCTTGGTACATTAATCTTATTCTCGCATATCTCTGATACTTGACAAAGTGTCTATTCATTTATCTTCATGGCTATATACAGGAATACGGTAATCTTATTAGGCGCAGACTGAAACTTGACTATAGACTGATGCAGACTAATGCAGACTGACTAATCGGAGATCTCTACACTCATTATAATACCTCGAGCGTTCAGGTATCACTGCGCGAGTGTGATCCGCGAGGAGAAAAGGTTCTATGTTAGCATCGATCTCATTGACTGCGTTAATTATTAATACGCAGATCGGCGGAAGCAGAATTTGGTCCGTCTGTATGGCAGCGCCACCTCGTAGTGCGGAGACGGACGAGCGCTCTGCCTGCGCTGTTGTGCTTGGCGGGGCGCGCTCTAGTGGGAAAGTTGTATACGCGCTGACTACGTGGAAATATGCACAAAACAGGAAGAATAGTCTAGCAATCTATGTCAGTAATTCGTAAGCTACGTTATGATGTGTATGGCGGAGGGTACTTCCCTCCCTTTCCTGTTCCACTGACTAAGGGTCTGCGGGGAGAACGACGTTTGGTAAGCCTCCGTGTGGGCTCTAAACTCTCAAATTTCACCCTGATCGTCCTTTTCTCAAGATATGCCTACGATGAACGATGAAGTATTACGTTGAGTTACATTTTTGTTTTGGGAAAAGTGACTGGGATGTGGTGTACACTTCTTTTTGTTTACTATAGACCAGTGGGTCCCACCCTTTCTTAGACCATTATCCCTGAGTGCAGTTCAGACATTAGCTAGTTCGCCGCCCTCTCCCTCACCCATCTGCCATCTATTGGTCTCTATCCCTCCCTCATATCATCACCAACTTTAGCGACTTGAAACGTCCCCTTAGAAAAATTAATGAATTACTGTGCTGATAGACACCTTACATTATTTGATTTTCAAACAGCTCAGCAGAACTGAACGTACTCAGACATTTCGCTCTTTGCCTATTCTGACGAACAACTGACACACAATATTTTTAGCGCAACGCAATCTGACTTTCAATAATTCCTACAAAAGTATGGCCCTGACTAACATTAACCTATACCTTTCACAAATCACTTAACTCACAAAAATCTTTGTTACTCGAACTACTGCAATACAGCGAGGGCCACTACTGCCAGTTAAATAAACGATTCAAATTACTGAAGGAACTAACTACTGATAGGCATAGTTAGCAAATGAAAGATTTTGATAGAGAAAAAACAATGTATTTACCTTAATAGTGTTTAAAAGTCATAATATACATATAGCAGTTCATGACATCCAGACTTACAAATTTACTGTCTCTGATGGACACACGTCCAGATCATCCTCTCTCAAAACTCCGCCATTTCTCTCCCCACATCCACCACTGCTGGCGGGTCACCTCCAACTGCGCAACGCTACTCGCTGTTGACATCAAATTGCCCAACACTACAATGGCGAATATTACAACAATGCCAACCAGCCACAGACTGGACACAGCACAGCCAGTGATTATCATATAGAACGCTACGTGGCGTTACCAGCATAAAAACCTAAACAGCCAACTTACAGACTAAGTAAACGGCAGAATGAAAGACTTTTCTTGGCACGCTTTTATTTTTAAAATGATGAAAGATGAATGATATATGAACTATGTACAGCGTTAATTCAGCCCTTATGTAGCCACTGCTGTGTCGTGCTGTCAGTTAATTCATTCAACTGTCTAGAAGCGAGTAATGAAGGAATTTCTGGACTTCTGCAGTTACATCTACAAATTCGAGAAGCCATTTTCTTGAGATATTTAGCATCTGTTACGTATACGTCTCAATTTTGTCATCAACGATGTTCAGGACAAAGTACAAAATGTGTGTGACGCATCTGGCCCAATGTTCTTTCCATGATGTAAATACACTTTGGTAAAATTCTGGGGATTCACTTTCACACCATCGCTTGTCACAGGAAATAAGGTCTTTCTCACTATCAAATGTCTTACCGCGCAGATTGGCCTTCAGACGATCAAAGAGGTAAAAATCAGACGAAGCCAAATCCAGACTATAGGGAGGATCAGGAACAATTTTCCAACCCATTTTCCTGATTTTCTCCTGCGTCATAAAGGCTGTATGGGGTTTGGCATTGTCGTGGTGTAGTCTGCTGAGTTGACCCTGAAGCGCCGGCCGCTGTGGCCGAGCGGTTCTAGGCTCGCAGTCCGGAACCGCAGGACTGTTACGGTCGCAGGTTCGAATCCTGCCTCGGGCATGGATGTGTGTGATGTCCTTAGGTTAGTTAGGTTTAAGTAGTTCTAAGTTCTAGGGGACTGATGACCACAGCAGTTAAGTCCCATAGTGCTCAGAGCCATTTTGACCCTGAAGCTGTGATCTGTGGGTCTTGATGGCACGTCGCAGCTTGTCCAGTGACCAACAGTAACGGTCCGGGTTAATTGTGCGGCCAGGTTCCAAAAAGTCAATGAAAATGACACCACACTGATCCCAGAAGAAGGAGGCCATCGGCTTTCGGCCTGCTGTTCGTGAAAGTCATAGTTTCTTCTTACGAGGGGAACCTGGATGACGCCACTCCATGGACTGGGTTTTACTATCAGGTTCGGACAGAAACAACCATGTTTCGTCCTGGGTAATGACGCCGTCGAAACACTGTTTCCACTCTTCAGTAACGATCTTCATCAGACCTAGCACACATTCTTCGCCGGCCGGAGTGCCGAGCTGTTCTAGGCGCTACAGTCTGGAACGGCGCGACCGCTACGGTCGCAGGTTCGAATCCTGCCTCGGGCATGGATGTGTGTGATGTCCTTAGTTTAATTAGGTTTAAGTAGTTCTAAGTTGTAGAGGACTGATGACCTCATAAGTTAAGTCCCGTAGTGCTTAGAGTCATTTGAACCATTTTGAACACATTCTTCCTCATCGTTTTCATTTCTCTTTTCAATAACCTAGGCACCCAATGTGCAGAGATTTTTCTGTACCCTAGTGACTGTAACAGTGATACCACACTACCCAATGTCAAACGAGTCGTTTTAGCAAGCTGTCGTGTCCTTACACGTCTGTCATTTTGGACGATTTGGTCAATGGTGTCCTTATTCACATCACTCACTGTTGTCGATGGTCTACTGCATCTTGGTTTGTCCAGTTGAAAGAAATCACCTTCTTTATACCTCTGCAACCACTCCTGGATACTGCTACGATCCACTGTGTCCCCCACATTAACAGGGTGCAGCTACCTGTGGATCGATGTGGCAGAGTCATCGCCGGTCTTGAAGAGGAACTCCTTCACCGACCGTTGTCGCAACCTGACATCTCCTTCACAGTCCATTATGGCTCACCTGTAAATAAACTAAAATACTTTTATATACCAACTTACAGATAAATCCTCCAAGTATGACCACAAAAAATTTCACTCTCCTCCTGCAAAAATTAAAAGAATTAGATATGACTGTGCAAAACTTTTTGAACGCCCTTTGTATTATGACGACATAAATCTTGGGTGAGCAGGTTGGTATGAGTGTGCACCTGGTGATGGCAATGTGGTGGATTGCCGAAATATTGTGTCCTATATACACTCACACCAGGCTGTTCACCCTAGATTTATTTCGTCATAAAATACGCCTGGAGAAATTGAAGAATCACGCCCTATGTATTTTTTATTCGTTTGTTATCTGATATCGATATCGATATCGATATCAATAACAGGCAAGCATCGTCGACAATCTCGATCCTGGAATGGATGAACTGTCTGTATGTCTGTACACAACTAGGTTTGTGCGGAACCCTCGGTGCTCGAATCGTATTCGTACTTATCCAAGTTTTTGTGTTACGTAGCACGAGATTCCAGTGTTAGGACCTTTACGGACACGCCTCTTTTCTCACTCAGAAGGCGCGGCACATCTCCCTCCCTCCACCCTCCCACCTTACTAAACCTAAAACTAAACTCTAGCCGAACAGGCTTCGGAAGGTACAACGGTCCCGACCGAACGCCGTGTCATCTTCAGCCGATACGCGTCACTGAATGCGGATATGGAGGGGCATGCGGTCAGCACACCTCTCTCCCGACCGTTGTCAGTTTTTACGATCGGAGCCGCCACTTGTCATTCAAATAGCTCTTCAATTGGTCTCACAAGGGCTGGGTGCTCCCCGTTTGCCAACAGTGTTTGACATCCTCGGACGGTGACCCATCCAAGTGCTAGCCAAACCCGACAGCGCTTAACTTCGGTCTTCTGACGGGAACCGGTGTTACCGCTTTGGTAAGGCCGTTGCCCTTTCCCTCCCCCCCCCCCCCCTCACCAGCATGTATATTAAATCAGTCACTATTTCTGTAGCAACTTCTTTGTTCCCTTAAGCACCTGTGCGCTGTAATAGCCAGAATTTAAGCTACAGGCATACAGCAAAAAGTGACTCACGGGGGAAGTGGACTTTCTCCCTTTTTCCCCTCTGTTGTCTTCAGTTTACAAGCTCGCACCTCGTAAGTCCGTTTGTCTCCCATCTTTCATCTCTCCTTCCATAGCGCACTACACAGCATCGGTTCGAGATACATGGCCGTCTCCTGCGGTGATCCATTCTGTCTGCAAAAATTTTGCGGCCTCCTCCTGTGCATCCCGTGTCCTGTTGGCGGCTCGCCGCTATTTATACCAGAGTTCGATTCCCGGCGACGGCCACGCCCTTCGTTCCGCGTTCCCTTTTTATGCTCCTCCCGCCAGCGTTCCCCAAAACGTCCACCCTTTCGGTGTTTCCAGTAAACGAGTTACGCTTTTCGAGGCGTGTTACTGCATTGTTTTCCTGACGCGAAGCGCCGCTCAACTTCAGACTCTCGTCCCCGTTTACTGCATCAGTTCGACCAAATTAAGTCAAATAAACGAAAGCAGTGAAAGGAAAAAATAAAATAAAAATAAAAATCTATAATATGAAACTGTATCAGTCAAAACGGTTGAGAAATTCAGACCAACCAAAAAACATAATGTATGCTTCAAGCGCGGAGGTCTCCGTAGACAACCAGATGATTAACGGGACTGCTCGCACTGAGCAGGTTGTTTCTGTCCCTGTTTGACACCACTCATTATTATCAAGTCTACTTCAGAATCTTCTCCACAACATTCTTACTTTAGTAGTTGACGTTTATCAGCACCGCTAGCCTTGCACTCATTACTGCAAATGTGAATATCTGATTCCTAGTTAATGTCAGGCTAAAAAAAATTGTTCAAATGGCTCTGAGCACTATGGGACTCAACATCTGAGGTCATCAGTCTCCTAGAACGTAGAACTACTTAAACCTAACTAACCTAAGGACATCACACACATCCATTTTAGAGGCAGGATTCGAACCTGCGACGGTAGCGATCGCGCAGGTCCAGACTGTAGCGCCTAGAACCGCTCGGCCACACCGGCCGGCTGTCAGGCTAATCTGGAACTAGAATGTACGAAACTTTGTCCAGACTGTAAATACTTTTTCTATTTTTCTTGTTTTGGGCATTGAATATCGCGTCAATTAAGGCCAGTGTGGTTTCTTCTGGTCTTTATCTTTGTCCACCTTCTTCGCTGTACCGTCCCTGGTGTTTTCGTCCTGGGTCTAATTCCGTTGCGGAAACTCACGACACCCAGATTTATTTTGATATCAGTGTCACCATGTAGTAAATCTGTTTCCTGCATTGCCATTTCTTCCAAAACCCTTTTCTCTTTGACAAGTTTGTTTGTGTGGCCATCCTCCGGAGCAAGCATATAAATACTTGTTTTGTAAATAAAACTGCCTTTTCCTGCTGCTAGTTACTTTATGTATCCCATACGCGTTTCGCCTTCTCCTGTTCTAAGGCATCATCAGTGGGATCTATAAAGATACAGTTTTGTTAGTTTTAGATTATTAAACAGTTCATTTCGCGAATTTTTTGTAAAAAAAAGTAATTACGTACGATTTGCTGATCTGCGTTTCCTCACATCTGGTCTGGAGGTCACTCTACCACTTTTATCACTGCCATAAAATTACATATTTGTGTTCTCGCCTTCCACACACTGTTCACCATGTTTATCACTCTTTTTTGTGGTGGACTGTTGTTCTTTTGTCACTCGATACAACTACTGCGTCGTATACTGTTTTTCACAATGTAAATAGTGCGACTCAATTGCTTGTGTCATCTTCTTTGATATGTTTACGTATTTTTTGCCAACCTAACGATATTCGAGACTAACTTCTGTTTATGATGTTTATACCGTGTGTGTGAGAGAGGGGGATAGAGTCGACGAGATTTTTTTTTTTTTTTTTTTGGGGGGGGGGGGGGGGGGGTGAGTGGGCGGATGTACTAGATGCCGGCGAGTGGTTGAAAACTTTGGTGACGGCTGATTTGACTTTTCGTTACAATATTCTGTGGAGGGGTTCATGGATGAGTGAGTGTAAAGATGTAGGGTTCTATTATTATTATATTGCACGGTATTATTATAGTAATACTTTTTGCGAACGTTATTCTATTATTTTATCTATTAGTGTAAATAATGAATTGCTTGGCATGTGTACTTGGTCATTCAACAGGATTTTCCACCCTGCTTTTGTTTTCTGTATGTGGTAATTTTCTTGCATGGTTAGGAGGTGTTTTTATTGTTGATTGTAATTATTTTCATGTCAGCTTCTCTGGTGGTTGGTTTGTGGTCATTTTCTCTTAAGTGTTCTGCAAATGTGGACTGGTTTGTTCCATATTTCCAGGCTCTCATGTGTTCTTTGTATCTGACATCAAATGTTCTACCTGTTTGTCCTATGTATGTGCCTTCACAAGTGTTACACTGGGGCTGATATATACCTGCTTCCTGGTACACGTGTCTGTATTTTTTTGTCAGTTTTCGGGTGTATTTTCTTATAGAATTGTCTGTTGTGTATCCTATGTTTATTCCCTGTCTTTTGAAAATGTTGGTGATTTTATGGTTGAGTTAGTGTTTGTATATCATTGTGTACCATCTCGTGTTTTCATTTATCTTCCTCTGATTATCCTGTGTTTTCTTTTTGATCCAGAATGTTAAATCCTGCTTAGTCGTCAAATGTGGGGTGTCTAGGAAACCTGCTTTCTATTATCGCTAGACAAACAATTCAAATATATCGTATTAATGAGTTTTATTACGGAAAGTAAGTGATATTACTTTGAGAATTACACAGATGTGTGACAGGCAAAGGGCAACATCCGAAATGAACAAGCTTGTACAGTATAACAGTTCCAAGTTTGAGCTGCATAGAATGTACGAGCAAAGTAATGAGCTTTGACGCTTCTAAGCATGTCGCTAGTTTTCAGGCTTCTCTTCGACTGGGCTGCGGTCAGTCGGGCGCGGCACTTGCGTCCTCTTCGCATAGAGGCCGTTGCTGTTGCGTTGTCGTCTTGGACAGAGATCGGTCAGCGAGCGATTGGCTGACGCCTTCTTCACAGCCCTCTCTGCTCTCTCGTTCCCTACTGGCGTGCTGGCGCTTGAGTTTACGTCGCAATACAGAGTACTTTGGTTTCCTTGTTTATAAGGAAGTGGTTTCATTGCCTGCAATGTCAATCTCCTATAGATGACTCTACGTATATGTCCGGTAAAATTCAGATTCTAAGGCAAAATAACATGGTAAGCTATTTCTTTGTACCTCAGAGAACAAACACACGTATCATTTTTGTAATTATATTTATACGCTCCTGGAAATTGAAATAAGAACACCGTGAATTCATTGTCCCAGGAAGGGGAAACTTTATTGACACATTCCTGGGGTCAGATACATCACATGATCACACTGACAGAACCACAGGCACATACACACAGGCAACAGAGCATGCACAAAGTCGGCACTAGTACAGTGTATATCCACCTTTCGCAGCAATTCAGGCTGCTATTCTCCCATGGAGACGATCGTAGAGATCCTGGATGTAGTCCTGTGGAACGGCTTGCCATGCCATTTCCACCTGGCGCCTCACTTGGACCAGCGTTCGTGCTGGACGTGCAGACCGCGTGAGACGACGCTTCATCCAGTCGCAAACATGCTCAATGGGGGACAGATCCGGAGATCTTGCTGGCCAGGGTAGTTGACTTACACCTTCTAGAGCACGTTGGGTGGCACGGGATACATGCGGACGTGCATTGTCCTGTTGGAACAGCAAGTTCCCTTGCCGGTCTAGGAATGGTAGAACGATGGGTTCGATGACGGTTTGGATGTACCGTGCACTATTCAGTGTCCCCTCGACGATCACCAGAGGTGTACGGCCAGTGTAGGAGATCGCTCCCCACACCATGATGCCGGGTGTTGGCCCTGTGTGCCTCGGTCGTATGCAGTCCTGATTGTGGCGCTCACCTGCACGGCGCCAAACACGCATACGACCATCATTGGCACCAAGGCAGAAGCGACTCTCATCGCTGAAGACGACACGTCTCCATTCGTCCCTCCATTCACGCCTGTCGCGACACCACTGGAGGCGGGCTGCACGATGTTGGGGCGTGAGCGGAAGACGGCCTAACGGTGTGCGGGACCGTAGCCCAGCTTCATGGAGACGGTTGCGAATGGTCGTCGCCGATACCCCAGGAGCAACAGTGTCCCTATTTGCTGGGAAGTGGCGGTGCGGTCCCCTACGGCACTGCGTAGGATCCTACAGTCTTGGCGTGCATCCGTGCGTCGCTGCGGTCCGGTCCCAGGTCGACGGGCACGTGCACCTTCCGCCGACCACTGGCGACAACATCGATGTACTGTGGAGACCTCACGCCCCACGTGTTGAGCAATTCGGCGGTACGTCCACCCGGCCTCCCGCATGCCCACTATACGCCCTCGCTCAAAGTCCGTCAACTGCACATACGGTTCACGTCCACGCTGTCGCGGCATGCTACCAGTGTTAAAGACTGCGATGGAACTCCGTATGCCACGGCAAACTGGCTGACACTGACGGCGGCGGTGCACAAATGCTGCGCAGCTAGCGCCATTCGACGGCCAGCACCGCGGTTCCTGGTGTGTCCGCTGTGCCGTGCGTGTGATCATTGCTTGTACAGCCCTCTCGCAGTGTCCGGAGCAGGTATGGTGGGTCTGACACACCGGTGTCAATGTGTTCTTTTTTCCATTTCCAGGAGTGTATGTATCGGACCACGCGGCTGCCACGGTCGCAGGTTCGAATCCTGCCTCGGGCATGGATGTGTGTGATGTCCTTAGGTTAGTTAGGTTTAAGTAGTTCAAAGTCTACGGGGCTGATGACCTCAGATGTTGAGTCCCATATTGCTCAGAGCCATTTGAATCATTTGAACCATATGTATCGGATAAAAGCGAAGCAGTTCTTTACGTGAATACTCTTAAAGTTATTTTTAAAATAAAAATATCTTCATTAACATTCTACATATTTATTCTTCATATATAATCTTTTTATCGGTATGGCGACGAACACACTTTCCCAGAGACATTCCAGTTAACTGAAGCTGTCACTGGCTGCATTACTTCATCACTATCACAGCGAAGTCCTCGAAGGTGTTCCTTAAGTTTTGCAGTTACATGAAAATCGAATAGTGCGAAATTACGATCAGTGGTTCAGAGTGCTGGAAGGTTACGGAGAACAACCGCAGGAAGACTGAAATAGTGGAAATGTACTTCCTAAGAAGGGCAGAATTTTGATAGCTGACAATGCACAAAATAGCCTGTGAAGCAGGATGTGGCAGGACCCGTAAGACTCCCGCCAATACATATGATTTTTAGAAGTCAGCTGCAATATTCCTCGTATGTAATAAAATCCAGGCTGCTGCTGTAGTGGTAATGTATTTATAACCATGGACCCATTTCGGCTGAGTACCATGCTGAGACCGTCTGCGAGGGCTAGAAAACAATTTTTTTGTTTTGTTATAAATTTGGTCAGTCATACATTCGGATATGCATACTTCGTGCTTACGTCCATATACAATCAGTGGTCGCTCTCACTCGATATTGTATTAAAGTATGATGTAGGTTTAGGTCTCTTATGCTGTAAATTGTTTTGACATGTACTCCTGTTCTTAATGATCGTTTCTTGCATTTTTTTATAATTTGATGTTTTATTTTCAGATTTTAGAAACCGACAGTTGTGACAGTTCTTTAAAGATGGTATACGGTTGGAGTTTCTGTGGTGTGTTAATGTAATCGTTTCGGGTTGCACGTACAGTATTTTAAATCAGTTAGTCTGTAGGTCTTTATGTGTTTCTATCCGTTATCTTTGGTTAGGAACAAAAGGAACAACAACTGCAAAACATAAACCTTTCACACAGAATTTTACTGAATGCCTATCCAAAGATAAAAGATAAACACAAATAACTACCGAAAGAAACATCGATTACAAAGACCATACATAGAGCCCGAAGTGATAAAAACAACACACCATAACAAGCGAAACCATACAGTATCTTTGGCCAAGTGTCAAAAGTGTCAGATCTTACAATAAAACGTAAGATTATAAAAATTACAATAAAGAACCATGAACAAGAGGAGCAAACCACAGAAAACTTTACAGCATAACTCCAAAAGCTCAGTACACAGTCAGAGCGACAAGTGACTACATATGAACGTAAGAACGAAATCTGCGTGTACTAAAATATGATTAACCAACATTACAATGAGTAAAAAGAGTTACGTGACCTTCGCAGATGGTCTGAAGATGACACTCCAGTCTAAATGGATCGATCTCAATAAATGTACCACTGACTTACACTACTGGCCATTAAAATTGCTACACAACGAAGATCACGCGCTAAAGATGCGAAATTTAACAGACAGGAAGAAGATGCTGTGATACGCAAATAATTAGCTTTTCAGAGCATTCAAACAAGGTTGTCGCCGCTTGCAACACGTACAACGTGCTGACATGAGGAACGTTTCCAACCGATTTCTCATACACAAACAGCTGTTGACCGGTGTTGCCTGGTGGAACGTATTTTGATGCCTCGTGTAAGGAGGAGACATGCGTACTATCACGTTTCCGACTTTGATAAAGGTCAGATTGTAGCCTGTCAGGATTGCGGTTTATCGTATCGCGACATTGCTGCTCGCGTTGGTCGAGATCCAATGACTGTTAGCAGAATATGGAATCCGTGGGTTCAGGAGGGTAATACGGAACGCCGTGCTGGATCCCAACGGCCTCGTATCACTAGCAGTCGACATGACAGGCATCTTATCCGGATGGCTGTAACGGATCGTGCAGCCACGTCCCGATCGCTGAGTCAAGTCAGATGGGGACGTTTGCAAGACATTCAACCATCTGCACTAACAGGTCGACGACGTTTGCAGCAGTATGGAGTATCAGCTCGGACACCATGGCTGCGGTTACCCTTGATGCTGCATCACAGACAGGAGCGCCTGCGATGGTGTACTCGACGACCAACCTGTGTGCACGAATGGCAAAACTTAATTATTTCGGATGAATCCAGGTTCTGTTTACAGCATCATGATGATCGCATCCGTGTTTGACGACACTGCGATGATCGCACATTGTAAGCGTGTATTCTTCATCGCCAAACTGGCGTATCACCCGGCGTCGTGGTATGGGGTGCTATTGGTTACACATATCGGTCACCTCTTGTTCGCATTGACGGCACTTTGAACAGTGCACGTTACATTTCAGATGTGTTACGACTCGTGGCTGTACCCTTCATTCGATCCCTGCGAAACCCTACATTTCATCAGGATAATGCACGACCGCATGTTGCAGGTCCTGTACGGACCTTTCTGGACACTGAAAATGTTCGGCTGGTGCCCTGGCCAGCACATTCTCCAGATCTCTCACCAATTGAAAACGGCCGAGCAACTGACTCGTCACAATACGCCAGTCACTACTCTTGATGGACTGTGGTATCTTGTTGAAGCTTCATGGGCAGCTGTACCTGTGTACGCCATCCAAGCTCTGTTTGACTCAATGCGCAGGCGTATCAAGGCCGTTATTACGGCTAGAGGTGGTTGTTCTGGATACTGATTTCTCGGGATCTAAGCACCCAAATTGCGTGAAAATGTTATCACATGTCGGTTCTAGTATTTGTCCAATGAATATCCGGTTATCATCTGAATTTCTTCTTGGTGTAAAAATTTTGATGGCCAGGAGTGTACTATAGCAGCAATCTGGATATTTTTTTACGTGAGTACAGTATTTATAAGAATAAATTTTGTAAGTGGAACTTTTATGAGTATAAATTATCTTACGTGTAATATTTCTAGCTGTAACATTTCTTAAGTGTAACGATTCTGACGTGTAACGTTTCTTAAGTTTAACGTTTCTGAAGTGTAACATTTCTTGAGTGTAAAGTTTCTGAAGTGTAACATTTGTTAAGTGTAACGTTTCTTAGTGTAACGTTTCTAAGTGTAACGATTTTGAGTGTAACATTTATAAGTGCATTAGTATTTCCGGCTATTGGTACCGCTTTTGGAAAGCAAAAGCAAAATGCGTGTGGCATAAGTACCCCATTTTCAACATGCACAGGTACCACTGTTACTGCCTAGTATCACTTGAAGAAACACAGTAATTTCTCTAATGCCTCGACAGACAAATCAGCGCATACGGAGCACAACATTTACCCTCTTAACGATGTACCAGGGTTGCGTACGTCAGGCGTAACGTGCCGCGCAGCGATTACGCAGCCGGGCTCCGTGCGCTCGCCAGTACGGCAGCACACCCGCTCTGCTTCCCACTCGCACTCGGCACGATTTTCGGACCCTCGGAACGTGCACTGTAACTGCGCCAGGAGCGGAGCGGTCCGCGGTCAGCGAGGCGTTAGCGCGACGCCAGCGGCGCGGCGCGGCGGATTAAAGCGCGCGGAAGCGAGGGCTGTTTGAGCTCGCTAAATTATGTGTGCCGCGAGGAGTGGTCGCAGCAGCAGTAGTTTAAAACCCTCCCGTCTGCACCAGCTTCAGTATGCACACGAAAAGCGGCCCACTTAGCGCACCTACGAATTAAGAAATTTGTAACGTACCCGTCTGCCTTTCGAAATGTAGTGTCGCGGAAGAATGACGAATACCAGTGTTGTGTACATAGTTCTGCGTAGCCAGCGCGTACACAACTTTCCCACTAGAGCGCGCCCCGCCAAGCACAACAGCGCAGGCGCAGCGCTCGGCAGTCTCCGCTCAACGAGATGGCGCTGCCATAAAGACGGACCAAATTCTGCTTCCGCCGATCCGCGTATTAATATGTAACGCAGCCAATGAGATCGCTGCTAACTTAGAACCTTTTCTCTTCGCGGATCACACTCGCGCAGTGATATCTGAACGCGCGAGGCATTATAACGAGTGTACAGACCTCCGATTAGTCAGTCTGCATTAGTCTGCACCGGTCTGTACCAGTCTGCATTAGTCTGGACCAGTCTATAGTCAAGTTTCAGTCTGCGCCTAATAAGATTACCATATTCCTGTACATAGCCATGAAGAGAAATGTATAGACACTTTTGTCAAGTATCAGAGATATGTGAGAATAAGATTAACGTACCAAGACCAAAGGAACTTCAGATTGTCAATTGTAAAAAACATCCAGAATCAAGTTAAGTAAGGTTTATGATTGTTATTATTTTAATAAATGTGTGTGAAAATTAATCAAGCTGTGTTTAAACTTGGTCACCGTCAATCTGCTACTCTAAGCGTGCAAGTGGCATTTATATCGTCTGACCTAACGGCAGAAGATACACACGCCACGATAAGACCACGAGACATATTGCTGAGACTCGCCTACTTCGTTAGAGCGACAGGTCAAACAATCTGATGGTGTGTGTACCGAAGGTCTTACAGTACGCACACCACAACCAGACTGGTAGACTAGATAGCTAATGAAGTTCATGAATACGGTATTGAAACAACCATAGACCTTACTGTTAACAAATGAAAATGTGTGCTGGACCGGGTTTCGAGCCCAGATTGCACCCGTGTCCGAAGGAACATCGTAGCGAACTTTACAAACAGAATCAAATAGTGTGTCTGCTCTTATCTATAACTAAAGAATCGAACTGGGGCTGTAAATCTTGGGCTGTGATCTTTCCCTGACTACATCTCCTTCTTTTGTCTCAGAGAAGTAAGGAATAGAAAAGAAACTGAAATCACTCAACAGAGGAAAGTCCACTGGACCTGGCGGAACACCAATTTGATTCTACATAGAGGACGCGATAGAACTTGCCCCCCTTCTAACAGCCGTGTACCGCAAGTCTTTGGAGGAACGGAAGGCTCCAAATGACTGGAAAAGAGCACAGGTAGTCCCAGTCTTCAAGAAGGGTCAGGAAGAAAGTGCGCAAAACTATAGACCTATATCTCTGACGTCGATCTGTTGTAGAATTTTAGGACATGTTTTTTGTTTGCGTATCATGTCGTTTCTGGAAACCCAGAATAATCTGATGGTGTGTGTACTGGAAGTCTTAACTGAAAGTCTTACAGTACGCACAGCACAGTGATACTCATCTTGCATTTTCCTTTCAAAACTCTAATCTGTTACTTTTAACAGCTGATGGAAGTGCTTTACTGCTGCTAACAGAATTATAGTGTCATCGGCACACCACACAGTTTTCTCCTACTTGAATTACCTTTCCAAATTTTTCCATGTTTTCTTTTGCTTCTTGTTCAGTGTGAAGACTGAATAATATAGGCTACAGCCCTGTCCCGCTCTCTTCTCGACTACTGCTTGCTTTCCGCGTCTTTCGACTGCTAACTACCGTCTGGATTCTGTACAGGTTGTAGATAACGTTTAGCTGCCTGTGTTTTATCACCACTACCTAACTGATTCCGAAGAGTATAGTAAAGTCAATACTGTACTACAAGCTTTCTCTAAATCTGCAAATGCTATAAACGTACGTTAGGCTTTCTTCAGTCTGGCCTCTGAGCTGTGTGGTCAATATGACCTCGCGCGTTCCTACATTCCTCCGGTATCCAAACTAATCCTCTCCCAGGTAGATCTCTACAAGATTTTCCATTCTTCTGTAAATAATTCCTGTCTGTATTTTGCAACGACGACTTATTAAACTGACATTTCGGTAACATTGGATTCTATATAATATAACCACAGATAAATCTTTGTGATTCTTACCGTATTCATCCGCGTAGGACCGAAGAAATTCCGGTCGTAAAATAAAACACAACGCCGGGTCAAAAACTGAGTCAGACCGAGTGAAATGAAATAATCTTTAGTGCTACGCTACAACAGCTCCCTCTGCAACACGAGATATGG
Source organism: Schistocerca gregaria (assembly GCF_023897955.1). NCBI lineage: Eukaryota > Metazoa > Arthropoda > Insecta > Orthoptera > Acrididae > Schistocerca > Schistocerca gregaria. The sequence continues at coordinate 182,157,282 of NC_064929.1, read as the reverse complement.
GACTGCTGAGATTAATTTGGCGAGAAATTAAGATCAACCCTCCAGCAGCAGAGCTAGAGAGACGCACGCTCAGAAATGTTTATCTTCTAGTCGCGGCATGGCTCACCATGACGGGTCATTAATATCCACTGTGGCGCCTCACTTCAAAGACGTCTCTATGAAGTCCCTGGCGCAGAGCCACTCCACCAATGAATCGTGTGTCAAAAACATTTCACGCACTATCATATACACATCACTTTACTCGCTTATTACGCTATGTAATGTAATTACAGGTATAACTAAGACAGAGGATGCTGCATTTATGTACAGCGCTTGTATCTTAATTTAAGAAAATATTCTAGTATCTTTCATGTATAACAGGAAATTTTATGTATGTAATAAACAAGAAAACTGGCCCCCATGTATAACGCTGTGGGATATCAGCAGCGATTTTACCTATAGTGTGAATTAATCAAGCCGGCCTGTGTGGCCGAGCGGTTCTAGGCGCTTCAGTCTGGAACCGCACTGCTGCTACGGTCGCAGGTTCGAATCCCGCCTCGGGAATGGATGTGTGTGATGTCCTTAGGTTTAAGTAGTTCGAAGCCTAGGAGACTGATGACCTCAGATGTTAAGTCCTATAGCGCTTAGTGCCAATTGAACCATTTTGAATTAATCAAATTAGAGCGGTGCACACACACGCACACACACACGCACACACACACACACACACACACACACACACACACACACACACACACGCACACAACCATCACCACCAGACATCGCGATGACGTACTGCGTTTTACAAATTGTTCCTGCTTCACAACTATTCCATCAATCCTTTTAACGCGCAGACCCGTCAATGAGAAGACCAACGACAGCTTGCCCTCCCTACGAGTGCCTTAATACAACGGAAGAATGAAAGCGTGCCCTCAGCACGATATAAAATAACATGTTTAGCTCTTGAGTATTATCAACAGTTGTGAAATGCAAACGGGCTAAGGTTTCAACTCTTCAAAAACTGGCTCCGAGCACAATGGGACTTAACAACCTTGGTCAGCAGTCCCCTAGAACTTAGAACTACTTAAACCTAACTAACCTGAAGACATCACACACATCCATTCCCGAGGCAGGATACGAACCTGTGACCGTAGCGGTCACGCGGTTCCACACTGAAGCTCCTAGAACCGCACTGCCACACTGGCCGGCTTTTTCACTGTCTGACAAGGTGTTTAAAGTGAAGTAATATGTAAATGGACCTTTACTTTCGTTATCAATTACGGCCACATATCTGTTAATCTCTTCTTTTTCTGAACTGTCGCATTACTGTTAACAGAAAGGCGACGTCTTGGAGGATGACGAATGATATGATCAATGGTCTACCCTCCTTATGCTAGGCTGTTTATACAGATCTCGTTGTTGATGTTTTAAGCAATTCGCTTTCCTTAGGTTTAACTGAAATACGTCCATTGAATCAAACTACAGTTCTTGCATGGCCGGTTAAGAAAGCATCTTCGAACTCTATCAGTATATACTGAGGTGAGAAACGTCATGGGATGGCGACATGCACATATACACATTTCGGTAGTACCGCGTGCACAAGCTATTAAAGGGCAGTGCATTAATTTGTCATTATCGATGATTTTTACTCAGGTGATTCATGTGAAAAGGCTTCCAACGTGATTATGGTCACACGACGGGAATGAAAAGACTTTGAACGCGGAATGGCTGTTGGAGCTAGATGTGTGGGACAGCCAATTTTTGAAGTTATTAGAGAATTCAGTATTCCGAGATCCACATTGTCAAGAAGGTGCCGATAGTGACAAATTTCACCATTACCTCTCGCCATGAACCACGCAGTGGCCATTCTTCACTTAACGACCGACAGCAGCGGCATCTGCATAGAGCAGTTAGTGCTAACAGACAAGCAACACTGCGTGAAATAACCGCAGATATTATTGTGCAACGTACAGCAAACATCTCCGTTCGGGCAGCTCGGCGACATTTGGCGTTAATGGGCTATGGCAGCAGATGACCGACGCCAAAGCCTTTGTTACCAGTTCGACATCGCCTGCAGCGCCTACCTTTGGCTTGTGACCAAGACGACTGCAGGACCGTTGCGTCACCAGATGAGTCCCTGCAGCTGATAAGAGATGATGGTAGGATTCGTGAGTGGTTCAGACTCCATAAAGCCTTGAACCCAAATTACCAACAAGGCATTGAGCACGCTGATGGTGTATCCACAATGGAGTTGGCCGTGCTTACATGGAATGAAGTGGGTTCTCTCGTCCAACTGAACCGATCATTGACTGGAAATGGTTATGTTTGGCTACCATCTACAGCCATTCAAGGACGTCCCGTTCACAAACAATGATGGAATTTTTGTGGATGACAATTCGCCATGTCACCAGGCGACAGTTCGAGCGAATGATTTGGCCACCTGGACCGCCCCCTATGAATCCCATCGATGATTTTTGGGACGTAATCGAGAGGTCAGTTCGTGAACAGTTTGCTGCACTGGCACCTCATTAGTAGTTATGGACGGTTATAGTGATAGAATGGATCAATATTTCTGCAAATGACATCTATCGATTTGTTGAGTACATGTCACTTCCAGTTTCTGCATTACGCCGGGTAAAAGGAGGTCCTAGATGATATTAGGAGGTATCCCACGACTTTTGTCAGCTTAGTTTGTGGCGGGGAACGTTACATACGTAAAACGCAATAGAATCGGACCCAGCGTACAGTGAACGATTTTCAAATACAGGATGTACCAAAAGGAATCAACCAACTTAAAAAAAAATCTCAAGTATTATGTTATTTGAGATACTGAGTCAACAACATACTGTTGGAAGGAGTGAATTCCCGAGCTTTACGTGGTTCCCGCTAGGTAGCAGCAGTGTGCGCCCACTTCAGTTCTAGCAAAAATGGTATCGGGACAACAGAAAGCATTTGGTGTTCTATGTTTTGCGCAGTGCGGGTCTGTAATAACAGTTCAGTGTGACTTTTGCACTAGCTATGGTTTGGATCATCCTAAAGAACAGAGCATTAGACGATGGTATGAACAATTCTTAGGAACAGGCTGTTTGTGTAAAGACAAATCGCCGGGCCGTCCCAGAGGGTCTGACACAGATGTCGAAGACATCCGCCATGGTTTCATAAGCAGTCCGTAGAAATCCGTTCGCGGTGCAGCTCGACAGTTCAATATGGCCCCGATGTCCGTCTGGCGTGTGCTGCGTCGACGTTTACACATGAAGATATACAACATTGAGCTACTGCAAGCTCTTTATAAAGGTGACCAACAACAATGTGTTGAGTCCTGTAATTTCGTTCTTGGCAAGGTGGAGGATGACAGTGATTAATGACGAGGCAAAACTATATACAAATGGGAAGCTCAAGCGACGTAATGTGGGAATATGAGGTACGGAACAACCACAAGTTGTACAACATGAGAGAGACTCTCCAAAATGTTGTGTATTTAGCGCAGTTTCACAGGAAAAGGTGTATGATTTTCTTTGCCGAGAACACAGTTACAGGCAGCACATATCTCGATATGCTTGAGAACTTTCTTTTCCCATAGTTGGAGACTGATTGGAAAGACTTCGTTTACTAACAGATTGGAGCACACTGGAATCTGAAGAGAGGTTTTTTTTTTTTTTTTTTTTTTTTTTTATCAAGGGTTTACTGAACGATGTCTGTACCAAATGATTCAGCCTTACATTACTGTCCTCTAATTTCGCTGTGAGGGCTTATAAAAAGCCGGCGTGTGTGACCGCGGGGTTCTAGGCGCTTCAGTCTGGAACCGCGCTACCACTACGGTCGCAGATTCGAATCCTGCCTCGGGCATGGATGTGTGTGATGTCCTTAGGTCAGTTAGGTTTAAGTAGTTCTAAGTTTAGGGGACTGATGACCTCAGAAGTCAAGTCGCATAGTGCTCAGAGCCATTTGAACCATTTTTTTTCGCCTATAAAAGACTCCGTTTATGTGCTTTCCTTACCGAAAACAATGAAAGGACTGAAGCATCGCCTAACAGTAGCTGTGGAAGTTTTAAGTCAAGACATGCTCTCTGCAGTATTTGAATACCGCATTGACATAAGCCGTGCACCTCGAAGGAGGCTCATTGAACACCTATGAAGAGTTACAAAAAAAAAGTTTTTTTGTTTCGCGTTCATAAAAAAAAAAACAAATTCATTGTATATGTCTATTAGTTTCAGAAATATAGATGTGCCAAATCGGATGACACTTTTTGATAGCTCCTGTATTTCAGTATTAAAGAGATGTAGAATATTGCTTGAATTCAGTGGGAAATAGGTAGTCAAAAAGCCTTAGATGAGATTAACGTGTATAAAGAAATTCGAGAAAGAAAGATTCAGGACCAAAATAAAAGAAATTCAAGGGTTTTGAAGAACAAGAGAGCAAACCTCGAAGACCTGAGCCAAGAACAAAAACAACAGCAGACCGAGGGCACGAAAAATAATTGGTAAGACAGGACGATTAAGTCCTCTGAAAGAGTGTCTCACGTCTCCTGAAGTGGTGTCGAATGCGAGAATCTGCAGCAGCACGCCATCGTATAAGACGAACTGAAGACCTGCACCGTCGTGTTTACTTCCGGGTAGCGGGGAGCGAATTTACTTAACAGCGTACGCTACCGTGTCCTCACAAGTGTAGAGACGCCACACGCTACAATTCTATACGACAAAGCCCGGCGTAGCATAACAATGTAACATTGAGTGACGCTTTTCCTTGACGGTACTCCCGCACACTATCGCTGTGAAATATTAATCATCGTTTTTCTGTTATAGCTTCTCTTACTTTCCGTACCTGCTACGAAAAACTGGAGAGTAATTGCGCCCTACGCAGTGTACTGTTTTATTAGTGTATTTACTACCCAAACATGTTTCAGCACTTTATATAATCTACCACATAACCTACACACGACGTTAACACGTTATGATAATTTTTCAGAAAGAAAACGAACGAAAAATCCCAATGGAGATAACTCATGAAGAGATGAAACATGTCGGGGTAAAAGCGAAACTAATAAAACAGTGTCTTCTCCAAAGTGGAATGTCAAGTTTTTCCTGCTGTGTAACATTTATTCTCCATATAATATGTATGAAACAATTTTTTGGCTGAATAAATCACTGTCCGCTTTAAACTTGACACTTCATTTTTTCGGAAAAATCTAATGTAGTACGCCTTTTTGTAACTACGAGCATAATGTAATAATTAAACATACAGACATATACAGCCGAGGCAACGGGTGATCCAGGGAACTGAAAATTTTGCAACAGTTATTTGGGAACCTTGGGAAGAGTGTTAGTCATTTGTTCGATTAATATTTACGTTAACATCTCAGTTAGGATGGCGTGTTCCTATTAAGATAGTATGTTTGAAGAACAACATTATGTGACTTGATTTTACTTGCGGTAAGTGTACAGCTGTTATAAATATACTCCCAGGTGAACGAGCAATACGGCATTAGTTGCATACATGGTGCGTGTTTTTACGTGTGAGTGGCAAAGTTTAAAAATGGCCTCAAAACCGTGGTCGACAAGCACTGTTGCGGGCGTCCGCCACCAGCTGCGTTGCGAGTTGGTATCGACTGACTTGTCTGAGAAGACTTACAGTTAAACAAATTGCTGAAAAATACCGAGTGAATATCGGCGTAACTCATTTCATTTATCAAAACGAACTGGATCACCGTAAGATTTGAGTAAGACCAGAGAGCTTACCACTGATTACAAGGAGCAGAAATTTAGAATTTGAAGGTGATGCATTTCTGAATACGACTTTAACCTGTGATTAAATTTGGGTACATCATTTTGAATCTGACTCCAACCGTTGAAAGATGCGGTGAAAATATCCTGACTCTTCCGTCTGTAAGAAGCGGAAAACGAAACTGCCGGTTGGTAACGTCACATTAAACATCTTTTGGAGTGCTTATGGCCCTATTTTATGTGATTTTTTTTGGGAAAGTCAACAGGCTATACAACTCAGTCACGAATAAGGACAAAGTCAAACCGGTGCTGAGAGGAAATATCTTGGAAGGCAGACGAAGGCTTGCTTGTTCTTCAAGGCAACTAACTCTTGATGGCAGCTGAAGCTGGAAACTATTGGCGAAGTCCAGTGAGTAGATGTACTACGACACCACAGACCTTAATAAGCTTTGGGTTGGCGGTTTCCAATGTTTTTGGACCTTCTGCAGAAAGTATAATAATGATTCCTAGCACCAATATGATCACTCAGACTGAATGAGGAGTTGAAGATGCAGTACTGTAACGCCAAAACCTGTTGCATAAGAATAAAACCAGTAAATACAGCTGTTGGTTTTACACTTACTACATTTGTTTGCCATATATATGCTATAAAGCAGAATGTATATATCTATATTCGAGATCTCCATCAAAACCTGGATCGATTTCAGTCAAATCTGGCACAGCAACAGCAATAACTGCAACTGAGTTTATAACCTTCTAGCTCCAATAATGGAGGTATGGGCAAATAAAGTGTTTCTTCCCAGCCCCTGGCATGCAGACAGCTCTGCTCGGCAGGAATGTTATGTGGGACAAATCAACTAGCTTTGCAAGTCAGCGTACATGACAGGGGCAAGAAAATGTTTCTCTGGGCCCCAAGATATAGGATATCCTTCATACCAGATGTACTGGAGTAGTATTGGCCTGCTTTATTGATCTGCTTTGCATGCCGACATTTGCACCAGGAGCAAAGAAACGATTTTCAGGCCCCTGATGTGTAGCCTGTCCTGCGTGACAAACACGTCGTGGGAGTAGTATTGACCTGCCTTAGTGAGCTGTATCCCAGAGGCTATTCTTGCTGATGAGCATGGCTGGAGATAGAATGATATGGATAAGGGGATGGACAGAGTGGAGGGAGGGTGGAACAGATAGAAAGAAAGTGGAGAAGGGGAAGATACATGTGGGATATGGAATCTACAGCGTATTAGTGGACATGTGGGGAAAGAAGAGGGGGATGCAAAGATGGAAAGAGAGAGAAGGAGGAGGATATAATCAGATAGAGATAGAGATAGAGAAGGGGATAGACAGAGTGGCGGGAGGGTGGAATGGATAGAGAGAAAGTTGAGAAGGTGAAGATACATGTGGGAGTTGGAATCTAGAGCGTGTTAGTGGACATGTGGGGAAAGAAGAGGGGGCTGCAAAGTTGGAAAGAGAGAGAGGGAGGAGGATATCATCAGAGGTAGAGGAGGACTATATTATTAGAGAGCCTGGTGGAGCAAATGGACAAGGAGAGGGCAAGGACGAGATGAAGAAACAGAGAGAGTGGGGAGGATTACATAGAGAGGCAGAGCTGGGAGTATGAGGTAGAGGGAAGAGGAGATGGATGTAGAGAGAGGGATGAGTAGGTGTGTTCCAAACATGTGTCGAATGCACCTGTGGACAAAGTCGTGTGGGAATGGCTAGGATGTACTAACAGCTGTTGCCAGAATTTCCACCAGAAGGTGGATGTAAAGAGATTCTTTACCTGCGTCCAATCACTGCATAGAAAAATGTTTGACAGAATGAGATTTTCACTCTGCAGCGGAGTGTGCGCTGATATGAAACTTCCTGGCAGATTAAAACTGTGTGCCCGACTGAGACTCGAACTCGGGACCGGACGTGAGTCGTTCTTCGGTAGCTCAGATGGTAGAGCACTAGCCCGCGAAAGGCAAAGGTCCCGAGTTCGAGTCTCAGTCGGGCACACAGTTTTAATCTGCCAGGAAGTTTCAAAAATGTTTGAAATTAGAATCAACCAAAATATAGCGGGTGAGAGGTCAAGAATCTAGTCACAGGTGTGTCTCCTACAGGGATAGGTATTCAGCTCCGAATGCTCCTCAGAACGAGCGACGCCTGAACGATACAACGAACTATGTCATACATCAACAGTAGTACCGCTTACACTACAGGCACCATTTCGAAGTGAAAAGTTGCTGTTACTAGCCACGTGACTAAGTTCGCATTACGGCTGAGTCTCCGATTCACTTTAGGAGTAATACATGTAGCATCTGTTGCCTGTAATCACTGCTCCAGTCTGCGTTAGAGGGTAGCTAAATCAGAAACCTGGGAAGCATACTGCAGCGATTTCAGCCCGTCTTTATGACTGATAGACTACCGCCAGTCGGAAACGGCAGTAGTTGTGGTAAATTGGTTACGCTTAGGGTTTCCCTCCGCTCCTCCCCTCCCACACAGCGTTAAGTGGCGGTGATTCTGGCCAGCGGAAACTGGCGAGGCGAGGCACGCGACTTTGACAGAGCCAAAGCCTGTTTACGGGAAACGCGCGCCGCGGGGCAGTCGTCGGGATTCAGGGTCCCTGCCGGCACTGCGTACAATTGCCGACCTACGGCGGGCTTCAAGGGCGAACGCTCCACTCTTATTGGATTAGCGGAAGCGTCTTCGCCGAAATTCGCTCGAAGCCGTTGCGAAGGACAGAACAAGGGATTACTGTCACAATGGCACGTGGAAAAACACCCACGTGAAGCACTAATCTTCCTCAAATCGCCTGAGCCACTCAAAACAAACAAGTTCGTTGCGGAGCGAAATCTTGCATTGCACTATTTCCAAGTGTCGCGTCGCAAATTACCATAACATGCAGGTTTCGTCGCGTACGGACGATAGTAATAAAGATTCAGTCGCCATCTCGAAAAACTAAAATTACGTAACTAATTACTTGTTTGTTTGCAGGTTGGACTAAAATATGGTAGCACCAGAAACACGTTACCGTGCCTAATTCGGTGTAGGAAACCCGTTGGCATTCAAAAGAGTTTCCAGTCCTCTCAACAGGGATAAATACAGGTACTGTGTGATTTTCAAGGTAATCTTATACCATTCCCTGTGACAATAGTGGCAAATCCAGGGAAAGATGAACGATGTGGATAGTAAATACGCACCGTCCTCTATAAAGTAGATTACGAAGCCTGAATAATATTGCGATATGTGGTGGCCTTGGGAGATGCGACAGTTGAAGATCGTGCTCAGTCCTGGACGATGCGAGTTGTGTGAACAGGAGCCCTTGGGGAACAAATATTGTACGAAGGTTGTTTTTTAAGTAAGGGCCGTTCGCGCGTATAGTCCCGTAGTTCGCGCGGACGCCGCAACAAGCCACCGCGCCACTTGCAGACAACCTTCCCGTTCACACTGATGCAAGTTGCAGCTCTGTAGCTGACGTGTACGCATCGACGTGCTACTTTGTAATGTTTACGATTACTGAAAACTCCACCGCGTGTGAGATACGGTCAGTGATACGTTTTTTGACCACGAGAAGCCTATCAGCTGCAGAAATTCATCATCAGTTAACAGAAGTTTATGGCTTGAATCAATGAGTGAAGTTAAAGTGCGTCAATGGGTTAGAGTTTAAAAATGGCCATCAAAACGTCCACGAGGAAGAACGTTCAGGCCGGCCCTCTGTGGTCACTGATGATTTGGTCGCTGCAGTCGAAACAAAGATTCGTGAGGACATAAGATTCACAATTTCCACTCTTTCTTTGGAATTTCCACAAGTTTCAAGATCGATTTTGTACAAAATTGTGTCTGAAAACCTAAACTTTAAGAAACTGTGTTCTCGGTGGGTACCCAGACTCCTCACAGAGGTCCACAAAGGGAAGAGATTTGCCACTTCATTGGACTTTTTGATTCGTTACGAGGAAGAAGGGGATGAAATGTTGAGTCACATTGTCACTGGAGATGAAACAAGGGTATCCCATATCACTCCCGAAAGCAAGCGACAATCGATGGAATGGCGACATACAACCTCACTCGTCAATGTCAAAGCCAAACAGACGCTGTGAAAGCGCAAGGTTATGGCAACTGTGTTCTGGGACCGGTGCGGTGTTTTGCTAGTGGACTTAATTCCACGAGGAATGACAATCAACTCAGATGCCTACTGTGCAACTCTAAAGAAGCTCCGCAGAGCAATTTTTAAACAAAAGGCGCGGCATGCTGACAAAAGGAGTTTTGCCCCTGCACGGTAACGCTAGGCCTCATACCTCTCAAAAGACTCTGGATTTGATTGATTCTTTTGGCTGAGAAGTTTTAGACCATGCACCATACAGCCCCGACCTTGCTCCTAGCGATTTTCACCTTTTCCGGTACCTGAAACACCATCTTGGCGGGCAGCGCTTCAATGAAGACGATGAAGTGAAAGCGGCCGTGAACTCTTGGTTGTCGGATTCTTTAAAGAGGGAATTAAAAACTTAGTTGTACGGTGTGACAAGTGCTTAATTAAACAAGGCAACTATGTAGAAAAATAGGTAAAAGTGTGTAGAATCAGAAAATAAAAGTTTTTTTACAAAAGTATTGGTATCTTTTTTAAAAATAAAAACGGCCCTTACTTAAAAAACAACCCTCGTATCATGGGACGGACCTTATTGGTGAAAATGGTCACATGATCCATGGCAATAGAGCGAACTTGTAGAGTAACCATGAAGCCCATTGGATAACACTATATGGGAGCCTAAAACATCATCAAACACACGCCATGTCTCACTCTTGAGACGTAAACTCATCCAGAGGTTGGAGAGACAGGACCAAATGATTTTCTTCCACTACTCCATAGTGAGCCGGTGGGTTTCTGGCACCAGGCGATATCGATTCTTTCTTCCATCTTCGATCGTTGTCCCTGTGTCTTGTTCTCTTTGTGTCTTTGACGCAAGCTATTTACCGTGGCGCGAGTGCGCAAGTCGAGGGGAGTGGGTCAGTCTGTGACGTGACGTGCTTTCGATGTTGTCGTTGTGGGGAGATGGCGATACCATGTCACGTGGCACGGCTGTATGCCGTGAGGACCAGTCGAGTTGGTGCAACGAAGAAGCATGGGCCGCTGCCGGAAAGTATTAAAGTTGTATTGACACGGCTGGCCAGTGGCGACGAGGATTTGGTAATATCTCGAGAGCTATGTGGATGGATGGCGTGTGAATTTCACATGAAGAAGAAAAAATTAAACGCCAAGCTTTCGAGGTGGGTTCCTCCTCCTATATATATAGTGAATATTATTGTGTATTTAAGGACTGTTGACTGTTGCAGTTGCTCGTGCTAGTGGCCAGCAAAACATTTACTGCAGTGGTGGCGAGGCGAGTTATGATCTGGAACGGCATGGAATTATGTTACTAAATAGGCAAGAAATAGCGCCTCGCATTTGTAAGTTTGGATTTGGTGCTTAGTTGAACGCTGAAGGTATCGGGATGACTTGAACGTCATTTCTTAATTTAGTTGTAGATTTAGAAGTTTCTGGTTTTACGGATTAGTGGTAGTTGTCTCATAATAATTTCTTGTGTGTATGGAAGGCAAGTGGCCATGATAAACGTAGGTCACATTGTGTTTTAAGGTCGGATAGAGGCCGTGTGTATTTTGGTCTGTGACCATAGGGGCCGTGCTTATAGCATTAGAGTCCTACTGAAGTGACATTAGTTTTCTACTGCAATTGCAAATATCTACCTGAAGGTTGATTGTGAAGTTAGGTACTGCACGTTTGATTTATGTGGTGTCAGCCATTCAGTAAAAACAGATTATCTTGTAAGGTGGATCTTAGGTCACTGGGTGTGGACTGACACATCTTTTCACGTAGTATCTAGATTTTTTTTAATCAAAGGATACTAAGCTCCTTAATTCTGTTAATTAGTTAACTTGTAATATGTTTATATTAAGGTATTGCTTATATATATATATATATATATATATATATATATATATATATATATATATATATATATATATATATGTGTGTGTGTGTGTGTAACTTGTGTATACTACAGTGTGCCGGTCGCGGTGGTCTCGCGGTTCTAGGCGCGCAGTCCGGAACCGTGCGATTGCTACGGTCGCAGGTTCGAATCCTGCCTCGGGCATGGATGTGTGTGATGTCCTTAGGTTAGTTAGGTTTAAGTAGTTCTAAGTTCTAGGGGACTGATGACCACAGAAGTTTAGTCCCATAGCGCTCAGAGCCATTTGAACCATTTGAACCATACTACAGTGTGTCTGCCGCTCATGTTTTCCTGTTTTCAGAAACGTATATAGTGGTCGACGCGAGCAAACCTCGCCCTGCGAGCTTGCAGTGTGACAGAAATCTCAGGATTAGAACTCAGGCCCGTCCTGACCCCGTTAACGCGCAGTTTCTCTATTCCATTCAACGAGAGGCTTGTTTTAGACACAATTTTTCCTATTGCCCAAATTTGAGTATAAGTTCACCCTCTGGTTCGTGTGTTTGTGAAATCGTAACAGATTAACGTTCGCTCTCGTCCATCACATGTTCATCAAACTGGCGTTTTACATTATGCTTGCATAAAGTCTAGAATCATCCGGACGTTGAGTGTAGGAGAATTCTAAGTATAAACGGAACAATTAATAGTACCCTTCAGGTCAGATAGCATCAAATTAATTTTACCTTTTCAGTAAGAGTAAAACTGAGTGAGAAAGGCGATAGCCGACAGTGTAAACATTTGGTTATCTATTTAAAAAAAATGGTTCAAATGGCTCTGAGCACTATGGGACTCAACTGCTGTGGTCATTAGTCCCCTAGAACTTAGAACTACTTAAACCTAAGTAACCTAAGGACATCACACACATCCATGCCCGAGGCAGGATTCGAACCTGCGACCGTAGCAGTCGCACGGTTCCGGACTGCGCGCCTAGAACCGCGAGACCACCGCGGCCGGCGTTATCTATTTCATCTATTATTTTGGTTGTAGTTACCGGCACGTAAAGGAGCCGTTGTCACTAGTGTAACTGATAATATTGCAAATACTAATTGTGGATAGGACCTTGATATGATATGCAAATGTTGTTAATTGATTATTACTGCCGATGAATTCATGTGTATGGCTAATCAATGAAGAAGTGTTTCAACTACAAACTGGTTGTGTTACTGGTATACAAGGTTAGAGTTTGCAATCGCCGCCTGCCGGAGTGGCCGTGCGGTTCTAGGCGCTACAGTCTGCAGCCGAGCGAACGCTATGGTCGCAGGTTCGAATCCTGCCTCGGGCATGGATGTGGGCGATGTCCTTAGGTTAGTTAGGTTTAATTAGTTCTAAGTTCTGGGTGACTGATGACCTCAGAAGTTGCGTCGCATAGTGCTCAGAGCCATTTGAACCATTTTTTTGCAATCGCCACACCACATAGCTTCGGTACTACGCTTTCCTTTTACGGGCATTTCCATCGCTGATGAATGGTTTTGGAATTGCAGTTCGCCCTGTAACTCACTGCTTATGGAGCTCCGTTCGTGTTGTTTTGATTTTGACAGCTTTCGCGAATGCGACATCCAGTTCTGCAATGAGTTTTGCAGCTGCTATCTAGTAATTTTTTGTCACAGTCCTGTTCAATGACCATCTGGCACGATTACTCAACACTCACTTTCGTCCGGGTTGTTACATAGCGGACTAAGTCTTTCGTTTGACGTCGAAAGTCAAAGTCAGTCACTACGCTCTAGTTCAACCCACGATTCCTAGAGAACCACGGTACAATACGGCAAAAACGTCAATGAGGTTTATCGGTTCAACCTAAGAGGAGAGGAACAGTATCCAAACGACATTTTTCTACAGTGTCCTCTGGCCACAAAGCTAAGAGAGATTAGGGCTCGTACAGAAGGATATAGGCAGTCATTTTTCCCTCGTTCTGTTTGGGAGTGGAACAGGGAGAGAAAATGCTAGTTGTGGTACGAGGTACCCTCCGCCACGCACCGTATGGTGGATTGCGGAGTATGTATGTAGATGTAGATGAACACGTATTACGTGAACGTCCTTGCAAGTAATCTTGGGGCACTTGCCTACCTGTTCCCAGGCAGCCTCCAAATCTCGTTGGCATCCATCGATGCAGCAACGCAGAAGCTGACTGTACTTGTTTGCCAACAGTGCCAGTGTCAAGCTGTAGCTCCCTGCGCTGCTACTCTAGTGCTCCTGGTACTTAGAATGCCAGGAGAAGACCAAAGTGCAGCTAAATGTGTTCCCACGTGCTACAATGCAGAATATGGAACGCTCAGCCTCTAAATATGGCATTTATGGACCTAGAAAAGTATACAATTCTCTATCTGCTGCTTTTGAAACAGTTCTGACATAACATAGAAAGAATACTTTAATAATAGTTTTAAATATGTTGTCAGTCATGTGGACTGAATTGGGAATATTACAAATGTGCATACCAACGGCGATTAACCATTTCTTCTTGTGTTATCAGTAGGATACTTATAGTAAACTATCCCAGAGTCTATTTTCGTTCTGGCTAGTGTTAGTATTGTGTGTATTGTATATTGAACCGGGGACCTGGAAACGACGGAGAGGCTTCGTCCCGCCGTAGCCCCCAGTGGTTCAGAACCCCACAACAGGCCAGTGCAGTCCATAAGGGGAACCAGCTGGCATTCGCTCAGGCAGATGGAAAACCGCCTTAAAAACCATCCACAGATTGGAAGGCACACCGGACCTCGACACTGTTCCGCACGCCTAGCCAGGAGCGCAGTTTTAGCATACTCTCGTAAAACTTCTTTTACGTCGAATCAGTCCAAATGGTTCAAATGGCTCTGAGCACTATGGCACAACTTCTGAGGTCATCAGTTCCCTACAACTTAGAACTACTTAAACCTAACTAACCTAAGGACATCACACACATCCATTTCCGAGGCAGGATTCGAACCTGCGGCTCTAGCGGTCGCGCGGTTCCAGACTGTAGCGCCTAGAACCGCTGGGCCACTCTGGCCGGCGAATAAGTCCTCTTTTGGTTGGTTGAGTTGGAGGAGGGAACCAAACAGCGAGGTCGTCGTCGCATCGGATTAGGAAAGGATGGGGAAGGAAGTCTGCCGTGCCAGTTCAAACAAGCGATTTAGGAGAAATCACTGAAAACCTGAATAATGATGGCCGGACGCGGGTGTGAAACGTCGTCCCCCCGAAAGCGAATCCAGTGTGCTAACCACTGCGCCACCTCGTTCGGTAATCCTTTCTTAATCCTCTTTTTCATCTTATCTGGGTACGACTTCAATTAATGTCACCATGAAATGTCAAATCCACTTGTAATATATCAGTTACTGTGTTTGGATGGCTACATAAGCCGGCCGTTGTGGCCGTACGGTTTTAAGGGCTTCAGTCCGGAACCGCGCTGCTGCTGCGGTCTCAGGTTCGAATCCTGCCCCGAGCATGGATGTGTGTGATGTCCTTAGATTAGTTAGGTTTAAGTAGGTCTAAGTCTAGAGGACTCATGACCTCGGATGATGTTCCACAGTACTTAGAGCCATTTGAACCCATTTTTTGATGGCTAAATAACGCGTTACTAAAGCCACTTACGTTATATGCGGTATAAAATCCATCTTCCATACCGTACCTTTTCAAACGCCAGGCACTTCTGCTACCTTGATTACAGAATCATACACCATATGAGCAACAGTAACTTGCTCACGTTCAGCGTCACTTATCTCGTACACAATGCGCTCACAATCACATAGCGACTAACACTAGCAATGCATTTAGAACACACTGTACAGATGCCGTTCGTGGTCAAATACAGCAACGAAACCTGCAGGCTTGTCTAGAGTCTGCATTTATGGTCAAGCGTGCAATTCCCGTGCTATTTCCAACTCTTGATACACAATAATTTCCTCGCGCCATATTAACGTAGCAAAGCCGTTATAGGGGCAAAAGAAAATGGCCCAAACACATTAAGTAGTGGAAGCATGTGGTTTCACAACCACCGAAAAAAGGTGGTGATGACGCAACCGGTACAGCTGATGCTGAGTGTTTCTTGGGACTGCCTTAGTGTAGTGTTAAACAGGCTGCGGTTGTTATACGAACATACTGCCGGAATCTCCTGACGAGATTACGGGAGGCTATCAAGCTGAGGTGTCGCGAGGCGGCCTTTTGCTTCATTACTGCAGCAGGGACAGCCGACTCGTTCTAACAGCTGGCTGGCCACAAGACAGTGTGGGGATTTTTCACTGGAATGAGACAACCGAATGAAACTGTTATCGGCGGCCACATTTGCTGTATAAATGTTTTTCACTCACCCTCATTGGTTTGAGTGTTTCCACTTGATGTGAGACAAACTGACTGACATACAGGGTACGTTCCGAAAGTAATGCAATTGAATTTCCCGCGCCGCTCCTAGTAGTCGGAGTGGGAGCGGGCCACATGGAGTAGGTGGGGGGGGGGGGGGGACGCTAAGCTTTGCCGCGAAACCGGTTTCAGTGCTCTCCGAGCTGTGGAAGCGGCAGGACGTCTGTTATTGTAAACCTCTGAGCGCCGACTGTGTCACGGAAAAAATGGGATCGAGCAACGTTACGCGATTAAGTTTTGTGCTAAACTGAACAAATCTTTTGAGGAGACTAACAAAATGATTCGTGAGGCTTACGGGGACTCTGCTCTGTCCTACTCACAAGTTTCGAGGTGGTTAAAGGCCTTTAAGCCCAAAAAGGCAAGAATGAGCAAATCAAAAGTGAAAACAATACTCATTGTCTTTTTCGACAGCAAAGGAGTGGTCCATAAGGAGTTTGTTCCTCAAGGACAGACAGTTAACGCTGCCTACTACGTGGATGTGCTGGAAAGACTCTGCAAAAGGGTCGTCAGGACGAGAAAGGACATCTCCGCTACCTGGCAACTCCATCACGACAACGCGCCTTGCCACAACGCGCTACGAGTCCGCGAGTTCCTGGCCAAACACCAGGTGCCAACGCTGCCCCACCCCCCCTATAGTCCTGACCTCGCCCCAGCTGACTTCTTCTTGTTTCCTAGGATTAAGTCAGCCCTGAAAGGAACCCGTTTTTCGTCCATAGACGAGATCCAATCCGCCGGACGAAGACCTTGCGAGAGGTCCCAGAAGACGCCTTCCAGGGCGCGTACCGGTCATGGCAGAGTCGCTGGAAAAAATGTGTAGAGGCCCAAGGACAGTACTTTGAAGAATTTTAAGTGTTTGTGCAAATCTGTTCAATAAATTACTTTAAAAAAATAATTGCATTACTTTCGGAACGCACCCTGTATGTCTCTGACGGTTAGGGCAGTTACATGAATGTTTTCAACCAGTTTCTGGTAGGAGCGATTTCATTTTCATAGTTTTTCATGCTTTTTGGCTATACCCGAAGAATAATTATGGTTGCGAACACTTTTATAGGCTAATAAAGTGCAACGCTATGTCAAAGAGGAGTGAAAATAAAAGTGTTCCTAAAAATAAAGTATTTTCAAAATTTATTTAATGAAATGCTGATTTTTTGTCAGTTTTAAAAGGGTAACAACTAGTGTTGCATTATATACTTGAATTAATATAGAATTACTTTTTTATTTAAATTTATTGAAGCCCTGTCTCTTTGTACTTGCTGGTTTGTTCGTTTAATGCTGGGGGAACGTGAACGGACAGCACGTAATGATGTACATTTTTCGTAATTCTTTGGTGGCTTGATAACTTGCTTTCTTGGAATGGTTCAAATGCTTCAAATGGCTATGAGCACTATGGGCCTTAACTTCTGAGGTCATCAGTCACCTAGAACTTAGAACTACTTAAAACTAACTAACCTGCCCGAGGCAGGATTCGAGCCTGCGACCGTAGTGGTTGCGCGGTTCCAGTCTGTAGCTCCTAGAGCCGCTCGGTCACTCCGGCCGGCTTTCTTGGAATATACTTACACTTGTAGGAGTCTTTTTGTGTGAAATTTTTGTCATCATTCATTAACTTTGTTTGAATTTCTTTGATTAATATACGAGTAGTTTCATAATATGAATCATCCTTGCAGATACAGTACATCGCATTGACTTTATGTTTTAGCAGTCATGTGATTTCTTCTGTTCCCACGCCACTGATCGTTTCGGCATTCAGATCCAGAGCCAAACTTCACTGATAAACTTCTTTTCATAAACATCGACGAAAAGCTGAAAGAAGGGCTACTCATTCACGCTGAATAAAATATGAATCTCAGAACGGCAGTAAAAGTATCGACAGGCGATACGCGTGCAGCCAATAACAAAGATTTAACAATAATTTACATTCGGTTGGTCCCACAGACTGGTATCACTCGAAATTACAAATGAATGATTCCACCTATACACCAAAGGAACAAGAGATTCATTCGATTGTTTTTAACAACCGAGTGGATCGGTTGTTTTCTTTCGGTTATTACCAACAGTACTCAAGACACCAATGCAGTTTATTCTGCACACAAGCTGCTGCTATGGTCAGTTAGTTAGCCCCACCACGCATACCCTGCTAACAAGACGCCTAATGCTTTCATCCTCTTCCCTCGGATGAAGAAACTATTGTATGGCAGGCATTTGGTTCAAATGGCTCTGAGCATTATGGGACTTAACTTCTGAGGTCATCAGTCCCCTAGAACTGAGAACTTCTTAAACCTAACTAACCTAAGGACATCACACACATCCATGCTCGATGCACGATTCGAACCTGCGACCGTAGCGGTCGCTCGGTTCCAGACTGTAGCGTCTAGAACCGCTCGGCCACACCGGCCAGCGGAAGGCATTTCTAAAAGGACGAGGACGTGAAACGTTTCCTGAACAGCCTTTTAACCAAGGTCTCCGGGAAGTTTGATCAGTCGTAGGGAGAAATATCTCAGATTCAAAAGTGAATATGTAGAGAAGTACTAATGTCGATAAGTTTCTTGGTCGCTGCTAAATTTTTCGAGGTGACTGCAGAATTACACACATCTACAAAAAAAAGTTTTGCACCACCCCGGTTCCCGTAACTCCTGAAGACGTTGAATGTGGATATTGTATCACAGACACAGTCCCTTTGACTGTTCAGACAAGTCACAAAAACCGCCCAAAGAGGTAAACAACCATCCATGAGCAGAGGCTATCAGGCGGAGTGGATCCGACACCCTCTCAGTTCCAGTCATTCCACCAAGACGGATGTACACGGCTCGTGTTGTTTGTAGTTCGACGACGCCTAGACGGTCAATACCGCGGATCGATCACTTCCGCATTTAGTTTGTGCCAGGAAGGGCTCTCAACAAGGGAAGTGTGCAGGCGTCTCGGAGTGAACCAAAGCGAAGTTCTTCGGACATGAAGGAGATACAGAGAGACAGGAACTGTTGATGACATGCCTCGCTCAGGCCGCCCAAGGGCTACTACTGCAGTGGATGACCGCTATCTACGCATTATAGCTCGGAGGAACACTGACAGCTACTCCTCCATGTTGAATAATGCTTTTCGTGCAGCCACAGGCCGTGGCTGTGCGTAATAGGCTTCACGATGCGCAACTTCACTCCCCAACTCCATGCCGAGGTCCAACTTTGCAACCACGACACTATGCAGTGCGGTGCAGATGGGCCCAACAACATGCCGAAGGGATCGCTCAGGAGTGGCATCTCGTCTTCTTCATTGATGAGTGTAACATATGCCTTCAACCAGACGTATTTGGAGGCAACCCGGTCAGGCTTAGACAGACTGTCCATGCCGAGGTCCAACTTTGCAACCACGACACTGTGCAGTGCGGTGCAGATGGGCCCAACAACATGCCGAAGGGACCGCTCAGGAGTGGCATCTCGTCTTCTTCATTGATGAGTGTAACACATGCCTTCAACCAGACGTATTTGGAGGCAACCCGGTCAGGCTCAATGCCTTAGACACACTGTCCAGGGAGAGCAGCAAGGTGGAGGTTCGCTTATGTTTTAGGGTGCCATTACGTGACGCCGACATACGCCGCTGGTGGTCATGGAAGGCTTCCTGACGCTGTACGATACGTGAATGACATCCTCCGACCGAGAGTGCAGTCATATTGTCTTCATGCACGACAGTTCGGGCCCCCATCGTAAACATCTCGTGAATCACTACCTTCAGCATAACGACATCGCTCGATTAGAGTGGCCAGCATGTTCTCCAGACATGAGCCCTATCGAAGACGCCTGCGATAGGTTGAAAAGGCTGTTTATGGACGACGTGATCCACCAACCAGTCTGCGGGATCTACGCCGTATCGCCGTTGAGGAGTGGAGCAATCTGGACCAACAGTGGCTTGATGAACTTCTGGATAATTTGCCACGACGAATACAGGTGTACATCGATGCAAGAGGGCGTGCTGCTGCTTAGTAGAGGTACCGGTGTGTACAACAATCTGAACCACCACCTCTGAAAGTATCGCTGTATGGTGGTACAACGTGCAGTGTATGGTTTTCATGAGCAATAAAAAGGGCGGAAATAATGTTTATGTTAATCTCCATTCAAATTTTCTGTTCGGGATCCGGAACTCTCGGAACCGAGGTGATGCAAAACTTTTTTTGATGTGGGTGTTTCAATGTATTCTGCACGTAAGCTCGTATGATGAGCTAGTTTTATGAAGGCGATTGTACTTTTTTGAAATTGAATCCGAAAGAAAAAATAGCGAAATAATACACAATTATGATGTGAGGCCTGATTTTTTCCCGGCATGTACCATGTTCAAATAGAAGAATGCACACGGATGACGTCATCGGCAGCCGCAGATATTTCGATAAGAGCACCCCCTGCCATACGTGCAGCATGTAAACGGTGTGCAAGAGAATTGAAAACTCGGTTTCAGAGAAACTTCGGAAAGATACCATTCACAGGCCGCCGATATTTCGATAAGAGCACTCCCTGCCATAAGTGCAGCATGTAAACGGTGTGCAAGAGAATTGAAAACTCGGTTTCAGAGAAACTTCGGAAAGATACCATTCACAGGAAGGACTCAACAGGAGCATCCATATCTCTGAAGATGTTCGACGTAGTATTGGATGAAACGTTAGGAATAGAAGTATTCCATGGACCACGGCCATATAACACGGAAGAATCATCAACAACATGTTCAGTTCTGCTCAGCTGTTTGAAAATCAATTTATGTAAGAGGTTTATCAGCACAGTAATTCATAAATTTTTCTAAGGGGACGTTTCAGCGGTATCGCCCACTTCAGTTGCGCTAGTGTTGCGGGACGCCGCACATGCAGCGCCTCACAACTGAAGCGACCCGGCAGGCGTCCAGTTCTGGGAGAGGCCGCTGGCCACCGACTCGGCTCCCCACCTTTTACTTGGGGCCGTCCGCTTTGTGCAGTGCTGGAATCGGCCGGCTGCAGCTTTAATGCCGCGATCTGCCGCCCTTTGTTCTGGCGGCAGCGGCGGGGCTGCGCCGAGGCAAGCCGCAGATATCAAACATCCGTTATTCATCCGCCGCGGGGAAAGACAGGCGTGGGTTGGGCGGCTCTGCTAGTTAACTGGGGCTGGAGACGCGTCTGGGTAACTCCAGGCTACTGCTGTGCCGCGGATTAATGTCTGTATAACTGTAACTACTGGAGGCGGGCTTATTAACTGACAGTGTCTGAGGAGAGTGCTCTACAAAATAGGGTAATTAAGGTGCCCTAAAATAAGTCTTCAGTTTGACGCAGAATCATTAGTAATGACATTATTACAGGCTGAGCAGTGGCAAACGCCTACAGTGCAATCCTCGGAATCCTAATGAGTACAAAAGTAATGATGCTGACGAACATGACGACGACAGCACGCTGACAATAATATCGGTAGCTAGCATCATAATATTTACGTGCAACGTGCTAAATTGCTCCCGGCCATCAGCAATAGTCGCAGGTGAACAGATATGATCATATCGAGTATCTTCACAAACATGTCATTGGCTCGAGGAGTGTTTGACTCACATAACCCAGTACGCGAACACCGTACATTATGCTGATTGACGAATTGTCTACAGACAGTGACCATATCGAACAAAAACAACTCCGTAATACTCTATTATAAGATGATGATGATGATAATGATGGCGATGTTTGGATTGTGGGGCGCTGAACTGCGCTATTATCAGCGCCCGCACAAATTCCCGACCTTTTCTCTGTCCAGTCTTGCCACTTGTAGGAATGATGATGATGAGGACAACACAAACACCGAGTCATCTCGGGGCAAGTGAAAATCCCTGAACCCGCCGGGAATCGAACCCGGGACCCCGTGCTCGGGAAGCGAGAAGGCAAACGCGAGACCACGAGCTGTGGAATATTATAAGATTAGTTGTGAACATCCTGAGCACAGCACATCATTATCAGGTAACACGTACGAAGTGATTATGAACTGGGACTATCTTGCAAAATTCATATTAGGGGAATGCGAATGGAAGACATAACATTTGTTGGGAGGGTTCTGTTAAAGAAATCAATTACAAGACGTTAGTGCCACCAATTATAGAGGAGTGGTCCAGTATTTGGCGTGCTTATCAAGTAGGCAGGTGACAGATAAGGCGAATTGAGCAACACTGTGTTGGGATCGTAATATGTCTGTATGCGCTACACGAAAGGTTAACAGAAATTCTCTGATTTAAATGAGAATCGCTGGAAGAAAGACGACGCAGTTCTTGCGGGACCCTGTTGACTAAATTAAGAGAATCTGTCCTGGAAGAAGTCTGTGCGGCCATCGTGCAGCCACCGTCGAATATCTCGCGTCAGGGTTCTTGAGAATAAGAGATTAGGGCGCATACATGTTTTACACATAAAATATATTAAATGCATCTCTTCCTCCTCTCTTTTGGTCCACTTCCTCCTCACTCCTCCCTCTGCCCATGTTCTTCTCACCCTCGCCCTGAACATCTGCTCCTTCCCCCATTTACTGATCTCCTCTCTCCCCACTCTCTCTGTCCATCTCATCCTACCTAATTTCTCCTGCCCCCTCTCTCTCCCTCCCCATGCATCCCATCCTAGCCGCTCTTTCTCTCTCTCTCTCTCTTCCTCTACCCATCTCAACCTTCCCCCAAACACGCTTATCCCTGCATGTAGCCCAAAGAAGCAGACTGATACTACCCCTACAACATACCTGTTGTGGAGGTCAGCCTACATGTCAGTGGCTTGAAAACCGTTTATTGCCCCTGACACATAGGCTGCCCTGCAAAAGCATCGTGATTTGGGAGGCCAACACTGTCTACACAACATGTATGTGGTGCAGCGTCCTGTATCTCTGCTCCCATTGAACTAGGATGTTACAAAACCCACAATGCTGAGACTTATTGGGTTGAAGTCGGTGAAAAAGTTTGGGAGGAAATCAGACACATAATGGACATACAAATAAAGTTGGCACTGCAGACTGTTTTCTTGTGGCTAAAAAATTCTCAACCAAAGAAATGGATTCCGTGGCACCCTTGTGTATGACAGAAAACCTATGCTCTAAAGTTGGGTGGCAAATCATGGGGTGGTTTCCAGGGTCTGCTTTGCATGTACTGAAGTTATCATTACTGGGAGTTAATCCCTGATGTGTAGCAACAGCCTTTGGAAAGTTTTATGATCTCTAAAATTACAAAGACGACTTTTCATCGTCATTGACGTCGTGTTGCAGCACACATCAAACACAATGCCCGCTAGTTCCAATACTCCCATCTGCGACAGCCGGTTGCCATGTCAGAGCTGAGCGGGACGAGGGGCTGTTTTGCACAGCAAAGGGCAGGAGGAACGGCCCGCTCTGGCTGTAGACGCCGCAGAGGGGCGCCGAGGTCCCCCGCTCGCTGCCCGGGGCTTCCCCCGGGGATGCTCGCCTTCCATTACGGCCGACACAATGGCGGCTGCTCAGACATTCACAGCAGCCCGCGGCCGTTTGTGACCCTGGAGACGCGCAGGTCTGCTAACTTTTGAGGCCAAAACAGTGCCGACACAGCAACTAGAAGCGCCCATAAGGAGATTTCAAGAATACTTGGGATACAACATTTACCCAGATCAGTAAATTCCTTGATTACGGTGGTAGTATAGTTGATGATTTTGTAAACAAGGCACCAGTTTTGAAATAAACAATCTCACTGTGGGTAGCTCAAACAACTTACCACCCTGACACTTCTCCCACTGTTAACTATGTTGCTGTAATATTTAATTAATTTTATTATTAATTTAGTTCACTATAAAATCTGCAAATGGTTCCATATGCTTAAAAAAATTACAGGTAATGAAAGAAAGTGAGTCCTTTAATAACAATGTTCCTCAATGAACAAATTACTACCTTGACGCGAGGTCCTGATGGGATTCCAAATCGGTTTTACAGAGAGTACTCTACTGCAATCGCACCTTACTTACCTTGTATTTATCGCGAATCTCTTGCCCAATGTAAGGTCCCAAGCGACTGGAAATAAGCGCAGGTGACGCCTCTATATAAGAAGGGTAGAAGGACGGATCCTCAAAATTACAGAACAATATCCTTAACATCAGGAAGAAGATGGTGTGATATGCAAATGATTAGCTTTTCAGAGAATCCAAACAAGGTAGGCGCCGGTGGCGACACTTACAACATGCTGACATAAGGAAGGTTTCCAACCGATTTCTCATATACAAACAACAGTTGAACGGCGTTGCCTCGTGAAACGTTGTTGTGATGCCTCGTGTAAGGAGGAGAAATGCGTACCACCAGGTTTCCGACTTTGCTAAAGGTCGGATTGTAGCCTATTGCGATTGCGGTTTCTCGTATCGCGACATTGTTGCGCGCGTTAGTCGTGATCCAATGACTGTTAGCAGAATATGGAATCGGTGGGTTAAGGGGGATAATACGGAACGCCGTGCTAGATCCCAACGGCCTCCTATCACTAGCAGTCGAGATGACAGACATCTTATCCGCATGGCTCTAACGGATCGTACAGCCACGTCTCGATCCCTGAATCAACAGATGGGGACGTTTGCAAGACAACAGCAATCTGCACGAACAGTTCGATGAC
Organism: Schistocerca gregaria; assembly: GCF_023897955.1. Classification (NCBI taxonomy): domain Eukaryota; kingdom Metazoa; phylum Arthropoda; class Insecta; order Orthoptera; family Acrididae; genus Schistocerca; species Schistocerca gregaria. Next base: position 182,132,696 of record NC_064929.1, on the reverse strand, counting down.
GTTTGCAACAGCACGGACTACCAGCTCTGAGAACATGGCTGCGGTTACCCTTGACGCTGCAGCACAGCGAGGAGCGCCTACGACGGTGTACTCAACGACGAACCTGGGTGCACGAGGGCAAAACGTCATTTTTTCGGATGAATCCAGGTTCTGTTTACAGCATCATGATGGTCGCATCCGTGTTTTGTGACATAGTGGTCTACGCACATTGGAAGCGTGTATTCGTTATCACCATAATGGCGTATCACCCGGCGTGATGGTATGGGGTGCTACTGGCTACACGTCTCGGTCACCTCTTGTTCGCATTGACGAGTGAACGTTACAGTTCAGATGTGTTGCGACCTGTGGCTCTACCCTTTATTCTATGCCTGTGAAACCGTACATTTCAGCAGGATAATGCACGATCGCATGTTGCGGGTCTTGTATGGGCCTTTCTGGATACAGAAAATGTTCGACTGCTGCCCTGGCCAGCACATTCTCCAGATCTCTCACCAACTGAAAACGTCTGGTCAACGGTGGCCGAGCTACTGGCTCGTCACAATACACCAGTCACTACTCTTGATGAACTGTGGTATCGTGTTGAAGCTGCATGGGCAGCAGTACCTGTACACGCCATCCAAGCTCTGTTTGACTCGATGTCCAAGGCCGTTATTACGGCCAGAGGTGGTTGTTCTGAGTACTGATTTCTCAGGATCTATGCACCCAAATTGCGTGAAAATGTAATCACATGTCAGTTCTAGCATAATATATTTGTCCAAAGAATACTCGTTCATCATCTCCATTTCTTCTTGGTGTAGCAATTGTAATGGCCAGTGGTGTAGAATACGGTAAGTCTGAAGTTATAAACACGACTCGCTTAAAAAAAAAAAAAATTGTTTAGAGCTAAAGAAAAGTAAGCCTTGAGACCTGCTATCTACATATCAGACTCGGATGCGAATCATTTTAAATCAGACAGTAGCAGTCTACAATACCGGATCAGCTATACAGTATGGACAAACTGACAATAGCTTGTAACATTGCGAGAGGAGGAAAGTTGCTACTCAACATATAGCGGAGATGCTGAGTCGTGATAGGCACAACAAAAAGATTCACACCATTATAACTTTCGGCCATTAAGGCCTTTGTCAGCAGTAGATACACATTCACACACGCACACACACACTCACGCAAATGCAGCTTGCACTCACCGCCCTGGTGAGTAGCAACTTTCCTTCTCTGGCACTGTTACATTCCATTGATTGACAATATCTTGTGCAGCTTTCGTTTAGTCGAACTGTATCTAGAAACTACTACAATGACCACTAATGACGCTCTGAAAAATGCTAGACGAGGTTATCTCAAACTCACACGTATTGTATCTGGAGGGGACGCCTCTGCAGACAGCAAACTGACATTAAATTGCAGAGGTGATTCTTTGTGACGTTGAACCGCCGGTCCACACGATCGAAAGCTGCATGTTAATACGCGAAGGCGTTAATGGAAGTTTGGAGACAAATGGTGTTTGGCGCCAGCGCATGCCAATATCGCCATAATGGATGTCGGACACGAGGCAATCACCCGCGCGAATGGCGACGCGCTGAGCGCTGCCATTAACGGCGCGAAGCCAGCGGCGGATCGCTATCAACTGTGGCGGCGCTGGTGATCCCGCCAGCGACGGCGTAAATTCCGGCGGGCCACTCGCCGGACATGTCTCCTAATCCCGCCAGCCGTTTGTCCCTTAACTGATTACATCCCTGTGCGGAGGGTCCCAGAATCGTTCGGCGGCAATCTGGTCGAGCTGCCAGATGTCTGGACGCATAGCACCTGCTTAATGCTGCGCTGCTGCTGCTTCAGACGTGCGAGGTATACTGAATGTTTCAAATGGCTCTGAGCACTTTCGGACTTAACTTCTGAGGCCATCAGTCCCCTAGAACTTAGAACTACTTAAACCTAACTAACCTAAGGACATCACACACACCCATGCCCGAGGCAGGATTCGAACCTTCGACCGCAGCGGTCGCTCGGCTCCAGACTGTAGCACCTAGAACCGCACGGCCACTCCTGCCGGCCGAGGTATACTGACCAAGCTCTAATTGAAATTGTTTATTATGACGACCTTGCCCCCTCACATTATAACTAGACCTCATGCGCAAAAGTAGTACCTAAACTTCACGCTGTAAGCTGCGATGACAATATTCCATTAGAACTACTGATAGCTTTGGGACAGCCAGGCATGACAAAACTCTACTAACTGGTGAGCAAGATGTATGAGACAGGCGAAATACCCTCAGACTTCAAGAAGAATATAATAATTCCAAACCCAAAGAAAGGAGGTGCTGGCAGATGTGAAAATTACCGAACTATCAGTAATAAGCTACGGCTGCAAAATACTAACACGAATTCCTTACAGACGAATGGAAAAACTGGTAGAAGCTGACCTCGGGGAAGATCAGTTTGGATTCCGTAGAAATGTTGGAACACGTGAGGCAATACTGACCCTACAACTTATCTTAGAAGAAAGATTAAGGAAAGGCAAACCTTCATTTTTACCTTTTGTAGACTTAGAGAAAGCTTTTGACAATGTTGACTGGAATACTCTCTTTCATATTCTTAAGGTGGCAGTGGTAAAATACAGGGAGCTAAAGGCTATTTACAATTTGTACATAAACCAGATGGCTGTTATAAGAGTCGAGGGGCATGAAAGGGAAGCAGTGGTCACGAAGGGAGTGAGTCAGGGTTATAGAATATCCCCTATATTATTCAATCTGTACATAGAACAAGCAATAAAGGAAACAAAAGAATTATTTGAAGTAGGAATTAAAATCCATGGAGAAGAAATAAAAACTTTGAGGTTCGCCGATGACATTGTAATTCTGTCAGAGACAGCAAAGGAAGAGCAGCTGAACGCAATGGACAGTGTGTTGAAAGAAGGATATAAGATGAACATCAACAAAAGCAAAACGAGGATAATGGAACGTAGTCGAATGAAATCGGGTGATGCAGAGGAATTAGATTAGGAAGTGAGACACTTGCGAAATTAGTAAATGAGTTTTGCTATTTGGGGAGCAGAATACGGTGGTAGAAGTAGAGGGGATATAAAATGTAGAGTGGCAATGACAAGGAAAGCGTTGCAGAAGAAGAGAAATTTGGTAACATCGAGTATAGATTTAAGTGTCAGGAAGTCATTTCTGAAAGTATTTGTATGCAGTTATTCATGTATGGAAGTGAAACGTAGACAATAAATAGTATAGACAAGAAGAGAATAGAATCTTTCGAAATTTGGTGCTACAGAAGGATGCTGAAGATTAGATGGGGAGATCACATAACTAATGAGGAGTTATTGAACAGAATTGGGGAGAAGAGAAATTTGTGGCACAACTTGACTAGAAGAAGGCATGGATTGGTAGGGCATATTCTGAGGCATCAAGGGATCACCAATTTAGTACTGGAGGGCAGCGTGGAGGGTAAAAGTAGAGGGAGACCAAGAGATGAATACACTAAACAGATTCAGAAGGATGTAGGCTGCAGTAGGTACTAGGAGATGAAGAAGCTTGCACAGGATAGAGTAGCATGGAGAGCTGCATCAAACCAGTCTCTGGACTGAAGACCACAACAACAACATATCCTAAGGTTTGTGTAATGCTTACAGAACCCCACTTTGGAAACTAATGACTACATTACTTTCATATGTAACAAAGTGGACCGATTTGTGTTATTTACAGTGTCTACAGTTTGATTAAATTTACCTACACATCGCCCACAAGCTTTCGTTGCACTTACACTGAAGCGACCAAGAACCTGGTATAGCAGCGTGGTATGGCCTTGTGGTTAGAGGCGCAATGTCGCCGATTGCGCTGCCCCTCCCGCCAGAGATTCGAATCCTCCCTCGCGCACGGGTGTGTGTATTATTCTTAGGATAAGTTAGTGTAAGTAGTGTGTAACTCTAGCGACCGATGACCTCAGCAGTTTGATTCCTTACGAATTCACACACATTTGAACATTTGAAACTGATGTAGCATGCGTATTCAAATACAGCTATATGTATATAGGCAGAACATGGCAATGCATTCGGCAACTCCTATGTAACACAAGTGTCTGGCGCAGTTATCAAGATTTAAATGAGTTTGAACGTCGTGTAATAGTCGGCGCACGAGTAATGATGAAGTGGGGATTTTCCCTTACGATCATTTCACGAGTGTACCGTGAATATCAGGAATCCGGCGAAACATCAAATCTCCGACATCGCGGGGACCGGAAAAAGATCCTGCAAGAACGGGACCAACGACGACTGAAGAGAATCGTTCAACGTGACGAAAGTGCAATCCTTCTGCAAACTGCTGCAGATTTCAATGCTGGGCCATCAACAAGTGTCAGCGTCCGAACCATTCAACGAAACACCATTGATATGGGCTTTCGGAGCCGAAGGCCCACTCGTGTACCCTTGATGACTGCACGATGTAAAGCTTTACGCCTCGTCTGGACCTGTTGATGACGGCATCGTACCGTTGATGGCTGGAAATGTATTGCCTGGTCGGACGAGTCTCGTTTCAAATCGTATCGCGTGGGTGGACGTGTACAACCTCATGTACCAAGGATCCTGCATGTCAGCAGAGGACTGTTAAAGCTCGTAGAGGTTCTGTAATGTTATGGGGCGTGTGCATTTGGAGTAATATGAAACCCCTGATGCATCTAGATACGACTCTGACAGCTGACACGTATGCAAGCATCCTGTCTGATCACCTGTATCCATTCATGTCCATCGTGCATTCCGACGGACTTGGGCAATTCCAGCTGGACAATACGAGACCCCACGCTTTCAGAATTGGTACTGAGTGTCTCCAGGAACGCTCTTCTGAGTTTAAATGCTTCTGCTGGCCACTAGACTCCCCCAACATGAATATTATTGAGCATATCTGGGATGCATTGCAACGAGCTGTTCAGAAGAGGTCTCCACGCCTCGTACTCTTACGGATATATGGACAGCCCTGCAGCATTTATGCTGTCAGTTCCCTCCATCAGTACCACAGACACTAGTCGAGTCCATGCCTTGTCGTGTTGCGGCCTTTCTGCCTGCTCGCGAGGTTCCTATACGATATTAGACAGGTGTAGCTGTTTCTTTGGCTCTTCAGCGTAGAAGTTGCACTGTACTGTTGATATCGCATTGTGCAGATTACTTGTATAATGAAATTTCAGTTGTAAAATCTTTCTATGTGGCCTTTCTATAAATATAAAATAACAGATTAAAAAGTGTTTTAGTATGTCCTATAATGTATCTTGTTATCTGCACGTATGAGGGGTATTCGGAAAGTGATGTTCGATTGGGTGCGAAATGAAAACCGCAGTGAAAATCCGATGAAGCTTTTTACAGATGTATTGGTGAGTGTTTCTAGTATGCCCCTTGATTGTGTCACTCAGCTCCTCTCAGTTCTGAGATCATTGTGAGCACACAAAGATGCCTATAACAATACTGTCTTCCGCCAAGTATGACGACCTGCTAAGAGATTACGCCTGATGTCGTGCAGCCCGCATAACACAACTGTCATGCGGCTCCCTCTTCATGCCAATATTCGGCCGCATACTACAGGGGCAATGAAGATGCTGCTGCAGCGTTATCGACGGGAAATCACCCACTATATAGCATATAATTGGCTCCCCCCTGAGTTTCATCTGTGCTCACAGACCTCGTGCTATAGACGAACGCAGAGAAGTGGCGGAGAGCAGAGGTGGCTGCCATGTATGAAGAGGCTATTGTAAAGTTGGTACAACACTACGACAGATGTCTAAGTAACAGCGGCGACTATGTAGAGAAGTAGCTGATAGGTATAGCTAACTGCTGCAAATAAGACATTTTTGATATTCACACTGGTTTCCATTTCGTGACCGATCGGATTTTACTTTCTGACTACCCCCCATACTATATATTTTGTTTCTTTAGGACACAATTAGTGATAATAGTGGATATGTAGCAGTTTATTTTATGGTTAACAAATATTTATAAACTTAAATTTTATATTAATAATTTTAAGAAGTTGCATTTTATATGTAATTTTTTTTTTAAAATATGTTTTGGAGTTTTACGTGTACGGCATTCAGCCGATTTGAATTTAGCTTGTTCACTTCAGCCTAACTAAAGAACTGTTTCAAGATAATGCTTGCCTTTTAAATTTCTGATTATGCTTGCGTTTTAAATTATTGGCCTTCAGCCGTTTTTAAATTAAGGTGGATTTCAGCCGGTAATTAAGTCCCAAAGATTAAAGTTGTGTGTTTAAAAATCTTTTTTGAGCTGTTATAATGTTTGATCAAATAATAAAATGTATGTTCGAGTGTAACTGACAGCCCCTTATTTTGGTACCTTTCCACAATTTGTTCTATCTGTCCTGTCCTGCGGGTTAAGCAGGGCATTTCAGCTTACAGTTCTTAGTAACGCCGGTCATAAGAATGTGCTTGAGACACGAAAAGACCTTCAGCCACCACAACTGGATGGGTAAGACTCCCCCAAGATTACAGGGTGACAGGTTCTGGGCGGTGTCGCGATCAGCAACCAACTTAGTGCAAGAGATTAACCACAGTGTAATACTGATCCCCTACTACTGTCACCATTCTCCTTTGTAGCGTTAAGACCTCCGAACAGAGTCCATGGTTTTTCACGATTCAGAACACTTATTTCCTATTTTATGCTTGGCCGTCCATCTGTCGCGACAATCGTCAGTTAACCTAAAGCCATGTGCGCCATCTGTCTGCGTATTACGTGAACTATGATCTGCGTGTTATCGGATTTTAACTGCATGTGTGTCGCATTTTTTGAGTCAAATTTTCGGGGCCAACCAAGCATTTGATTAAACGAGCTTGGGGAAACCGCCTAAAAGTACACCAAACTACGATCGTTAATCTGCTGCGCGGATTTCATGCGGGTCTGCCGCAACTCCCCTGTCTCCAAGTCAGCAAACTGCGCATTAACATGTAGAGGGAGTGACTATTATCATTGCAAAATAAAGAAAATCCCTGGACATTCGTCACATTAATATTCATGGTCAAAATTTACTTTAGTGTTGCAAGTGTTGTAGCTGTTTCAAAGTCTGGTTACAAACTACGTTTCGTGTGATACAGGAACAACGAAAAGAATGTAATAGTTTTCTGTTCTCATGGGGATGCCTGATATCGGTGAGCCCCCTTGCATCTCACCCTTGGTGCGCTTGATTTCGGTGAGTTTCCTTGTCTTTCACGTTGATGTGCTCGATTTCAATGAGCTCTGACCATTGGGATGTTTGATTTCGATGAGTCCCTTTGCCCCTTACCATTCTGGTGCTTGTCTGTCACTATTCTGGTGCTTGACGCTGGTGAGTAGGGTTCAAATGGCTCTGAGCACTATGGGACTTAAATGCGGAGGTCATCAGTCTCCTAGAGCTTAGAACTACTTAAACCTAACGAACCTAAGGACATCACACATATCTATGCCCGAGGCAGGATTCGAACCTGCGACCGTAGCGGTCACGCGGTTCCAGACAGAAGCGCCTAGAACTGCTCGGCCACTCCGGCCGTCGCTGTTGGTGAGTACCCCGCGTCGTACAATGGAGGGGCCTGGTGTCGTTCAGTATCCATGGCAGGTGCGCCTGTTACTATCAGTCAAGGCACATTTTGCCGCATTATAATGGCTGTGGTTTCCATTACGCCAATAGCCGCGTAGCGGCCTGCGTGAGAGTCAACGGTGGCTGCCCACACACCATAGTTTAGGGTGGCCACTAAAACCAAACATTCAGATGGTTTGGGGACTCATCAAAACTACGTTACCATACTAGTAGCTTATCTGCCAAAGATGCCGATGCCTAGCCATACTATTTGCACTGTGGAGTCACATTTGCGACACTGAAGTAACGTTTGTACAACAGTCAAACGTTAGAGCACAAGGGTCTACATTTACATTGTAAATGAAATGCTGAATAAAATGCGTCGGTTCTTAATTTGAAAAATAGGCACACTTGATATATGTCTATTACAACGCTATCTACCACGAAACGTAAACAATGGTTGGCGTAGAATCCAAATATGCAAGAAAAATCGACGGGGGGAGGGAGGGGGGGGGGACCCTCACCTTTGAAAATGCAGAATTGATCCCACCCACGAATGTGGGTTGATTAGAAGGTGCCCAGTTGTAGTACAGGCAGATGGCACTTTTATTAATATTAACTTTTCACTTAGGACATTTTATTCGTACGGTGCATCGTTTTCGAGATACTGTAAGTAGGCTGTTTAGGTTTTCTTATTGGTAACGCCACGTAGCGCTCTGTACGAAAATCACTGGCTGTGCTGTGTGCAGTCTGTGGCTAGTTTGCATTGTTGTCTGTCATTGTAGTGTTGGGCAGATGGATGTGAACAGCACGTAGCGTTGGGCAGTTGGAGGTGAGCCGCGAGCAATGGTGGATGTGGAGAGAGAAATGGCGGAGTTTTGAAATTTGTAAGACTGGATGTCATGAACAGCTATATACATTATGACTTTTGAACACTATTGAGGTAAATACAGAGTTTGTTTTCTATAAAAATCTGTCATTTGCCTATCAGTAGTTAGTGCCTCAAGAGTTTGAATCTTTTATTTAGCTGGCAATAGTGGCGCTCGCTGTATTGCAGTAGTCCGAGTAACGAAGATTTTTGTGAGGTAAGTGATTTGTGAAAGGTATAGGTTAATGTTAGTCAGGGCCATTCTTTTGTGGAGATTATTGAAAGTCAGATTGCGTTGCGCTAAAAAAATATTGTATGTCAGTTTAAGCACAGTCGTGTATAATTTTTTTAAGGGGGCGTTTCACAATACTTAGTGGTCTGAACTTAAAACAAACACCCCATATATACACTCCTGGAAATTGAAATAAGAACACCGTGAATTCATTGCCCCAGGAAGGGGAAACTTTATTGACACATTCCTTGGGTCAGATACATCACATGATCACACTGACAGAACCACAGGCACATAGACACAGACAACAGAGCATGCACAATATCGGCACTAGTACAGTGTATATCCACATTTCGCAGCAATGCAGGCTGCTATTCTCCCATTGAGACGATCGTAGAGATGCTGGATGTAGTCCTGTGGAACGGCTTGCCATGCCATTTCCACCTGGTGCCTAAGTTGGACCAGCGTTCGTGCTGGACGTGCAGACCGCGTGAGACGACGCTTCATCCAGTCCCAAACATGCTCAATGGAGGACAGATCCGGAGATCTTGCTGGCCAGGGTAGTTGACTTACACCTTCTAGAGTACGTTGGCGGTGCGGTCCCCTACGGCACTGCGTAGGATCCTACGGTCTTGGCGTGCATCCATGCGTCGCTGCGGTCCGGTCCCAGGTCGACGGGCACGTGCACCTTCCGCCGACCACTGGCGACAACATCGATGTACTGTGGAGACCTCACGCCCCACGTGTTGAGGAGCAATTCGGCGGTACGTCCACCCGGCCTCCCGCATTCCCACTATACGCCCTCGCTCAAAGTCCGTCAACTGCACATACGGTTCACGTCCACGCTGTCGCGGCATGCTACCAGTGTTAAAGACTGCGATGGAGCTCCGTATGCCACGGCAAACTGGCTGACACTGACGGCGGCGGTGCACAAATGCTGCGCAGCTAGCGCCATTCGACGGCCAACACCGCGGTTCCTGGTGTGTCCGCTGTGCCGTGCGTGTGATCATTGCTTGTACAGCCCTCTCGCAGTGTCCGGAGCAAGTATGGTGGGTCTGACACACCGGTGTCAAAGTGTTCTTTTTTCCATTTCCAGGAGTGTATTTATAGCATCTGATGTACCACTTTCGTAACCTAGAACTTAACGTCTTACACGCGACATGTAAAATCAGTTGACTTCTTCTGAGTGATAAATTTTGAGTACGTCGCCGTTTCTGTCAGACTGCTAAATGAGCGACCAAAAAAAAAACCTTTGCCTGCGACCTCTGCTACCCGCTTAACGTAAATGGTGTGCAAGTTGCCTGAGCTCCGGTTCCCCAAGAGGCAGACCCTTCGAAGAGCGAGACGGCATGGCAACGGCAGGCACAGCGTATCAGCCACATAGAAAGCTGGATTGTGTGCAGAACACGCCGATCTGTCTTGAATTGTATCCTCAGCCGGCACCACGGAATCATGTGGCGCTAGCTTTGCCACAAGTAGCACCCATCTCAAGACCAGCGCCACAGTCGGAAGCACTTCTTTGCCTCCATGAATCACATGTCGTCCTAGCATCGAGTAGATATCACTCGTTTTTTTTTACCTCGCTCCGTCTCACATTTGTGATATCTTCAGTAACGCTGACAATTTTAAACTGGTTCACAGTTTGACTGATCAACTTCTCACACAAGCAACTTACTTCACGTTTCACTTGCGAAGTTGTTTGACTGGGGTTTTCCTGCCTCACTTACCTTAAAAGCTGAGGTGATGAACTGACCAACAAAATATGAACACTTTTAAGACAAATAAGTTAAAAGTTTTCGCTGTCTTAACCGTGCAAAAGAACTAAAACTCCTCAAAACGCACAAGACGCTTTATAATATGACGTTATTTCTATTATATTCTACATCGAACTCGTTATCTCTTCCCAAGATTATTTTGATCGAGAATCTCCTGCCCAGTAGATAGTTCTGTACCATCCACAAGTCACTTAATTGTTTTGAGAATGGTAGGAAAACGTCCACATGTTATAGTGAGCTGGAGCATATTCTGAACTACAAATTTACAACCGTCCTGGAAGAACACAAATTTCTCACACAGAGGAAAAACAGCTACTGCCAAACAACGCTATCTTTCTCCACTCACGGCTTCTAACAAAAAGTTGGTACTCACAGCCATATTTTGCGTCGTCGTGATGAATGTAGAAAGGAAGCTTGCGTACCGGATCCGTTTGGCTACACAACCGTCTCCTCTCACCTACCTGGAAAGAAAGAAAATAGACTGTCAGACATGTAGCATCAAATGTACGTATGCAAGTAGTACTCGACACAAAAAAACTGTGCGTTGTTGTGCTGTTGTAGGGTGAACTATCCACATAATAATCAGGGTGTACGACAAAGATAAGACTGGATTTATAGGAATTACTTATTCAGTTCCACTGTTCCTATCACAACCTACATTAAAAGTAGTCGCAACACAACACTAAAACGAAGTCGTAATATGTCTTGACATCATCGATGCCTTTGACAGTTAAAAACATCTACTCAGGAAACACTAAATAGCCTCAAATACTATCATGGAGATCATTTGCAGTTTTTGATGTTATGTTTGCAAAAGATGCCAATAATCTTATGTAGTCAGTATATCGATATGATACAGCATATATACATGTTCGACACTTTTCATATTTTAACTTCAGGTGAAGCACGAAACGTTCATTATATTTCACTTGAAAATGGCTAAAGCATTGAAATTGCAATAGCGAATTTATAAAGAAGTAACTTTAACAGTCAATCACAATGTTGATGTTACGAGGGTCACTCCAAAAGAAGTGAAAACTATTATTTTTTATCCATCTTTTATTCTACATGTTTGGAAGTTTGACAGTGTGTAGATACATCCTTTAGAAACAATATTATCATTTCTCCACACAATTTTCATCCCTCTCCACTGCCTTACGCCATCTTGGAACCAATGCCTGTATACTCGCACGGCAAAATCCTCGACCAACCCGTTGGAGCCACTGTTTGGCTCTTCAAACCTTGTTCCAAGAAGAGAGTGTTTCAGTTTCCCAAAGAGATGATAGTCACATGGAACCAGGTCAGGACTGTAAGACGGGTGTTCCTGTGTTGTCCATCCAAGTTTTTTGTTCGTTTCCATGGTTTTTTGATTGACATGTGGCCGTGCACTGTCGCGCAACAGCAAAACATCCTGATTTTGCCGATGTGGTTGAACACGACTCAGTCGAGCGTGATGTCCTCAAGTAAGAGGCCTTCGAAATCGAAAAACACCGTAGCCATAACTTTTCCAGCAGAAGGTGTGATTTTGAATTTTTTTTCTTGGGTGAATTACAATTGCTAGACAACAACCTTCTGCACGAACAGTACGACGACGTCTGCAGCAGTATGGACTATCAGCTCGGAGACCACGGCTATGGTTACGTTGACGCTACATCACAGACAGGATTACCTGCGATGGTGTACTCAACGACGAACCTGGGTGCAAGAATAGCAAAACGTCATTTTTTCGGATGAATTCAGGTTCTTTTTACAGCATCATGATGGTGGCATCCGTGTTTGGCGACATCGCGGTGAACGCACATTGGAAGCGTGTGTTCGTCATTGCTATACCGGCGTATCACCCGGCGTGATGTTATGGGGTGCCATTGGTTACAGGTCTCGGTCACCTCTTGTTCGCATTGACGGCACTTTGAACAGTGGACGTTACATTTCAGATGTGTTACGACCCGAGAGCTTTAGCATATCATACGTACATAAATAGCTAAAATAAAAAGAAGACAAATCCTCAAATATTGAGGTCGGATAAAAAATACAAGTTACTGACGTGTCTGGCTTTCCATAATGAAGAGAGATTTGGTAAGCTTCGGGCGTGGATGAGTGTGATGTCCTTAGGTTAGTTAGGTTTAAGTAGTTCTAAGTTCTAGGGGACTGATGACCATAGATGTTAAGTCCCATAGTGCTCAGAGCCATTTTTGAACCCGTGGTTCTACCCTATATTTGAGCCTATATTTGAGCAGGATAATGCACGACAGCATGTTTCAGGTCCTGTACGGGTCTTTCTGGTCAGATGAGTGTCGGGTAATATCAACAGCAGCAGAAAATGGTATAACAGGTGTAGGATTCGTAATGAATGGGAAGGTAGGGCAGAGGGAGTGTTACTGTGAACAGTTCAGTGACCGGGTTATTCTAATCAGAATCGACAGCAGACCAACACCGATAACGACAGTTCAGGTATACATGCCGACGTCGCAAGTTGAAGATGAACAGATTGAGAAAATGTATGAGGATATTGAAAGGGTAATGCAGTATGTTAAGGGGGACGAAAATCTAACAGTTATGGGCGACTGGAATGCAGTTGTAGGGGAAGGAGTAGAAGAAAAGGTTACAGGAGAATATGGGCTTGGGACAAGGAATGAAAGAGGAGAAAGACTAATTGAGTTCTGTAACAAGTTACAGCTAGTAATAGCGAAAATCCTGTTCAAGAATCACAAGAGGAGGAGGTATACTTGGGAAAGGCCGGGAGATACGGGAAAATTTCAGTTAGATTACATCATGGTCAGTCAGAGATTCCGAAATCAGATACTGGATTGTAAGGCGTACCCAGGAGCAGATATAGACTCAGATCACAGTATAGTAGTGATGAAGAGTAGGCTGAAGTTCAAGACATTAGTCAGGAAGAATCAATACGCTAAGAAGTGGGATACGGAAGTTTTAAGGGATGACGAGATACTTTTGAAGTTATCTAACGCTATAGATACAGCAATAAAGAATAGCGCAGTCGGCAACACAGTTGAAGAGGAATGGACGTCTCTAAAAAGGGCCATCACAGAATTTGGGAAGGAAAACATAGGTACAAAGAAGGTAGCTGCGAAGAAACCATGGGTAACAGATGAATTACTTCAGTTGATTGATGAAAGGAGGAATGAGGAATGAAATAAATAGGAAGTGCAGGGAAGCTAAGACGAAATGGCTGCAGGAAAAATGTGAAGACATTGAAAAAGATGTGATTGTCGGAAGGACAGACTCAGCATACAGGAAAGTCAAAACAACCTTTGGTGACATTAAAAGCAACGGTGGTTACATTAAGAGTGTAAAGGGAATTCCACTGTTAAATGCAGAGGAGAGAGCAGATAGGTGGAAAGAATACATTGAAAGCCTCTATGATGGTGAAGATTTGTCTGATGTGATAGAATAGGAAACAGGAGTCGATTTAGAAGAGATAGGGGATCCAGTATTAGAACCGGAATTTAAAAGAGCTTTGGAGGACTTACGGTCAAATAAGGCAGAAGGGATAGATAACATTCCATCAGAATTTCTAAAATCACTAGGGGAAGTGGCAACAAAACGACTATTCACGTTGGTGTGTAGAATATATGAGTCTGGCGACTTACCATCTGACTTTCGGAAAAGCATCATCCACCCAATTCCGAAGACGGCAAGAGCTGACAAGTGCGAGAATTATCGCACAATCAGCTCAACAGCTCATGCGTCGAAGCTGCTTACAAGAATAATATACAGAAGAATGGAAAAGAAAATTGAGAATGCGCTAGGTGACGATCAGTTTGGCTTTAGGAAAAGTAAAGGCACGAGAGAGGCAATTCTGACGTTACGGCTAATAATGGAAGCAAGGCTAAAGAAAAATCAAAACACGTTCATAGGATTTGCCGACCTGGAAAAAACGTTCGACAATATAAAATGGTACAAGCTGTTCAAGATTCTGAAAAAAAGTTGTGGTAAGCTATAGGGAGAGACGGGTCATATACAATATGTACAACAACCAAGACGGAATAATAAGAGTGGACGATCAAGAACGAAGTGCTCGTATTAAGATGGGAGTAAGACAAGGCGGTAGCCTTTCGCCCCTACTCTTCAATCTGTACATCGAGGAAGCAATGATGGAAATAAAAGAAAGTTTCAGGAGTGGAATTAAAATACAAGGTGAAAGGATATCAATGATACGATTCGCTGATGACATTGCTATCCTGAGTGAAAGTGAAGAATTAAATGATCTGCTGAACGGAATGAACAGTCTAATGAGTACACAGTATGGTTTGAGAGTAAATCGGAGAAAGACGAAGGTAATGAGAAGTAGTAGAATTGAGAACAGTGAGAAACTTAACATCAAGATTGATGGTCACGAAGTCAATGAAGTTAAGGAATTCTGCTACCTAGGCAGTAAAATAACCAATGACGGACGGAGCAAGGAGGACATCAAAAGCAGACTCGCTATCGCAAAAAAGGCATTTCTGGCCAAGAGAAGTCTACTAATATCAAATACCGGCCTTAATTTGAGGAAGAAATTTCTGAGGATGTACGTCTGGAGTACAGCATTGTATGGTAGTGAAACATGCACTGTGGGAATACCGGAACAGAAGAGAATCGAAGCATTTGAGATGTGGTGCTATAGACGAATGTTGAAAATTAGGTGGACTGATAAGATAAGGAATGAGAAGGTTCTACGCAGAATCGGAGAGGAAAGGAATAGGTGGAAAACACTGGTAAGGAGAAGGGACAGGATGATAGGACATCTCTAAGACACGAGGGAATGACTTCCATGGTACTAGAGGGAGCTGTAGAGGGCAAAAACTGTAGAGGAAGACAGAGATTGGAATACGTCAAGCAAATAATTGAGGACGTAGGTTGCAAGTGCTACTCTGAGATGAAGAGGTTAGCACAGGGGAGGAATTCGTGGCGGGCCGCATCAAACCAGTCAGTAGACTGATGACCAAAAAAAAAAAAAAAATTCTGGATCCAGAAAATGTTCGGCTGCTGCCCTGGCCAGCACATTCTCCAGATCTCTCACCAATTGAAAACGTCTGGTCAATGGTGGCCGAGCAACTGGATCGTCACAATACGCCAGTCACTACCTTTGATGAACAGTGGTATCGTGTTGACGCTGCGTGGGCAGCTGTACCTGTACACACCATCCTAGCACTGTTTTGACTCTATGCCCAGGCGTATGAAGGCTATTATTACGGCCAGAGGTGGTTGTTCTGGGTACTGATTTCTCAGGATCTATGCACCCAAATTGCGTGAAAATGTAATCATATGTCAGTTCTAGTATAATATATTTGTCCAGTGAATTCCCGTTTATCATCTGCATTTCTTCTTGGTGTAGCAATTTTAATGCCCAGTAGTGTAATATTCATGAAAATGTACCTAGATGGCATAAGTACAGCCACTGGGGCGGGAACGTAATGTTCGAGATGGCTTATGTTCCCTGCTAAAGTCGCTGATACGTCCTTCCGCTATAAGGAAGTAAATAAAATGAGATTTATGTCTTCCTCTTCACCGCAGTTGACAGTATGGCGTCGATGCGATAGAAGCGGTGTTTGAATGGACCGTGACTAAACATCACGTGGGTGGCATACAATGACTAAAGGACATGCCGACCGAGGCTGAAGCTGCGGAAACCACGGTCTGGTCTGCATCATCGTTATCATGGCGTATCGCACTCTCTCCTGACCAGGTTCTTTATCTCGTGGATCCACTCTATGGATGAGACGTTTCTACATTATTATTTCGCCCTGAAAATAACTTTACTTCCTACAATATCAGCTACGTCTTTCAATGGCTTTTATCCATCAAATTCCGATGTCGTGTCTGTGCATCCAGCTATGAAAAAAGCAATTTCCATTTCTTAAGAATTTAATCAAATTGAAAGATTTAGAGTCTGGCAGAATGATAACATGCTTGTCTGGCCAAACACTGTAACTTCCAAGTTCTGCTGTCATGACTTTTGAGTAACTACTCATTTTTTGTTTTGCTTCATTTCGTCGCATTGCGTCTCAGATTGCGCGTCCAGGACCATACGGGACCTTTGACCCGTCCGTATACAACGATACGGTTTGCGAACAACCTGTTAGTAATTCACTGAACTAAGCTCCGCATTCCGCTACTGCACGAAAAGATACTCACACATCTGACTAAACAAAAAGATGGTGTCGCAGAATCATTGCTCTTTGACTGAAGTTGACGGTTACAGCGGTGTTACTCGGAAAAATACTGAAATTACTGAGCAAGTAAAATAAATTCAAGAGGTAGGAAAAAACCCTGCCACCAACGAGTAAAACAAAGGCAAACACTACGGAGCACAACTACCTGCCTACCCCAGGGCAAAATTTCCGACTCAGTGAACATATCGACTGCTAACTGAACACTCCGGCTGCGGCAGTGAAAGCTGCCAGTACATCAGTGAAACCTTAGGTGCCCTAAGGTACACACAAAGCTGGCGAAATAACGCGTTAAATAAAACTACACCCAGAAGCCGAGGGAGGCCAAATATTTGGTTCGCCCTCTGCTAATAACGAACTATATAAATGCATTGCTCATTACTGCTCTTCACCGGACTCGATCACCATCGAACGATAGGAAGGAGGATAAGCAACACCTTACATTGCACGATGTGGCGTACGAGTTCCACATCACCAGACTGTGCATCAGATTCCTCAAGTTTTCGTAATTACCAAACATACATTTGTTTAGAAGTACTGTAACAAACTTTGAATGGATTCATATCCGTAGACCATCTATAAGTGACAAGAATATATCGGAAACTACAAATCAACGATGGTTATTTAAAGGCGTGAAAGCGAACTAAAGCACAACAGATTCAACAAGAACAATTTTTTGCACTTTAAAATTAGTGTTGATTGTAGATTTGTAATTCCATCAACTGCGACATAATCGCGTACACAAACAGTGATCCATTGTTGTAAAATGTTTTTTATTCCAGTCTCACAATATCAGTTCCTTAGAAGATGACCGGTTTCAGTCTGTAATGACCATCCTCAGATCTTTTTTACAACATGTCCTAAAATGATAAGGCCATAGTGGCATCGTCAGAACATTTAAATACAATCAGCACAGCATCGTCACATCGATTTAAACTAAGGTGTAGAATAGGCCAATTCGTCCACATAGTGATTATTGCAATGGTGCAAAGTAGATCTGAGGATGGTCATTACGGACTGAAACCGGTCATCGTCAAAAGTATTGATATTGTGATCAGAGACTGGAATAAAAAAATATTTGACATTTGTAATTATCTAGTTCTGTCGAGCGCGCGCGCGTGTGTGTGTGTGTGTGTGTGTGTGTGTGTGTGTGTGTGTGCGCGCGCATATGTGTGAGGGGGTGTAAGGAATGAAGTAACTGATGACAGTGAAAGAGGAAGGTGGAAGCATAAGGAAACAGGAGCCAAAAAAATGCAAAACTGTAAATTTATTACATCCTTTCTGATTGACGACTTGGTACTGTGATTTACATTGGCAATTTATCTACGTAGGACATGCAACAGGACGATTCTTGAATTTGGTACCGTTAACGAGTTTTCGAGCCAGTGCAGGCATATCAACAGACGGAGTTATTGCAGGAGGTATTTTATGGACCATGTGCAGCTAGACGTCAAGATCCATAAAACAACCTTTGTGTGTATCACCACCTGTTGACAGGCCTGCAGTTGCTCGAAAATTAGTTAATGGTAGCATATCAAGGCCAGCGGTAACACCGGGTCCTGGCAGATCACCGAAGATAAGCTCTGTCGGGCTGGGCTAGCACTTGGAAGGGCGACCATCCGGTCTGCCTAGCACTGTTGGAAAACGGGGTGCACTCAGCCGCTGTGAGGCAAAATGAGGAGCTACGTGAATCAAAATTAGCAGCTCCGGTCTCGGTGTGCTGAGCAATTGCTCCTCCATATCCGCACCCAGTGACGCCGGTCAGTACCGTTGCGCCTTCCAAGGCCTGTTGGGACGCAGAGAGCTATAGCATATCATACGTACATAAATAGCTAAAATAAAAAGAAGACAAATCCTCAAATATTGAGGTCGGATAAAAAATACAAGTTACTGACGTGTCTGGCTTTCCATAATGAAGAGAGATTTGGTAAGCTTCGGGCGTGGATGAGTGTGATGTCCTTAGGTTAGTTAGGTTTAAGTAGTTCTAAGTTCTAGGGCACTGATGACCGCAGAAGTTAAGTCCCATAGTGCTCAGAGCCATTTTGAGCCTATCAAGCAAACAAACACGGAAGTCTTTCGAGTTGCCGCGAGTTCGGCGACTTGCGTGTCGATGGGGATGAAATGATGATGATGAGGACAACACAACACCCAGTCCGTCAGCGGAGAAAATCTCCGACCCAGCAGGGAATCGAAACCGGGCCGTTAGGTTGACATTCCATCGCGCTGACCGCTCAGCTACCAGGGGTAGACAGTTTCAGCTTGTAAACATAATTATAGATCAGAACTGTGACTGAGAATCGCCGTTTTACCTGGCATTTATAGATCTATAAGGAGCTTAAAACATCGTGGTGAGTGTTACTAGTTTGTCAGACGCTGACTGCCACCTCGCAGTAGTATCATTTTTAAAATAAGTAAAATATCATTATAGCTTCACATTCCCATCGCTACATAAAATGAATATGGAGGTACATCGGAATAATTTATGACGATGTTTCTATTAGATGGTGTTAAACTAACCCTGCTGTGAAAAACAAACGTGTTAAGACCATTTTACCTCTCTTTTTTTGGCACTTCCATATAGACTTTGGTATTTGTGCCTGCACAGCTCAGTGATTGATCCTAACGTCAGAACAAATCTTATGATACTTTAGTTTGTGTTGCGAAATAATTTTTTTTTCCAGAATGGTTTTGATATTAACTGACGGAGGCATAAAGTGGTAAATCATAAAAATATTGACAGAAGGTTACCAAGCAGATGGTCCGATATTCCCACCCATGTGGGATATATTGATTAAGATTTCAGTTAGTTGAGTCTCTTTGTGATTTGTTCCCAGTCACTAAAATTTGCTACTCTGCCAACATTGTTGAATTATGCAGCATACCTTTCTGTTTTCTGTTTGTTAAGCACTGGTAGAAGTCGACCTCGGGGAAGATCAGTTTGGATTCCGTAGAAATGTTGGAACACGTGAGGCAATACTGACCTTACGACTTATCTTAGAAGAAAGATTAAGAAAAGGCAAACCTACGTTTCTAGCATTTGTAGACTTAGCTTTCGACAATTTTGACTGGAGTACTCTCTTTCAAGTTCTTAAGGTGGCAGGGGTAAAATACAGAGAGCGAAAGTCTATTTACAATTTGTACAGAAATCAGATGGCAGTTATAAGACTCTAGGGGCATGACAGAGAAGCAGTGGTTGGGTAGGGAGTCAGACAGGGTTGTAGCCTCTCCTCGATGTTATTCAATCTGTACATTGAGCAAGCAGTATAGGAAACAAAAGAAAAATTCGGAGTAGGTATTAAAAACCATGGAGATCAAATAAAAACTTTAAGGTTCGCCGATGACACTGTAATTATGTCAGACAGCAAAGGACTTGGAAGAGCAGTTGAACGGAATGGACGGTGTCTTGAAAGGAGGATATAAGATGAACATCAACAAAAGCAAAACGAGGATAATGGAATGTAGTCGAATAAAGTCGAGTGATGCTGAGGGAATTAGATTAGGAAGTGAGACATAGAAAGTAGTAAAGGAGTTTTGCTATTTGGGGAGCAAAATAACTAATAATGGTTGAAGTAGAGAGAATATAAAATGTAGACTGGCAATGGCAAGGAAAAAGTTTCTGAAGAAGAGACATTTGTTAACATCGAGTATAGATTTAAGTGTCAGGAAGACATTTCTGAAAGTATTTGTTTGGAGTGTAGCCATGTATGGAAGTGAAACATGGACGATAAATAGTTTGTACAAGAAGAGAATAGAAGCTTATGAAATGTGGTGCTGCAGAAGAATACTGACGATTAAATGGGTGGTACTGAAAAAAATTGGGGACAAGAGGTATTTGTGGCACAACTTGACTAGAAGATGTGATCGGTTTGTAGGTTATGTTCTGAGGCATCAAGGGATCTCCAAATCGTAGAGGGAGATCAAGACATGAATACACTATGCAGATTCAGAAGGATGTAGGCTGCAGTAAGTACTGGGAGATGAAGCAGCTTGCACAGGATACAGTAGCAGGGAGAGCTGCATCAAACCAGTCTCAGGACTGAAGATCACAACAACAACAACAACAACAAGTATGATTCAAGTCATCTACGTGTAAGGATCACTAAAAATTACCAACTCACGATACTTTATTATTTAAGTCTTACAATGTCTGACGAGTGAATAGCATTGTCAGCGGAATTCAAACTGTGATATGCTAAGTAAATTGTTTATGAGACTACTCTTGAGTGCATTGCTTTTCTGGAAAAAGATGTCAGGGAGGGGAGTTGATGATAATTATTTAAGACTTTCTTTTCACCTTTCTTGGGAAATACGATTGCATATTTTATTCTGTCTGTAAAAAATTCGCTGTGCCAGTGTGCATTACATGTATCACTAAGCACATTACCTATTAACTAATCCACATGCAAGCTTATTTTCAGTACTTGCTGTGCAGGAGGAAGGAAGTTCTTCTGACGAAGAATGGTTTGAGTGTACGGCGACTGTTGGGTGTGCCACAGCATAACTTAATTTCTTCATGTTGAGGGTGCAACATGCCCGTAGGACGTCCCCATATAGCTTAGCGCGGTATTCCCAGCTTTTAATCACATGGGAGAGTCATGCCGACAGATCGCACACACAGTTGTCTGCAGCGGACTGACTCACAACGGGTCGTGACGAGATAGGCGCAAGACAACACTGCGGCAACAAGAGGAGGCAGTAGTCATTCCAGAAGGACTAAAGTACAAGGGGATCGCAGGACTAATAGGGGAATGGTCGCCGTGAACAGGTTGAGAGCAGATCACTGCAAGCTGGGTTCAGTTTCGTGTTGCCGCACGTTATTTACAGCTGACCACACTCCACAGACAACAGATACCTGCGTGGTGTAGAGACAGACTCAACTGGGACACCGAGTGTCATCGTCTGTTTTTGTCGATCATATCGACGACAACTTACCTGTAGACGACCTGGGCAAAGGTCACTGCAAGCAGTCATTTTCGAGACATATACCTATCAAACAGCTGAAATCATCGTTTACGAGGAGCTACTGAATATCACAACAACACTGAACCGGTAATTGTTGATTGGAGGCTGAATACTAGCCAGTATGCGACAAGAACGGTAAACCTAGCTGTCGCAACCTTCATGACCTTAGTAGCAAATGGTACATTACAACAGGATAACGCAAGACCTATACATTGCAACTCATACTCGATTCACGGAAGGTCGGATTTTCTCCGCTTGCCACTGTGTGGGTGTGGTGTCTTTCTCATCGACGTGCAACGAAGCAAACTGTTGTCAAATAAAGAGACTTGGACCAAGCAGCTAAATAAAGCCATGACCATAAAGTCACGCGCACATTGTATTTCATTTTTATGGGCATACAAGTGCAGCTGCGTGTAACACTTAGGACACAATGCTGATACAATCCTCAACCTGTTTACTTCATACTTCCATACTTTCGATATTAAATGCCAAAGTATGTCGATTGATTACGTTTTCACAAGTAAACTGCCGAATCGATTTCAATGAAATTTGGTCTGGAGATACCTTGAACCCTGAGGAAGAACACAGCCTACTTTTAAAAATAAAATAAAAGGGACCCCTAATAGGAAGGAACAGAAGTCGACCCCTAAGAGGGTGACGCAGCTTGTCGCAAAGTCATGCAAAGTGTGTGTTTGTGTGTGTGTGTGTGTGTGTGTGTGTGTGTGTGTGTGTGTGCGTGTGAGAGAGAGAGAGAGAGAGAGAGAGAGAGAGAGAGAGAGAGAGAGAGAGAGAGAAAGAGGGGGTGAGTGGGGGGGGGGGGGGGGGAGAGGGAGAGAGAAGGAGGGGCTGTACATCTCGAGCTTTGCTTACCCAAACAGACAGACATATTAGGTCACAACAACGGACGCCGCGTGTAGCAGCTAGTGTTGATTACAAAATGAGAATCCTTCCTGTACCATTATACTATTAAGCCCTTGAAGTCTTTGTTAACCCGTTGGCCCTCACTATTAAGTTTGGTACCTTTTTTTTCGTGAATGAAAAACATTAGTATTGACGAAGGATATTAATAAATTTACATAGGGCGGAATAGTTGCCTAACTATGAAGATTTTTGAACAGATTTTCAGAATGTTCTAGAATTATCAAGAGAGATTTATTACAACACCTTCTTGCATACAGAAAATAGTATCGCGGCAAGTCGAAATTTTTGGGAAATTTGTGGAAAGGTGTTATGGGGCCAAACTTCTGAGGTCATCGGTTCCTAACCTACATACTACTGAATCTAACTTAAAATAACTTACGCTACGGGCAACACACACACACACACACACACCCATGCCAGAGGGAGGATTCGATCCTCCGACGGGGGGAGCCGCACGGACAGTGACAAGGCGCCTAGACAGAGCGACTACCACGCGCGGCACTGGAAGTCGAGCTTCCTCAAAAAATTATTCTTGAACTCATTGGTGATTGGAATATACATACTTAAGAACTTTTATCTTTTTTGAATCTCATTTAGCAGTAATAATGGGTGCTGGAAATATAGCTGAACTAAATGACTCCATTAATTGTAGGGTGCTCATTTACCAATTAAGGTTGCAATAGTTCGGTAAACCCAAAAACCTGTCAAAGTCTACTCATGTTTCATTGTTTCAGTACAAATTCTTTATAGCTTAAGGAGTCCTTTGAAACAAGTGAAATTTATGTATTGAGTCTCTGCAAAGTTTAACGATAACTCAAGCCTGCATTTTTAAATTTCTTGTGAGATGATTTCTCAAAAATAGGTCTATGATGATTCTGGAAATTATTTCACCTGAGAATTTTTGACACATAATGTCTGATATTATAAATCAGAAATATTAAAATAAAATATCAGAGTAACTCTACATTTTCATAATTATTTTTTATTTGTTAGGCGCATACCAAAAAAATAGTTCTCTTAAGAATATTTCATCTGCGAAGTTCTTCCTTTTTTTATTTCTCCACAGAACCTCCATCTTTCTTGTCCCTCTTCAACATACAACAATAATCAGCCTTCGTACTTTCATTTCATCTTCCCTGGTACCTCTTAACCACATCCTTACTGGCCTGCAGGACATGTTATCCTTGCTCATCACAAAAGATTTACACGAGATTACTCATTACGTGAGTGCAGCAACTGGTACTCCACTTCTTGAAATTATCCAAATAGTTCTCAAAAATATTCCTGTAATTTTGATTTTTTATTCATCCGAGAACGTTTTCATACACAAATCCATGTATCTTTTTCCCTAACATTCATTGTATCCTCAACTTTATGTTATTTCAGCAATTCGTGAGTTCCAGGACTAACAAAAAGTACAGCTTAATTTTTTCTTGACTAATGAAGTAAAATTTCATAGAAAGCTACCTAAGCCAGGATGCGGCTTGTGGAAGAGCCCTTAAAAACCGCTGTATCAATCCCATTTCGGTATATTGTGATGGAAGTGGTATTTTCTTTATTTATTCTACATGTGGTTCATGCAACATGTTTTAAGTCCCAGGCACAAAATGACGCCGATTTGGTCAAGGCTTTACACTCTAATGCTTTGCTTTGCCCGGCTACCCCACTCACGTAAAATATGATGCATTTTCATGTATCCAACGTAGTGAACTAATAAAACTGACACAACTAAAAAGTAAAATAAATTTCATTGTACTGTGTTTAAAAAATTGTGCATGATACAAGAAAACTAATAACAATTTTGAAATCAGCACGAAAAACAACTATTTAAGAACAAGTGTTTATTTCCAATGATGTGATATCACTCAGCCCACTGTAATCTATTTGCCTCGAAGCGTCTGTTGACGTTTAGCTGTGGTGGTGTTCTTGTACTGGCGGTACGACACGGTATTGGGAGGTCAACTGTGGTGTAAGTGAGGGAACGCACGGGATGGCTGATCGCTACACTGGATTCGCAAACGCTCTGCTTCTACACGGCAGAAGGGATCGAGAGGCAGGGACTGCATCCCGCGTAGCCGTAGGGTGGGGAGATGGTGCGCGTAGTGGGGGGGGGGGGGGGGGGAGCAGGAGGAGAAGTCATCCGCTGCACCTTTCATCAGCAGCCAAACCTTGATGGGGGAACCTAGTAGTTAATTAATTCGGAAAGAGTCCTCCTGAAAGTGAAATTAAAGCCGTAGACTTAAAAGGCGAGAGCGTTGAACTCCCAGTGCGAGAAGTAGAGGACGCCTCTGGGATTAGCGCAAGGGCGACGCAGCAGTGGCGCCGGTACAGTGGACACAAGGAAGGTTAGACTTAAACCTCCCGTCGACAACGAGTTCATTGGAAAATCAGTGCAAGCTTGGACAAGGAAAGCGTGAGGAAGGAAAACGACTGCGGTCTTCTAAAGAGACCACGCCTTAAGCGAGATAGGAAGATCACGGGAAACCTAAACATGGATGTCCGGACATATTTTCGAACCGTCATCCTGTTGAACCTGAGGCCAATGTGATAACCACTGTGCCATCACGCTCAGTTATAGTGTAGTGTGTGCGCTCTGTTATTCATCAACATTTCTGAGTCTTCCAATGAAACGCACATCGCATGTGAATCATCAGAGATGCAGCATATACTCATGCCCTCCACTTGGTTTGCACTGTTACACTAATGGAAATTTGTGGCTTTCAAAGAGACGATGAGCTTATACAGAGGTACACAAATTTTCACTATGTTAATCAGCGTTTCATGCAGTTATTATTAGTGTATGTATATGTAGATCTGTAGGGGTAAAAAATGTAGGGGTAAAATACAGGGAGCGAAAGGCTGTATACAATTTGTACAGAAACCAGATGGCAGTTATAAGAGTCGAGGGGTATGAAAGGGAAGCAGTGGTTGGGAAGGGAGTGAGACAGGATTTTAGCCTCTCCCCGATGTTATTCAATCTGTATATTGAGCAAGCAGTAAAGGAACAAGAGAAAAATTCGAAGTCGGTATTAGAATCCATGGAGAAGAAATAAAAACTTTGAGGCTCGCCGATGACATTGTAATTATATCAGAGATAGCAAAGGACTTGGAAGGGCAGTTGAACAGAATGGACAGTGTCTTGAGGATATAAGATGAACATCAACAAAAGCAAAACGACGATAATGGAATGCAGTCGAATTAAGTCGGGTGATGCTGAGGGAATTAGATTAGAAAATGAGCACCTAAAGTAGTAAAGGAGTTTTGCTATTTGGGGAGCAAAATAACTGATGATGGTCGACGTAGAGAAGATATAAAATCTAGACTGGCAATGACAAGGAAAGCGCTACTGAAGAAGAGATATTTGTTAACATCGAGTATAGATTTAAGTGTCAGGAAGTCGTTTCTGAAAGTATTTGTATGGAGTGTGGCCATGTATGGAAGTGAAACATGGACGACAAATAGTTTGGACAAGAAGAGAACAGAAGCTTTCGAAATGTGGTGGTACAGAAGAATACTGAAGGTTAGATGGGTAGATCACATAACTAATGAGAAGGTATTGAATATAATTGGGGAGAAGAGGAGTTTGTGGCACAACTTGACAAAAAGGAGGGACCGGTTAGTAGGATATGTTCTCAGGCAACAAGGGATCACAAATTTAGCACTGGAGGGTAGTGTGGAGGGTAAAAATTGTATAGGGAGACCAAGAGATGAATACACTAACCAGATTCAGAAGGATGTAGGCTGCAGTATGTACTGGGTGATGAAGAAGTTTGCACAGGATAGGGTAGCATGGAGAGCTGCATCAAACCAGTCTCAGGACTGAAGACCACAACAACAACATCAGCAATACAATAACAATCAGCTTAATTTTTGAAGGAACTCCTCGACAGAATAGAAGGAGTGACCCATGAGGAAACTCTTCAGTTTCGATTTGAAAGCGCGTAGATTACTGCTAAGATTTTTGAATTCGAGTGGCAGCTTATTGAAAATAGATGCAGCAGTATACTGCACACCTTTTCGCACGAGAGTTAAGGACGTCCTATACAAATGTTGTCCCATAGTGCTCAGAGCCATTTGAACCATTTTTCGAAACTACTCCATGAAGCTGCAGGGCTGTCCATAAATCCGTAAAACTACGAATGCGTGGAGATCTCTTCTGAACATCACGTTAACAAGCATCCCAGATATGCTCGATAATGTTCATGTCTGGTAAGTTTGGTGGCCAGCGGAAGTGTTTAAACTCAGAAGAGTGTCCCTGGAACCACTCTGTAGCAATTTTTGACGTGTGGGGTGTCACATTGTCCAACTGGTGTTGCCCTAGTCTGTCGAGATGCACAATCGAAATGGATGGATGCAGATGATCAGACAGGATGGTTACGTAGGTGTCATCTCTCGCAATCGTATCTAGAAGCATATAAGCGGTCGCATATCACTCCGACTGCACACACCCATTACAGAGCCTACACCAGATTGAACAGCCCCTGCTAACATGCAGAGTCCATGGATTCATGAGGTTGTCTCCATACTCGTACACGTCCATGCACTGCATACAATTTTAAACGATACTCGTCCGACCAAGCAACATGTTTACAGTCATAAACAGTCCAACGTCGGTGTTAACAAGCCGAGGCAAGGCGTAAAGCTCTGTGTCGTGCAGTCATCAAGGGTACACGAGTGGGCCTTCAGCTCCGAAAGCCCATATCGAGATGATTCGTTGAATGGTTCGCACGCTGACACTTGTTGACGGCTCAGCATTGAAATCTGCAGCAGTTTCCGGAAGGTTTGCACTTTTGTCAGGGTGAACGATGATCTTCAGTCGTCGTTGGTCCCGTTCTTTCAGGATCTTTTTCCAGTCGCAGTGATGTCGAAGATTTTATGGCTTACAGGATTCCTGGTATTCACAGTACATTCGTGAAATGGTTGTATGGGAAAATCCCCTCTTCATCGCTACCTGGGAGATGTTGTTCCCCACAGTTCATGCAACGGCTGTAACATCACTTTCAAACTCACTTAAATCTTGATAATCTGCCATTGTAGCAGCAGTGACAGATCTAACAACTGCGCCGTACCTTTGTTGTAGGAAGGGTTGTCGTATTCTCTTCAAAAATATCCTTTCGAGGATCTTGAAGACGGTCGAGGGTTAACTTATTGGACGGTAGTTTTCCGGGCTCGTTAGGCCCTTCCTGGCAGAGGTATTGTGACCATCCGGGCAGTCAGGAAATATCCTTATTGTTATTACAGATATGCGTCAGGAAACTGAGCCTTCTGACTGAGCATTTCCTATTACAAGGTAGACACAGATGGCACCATGGTAGTTATACCAATATCCCATCCATTAGCGGACGACGTTGAAACCACTATCAGTACATCTACTATCCCCCAGGTGTCATATGGCATCACCTTATTAACATCGATGTCGTCTCTCCACTTTTTTGCTCTGACCACAAAAGGAATTCACTCGTGAAATAGAGGAATGGTATAGGAACTTGTGGGAGGAAGATCGGATGGAAGAAACGATGATACATTCTAAGTGTGGATACCTGCAAAGTGTGCAGGGGCGGGGAAAGGAGAGAAAAAATTGTTTTGCAATGCCTACAAGTAGTGATGTAAGAATTAAAGTGTGGAACATTTTCTTAAATTTAGTGCAAAATGGTTCAAATGGCTGTGAGCACTATGGCACTTAACTTCTGAGGTCAGCAGTCCCCTAGAACTTACAACTACTTAAACCTAACTAACCTAAGGACATCACACACACCCATGTCCGAGGCAGGATTCGAACCTGCGAGCTTAGCGGTCGCTCGGATCCAGACTGTAGCTCCTAGAACCGCTCGGGCACCTCCGACGGCTTAAATTTTGTCTTGAGAGACACAGGTTATGTTGTGGTCTTCAGTCCTGAGTCTGGTTTGATGCAGCTCTCCATGCTACCCTATCCTGTGCAAGTTTCTTCGTCTCCCAGTACCTACTGCAACCTAAATCCTTCTGAATCTGCTTAGTGTATTCATCTCTTGGTCTCCTTCTATGATTTTTAACCTCTACGCTGCCCTCCAATGCTAAATTTGTGATCCCTTGATGCCTCAGAACATGTCCTACTAACCGGTCCCTTTTTCTCGTCAAGTTGTGCCACAAATTCCTCTTCTCCCCAATTCTATTCAATACCTCCTCATTAGTTATGAGATCTACCCATCCAATCTTCAACATTCTTCTGTAGCACCACATTTCGAAGGCTTCTATTTTCTTCTTGTGTAAACTATTTATCGTCCATGTTTCACTTCCATACATGGCTACACTCCATACAATTACTTTCAGAAACGACTTCCTGACACTTAAATCTATACTCGTTGTTAACAAGTTTTTCTTCTTCAGAAACGCTTCCCTTGTCATTGCGTCTACATTTTATATCCTCTCTACTTCGACCATTATCAGTTATGAGGGTGTTACAATTTATTCATCCAGCGCTACAGATTAGGAAACCAGATTTCTAAATTATACCACTTGCAAATGTTTAGATAACTTTAGTTTTCTCATTTTTCTCAGAATTTCAATTTCAAGAACAACATCCTAATGTTGAGGATCGCATTGCTTAGATACGTTTTTAACTCTTTATGATATTGTAAATGAAGTTTTAAAAGTGATACAATGTAGGTAGCTGTTCCTTACTACGGACATCAGGCTAATGAATGGCGTTGCCGACATATCTGTATTTGAATATGCATGTCTATACCACCTTCTTTGGCGCCTCGCCCTAGATCGCGCGTGTCGAGCGAGAGAATATGAAAATCTCACGTGCGCTTTTTTAAGAGCAGATATAACATTTCGGGTTGCATGAAACGACACAGATAGCGGCAGCTGAAGTTTGTTGCATATGTATCAGACAGTTCCTAATACGACTTTTTTTTAGCGCAGTGCTAGCGACACAGGCGAAGCCACACGGCCGCGGCAGTGAGGATGCAGTGTGAGCGGTGCAGCTAGCGTCGCGCCGTGTGACGCAGGGCGGCTTTGTGCTCTCTGTGTGACAGCGGCAGAGATAGCGAGTGACGACTGCAGGTAGCTGCGGCGTGCGACGCGGGACAGCCGCCACGCAGGGGCGGCAACACGTCCGTTCCTCGCTGACGGACAGCGCTGCTGGGTGCAGCGGCCGGCACACAGAGCTGAAAACGGCACCAGGGTGTCGCGCTGCTCCGAAAGTTTCCACTGGCTTCCAATGCAGCTAGTTGCACAAAACTATCAGCTATGCGAAAGGCAACAGAAGTTATGTGTACCAGATGCTCTGCTTCGAGCAGAAAGTGCACATTTTTATGTGTCAGTCTTCAAAAGAAACGGAGGGTACGTTATACAATAACATTGTAGCTATAGTTAATGAAAAGTAATGACATCTGGAGTTCATTAGCCTGATTTTATTTTATTTCATTTATTTACACGTCAAGTTCCATAGGACCAAATTGAAGAGCAAATCTCCAAGGTCATGCAACGAGTCGGTACATGAAATTACAACATAAAAGTAATAACAGATAAAAGTAAATTTTCATGAACCTGAAAAAAGACAATCCATAAGTTTAAGTAAACTCTATCAGCAGTGCTTATCAGATAAAGATGAAATGGGAGATATGATAGTGCGTGAAGAGTTTGACAGAGCACTGAAAGACCTAAGTCGAACAAGGCCCCGGGAGTAAACAACATTCTTGCGAGAGCCAGTCCTGACAATACTCTACCATCTGGTGAGCAAGATGTATGAGACAGACGAAATGCCTCAGCCGTCAATAAGAATATAATAATTCCAATCCCAAAGAATGCAGGTGTTGACAGATGTGAAAATTACCGAACTATCTGTTTAATAAGTCACAGCTGCAAAATACTATCGCGAATTCCTTACAGACGAATGGAAAAACTCGTAGAAGCCGACCTCGGAGAAGATGAGTTTGGATTCCGTAGAAATGTTGGAACACGTGGGGCAATACTGACCTTACGACTTATCTTAGAAGGAAGATTAAGGAAAGGCAAACCTACGTTTCTAGCATTTGTAGACTTAGAGAAAGCTTTTGACAATGTTGAATGGATTATTCTCTTTCAAATCATGAAGATTGTAGGGGTAAAACACAGGGAGTGAAAGGCTATTTAGAATTTGTACAGAAAGCAGATGGCAGTTATAAGAGTCGAGGGACATGAAAGGGAAGCAGTGGTTGGGAAGGGAGTGAGACAGGTTTGTAGCCTCTCCCCAATGCCATTCAATATGTATATTGAGCAAGCAGTAAAGGAAACAAAAGAAAAGTTAAGAGTAGGAATAAAACGCATGGAGAAGAAATAAAAACTTTGAGGTTCGCTGATGACATTGTAATACTGTCTCTGACTTGGAAGAGCAGTTGAACGGAATGGATAGTGTCTTGAAAGGAGGGTATAAGATGAACATCAACAAAAGCAAAACGAGGATAATGGAATGTAGTCAAGTCTGGTGATGCTAAGGGAATTAGATTAGGAAATAAGACACTTAAAATAGAGAAGGAGTTTTTCTATTTGGGGAGCAACATAACTGATGGTGGTCGAAGTAGAGAGGATATAAAATGTAGACTGGCAGTGGCAAAGAAAGCGTTTCTGAAGAAGAGAAAGTTGTTAATATCGAGCAGTGATTTAACTGTCAGAAAGTCGTTTCTGAAAGTATTTGTATGGCGTGTAGCCATGTATGGAAGTGAAACCTGGATGATATATAGTTTAGACAAGAAGAGAATAGAAGCTTTCGAAATGGGGTGCTACAAAAGAATGCTTAAGTTTAGATGGGTGGACATGTTCTGAGGCATCAAGGGATCACCAGTTTAGTCTGGAGGGC
Source organism: Schistocerca gregaria (assembly GCF_023897955.1). Taxonomy (NCBI): domain Eukaryota; kingdom Metazoa; phylum Arthropoda; class Insecta; order Orthoptera; family Acrididae; genus Schistocerca; species Schistocerca gregaria. The sequence goes on along the minus strand of NC_064929.1, from coordinate 182,101,403 downwards.
AGCGTGGAAGGTAAAAACTGTAGGGGGAGACCAAGAGATGAATACACTAAGCAGATTCAGAAGCATGTCGGCTGCAGTATGTACTGGGACATGAAGACGCTTGTACAGGATAGAGTAGCATGGAGAGCTGCATCAAACCAGTCTCAGGACTGAGGACCACAACAACAATATCAGCAATACAATAAGAATCAGCTTAATTTTTCAAGGAACTTCTCGACGGAATAGAAGGAGTGATCCTTGAGGAAATTCTGCAGTTTAGATTTGAAAGCGCGTGGATTACTGCTGAGATTTTTGAATTCGAGTGGCAGCTTATTGAAAATGGATGCAGCAGTATACTGCACACCTTTTTGCACAAGAGTTAAGGAAGTTCTATACAAATACAGGTTTAAATTTCTGCCGAGTATTAACCGTGTCAAAGCTGCTTATTCTTGGGAAATAACTAATACTGGTAACAAAAAACGACAATAAGGAATATATATATTCAGAGGCTTATGTCAAAATACCGAGACTCGCGAACAGAGGTCGACAAGCGGTTCGTGAATTCACACCACTTATTGCCCGAACCGCTTGTTTCTGAGACAAAACTATCCTCGTAGAATGAGAAGAATTACCACAACACATAATGCCATACGACATAAATGAAAGAAAATAAGCAAAGTAGACTAATTTTCGTGCCGAAGTATCACTCACTTTTGATACCGTTGTAATAGTAAAAATGACAGTATTAATTCTTTGAACAAGATCCGGAACGTGGGCTCTCCACGACAGTTTATCTATCTGAACACCTAGAAATTTAACCAATTTGACTAAACATACGCCCGTTTTGTGAAATTAACAAGTCAGGTTTTGTTGAATTGTGTTAGAAACTTTAAAAACTGAGTCTTACTGTGATTTAACGTTAGTTTATTCTCTACAAGGCATGAACTGAGGTCATGTACTGCATTATTTGAAACCGAGCCAATGTTGCACACAACATCTTTTACTACCAAAGCTAGTGTCATCAGCAAACAGAAACATTTTAGAGTTACCTGTAATACTATAGAGCATATCATTTATATAAATAAGGAACAGGAGCGGCCCCAACACTGATCCCTGGGGCACCCCCCCCCCCCTTTGACAGTACCCCACTCAGATCCCACATCACAGCCGTTATCAACATTGTGAACAGTGACCTTTTGCTGCCTGTTGCTACAGTAAGAGTTGAACCAATTGTGAGCTACTCCCCGTATTCCGTAATAGTCCAACTTCTGGAGCAATATTTTGTGATCAACACAATCAAATGCCTGTCTGTAGTAAATTGTACCATTCTTAAAACTTTATTTACAATAGCCTAAAGAGTAAATTAAAAAAGTATTTAAATAATGGGATCCTCAACTTCAGGATGTTGTTTTTGGAGTTGAAATTCTGAGAAAAATAGAAACACTAAAATTTTCTAAACATATAGAAGTGGTATAATTTAGAAATCTGGTTTCCTAATCTGTAGCACTGGATGAATAAATTGTAACACCCTCATAACCTATGTCCCACAAGACTAAATTGAAGAAATTGTTCCACACTTTAATTCTTACATCACTACTTGTAGTCATTGCAAAATAACTTTGTCTCTCCATTCCCCAGCGTTGCACACTTACTGGAATCCACATTTAGAATGTATCTTCCATTCGATCTTCCTCGCGCAAGTCTCTATACCATTCCTCTATTTCACGAGTGATTTCCTTCTGTGGCCAGCACAACAAAATGGAAAGACGACATCGATGTTAATCCGGTAATGGCATATCACACCTGGGGGATAGTAGATGTACTGATAATGGTTCCAACGTCGTCCGCTAATAGAAGGCGTAGTGGTATAACTACCACGGTGCCACCTGTGTCTACCTTGTAAAAGGAAATGCTCACAGCCAGAAGACTCAGTGTCCTGACGCATATCTGTAATAACAATATACTGCGAGGAAGATTGCCTGGATGGTCACAATGCCACAGCCAGGAAGGACCTAACAAGCCCGGAAAACTACCGTCTAATGAGTAACTCTCGACCGCCTTCAAGATCCGCGAAAGGCTACTATTGAAGAGAATACGACAAACCTTCCTCGATAACCTCCAGAAGAACTGAACTTTCAACCTTTACTGTCTGCACAACTAAAACTCATCCATGACTCCGAATTAAATGCACACAACCTTAATGTGTCCAATTGTTCAGCGACAGTTTTTTTGGACGTCAGAAAGACGGGAAAAATAACTACTCAAACTGGCGAACTTGAAACTACTCCCAGACTACAGCTTCAAGGTCATCGACAGCTTTTTGCACAATGGGTGCACACTAGTGGAGATCGAGGGACAGCACTCTAGACTCCGACTCCCCACAGATGCCATCCCTCAAGGTTGTGTGTTGTCTCCACTACTCTTTGTCATCTGTGTCAAAGGCATTCCGCTATTGCCTCTGGTGATGCTTACCCAACTCGCGGACAACACCGCCTTGCTCACCAGTAGCCGGAGGATCAACGAGGTCATCGCTCGTCTACGACGTCATCGCACGACAGTAGAAGATTTGGCCAAGGAAAATACAATTACTACAAATGCAGAGAAGACCGGACCGGTGATGTTTACTCGACGCTGCCCGGATTTAAGAGACAGGCTGATTTCCTCCAGTCAGAATTTCCCATGGAGAAATCACGTCAAATGCCTTAGCGTCACATTCGACAATAAGTTACTTTCCAAACTTCATGTATAGGGTAAGAGACTCGATTTCACATCTGTCTATACCCCCAAGTGGCTAGTTTACATAAAAACATCAATACGAAACTTTGCTTTTACAGGGCAACTGTCCTCCCAGCTATTTTATACGGTTGTTCCACTTGGGGTACAATAGAGGCCCCAGCTAATTTGAAGACCATACACTTTGAAAAATGGAAGTCTTCGACTCAATCTTCGAGTGCCCAGGTGGGCAAGAATCCGTGACCCACACGAAGAGCTTAACCAACCAACCATCATCGAACATAGGCCATGCACAAAACAGAAGCCCCACATGACGTCACCCAGATGTTGGATCACTAGCTCCTGAGCGTTGGCATCAAGTCCTTGTGCCTCGAGCGATTATCAGAGTCGTACAGTAACTATCAAACTCACCATCCACCTACGTGCTTTAAGGACAAAAAGACACAAAGTACAGTGGTCCTATTAAGATTGCAATAACGATATAGTTACACCTTGACCATCCAGAAAGGAAGTCGAGCTACTAAATTGGTAACGCTTCGTCATAGCCATAAAAAAAAAAAGTTTGAAAGCAGTCAAAGTGTGGCCTTGCGAGTGCCGAGATGGTCTTTGCGGATAATTTCCTGACAAGCTGGAAGTGTTGAGTGAATTGTGCAACGATGCTGGTACCACTGGTCACGTGGATGTTCTCACACTTGTCCAGGTTCCGGGCGTCCACGTGGCACACACGTATTGTCAAGGCATCAGTGGCAGATAGTACAGCTACCACTCCACAGATGAGAGCGCTTGTGAGCACAGACGTGTCAACACGATTAGCAATGCGGCAACTGGGACGTACACCTACAGCCGATCTTCCACTCATCCCACGGCATCGTCTTGCACCAGTCGACTGGTGCCGTCAGATCCTCACTTGCAAGATGGAATGGCGCGCCGTGGTCGTCAGCGATTAAAGTAGGGTCTGCCTGCATGCAAGTGGTCGTAGGCGCATACGGTGTCGGCGCTGTTTACACGGCTAGTATTATGTCATGTTTTGTTATGTTAACCGAGGACCTAGAAGCGACGGAGAGGCTCCGTCCCCGCCGCAGCTGCAGTGGTGCGCAAGCCCACGACGACTACCGCAGTCCACTTCACCCCTCCGCCGCCCCACAACGAACCCAGGGTTACTGTGCGGTTCGGCCCCCGGTGGACCCCCCCAGGGAACGTCTCATACCAGACGAGTGTAACCCCTGTGTTTGCGTGGTAGAGTAATGGTGGTGTACGCGTACGTACAGAACTTGTTTGCGCAGCAATCGCCGACATAGTGTAACTGAGGCGAAATAAGGGGAACCAGCCCGCATTCGCAGAGGCGGATGGAAAACCGCCTAAAAACTATCCACAGACTGGCCGGCTCACCGGACGTCGACACAAATCCGCCGGGCGGATTCGTGGCGGGGACCGATGCTCCTTCCAGCCCGGAAAGCCGTGCGTTGGACCGTACGGCCAACCGGGCGGGCCACGGCTAGTATTACTCGCAAAAACTCTCTGTGAGTCAAAAACACCCACATGTACACCTCGTTTTTTTTTAAAACGTTAGCGCACTTCGTTATTAAGAAACTTTTCCTTTCGCGAAACACTTTGCAAATCCTGTTACTTTGATGATCACCTTGTTTATTTTGAAGGTTAATAAAATTTTTAAAAATCAGAAGCACTTGTTTTAAAGTGAGATTACTTCCAATTAAAATCATAAATAATAACAAAGAAATGATGGTAAATTTTAAAAGCATAATTAGTATCGTCGAAGTCTCAACAGAGAAAGCCATGTTATGAACAGTTTCTCGTGCAGCACTTATTCACTTTACGCGGAACACCAGTGTTCTGCGGAACACAGTTTGGGAAACCCTGGTCTACGGCAGGAGGAGGCAACCTTCTTTATACATACCGTCCGCTTTTTTTATCTCTTTCAGTGGTAGAAATTTCTGACCTCGGAATGGTTATACAGTAACAGTGATTTGTAAAATAGGCAAATAACTTCACAAAATTTATAAACCACAGTTAAAATGGTTCAAGCCGCTCTCAGCACTATGGGACATAACATCTGAAGCCATCAGTCCCCTAGACTTAGAACTACTTAAACCTAACTAACCTAAGGACATCACACACATCCATGCCCGAGGCAGAATTCGAATCTGCGACCGTAGTGGTAGTGCAGTTCCAAACTGAAGCGCCTAGAACCGCTCTGCCACAACGAAACCAGAGTTAGAGAAATTTAAAGCATATAACATTAATCTCTTACCAGATTCGTTATGACTAAATTTTTAGTAATCCTGACGAAATTCTTTTTAAAATTCCTACTGCCTACAGTCCAGCGTAGAAGCAGGGACGCCCGCCAGTGGGCGCTAGGAACCAGATTGACCGCACCATTGCAGGTCTGGGGGAATGTCTCTTTTCTGTAAACGGTCGTATGTAGAAATTCCTGCGACGTTGGGATATGAACTCCTGACACCACTTCAACAAATTTTTTTCTCCAAGTACATGTTGTTAAATGTTAACGAAAACCGGACATTGCCACCGACTTTGATAAACGATAAACTTTAACTTCTATAATACACACTCATCTTTCTCATACAGTGTCTAGCAAGATACTATTACTCTGAGACTGGTCTTAGTGTGAACCAGGAGGAGACACGCTTACATATTTGAGTGCTTGTTATATGTGTATGGGTAACTATAAACGACTTGCAGGAATAAAATATGACTACTAAGTTAATACTAAAAGGCTAAACTCCGCCCAAAAAGGCCATGAAGGCCCAACGGTACCGACCGGCCACTGTGTCATACTCACAAGGGGAGGCCGCCAATTGTGAAATTCAGATTCGATTCATACTGCGCATAATAAAAGCTCATGGCCAGAGGTGTAATGTGGCAAAGCACCAAGATGCACTTCTCAGCCGTTGTCGAGAAAATCGACAGTTAAAAGAAACCGTTGCGGTGAAATACTCTCTACGATTAACAATTTTCAACAGCGTCGTGGCGCAGCGGTAAGCGCTCCGGTTCGTACTCCAAAGGTCGCCGGATCGAATCTCGCGCCATGCAAACTTTTTTTTTTTTAGTATTTGTTTTTTGTAATTCAAATGTGTATACACACACACACATATATATATATATATATATATATATATATATATATATATAATTGCCGGCAATCAGTTGCAACATTGCAACAGTTATGCATATAATAAGTTGTTGAAAGTCGTTTGTCGTGGAAAAACTGCCGACTTCGAACATGATTATGTTTTCCGCAAACAAAGTTGTATTTCAGAAATGTTGTTAATTGTCTTCATAAAGTTAACCACGTATAGTTAACAGAAGACGTAGAAACGATATTCCGAAACGAATACGTATAGCGTAAGTCAAACGTTCGAATCAGAATAGAGACCCCACGAACACAAATTTGCTGTGGCAGGTATGAAATATAAATTCCGTTACTCGCTCGTTACACTTGAAGGACAGATGTTGAACGGGCGGAAACGAGCCGCCTCATAACAGCGTAGTTGCCTGCTAACTTCGAAAGAAAGTAGATGCGGTCCCTAGCGCAACTTATAACACCGTCGAAAATCAGTGCGGACGTGAGAGCTTTGGTACACCCTGTTAAACAAACGGAAAAATGGAAGCGGAACAATTGGAGAGCGATCCGCCTTCACCAACATGCATAAGGAATTCATTAACATATATACACTCCTGGAAATGGAAAAAAGAACACATTGACACCGGTGTGTCAGACCCACCATACTTGCTCCGGACACTGCGAGAGGGCTGTACAAGCAATGATCACACGCACGGCACAGCGGACACACCAGGAACCGCGGTGTTGGCCGTCGAATGGCGCTAGCTGCGCAGCATTTGTGCACCGCGGCCGTCAGTGTCAGCCAGTTTGCCGTGGCATACGGAGCTCCATCGCAGTCTTTAACACTGGTAGCATGCCGCCACAGCGTGGACGTGAACCGTATGTGCAGTTGACGGACTTTGAGCGAGGGCGTATAGTGGGCATGCGGGAGGCCGGGTGGACGTACCGCCGAATTGCTCAACACGTGGGGCGTGATGTCTCCACAGTACATCGATGTTGTCGCCAGTGGTCGGCGGAAGGTGCACGTGCCCGTCGACCTGGGACCGGACCGCAGCGACGCACGGATGCACGCCAAGACCGTAGGATCCTACGCAGTGCCGTAGGGGACCGCACCGCCACTTCCCAGCAAATTAGGGACACTGTTGCTCCTGGGGTATCGGCGAGGAGCATTCGCAACCGTCTCCATGAAGCTGGGCTACGGTCCCGCACACCGTTAGGCCGTCTTCCGCTCACGCCCCAACATCGTGCAGCCCGCCTCCAGTGGTGTCGCGACAGGCGTGAATGGAGGGACGAATGGAGACGTGTCGTCTTCAGCGATGAGAGTCGCTTCTGCCTTGGTGCCAATGATGGTCGTATGCGTGTTTGGCGCCGTACAGGTGAGCGCCACAATCAGGACTGCATACGACCGAGGCACACAGGGCCAACACCCGGCATCATGGTGTGGGGAGCGATCTCCTACACTGGCCGTACACCTCTGGTGATCGTCGAGGGGACACTGAATAGTGCACGGTACATCCAAACCGTCATCGAACCCATAGTTCTACCATTCCTAGACCGGCAAGGGAACTGGCTGTTCCAACAGGACAATGTACGTCCGCATGTATCCCGTGCCACCCAACGTGCTCTAGAAGGTGTAAGTCAACTACCCTGGCCAGCAAGATCTCCGGATCTGTCCCCCATTGAGCATGTTTGGGACTGGATGAAGCGTCGTCTCACGCGGTCTGCACGTCCAGCACGAACGCTGGTCCAACTGAGGCGCCAGGTGGAAATGGCATGGCAAACCGTTCCACAGGACTACATCCAGCATCTCTACGATCGTCTCCATGGGAGAATAGCAGCCTGCATTGCTGCGAAATGTGGATATACACTGTACTAGTGCCGACATTGTGCATGCACTGTTACCTGTGTCTATGTGCCGGTGGTTCTGTCAGTGTGATCATGTGATGTATCTGACCCCAGGAATGTGTCAATAAAGTTTCCCCTTCCTGGGACAATGAATTCACGGTGTTCTTATTTCAATTTCCAGGAGTGTATATACATTTGAATTACAAAAAACTAATGATAAAAAATTGCATGGGGCAAGATTCGACCCCGCGACCTTCGGATTACGAACCCGAGCGCTTACCGTTTCGTCACGACGCTGTAGTAATTCATTAATCGTAGAGAGTATTTCACTGCTACCGTTTCTTTTAACTGTCGATTTTCTCGACAACAGCTGAGAAGTGCATCTTGCTGCTTTGCCACATTACACCTCTGGCCATGAGCTTTTATTATGCGCAGCATGAATCGAATCTCAATTTCACAATTGACGGCCTCCCCTTGTCAGATCACAGGCGTCCCTGGATGCGGATATGGAGGTACATGTGGTCAGCACACCGCTCTCCCGGCCATATCTCAGTTTACGAGACATGAATCGCTACTTCTCAGTCAAGTATCTCCTCAGTTTGCCTCACAAGGGCTGAGTGCACCCCGCTTGCCAACAGCGCTCGGCATACCGGATGGTCGCCCATCCAAGTACTAACCCATCCCAACAGCGCTTAACGTCCGTGATCTGACGGGAACCGGTGTTACCACTGCGACGAGGCCCAGATATTCTTATTCAGTTAATTTTAATATTACAGTCAGATACTGAAAGGCACTACCAACCCGTGACACGCGTCTCCGGTCTCTGCCGATTAGGATCTTGTTGCGAACACTGCTGCCACTGTGCAAGGCTGCGACGGAGGCAGCAGACACGTTGTTCGGTCCGCGTTGATACGTCAACAAACGGGTAACCTCATTCACTCGCGCCCATGCACCACAGCTCTTCGGCGCCATTATGTCATGTCCGGACGTCGATCCATCTTACTGCGCTGATGGAATAAACTAACCGTCACACGCACACCTCTTCGCCGCCACGACTTGCAGTAGAGGGTGACATGACCGCCGGGAATTAGTATTTCGCCTCCAGTGACCTTTGCTGTTTTGGTGTGACCACCGGAAACTCGGCTTAGGAAATGTAAGTACGATACAAAAAAACCAATGATAAGCGGAGCAATCTGGCCTTCAAAAGCAGACTACCACTATCAAAAAGGGCATTCTTGACCAAGCGAAGTCTCCTAGTATCAAACATAGTCCTTAATTTCAGGAAGAAATTTCTGAGAACGTACGCTTGGAGCACAGCGTTTTATAGTAGTGAGACTGGACTGTCGAGAACCCGGAACGGAAGAGAATCGAAGCATTTGAGATGTGCTGCTGCAAGCGAATCTTGGAAATTAGGTGGGATGATAAGGTAAGGAATGATGAAGTATTGCGCACAATCGCAAAGGAATGTGTGGAAAACACCGACACAAGGGACACGATTATGGGCCACCTGTTCAGACAACGGGGAATGAAGTCCATGTCACTAGAGGGAGCTGTAGAGTGCAAAAAATGTAGAGGAAGACAGAGATTTGAATGCATCTAGCAAATAATTAAAGAGGTGGGTTGCAAATGCTGCTCTGAAATAAAAAGGTGGCACAGGATATGAATTCGAGGTGAGGAGACACTATGATTCATTGGAAGGATTCTATGGAAATGTAATGCACGGAAGGGGTAGCTTACAAGACATCTACTCGACCGAATCTCGGAACCATATACGGCTGAGAGAGGAGAGAGAGAAAATCCACAGAAGAGCGGCACATTTCGATACAGATACGTTTAGTACCCTTGAGAGCTCCAGTGGCAGACCAGAACTCCTGAAGATAGACGTTGACTGTGGATATTGTATCGCAGACGCAGTCCCTTTTTACTGTTCAGAGATGTCACTAAACCCGCCCAAAGATGTAGCAGTTCTAGTCATTCCATCAGAAAGGAGATACACTGCTCGTGTTCCGTGTAGTTCATCCATGCCTAGACGGTCAACACCGCCGTTCGATGTAGTCTGCATTGTTACTTTGTGGCAGGAACGGATCTAGAAAAGGGATGTGTCCAGGCGTCTCGAAGTGAATCAAGGCGATGTTGTTCGGACATGGAGGAGATACAGAGCGACAGGAACTGTCGATGACATACTTCGCTCAGGCCGCCCAAGGGCTATTACTACAGTGGATGACCGCTACCTGCGGATTATGGCTCGGAGGAACCCTGATTGGAATGCCACCATGTTCAATACTGCTTTTCGTGCAGCCATAGGACGTCGTGTTACGACTCAAACTGTGCGCAACAGGTTGCATGATGCGCAACCTCACTCCCGACGTCCATCGCGAGGTCCATCTTTGCAACCTCAACAACATAAAGCGGGGTACAGATGGACCTACAACATGCCGAATGGACCGCATTCTCTTCACCGATGAGTGTCGCATATCCCTGCAACCAAACAATCGTCGGAGACGTGTTTGGAGGTAACCTGGTCAGACTGAACGCCTTAGACACACTGTACAGCGAGTGCAGCAATGTGGAGGTTCCCTGCTGTTTTGGGATGGCATTATGTGGGGCCGACGTACGCCGCTAGTGGTCATGGAAGGCACCGTAACGGCTGTACGATACGTGAATTCCATCCTTCGACCGATAGTGCAACCATATTGGCAGCTTATTGGCGAGGCATTCGTCTTCATGGACGACAATTCGCGTCCCCATCGTGCACATCTTGTGAATGATTTCCTTCAGGATAACGACATCGCTCGAGTTCAGTAGCCAGCATGTTCTCCCGACATGAACCCTAACGAACATGCCTGGGATATATTGAAAATGGCTGTTTATGGACGACGTCACCCACCAACCACTCTGAGGGCTCTACGCCGCATGTCCGTTGAGGAGTGGGACAATCTTGACAAACAGTGGCTTGATGAACTTGTCGATAGTGTGCCACGACGAATACAGGCATGCATCAATGCAAGATGACGTGCTACTGGGTATTAGAGGTACCGGTGTGTACAGCAATCTGGACCACCACCTTTGAAGATCTCGCTGTATTGTGGCACAATATGCAATGTGTGGTTTTCCTGAGCATTCAGCGAGAACAATTGGTACGCTTTTCTGACGACACTAGTGCTATAATAAAACTCATTAGAGAGAAAGAGTCAAAACAGTCGATAAATGATATTTCCCGATGAATTATAACGTGTTTCTCTAAAAATGCACTCTCCCTGAATGTTGAAAAAAACACTGTATTCAGTTCAGTACAACAAATAGACAGATACCAATAACTGATGTAGTACATGATCATGATGCAGTAAATAGGGTAGAATGGTGCAATATTTTTAAATGCACATATTGAAGATAACTTGAACTGGAAGAATGATATTACTGAGCTTCTCAAAACAATTAAGTGCAGCTATTGTTACTGATTGTATGGTTGCTAATCTTGGAAACAAATGAATTAATCTCCTGAACTATTTTACGTATTTCCACTCACTAATGTCTTATGTAATTATTGTATGGGATGTCTCATCACATGGAAAGACGTTATTAAGTGCACAAAAGCGAGCAATAATAGTAATATGCGCTGTTCTCCCATGGAAGTCATGTAGGAGCTGGATTTTTTACTTGTTTCGTCACATTACGTTATTTTGAGTAACGAAATTCGCCATAAATTATCCATCACAACATGATGAGGATAATGTTGTCCATATTCCATATTCACAACACTATAGGGAGTGTTCACTATGTAGCAAAAAAAAATTTTTAATCGTGTACTGAATAGCATAAAATGTCTGACAGGTAGCAAAGTAAGTTTTAACCCTAACTTCTTCTGTTCTAGTGATCAATTTCTAGTTAAAAACCGGAAGGCAGAAAAAAATTAGAAAAATACAAAAACTTTTTTTTAAGTATAGTTGCATGACTAGAACTAAAATATGTGTTCTTTAACATAAACACTAGTCATGCATACCTATTCTGTAAACTGACTCGTTCCCGATCATTTCGATAAGAGACTCGTTCAAATCTTGTATGCAACTAACACGGGAACCTCCCCATCGCACCCCCCTCAGATTTAATTATAAGTTGGCACAGTGGATAGGCCTTGAAAAACTGAACACAGATCAATTGAGAAAACAGGAAGAAGTAGTGTGGAACTATGAAAAAAATAAGGAAAATATACAAACTGAGTAGTCCATGCGCAAGATAGGCAACATTAAGATTAATGTGAGAAGAGGAGCGCCGTGGTCCCGTGGTTAGCGTGAGCAGCTGTGGTTTAAAGGTCCTTGCTTCAAGTCTTCCCGCGAGTGAAAAGTTTACTTTCTTTATTTTCGCAAAGTTGTGATCCGTCCGTTCGTTCATTGACGTCTCTGTTCACTGTAATAAGTTTGGTGTCTGTGTTTTGCGACCGCACCGCAAAACCGTGCGAATAGCAGACGAAAGGACGTGCCTCTCCAATGGGAACCGAAAACATTTTATCGCAAGGTCATAGGTCAACCGATTCATCTACAGGAAAACACGTCTGATATATTCTATACGACACTGGTGACTGTATGTGCGTCGCATGACAGGAATATGTTGTCGACCTACCTAACTTGTACACTTGGCGAACGGGTAAAAAGGTTCTTCTACCTTCCCCGATTTAGGTTTACTTGTGGATGTGATAATCACTCCCAAGAAGGTAATGAAAACATATGAGTTTGTCACGGACGGACGGACAGATAATAATTGTCTGAAAATAAGAAATTAAAGTTTTCACTCGAGGGATGACTTGAAGCAAGGACCTCTCCTTCCGAAGCTTCTCACGCTAACCACTGGACCATGGCGCTCCTGAGGTCCCATTCTCCTTGTTGTTGCCTATCTTGCGCATGGACTACTCAGTTTGTATATTTTGCTTATTTCTTTTTCATAGTTCCACACTACTACTTCCTGTTTGCTCAATTGATCTGTGTTCAGTTTTTCAAGGCCTAGCCACTGTGCCAACTTATAACTAAATCTGAGGGGGGGGGGGGGGGGGGGGGAGGGGGTGCGATGGGGAGGTTCCCTAGTAAGTAACTGACCAACATTATGATTTCGAGAGCGTACTTTCTAAGATGGGCCAGCCAGCATGTTACTTCCACCTACACATAACAAGCTCATACCGAGGCTTACCAACTTGCGTTCATCCCCCGCTTAGTTCGCTACTGTGACAGTAAAAGGCACGAATCATACTGGCACGAAAAGGGTTCTCCACGCACTGCAAAGTGTCTCGTGGAATATGGCTGTACGTAGATGGCTTGGCAGCTCCTTTACCCTAGGCAAAAAAGAAGCCTTCAAAAAAATGCCTATTCGCCAAGAGAATTTTATCTCGAGCTGCAACGTGATCGCCAAGTCTTTTGTGCGGCGGAACCTTTCAGGGGGCACATAGAAGTGGAAAAATAAAAGCGCGTCAGAGAGGAGGGGGGAGCGCACTTGCTCCCGCTTTGAGAGAAGAGACTGCGCCGATTGTCTACTTCTGGGGGCTGCTTTGACAGGAGTGAGTGTATAGGCCGCTCCGTCATTCGGCGGCCTGCCGTGTTTGCAGAGCTCACGCGGACGTGATGGATAACTCGCCACTTAAGCGGGCGTGTGTGGCGACAGATTGGCCAGATAAGCGGCCGGGTATCAGATCGGCAGCGGAGCCGCTGTCTGCACCATACACTGGCCTGGTCTGTGTAGCAGTGTGCAGCTGTGCTTAAGCTGCCACTCTGTGAAAGGGCCGCCCGTCTGTTTGCGTGGGGAAATGAAAAGCGTTGCGGATTTGTCCGACATTCCGTAGCGGGCTGCTAGCAGCGGCGATGGAATCCCACGAGAGAATAAAACTGTGTACAGGCCGAGATTGCAGCTCTCGGTCTCTGCTTGTAGGGATATAACGTGTGTTTGACCACTGACAGGATGTGTCCAGTCACCACAGCCGTGCTAGGAGCTGTCACTCGAATGAGCACTGTTTGCCCGATTACTTCAAATGTTCAAATGGCTCTGAGCACTTGCTACTTAACTTCTGAGGTCATCAGTCCCCTGGAACTTAGAATTACTTAAACCTAACTAACCTAAGGACATCACAAACATCCATGACCGAAGCTGGATTCGAACCTGCGACCGGAGCGGTAGCGCGGTTCCAGACTGTAGAGCCTAGAACCGCTCGGCCACCCCGGCCGGCTTATCCGATTACGCAAACTGCGTTCAGTTTAACTATGGGGTTGTGTACAGAGTGTTTACACACCCCCAGGATCCGAGGTTTCGTGCTGTTTTAAGCAACAGTTCGGAAGTTATTAACACTTCATTGAAATTTGATTAGAAGAGCGGCTTTGGGTTAAGTACAGATGCAGGACAAAATTGCGAAAAAATTCGAAGTTACATTATTGCGTGATTTATTGGATTGATTCGTTAAGGGGGATAGGACGTCAAACGGGCTGACTTGGAGCAGGAGAGGCACCAGAGGACATTTCAATTTCCACTGTCTTTACTTTTACAAGAAAATTCATAAACCTTTGTCAGCATGACCAGGATGGATTCAGGATTCACACTCGTAGCAGCGGAAGTTCAAAAACATAACAAAACATTTTTTTACATGTGATATTTCATCATTTTTTCACTTACTATTGGCTGCATTTGTTGCTATGAGTACACTTTTCTTCATAAGTAAGAGAAACTGTTGCATGAATTTTGTACAGCATACAAACCATACATACAGGTGTCGTATACTCTAGAATCTATTTAATTTATGAAAAAATGAAGGAGCTGTTACGTTTTAAACTTTATGTTTAGAAAAAAATCAAATTCTGTAGTTAATTATCTCAATTTTTACCACAGTTTAAAACAGATTTGGGAAATTCTAGAGTTTCATCACCTGTAAGTATGGTTTGTATGCTGTGCAAAATTCACCAAAGAATCTGTCCTACTTGTGGTGAAAAATGTACCTATAGCAACAAATGCAGCCAACAGCAAGTGTAAAAAGGATGAAATTTCATATCTAAAGAAATTATTTTTTATATTTTTGCACTTCCACTTCTATGAGTGTGAATCCTGAATCCTTCCTGGTCATGCTGACAAAGTTTTATGAATTTATTTGTAAAAGTATAGACAGTGGAAAATAAAATGTACTCTGGTGCCTCCCCTGCTCCAAGTCGGCCCGTTTGATGTCCAACCCCCCTTAAGAATAACGTAGCACAGTTTCATAACCAAATTCTCGCTAGAAATACATATTAATCAAGTTTGTTTGGGCGTCTGCAGCTGCCACGCCCCCTCTTTCTACGCTGTGATCCACACATTCTCTACGCCAGAAATTTTTTTGGCGGTTAATTTTACATTCACACAATCGAAAAGAACTACAGATGAGTCTAGAAGGCTACTAGAAAGATCATCTTTGCTTGCTCCTTTGCTTACAACGCGGATTTTTGAACAGTAACACGTGAGGCAATACTAACCTTACGACTTATCTTAGAAGAAAGATCAAGGAATGGGAAACCTACGTTTCTAGCATTTGTAGACGTAGAGAAAGCTTTTGACAATGTTGACTGGAATACTCTATTTCAAATTCTAAAGGTGTCAGAAGTAAAACACAGGGAGCGAAAGGACATTTGCAATTTGTACAGAAACCAGATCGCAGTTATAAAAGTCTAGGTACATGAAAGGGAAGCAGTAGTTGGGAAGGGAGTGAGACAGGGTTGTAGCTTTTCTCCGATGTTATTTAAATCTGTATATTGAGCAAGTAGTAAAGGAAACAAAAGAAAAATTCGAATAGGTATTAAAATCCATCGGGAAGAAATAAAAACTTTGAGGTTCGCCGATGACATTGTAATTCTGTCAGAGACAGAAAACGACTTGGAAGAGCAGTTGCACGGAATGGACAGTGTCTTGAAAGGAGGATATAAGATGAACATCAACAAAAGCAAATCGAGGATAATGGAATATAGTTGAATTAAGTCGAGTGATGCTGAGGGAATTAAATTAGGAAATGAGACACTTAAAGTAGTAAAGGAGTTTTGGTATTTGAGGAGCAAAATAACACATGATGGTCTAAGTAGAGAGGATATAAAATGTAGACTGGCAATGGCAAGGAAAGCGTTTCTGAAGAAGAGAAATTTGTTAACATCGAGTATAGATTTAACTATCAGGAAGTACTTGTATGGAATGTAGCCATGTATGGAAGTGAAACATGGACGATAAATAGTTTGGACAAGAAGAGAATAGAAGCTTTCGAAATGTGGTGCTACAGAAGAATGCTGAAGATCACATAATTAATGAGGAGGTATTGAATAGAACTGGGGAGAAGACTGGTTTGTGGCACTAGTTGACAAGAAGAAGGGACCGGTTCGTAGGACATGTTCTGAGGTATCAAGAGATCACAAATTTAGCTTTTGAGTGCAGCGTGGAGGGTAAAAATCGTAGAGGGAGACCAAGAGATGAATACACTAAGCAGATTCAGAAGGATGTAGGTTGAGGTAGGTACTGGGAGATGAAGAAGCTTGCACAGGATAGAGTAGCATGGAGAGCTGCATCAAACCAGTCTCAGGACTGAAGACTACAACAACAACAACATTCCATTATCCTCGTTTTGCTTTTGTTGATGTTCATCTTATATCCTCCCTTCAAGACACTATCCATTCCGTTCAACTGCTCTTCCAAGTCCCTTGCTGTCTCTGACAGAATTACAATGTCATTTGCAAACCTCAAAGTTTTTATTTCTTCTCCGTGGATTTTAATACCTACTCCTGTTACTATTTTGAATTCTCGAATATATAAAACAAAATCGCCTTATATGGATGTGTTGTCCTAAAACATATTTGTATCCTCATTTGTTGTGAAGATAACTGCACGTGATGCCTCCCTAGTGTTCAATAGTGGAAATGTAGGTAGGATTAAGTGCCTGTAGAGGCTACGCTTACATCCAGGTGCATTCACCCTGGCGATACTCATAAGCATCGATGAAGTGCTGCTGGACAAAACTCAGGCAGCAGAAGAAAAAAACGCAAAAGTTGGCTATGAAAAGGAGGCAGGAGAAGAAATGAGGCAGGAGAAGACATTACTCCAGGAAGGCGAGGAAGAGAATAAAGATTGTAAATATGGACAGCATTAGTCACTACAGGTAAAGCAATATTGTCAATAATTGAAATAAAAACTTTTAATGCTAATTAGAGTAAATTCACTGTTTAAGCTATAACGTATCTTTTCTCAGGAAGTATAAAAACTAATATCGAAATTTGATATATGTGGTGTCACCGCCAGACACCACACTTGCTAGGTGGTAGCCTTTTAATCGGCCGCAGTCCGGTAGTATACGTCGGACCCGCCTGTCACCACTACCAGTGATTGCAGACAGAGCGCCGCCACACGGCAGGTCTAGAGAGACTTCCTATCACTCTCCCAGTTGTACAGCCGACTTTGCTAGCGATGGTTCACTGCCTACTTACGTTCTCATTTGCCGAGAAGATAGTTTAGCATAGCCTTCAGCTATATCATTTACTACGACCTAGCAAGGCGCCATTATCAGTTACTATTGATATTGTTAACTATGTACCGTCAAGAGCGACGTTCATCGTTAATGGATTAAAGTTAAGTATTCCACCAGCTACGTCCGTTGTTTCTAAATTCTAATTTCCTTGTCCTGTTTCAGACCTAGTATTTCATGGTGTGGGTTCCTGTAGTCATGTCTTAGTTCGTGAACCACGGGCAACGTATGAGTGGCCAAGAAAGTAGTCCCGACAGTCGGGATACCAGTTACTTTGGAATAAGGCTGGGCATCTCGGACATATTCTGAGTCGTGGTCACCTTTGTGCTCATACGGCAAAGACTACCAAATCCACCGGTTAGTCCCTCAGCCGTTAGGGGTAAAACTCAATGGGACTCGGAGCAAGTAAAGCTAGCAACCTGCTTCCCTGATACTTTAAATATGATGCTGGCAACAATCAGAGCAAAATGCCTCAGACCTATGGTGGTGACGGAGTCCCACATCTAACTGACAAACCAGGGACTCCTATGATACGACTTGGCAAACAAATGGTAATGAGATGGGGAGCTATTAATATCAAATGGGGGCTACCCTGGGAAGAAGGTAGAGCTGGCAGAGGCTGCACGTAGATGGGGCTGGACGTTTTAGCTGTTAGTGACATTTGGGTAAGGGGTGAGAAAGAAGAGGAAGTGGGAGAATACAAGGTCTACCTGTCAGGAGTCAAAGCAGAAATATTACAATGGGGTGTAGGGCTTTACATCAGGAAAGAAACTGAACCCAGCGTAGTTGCAATAAAGTATGTAAATGAACGACTGATGTGGATAGATTTGACAATGTCTAGCAAGAAAATTAGTATATTCGCACTGTGAAGGGACAGATCAAGATACGATGGATAGTTTTTATGAGGCACTCAGTGATGTAGTTGTTAGAGTAAAGGACAAGGACAGTGTTCTGCTCATGGATGATTTTAATGCCAGGATTGGAAATCAACAGAAGGGTATGAAAAGGTTATGGGTAAATTTGGAGAGGATATGAAGGCCAACAGGAATGGGAAACATCTCTTGGATTTCTGTGCCAGTATGGGCTTAGTAATCACAAACTCCTTTTTTAAACATAAGAACATTCACCGGTATACTTGGGAAGGCAGGGGAACCAGATCTGTCATTGACTATATAATAACAGTAATTCAGGAAGACTGTGAGGGACACACGTGTATTCACGGGATTCTTTGATGACACTGATCATTATCTAATCTGCAGTGAAATTGGGATTGTGAGGCCGAAAGTGCAGGTGGTCAGGTCCATATGTAGGAGGATAAGAGTGGAGAAACTTCAGGAAAAGGAAATCAGGCACAAGTACATGACAGCGATCTCAGAAAGGTACAAGTTAGTTGAATGTAGTCAATTACAGTCACTGGAAAAGGAATGGACAAGGTACAGGGACACAGTACTAGAAGTGGCTAAAGAATTTCTTGGAACAGTAGTGTGTAAAAGTAGGATGAAGCAAACAGCATGGTGGAATGACACAATCAAGGAAGCCTGTAAAAGGAAAAAGAAGGCGTATCAAAAATGGTCCATATATTAGAACTCAGGTAGACAGAGAAAGTTATGTTGAAGAAAGAAACAAAGCCAAGCAGATACTTGCAGCGTCCAAGAAGAAATCTTGGGAAGACTTTGGAAACAGGTTGGAGACTATGGATCAAGCTGCTGGAAAACCATTCTGGAGTGTAATTAGCAGTCTTCGAAAGGGAGGTAAGAAGGAAATGACAAGTATTTTGGACAGGTCAGGAAAACTGTTGGTGAATGCCTTGGGCAGATGGAGGGAATATTTAGAAGAGTTGCTCAATGTAGGTGAAAATACGATCAGTAATGTTTCAGATTTCGAGGTAGAATGGGATACGAATGATGATGGAAATAGGCTCACATTTGAGGAAGTGGAGAGAATGGTCAATAGATTGCAGTGCAATAAAGCAGCTGAGGTGGATGAAATTAAGTCGGAACTCATCAAATACAGTGGAACGTCAGGTCTTAAATGGCTACACAGGATAATTGAAATGGCCTGGGAGTCGGGACAGGTTGCATCAGACTGGACAAAAGCAGTAATCACACCAATCTTTAAACATGGAAACAGAAAAGATTGTAACAACTACAGAGGCATCTCTTTAATCAGCGTTGTGGGTAAAATCTTCTTAGGTATTGTTGAAAGGAAAGTGCGAGTATTAGTTGAGGACCAATTGGATGAAAATCAGTGTGGGTTTAGGCCTCTTAGAGGTTGTCAGGATCAGATCTTTAGCTTACGGCAAATAATGGAGAAGTGTTATGAATGGAACAGGGAATTGTATCTATGCTTTATAGATCTAGAAAAGGCATATGACCGGGTTCCAAGTTATTGTCTGTTCTACGAGATTATGGAATAGGAGGCAAACTTTTGCAAGCAATTAAAGGTCTTTACATGGATAGTCGGGCAGCAGTTAGAGTTGACGGTAAATTGAGCTCATGGTTCAGAGTAGTTTCGGGGGTAAGACAAGGCTGCAACCTCGCTCCATTGTTGTTCATATTATTTATGGATCATATGTTGAAAACAATAGACTGGCTGGGTGATATTACTATATGTGAACACAAAATAAGCAGTCTTGCATATGCGAATCACTTAGTTGTGATGGCAGATTCGATTGAAAGTTTGCAAAGTAATATTTCAGAGCTAGATCAGAAATGTAAGGACTATGGTATGAAGATTAGCATCTCCAAAATGAAAGTAATGTCAATGGGAAAGAAATATAAACGGATTGAGTGCCAAACAGGAGGAACAAAGTTAGAACAGGCGGACGGTTTCAAGTACTTAGGATGCATATTCTCACAGGATGGCAACATAGTGAAAGAACTGGAAGCGAGATGTAGCAAAGCTAATGCAGTGAACGCTCAGCTACGATCTACTCTCTTCTGCAAGAAGCAAGTCAGTACCAAGACTAAGTTATCTGTGCACCGTTCAATCTTTCGACCAACTTTGTTGTATGGGAGCGAAAGCTGGGTGGATTCAGGTTACCTTATCAACAAGGTTGAGGTCACGGATATGAAAGTAGCTAGAATGATTGCAGGTACTAGTAGATGGGAACAATGGCAGGTGGGTGTCCACAAGGAGTAAATAAAAGAAAAACTGGGAATAAACTCAATAGATGTAGCATTCAGGGCGAAAAGGCTTAGATGATGGGGTCATGTTACACGCATGGGAGAAGCAAGGTTACCCAAGAGACTCATGGGTTCAGCAGCAGAGGTTAGGAGGAGTCGGGGCAGACCAAGGAGAAGGTACCTGGATTCGGTTACGAATGATTTTGAAGTAATAGGTTTAACATCAGAAGAGGCACCGATGTTAGCACTGGATAGGGGATCATGGAGGAATTTTATAAGGGGGCTATGCTCCAGACTGGACGCTGAAAGGCATAATCAGCATAAATGATGATGATGATGATGATGATATTCCAGACCCCACGCCAGCCTCCGTGAGCTAAATAGCGTGCCTTTCGGCCTCCTCTAGTACGCACATCTCGTGGTCGTCCGGTAGCGTTCTCCGTTCCATCACCCGGGTTCTCGGGTTCGATTCCCGGCGGGGTCAGGGATTTTCTCTGCCTCATGATGGCTGGGTGTTATGTGAGGTCCTTAGGTTAGTTAGGTTTAATTAGTTCTAAGTTCTAGGGGACTAATGACCGTAGCTGTTAAGTCCCATAGTGCTCAGAGCCATTTGAACCATTTTTTAACCTCCTCTAGTAACACGGTGTTATCTCTCCTGCCAACCACAACATTGGCGACTAGGCAAAACCGCGTTCTTATACATACTGCCCTGATTTACTTGTGTAATGGCTTCGCCACAATCTCCATATGTACTGTCCGAATTTTATCGTTTACAGAATCAGCAGACGCAGGCCTTACTAGATGCTCTTGGACAGCTCGTCCAGGGTCTACGTGAGATGCAAAACGATGCGGAAGCAGCCGCTTCACCGCTAACGTAGCCACAACAGGCTGTTGCACCAACTTTTCGATCTTTTGATGCTGCACTGGAAAACTGGACGGAGTGGTCACGCCAATTTGGATTCCATCTCGCCGCCTACAGAATTCAAGGTAACGAGCGGCAGCCATTTTTGTTTTCTTCAGTCGGCGTACAAACGTACCGTGTGATAGTCAAATTATTTCCCCGACGCGACGTAGCAACTCTGTCCTATGAAGAAATTTTGTCTGCATTAGATGCATATTTCAAAGAATCAGTCAATGTAGTTGCCAAACGGTATACCTTCTTTCGTACAAAACGTACCGCAGGTCAGACTATTCGGGAGTGGGTTGCAACCTTGCAAGGCCTTACTAGGGATTTTGCTTTTGAGTGTCAATGTGGACTCCCTTATTCAGATACTATGGTACGTGATGTAATTGCACAGAACTTTTCTGATGTTCGTATAAGGGAACAGATCTTGAAACTTGTAAATCCCTCCCTTCAACAAGTGATGGATATATTGGATCGGCAGGACACATTTGACTTTGCTCAGGAATGATTTGAAACTTCGCCAGCAGTGTGTTAGGTTAACCGGCCCGCCGTGCGAGCTGCACGGAGCAGTAAACAGCCCTGCCCTGCCCTGCCGCCAGGCTCTCAGCCACGTGTGCCGCGCCAGCAAGCAAATGCAGTGATCAAATCATGCCCGCGGTGTGCTACTAAACATTCGCGTGAGAATTGCCCGTCACGCCAAGCTATTTGCTTTTATTGCGATAAAAAAGGACATGTTCAGATTGTTTGCCAGAAAAAGCTCAGATCGGAAGCTCAAACCGTTCCAGGCCCTTTGCTTCACGCCGGAATCGGAATCGAACCAAGGATACTCAGGCTTGCGAAACTTCGCCCATGGAAATTCATGTAGTTCATTCCACTCCGCGCAGTGCCACTCTCTCTAACAGTGACTGTGTTCGTCCCAAAAAGAGTGTGTGTCGACATCGCCGGAACTCCCGTCAAGTCGCAAGTGATTATGTACCAGTGTCAGTTCACGTTGCACGAGACAGTCGCTCTTGTCATCAGCAGGACAATAAACTTTTTGTACACTTGGACGTTAACGGCAAAGTGATACCATTCCAGCTCGATACAGGAGCTGCAGTTTCACTGATCAATCAAGACACTTACAAACTGCTGGGCAAACCTCCGTTGCGTGCCGCAAATGTTAACTAGCTATTCAGGTCAAGAGATCCCTGTGCTAGGACAGTGCAGCCATCTTGCAACATACAAAGGACAAACAAAACTTGTGTCTTTTTACGTCCTTCGTTGTTCTTCTGCAGTGAACTTGTTTGGTTTCGATTTATTTCAGTTGTTTAACTTGTCTATAGTAAATGAGGTCCAATCAGTGAACCAGACAGTGCCTTCAGACAGTGTTTCTCGTCTATGTCAAGACTTTGCAGACATTTTTGCACAGGGCCTCGGTTGCGCTAAGAACTATAAAGCACATTTGGAACTGAAAGTTAACGCGCAACCAAAATTTTTCAGAGCGCGTAATGTTCCCCACGCATTGCGTGATGAGGTCACAAAAACATTACACGATTTGGAATCACAAGGTGTAATTGAACGTGTGCAGGCTTCTCTCTGGGCATCACCCTTAGTAATTTTGCCAAAACCTTCCGGAAAGTTGAGACTTTGTGTGGACTTCAAGGCAACAGCGAATCCACAACTAGTGATTGCAACTTTTCCTTTACCCTGCCCGGAAGATCTTTTTGACAAATTGTGTCCAGGTAAATATTTTTCGAAGTTGGACTTAGCAGATGCGTACTTGCAAATACCGGTGGACGAAGAATCCCAGCGCGTTTTGGTGGTTAACATGCATCTTGGTTTGTATCAATTCAAACGACTGCCATTCGGGTGTGCATCCGCCCCTGCATTGTTTCAGCAATATCTACAAACTGTTTGTGCGTCGGTCCCTACTGCAGCAAATTATCTGGACGATATTGTGATCTCAGGAAAGATGGAAGAAGAACATTTGGCCAATCTCAGAACATTATTTCAGGTCTTGCGACAAAATGGTCTTCGCTTGCGGAAGGATAAATGTGTGTTTTTTGCTCGGGACTTACCATACTTGGGACATGTCCTCAATGCCCAAGGCATACATCCCAGTCCAACGCACCTTCGTGCCATACAAGACTTGCCTTCGCCGCGGAATTTGAAGCAGCTACACAGGGAGCGAAAGGACATTTGCAATTTGTACAGAAACCAGATCGCAGTTATAAAAGTCTAGGTACATGAAAGGGAAGCAGTAGTTGGGAAGGGAGTGAGACAGGGTTGTAGCTTTTCTCCGATGTTATTTAAATCTGTATATTGAGCAAGTAGTAAAGGAAACAAAAGAAAAATTCGAATAGGTATTAAAATCCATCGGGAAGAAATAAAAACTTTGAGGTTCGCCGATGACATTGTAATTCTGTCAGAGACAGAAAACGACTTGGAAGAGCAGTTGCACGGAATGGACAGTGTCTTGAAAGGAGGATAAAAGATGAACATCAACAAAAGCAAATCGAGGATAATGGAATATAGTTGAATTAAGTCGATTGATGCTGAGGGAATTAAATTAGGAAATGAGACACTTAAAGTAGTAAAGGAGTTTTGGTATTTGAGGAGCAAAATAACACATGATGGTCTAAGTAGAGAGGATATAAAATGTAGACTGGCAATGGCAAGGAAAGCGTTTCTGAAGAAGAGAAATTTGTTAACATCGAGTATAGATTTAACTATCAGGAAGTACTTGTATGGAATGTAGCCATGTATGGAAGTGAAACATGGACGATAAATAGTTTGGACAAGAAGAGAATAGAAGCTTTCGAAATGTGGTGCTACAGAAGAATGCTGAAGATCACATAATTAATGAGGAGGTATTGAATAGAACTGGGGAGAAGACTGGTTTGTGGCACTAGTTGACAAGAAGAAGGGACCGGTTCGTAGGACATGTTCTGAGGTATCAAGAGATCACAAATTTAGCTTTTGAGTGCAGCGTGGAGGGTAAAAATCGTAGAGGGAGACCAAGAGATGAATACACTAAGCAGATTCAGAAGGATGTAGGTTGAGGTAGGTACTGGGAGATGAAGAAGCTTGCACAGGATAGAGTAGCATGGAGAGCTGCATCAAACCAGTCTCAGGACTGAAGACTACAACAACAACAACGTTCCATTATCCTCGTTTTGCTTTTGTTGATGTTCATCTTATATCCTCCCTTCAAGACACTATCCATTCCGTTCAACTGCTCTTCCAAGTCCCTTGCTGTCTCTGACAGAATTACAATGTCATTTGCAAACCTCAAAGTTTTTATTTCTTCTCCGTGGATTTTAATACCTACTCCTGTTACTATTTTGAATTCTCGAATATATAAAACAAAATCGCCTTATATGGATGTGTTGTCCTAAAACATATTTGTATCCTCATTTGTTGTGAAGATAACTGCACGTGATGCCTCCCTAGTGTTCAATAGTGGAAATGTAGGTAGGATTAAGTGCCTGTAGAGGCTACGCTTACATCCAGGTGCATTCACCCTGGCGATACTCATAAGCATCGATGAAGTGCTGCTGGACAAAACTCAGGCAGCAGAAGAAAAAAACGCAAAAGTTGGCTATGAAAAGGAGGCAGGAGAAGAAATGAGGCAGGAGAAGACATTACTCCAGGAAGGCGAGGAAGAGAATAAAGATTGTAAATATGGACAGCATTAGTCACTACAGGTAAAGCAATATTGTCAATAATTGAAATAAAAACTTTTAATGCTAATTAGAGTAAATTCACTGTTTAAGCTATAACGTATCTTTTCTCAGGAAGTATAAAAACTAATATCGAAATTTGATATATGTGGTGTCACCGCCAGACACCACACTTGCTAGGTGGTAGCCTTTTAATCGGCCGCAGTCCGGTAGTATACGTCGGACCCGCCTGTCACCACTACCAGTGATTGCAGACAGAGCGCCGCCACACGGCAGGTCTAGAGAGACTTCCTAGCACTCCCCCAGTTGTACAGCCGACTTTGCTAGCAATGATTCACTGCCTACTTACGTTCTCATTTGCGGAGAAGATAGTTTACCATAGCTTTCAGCTATGTCATTTGTTACGACCTAGCAAGGTGCCATTTTCAGTTACTATTGATATTGTTAACTATGCACCGTCAAGAGCGACGTTGATCATTAATGGATTAAAGTTAAGTATTCTACCAGCTACGTCCGTTGTTTCTAAATTCTAATTTCCTTGTCCTATTCCAGACCTTACGCCAGCGTTCGTGAGCTAAATTGCTTGCCTTTCGGCCTACTCTAGTAACACGATGTTGACTCTCCTGCCAACCACAACAGTATATTTTTTAAAGAAATACCTACCAAATAAACCAGTGCAACATTTTCTGATATGTTTTCTCCGAGAAAACGTCTCCTTCAAAATTTGAAAAAAAAAAAAAATAGAGCAGTTCTGGGTAATACAAACCTGAAAAAGTAATTTCCAAGCAACTATAATCTTAAGGAAAAATCTTTCTCCGCCCGTTTTATTGGTCTCTTATGCAGATGTAAGCTTGAAATTCCAGTTTTATTGCTTTCTCAGTTTACGAAAAAAAGGTGCATTATAGAAACAGTGGTAATTACAAATTCATATCCTTATAAAATATATGTCGATGGGCATTTTCAAACAAAAACTGCACAGAATGTAAAACATCATTTTGTGCATGATAGTCTCAGGTTGTACTGTTCTAGCTGTAATATTTTTGGATATACATATATCTAAGGCAAGAATGCATTTTACCCTACGTGTGTCTTTAAAACTACGAACGCTAAATTTAATATGAGGGTTAAGTTAGGCATTATGTTTATGGGGGTACCACCGTTTTTGTTTTGAATTATTCGTGTTTAAGTTCTTCAATTGCATCATTGTAGATTATGTAGTATCAGTCTTGGTCAGAGCTCGCAGTTATTTATGCCATTCTCTGAGGCAGATGAGATGAGGAAACAGAGCCTAATTTCAGATCCTTCCTATGGCCACAGTTTAATTATAGTAATATACGCTTTGCACTGAGAAGGTGCGCGGGTTTGAGCACGGGAGTTAGTCGGCAGTGAAGTTACACCGAGCCCACGAAGTTCGAACCGCAGATCCGCAGGAAGTGTCAACAGTCACCGACTAGAACGGTTTCCCACAGACAGCGAGCCGATGAGAAACCACTTTGGAAATGCTGAAGGGAGTTTCGGACTCTGACTCTGTATAGTTGCACCTCGTAACGACTTTAAATTCTGTGATGCGAATTACGCCGGCGAACTTAAGCTTTCAGGGGTGTGTTGGTCTTTGATTTGAACATTTCCATCGAATTGGGGCTTTAAACAATTTTGATTAAACATCTTTAAGTACGACACTCTGAACATTTCCGCAAGTATACCGGTTCGTAAACATTCCGTTTTGCTGCAGCACTAATGCTTTTCGCACATTTATCAATATTTATGTTTCAAGGCAGCAAACAGTTCATGAATTTTTACAACTTTTCATATTTCAGCTTATGAAAAGTTAGGATTTCTATGGATTTTTATAATGGGTTTTCTCGAGTAAGAAATGGTGTATTTTATACGAGAGTATGTTAACTGTTTAACCATAAACTGTGTTTCACCACTACAACGCTACGTCGCTATCCACATCCCGCTTAATAAATTTTAGCGGAAGATTGGATGTTCCCCTTAGGCACAATGGTTTTCCATTTCCTGTTGTGCCCTTCTAAGTTAAGCAGCGTACATCACGCGCCTATGGGGAGTTGAACGTGTGCTGAGAGAATAGCCACTGTTAGAACTTCAGCCCCACATTTCCTTTTTGTAAGAATGACCTGGCTTTATGTCCCGCTCAGAAATATGACTTTCACCTATTTTGAAGTTCTGGTACAATCTGTATCAGGCCGCCAAAGGAAAATAGAAAGTGGTCCCGTCGACGACTAAGTAAATGGAGACGCACCTCTCTCATCCAGATAAAAGAGTGTGGCGCGTTGCATTAAGAAAGAGTTAATCTTTTGACATTTTCACCTCAAAATCTGATGTTAACCTAACGCAAATGGTGTAGAGCCTAGATTTTTAAGAGGACCTGTCTCAAATGACTTCCACTTCAGGTTTGTTAAACACTTAATAATTTGGAAGACTGTTTCGTTTATAGATTTGCCCTAATGCACTATTGCTAATGATATGGTCAGAATTGTACAGAATTGCTTGTATGGTGCTTCATCTAATTAAAATGACAGTTCATTTGCAGAGAAGTAGTTACCAATCTTCAAGGAAAGGTATTTACATTTTCAAGTGTTGAAGTTTCTTAATTAGGGTTGATTGCAATTTTCGCATCGTCGGCAAAGAGAATCGCTTTGCTCCTTGCATATACGACTACGGATGATTTACACGTAAACAATAACGAGAACTGACGCAATATTTATCACTGCGACACACCTGTAATGAGTATTCCCCGTTCTGGAGATATAGCTTCTGTGAGATGGCACCAGACAGGCAACTCTGTCGTTGCGGTTGATAATAGAAACAAGACTAAAGAAAAGTCAATACACGTTTATAGGATTTTTCGATCTGGAAAAAGCGTTCGATAGTGTAAAATGGTGCAAGATGGTCGAAATTCTGGGAAAAATAGGGGTAAGCCATAGGGAGAAATGCGTAAGATACAACATGTACAAGAGCCAAGAGGGAGTAATAAGAGTGGGCGATCAGTGGTGTAACATATAGGGATGTAGTCTTTCCACCGTACTGTCCAATTTGTCCATCGAAGAAGCAATGATAGAAATAAAAGAAAGGTTCAGGAGTGGGATTCAAATTGAAGGTGAAAGGATATCTATCATACAATGAGCTGATAACATTGCTATCCTGACTGAAAGTGAAAAAGAGTTACAGAATATGGAATGAACATCCTAATGAGTACAGAATATGGACTGAGAGTAATTCGAAGAAACACGAAAGTAATGAGAAATAGCAGACAATAGAACAGGGAGAAACTTAACATCAGAATTGATGGTCAAGTAGTAGATGAAGTCAAGGAATTCTGGTACCTAGGCCGCAAAATAACCAATGACGGACAGAGAAAGGAGAAAGGAGCAGACTAGCAATGGCAAAAAGGGCATTTCTAACCAAGAGTCCTTACTTTGAGCAGGAAATTTCTGAGAATGTACGTCTGGAGCACAGAATAGTATTGTAGTGAAACATGGGCTGTGGGAAAATCTGCGCCAGGAGTGCTGTGAACACTACGTCCAGCTCATCAAGTGTTCTTTTTAGCTCTCCTTCTGGTTGGAGGTTTAAAGGACTTTAGTCGTTCACTTACGTAATAGAATGGACCACATACAGACGTCCTTGGGATGTTACTTATTATGTTGTTGTTGTTGTTGTCTTCAGTCCTGAGACTGGTTTGATGCAGCTCTCCGTGCTACTCTGTCCTGTGCTAGCTTCTTCATCTCCCAGTACCAAATGCAACCTACATCCTTTTGAATCTGCTTAGTATATTCATCTCTTGGTCTCTCTCTATGATTTTTACCCTCCACGCTGCCCTCCAATGCTAAATGTGTGATCCCTTGATGCCTCAGGACATGTCCTACCAACCGATCCCTTCTTGTAGTCAAGTTGTGCCACAAACTTCTCTCCTCCCCAATCCTATTCAATACCTCCTCCTTAGTTACGTGATCTATCCACCTTATCATCAGCATTCTTCTGTAGCACCACATTTCGAAAGCTTCTATTCTCTTCTTGTCCAAACTAGTTATAGTCCATGTTTCACTTCCATACATGGCTACACTACATACAAATACTTTCAGAAACGACTTCCTGACACTTGAATCCTTACTCGATGTTAGCAAATTTCTCTTCTCCAGAAACGCAATTCCCTGCCATTGCCAGTCTACATTTTATATCCTCTCTACTTCGACCATCATCAGTTATTTTACTTCCTAAATAGCAAAACTCCTTTACTACTTGAAGTGTCTCATTTCCTAATCTAATTCCCTCAGCATCACCCGATTTAATTGGACTACATTCCATTATCCTCGTTTTGCTTTTGTTGATGTTCATCTTATATCCTCCTTTCAAGACACTGTCCATTCCGTTCAACTGCTCTTCCAGGTCCTTTGCTGTCTCTGACAGAATTACAATGTCATCGGCGAAGCTCGAAGTTTTTACTTCTTCTCCATGAATTTTAATACCTACTCCGAATTTTTCTTTTGTTTCCTTTACTCCTTGCTCAATATACAGATTGAATAACATCGGGGAGAGGCTACAATCCTGTCTCACTCCCTTCCCAACCACTGTTTCCCTTTCATGCCTCTCTACTCTTATAACTGCCATCTGGTTTCTCTACAAATTGTAAATAGCCTTTCGCTCCCTGTATTTTACCCCTGCCACCTTCAGAATTTGAAAGAGAGTATTCCAGTCAATATTATCAAAAGCTTTTACCAAGTCTAGAAATGCTATAAACGTAGGTTTGCCTTTTCTTAATCTTTCTTCTAAGATAAGTCGTAAGGTCAGTATTGCCTCACGTGTTCCAACATTTCTACGGAATCTAAACTGATCCTCCCCGAGGTCCGCATCTACCAGTTTTTTCCATTCGTCTGTAAAGAATTCGCGTTAGTATTTTGCAGCTGTGACTTTTCACATCTGTTAGCACCTGATTTCTTTGGGATTGGAATTATTATATTCTTCTTGAAATCTGAGGGTATTTCGCCTGTCTCATACATCTTGCTTACCAGCTGGTAGAGTTTTGTCATGACTGGACTCAGGTCTTTCAGTGCTCTGTCAAACTCTTCACGCAGTATCTTATCTCCCATTTCGTCTTCATCTACATCCTCTTCCATTTCCATAATATTGTCCTCAAGTACATCGTCCTTGTATAAACCCTCTATATACTCCTTCCACCTTTCTGCCTTCGCTTCTTTGCTTAGAACTGGGTTGCCATTTGAGTTCTTGATATTCATACAAGTGGTTCTCTTCTCTCCAAAGGTCTCTTTAATTTTCCTGTAGGCAGTATCTACCTTACCCCTAGTGAGATAAGCTTCTACATCCTTACATGTGTCCTCTAGCCATCCCTGCTTAGCCATTTTGGACTTCCTGTCGATCTCATTTTTGAGACGTTTGTATTCCTTTTTGCGTGCTTTATTTACTGCATTTTTATATTTTCTCCTTTCATCAATTAAATTCAATATTTCTTCTGTTACCCAAGGATATCTAGCAGCCCTCGTCTTTTTACCTACTTTATCCTCTGCTGCCTTCACTAATTCATAACTCAGAGCTACCCATTCTTCTTCTACTGTGTTTCTTTCCCCCATTCCTGTCAATTGTTCCCTTATGCTCTCCTTGAAACTCTGTACAACCTCCGGTTCTTTCAGCTTATCCAGATCCCATGTCCTTAAATTCCCACCTTTTTGCAGTTTCTTCAGTTTTAATCTACAGTTCATAACCAATAGATTGTGGTCAGAGTCCACATTATATAATCTATATGATACCTTTTAATATCTCCAGGATTCTTCCATGTATACAACCTTCTTTTATGATTCTTGAACCAAGTGTTAGCTATGATTAAGTTATGCTCTGTGCAAAATTACTTGTTATGTGGCTACCAATTTAGGTGCTTCAGTACAACATCTTTAGTTCTGAACTGACGCATACCCGGTTCCGTCAGAGGCCAACTGGTTTTCGCAGACGACCTGTAACAATGAAGCTGTGTCTCCAACCATCAAGTATCAACTACGATTGGACTCAACCTGCTGAGCGCCAGTTAAGGCCTGGATATGGTGTATTGAAGCACCGAAACTGTTACCCACACAATAAATAACGACGTAAGGACGGTTTTATGTGTTCCATTATTTGCAACTTGCTCACCAGATGCTCCGTCCGCATGGAGAATAGACATGCTGAACCTATCACCCCGGTTCAAAATGGCTCTGAGCACTATGGGACTTAACTTCTGAGGTCATCAGAACTTAGAACTACTTAAACCTAACTAACCTAAGGACATCACACACATCCATGGGCAAGGCAGAATTCCAACCTGCGACCGTAGCGGTCGCGCGGTTCCAGACTGAGGCGCGTAGAACCGCTCGGTCACCCCAGATCACATAAAATAATTAATGATCTCCTTGAAGCCAATAGGCTACTTCATAATCAACTGCCGCGCCCATTGGAAAATATTGTTTTGCAAGTTCCTAACTTCGTCCGGGTCTACTGCTTATGGTTGGAGGACGTGGCCATTTCAAGTAAATAAGTTACTTTAGTGGTTGCTGGATGATAAGAGTTTGATATGGTAAAATAATATTCGTTCAAAAATTGTGTAAAGATCACTCAGAATATATAATCATCGAGGTTTAAGAATGAATTTACATAATTGAAATAGAACAACGGTAAGAAAATAATGGGTGTTATGGTCGCTACGAGCATGACGCTGTACAGTTACGACTAAGATGGTGCTCGGAAACATAAAGGACAGAAATTATTTTTTCAACTGTGACTGAAAAAATTTGTAATTACGCAAAAAAATTTCGAATTAGAACAAAAACACACGACAGATCAACGAATAAAGCAAGAATCAGAGAGATACGTCACTACGCGGGTGAACTACAATGTATTAAGTCTATTACGAAACAAAACATGAGGCATTACGAAAAAGATTCCCCTCTGAAGAAAGAACTAGGTGCAGAAAAACTTGTCTACCGGTGCGTGAGTGCGTAGATCAAGTTAAGAAGGCTAAAAAATAGAAACCACGAGTGAACTGCTCTTCCACCACCGTATCGCTATTTCCGAAGGCGGGAGTGTACACAGCATTTGCTATGTTACTGTGAATGCCAACAAGTTGGGTTGCGCCGAACTTCGTCCGCTGTTAACTGTTGCTTGGCTGAGCCGACGTGATCAGATAGCATCAGTACCTTCCATTTACAAGGTCTGTTTTCGTGCGCGGTAGTGCGTCTTGTCAACATTACTCAATTACGCTAATGAGCCAAAACATGATGACCACTGCCCACAGCGAGGTTGAATGCCTCCTGGTGGTGCAGCGGACACGTGAGGCAGTCAGAAAAGAATGTAATGGGAAGAGAGACGAGTGGTCAGTCATTATAGCGAAGACATGTGCCGTAAATTCGGAAATGATATATGCGGTTTTGGACAAAGGAGCTTTGTCGCGACGCTGCGGCTTCGAACGAGAAAATCTGTCGCGAGCACCTGTGGAAAGTGGATGAACGTTGGCGAAATAACGAGAAGGCCATACGGTTTTGGACGTCCTCGTCTCGTCACAAAGCGTAGAGTTCGGATGGACCCCCACGGTGTAATCCACTTTGTTCCTGTGTTGACCCCACGTCATCGTCCTTTGTGGTTGCAGTGGGCACAGCATCACTGAGTTTTCACCGTGGATCAATAGAAACGCTTCACCTGTCGAATGAACAGCTTTTCTTGATAAACCAGGTCGATGGTTGGGCCCTTATGCGCCTTCATCCAGGCGAATGGCTCACGAAACATGCATCGCGCCACAGATGCAAGCTTGGGGAGGCAAAGTTGTCCTATGGGGTACACTGAGATGGGCTTCCACGAGATCTGCGGTGGTAGTAAAAGGCGTCATGACAGCAGTGAACTACGTGAAGATTATTGCGGACCACCTGCATCGCTTCGTGTTCGAAGTTTCCCCTACAGAAATGACATCTTCCAGCAGGATAACTGTCTGTGTCTCAAGGTCAGAATCGTGCGACAGTCGTTTAAGATGCATTACCTGAACTCACATTGATATCTTGGCCAGCAAAGGTGCCTGATCTGTAAGTACCCACTGGAACACATACCGGGCGCCAGCTGTATGCCTGTATACTGCCATCCTGTAATTTGCGGGGATTGCTTGATCTGGGTTTTTTTTTTGTTAAGGTTTTTAGGGCGCAAAACTGCTACGGCCATTAGCGCCCGGTCTGTATCTTAGGAAAAGCTAAAAAAAACGAAACTGGAAACCAGCAGCAATGGGAGCAAAACTCAAAAAAGTGGGGAAACCAAAAGCAGAAGGGAAGCTTAAGAAACCATTATAGAATGGGAGTTGTTTGTCCCCAAAAAGAGCTTCAAATTACTGACGTCATTTTACTGGCACTAATGAACTCGAGAACGCGATCGGCTGATCGCGTGTCATCTGCTAAAATGGAAGATATATGAGGCGACAACTGTAGTCGGGCGCGTAACGGAGTAAAATAGGGGCACTCAAGTAAAAGGTGTCTTACCGCCCACAGTTGAACAGTGGGGATAGAGTGGGGGAGGAACGACGCTTAAAAGATGTCGATGGCTAAACAGACAGTGCCCTATGCGGAGTCTAGTTAAAATTACCTTCTCCCGACGACGCGCGATGCGTTCGGGAGGAGGAGGTCCAAGCACAGAGAAGAGCTTTCACGTCCCGCAATTTATTATTGGGAAGTGTCGACCAACGTGCGTGCCATAAAAGAGCAACACGACGACATAAAACACTCCGTAGATCCGAGAAGGGAATCATGCGAATAGCTGGCTGATCAAGAGAGACTGCTGCCTTGGCCGCTATATCGGCTGCCTCATTTCCACAGATACCAACATGTCCTGGAATCCAAAGGAACGCCACAGAGATGCCCCCCAAGTGGAGCAAGTGGAGGCAGTCATGAATCGGGTGGACCAGAGGCTGGACAGGGTAGAGAACTTGGAGACTGAGGAGAGAGCTGAGAGAGTCTGAGCAGATAACATACTGTATCCACTGATGGCGACGGATGTATTGGACAGCCTGGAGAACAGCGTAAAGCTCCGCAAGGGAAAATCGAATACTGGTCGGGAAGCCGAAATCGATTTGGGGTGTCGCCAACAATATAGGCACTTCCAACACCAAACGATGTTTTTGAGCCATCAGTGTAAATAAATGTGGCATCCTTCAATTGTGCGCAGAGAGCAGCAAATGCTTAATCTGTGTGTTGACATCTGGTGCGACATACTTCTGGAATCCTGTCAAGGATTTGTAGAATCCGTACCAAGCAGAATCTGTGTTGTACTGTGTTTGAAAAGAGGAACAACACACCATTAAACAAGTGGTAATAACGTTTTGGTTCATCAGTGTATCTGTTACATGATGCTGGCGTAATAAGTCGAAAAGTGGTCTTTACGAAAGTGAGTGTAAAAACCCATTTTAGTTGTTGCTCAACCTTATATACCACAACTCATCTAACACACATTTCATCCAGTCCACTATTTTACTTAATCTCTACAATGAGCAAGTTCTGAAGGAAACCAAAGAGAAAATTAGAAGAGGAATTAAATTTCAGCGACATGCAACTAAATCTTTGACGCTTATTATTTTGTTAGAGACGGAAAAACTCCTTCAACAGCAATACAACGGACTGGATAGCGCATTGGAAAGAGATTATAGACTGATCAACAAATGACTCTGAGCACTATGGGGCTTTACATCTGAGGTCATCAGTCCCCTACAACTTAGGACTACTTAAACCTAACTAACCTAAGGACATCTCACACGTCCATGCCCGAGAGGCCGATCAACAACAAAAGTAAAACAACGTTAACGGAATGACGTCGAATTAGATCACGCGATGCTGGAGGAGTTAGATTAAGAAATGAGACAATAAAATAGAAGATGAGCATTATTATTTGTGCGTCAAAAATGAGTAATGATGTGGGAAATAGTGAAAGTATATTTTGTGGAGACGGATAATACGTAGGAAAGCACTTCGTAAATGGAAATACATTAAGGCTGAGTTATAAATTCCAGTGTGATGAGGTCTTTAGTGAAGGTATTGGTCTGGAGTGTACACTTGTACAGAGGTGAATCGTGCATGAAAAGCAGTTCAGATAAGAAGAGAACATAAGCTTTAGAAGTGCGACGCTGGAGGTGAATGCTAAAGATAAGACAGATAGAGGGGTTAACTAACGAGGAGGTACTGAATGGAACTGGGGAGAAAAGAGATTCTTGGCACAACCAGATTTCGAAAAGGGGATTTTTTGGTAGGACACATTGTGAGGCGTTTAAGTGATGATCTGTTTGGTAATGGAGGGAAGTGTAGACGGAGGTAAACAGGTTCATATGGACGATAAGCAGAGAGGAAGAAGGCTGCACAAGACATACCAGAGAGGAGAGCTGCACCAAAGCAGTCTTCAGACAGACGACCACAACGACAGCATGATGGTACTCTTCTCTGGTATCGAGCTCTATAATGTAGCCATCTTGACAAAAAAAAATTCACCTGATAAATTGGTCACCATCTTCAGGTGAGTATGCTGATACACAGTCTCGCCAGAACTGAGTTTCCAACAGAATCGGCATTTTCTTTATATACCCTGGCTGGCCAGCCGCCCATGCTTGAGCGGCATTACTGTGAATTAGTAGCGCATCTAAGGGAAATACAGAGAATGAGCCTGCAAAATTCTAATTAAAAGAATCCGCTGGTCTGAACGTAGACTGTTATTCTTTAATATCAGATAAAATTAGATTCCTCGTCGTACTTACAGGGAAACCCCTATCCCTACTAATAATACTGTCAGACAATCGCATTCAATACATTCCTTTAAAAGACTTCCCAGTGGCAGGAAACAAGAGTGATTATTTGCGTCTGGTCATACAAAAACTTATGTCCTCTGATACGACAGTGTTCCACCAGTCAGAATTTCTCTGTCTGTAGCAAACGAGTGAAGATGGCTTTCTACACATCGGTCCTGAAGAATAGATTTGGCCATTATAAGCCATATCACAACTGCAAGTGATTTTGTATATTCAGGGTTTCCTCAGTCCCAAGTCATCTGCTACTGATCCAGCTAGGGCTGTAATTGTAGTCGGAGCCAGGAATACACTGACGTCATATCTTCTCAAGATTCTTGAAATTTTCGAGATTATCCTCGCAGGCCAAGGTGAAAAATCAACAGATTGGCAATAATCCTCTGGTGATTTCACCGGCGGTCCGAAATGAGGAGCTCGACATATTTGTTGGTCAGTGTAACCATTCTGCTTAGAAACAACTTTTAGATTGTCCATTTCCTGTATCAAATTTTCTACACTGGAAAAGGCATAAAATGTTGTAAAATGGGACTCAAATAATCGTTCCAGCTTCCCACTGCACTATTTGGAATGTCTTCTAAAGGAATCTACTGAAATTCGATTATCTGGTGGTTGTGTTGTGTTACTAGAGGATGCCGAAATGCACGCGTTTTAGCTCATGCAGGCTGGCGTGAGGAGGGAACAACTATACTGACGTGAGGTCTGGAACACGACAAGGAATTAGATTTCAGAAAGCGGACGAAATTAGTTTGATACTTAACTGTAATCCATTAATGATGAACGTCGCTCTTGACGGTACATGAGTCACAATATTACCTGTTCAGAAGACATAGTAACTGAATATGGCGCCTTGCTAGGTCGTAGCAAATGACGTAGCTGAAGGCTACGCTAAACTGTCGTCTCGGGAAATGAGAGCGTATGTAGACAGTGAACCATCGCTATCAAAGTCGGCTGTACAACTGGGGCGAGTGCTAGGGAGTCTCTCTAGACTAGACCTGCCGTGTGGCGGCGCTCGGTCTGCAGTCACTGATAGTGGCGACACGCGGGTCCGACGTATACTAGCGGACCGCATCCGATTTGAAGGCTACCACCTAGCAATTGTGGTGTCTGGCGGTGACACCACACTGGTAATATTACTAATAGGAACAAGGGTTTCCCTTTAAGTAAGACGTGTAATATGATTTTATCTTATATTAAGCAACGGTGCTCTTCATTTCAGCCAGCGGATTCTTTAAAATAGTGTTCTGCTGAAGATATGTCTTCCACCCATGCGCTACCAGTTCACAGCGCTGCTGCTGCCTGCGGTGTATAAAGCAGCCGCCGGTTCTGTTTGAAGCTCAGTTCCACCGAGATCGTGCATCACTGTACTCACCTGAAGATGGTGCCCAGTTGGACGGTTGAAACGCTGTACCAGCATGACTACATTGTCCTCCTACATACCCGAGAAGAGTATCAGCGGTCATTACGCCCAGGAAGTCTACGTTGTCACAAAAACAATAGTATGTGAATACACTTACGTTTCAAGTAGCAATTTCGGTCACTATTCTAATATGTATATAGCTGACCGTAGATGGAACTAGAAAAAAATGGTAACGTGCAGTTGACAAATTTGCTTTAAAAAGAGACGACACTGGAATGACACAGTCGGACTGGTGACGCGTATTAGCTTCTCTCTCGCCTGACCCCCTGCCATGGGGGTATAATTGGGGCACTGTAGGCGGCCGGTCGATGTGTAGAGCCGTGTCGAGACATCGACCGCGGGTGACAGCGGCCGCGGCGCTTTCTAATTTGTCGGCGGGACAGGGGGGCGCCGGCGAGCGGCGTCGCCTGCGATGAATAAACCAGGGGCGCCGCCGCCGGCGCTGCATTATTGAAGGCCGGCGTCTGGGAAGCCACTGTGTGTGGGGCACACTGCGGGACCGGACCGCGGTCAGCTGCGAGCGCATTGCAGGCAAAGGGCACAGGTTAGGCGGTAGGTGAATGGCACTCCCCCAGTGCTCACTCCAATGTCCCGGATCAAAGGGTGTGGGATGCACTGCAGCACTGTGACCGTGGATCGATTACAGAGCTGCAAGGAAACAGCGATGCACTGTCTACTGTTCAGGCTCGTCGTGGGTAAGAATTTATAAACAATGGAGAGCTGGTAATTGCAGGGCCGGTTTAAGGTAGCGTGGGGGCCGTAGCTCTCATGAACTGCGCAGCCCCATTCAGCAACATGAACTCTTTTTTTGCTTTTAATTTTAGGTGCATAGAAAATGTTAAGATGACATCAAAAAAAAAGAAAATCATCTCACTAACTAGCACTTTCCTCATGCCTTCACTCGTGCTTACGTTCAGCATGTATATTGCACATATATTTTTCCCCTCCCCCCATGTGTCCACAGTCTCTCCACCTCATCACTCATCTCCTCTTCTCCAGTTCCCCTGTCACGGCCGCGGTGGCCGTGCGGTTCAAGGAGCTTCAGTTCGGAACCGCGGGACTGCTACGGTCGCAGATTCGAATCCTGCCTTGGGCATGGGTGTGTGTGATGTCTTTAGGTTATTTAGGTTTAAGTAGTTCTAAGTTCTAGGGGACTGATGACCACAGATGTTAAGTCCCATGGTGCTCAGAGCCATTTGAACCATTTTTGGCTATAGGCTTCCGGCACCGTGGCTCCCCGCCATCAAGGAAGTAATTACGTGGCCGCGACGTGTAAGCGGCATAAAAAACTCGCTGCAAGTCACCTCGGCGGACAATAATATTTTGGGTATACATTCCCCCTCTCTAGCTCTGTCCGTTTCGAATCTAGCCACTGATGACGACCAACTAATAGCGGTAGCAGGCATTTCAACCAATAACCCTTTACCAGCGTGAGAGTGCTTTTCTATCCAATGACGATAACATCCAATGATATCCACAGGAGATGAGCTACCAACGCACCTTCTTCTGCATTAGCCTATGATTATGGCTCACCAATGGTGAGCCTCATGAATTTTAACCAGTACTATCACTTCTCCAGCACGAACGCCACAAAATTCCCTCTTTATAAGTGGACGCGACACTCGTCTCTGACAGTGTTCTAGCAGTAGTGGGCACCAAAAGATCCTGAGGAAGATCCCAGCAGAAGGGTCGAAACGTCGAACATTTTAGAATAAACATGACGCCGCCTAATAACCCAGAATATTTTAACTTCACCGAATCTCCACGTGCACTCTCAAAGTTAACTAACGCTACTAGCGTAACTAGCGCAACAGTTATGCGACTGGAGCGAAATTTTAATAGACATCATCTTTCAGATGCAGAAACACGCCTAACAACTTTCTTTCTGTCTCGCAATTCGTCCTCGGTGTTGCTATTTTTTTTTCGTCAGGGTATATACACTGAATGGCCACTCGATCCTAACCAGCATAGATTTCGGAAACAGCGGTCAAGCGAAACTGAACTCGCGCTTTTCTCACATGATGTACTGAAAGCTTTTGATGAAAACAGTCAAGTAGATTCAGCATTTCTTCATTTCCAAAAAGTATTTCACTCACTGCTGTACCACCGCTTATTATAAAAAGTACGATCATGTACGGATTTCTTGGTGTAGAGGACGCAGCCTGTTATCCTGTATGAAAAAACCTATTACAGTTGATGGAAAGTCAAAGACAGATATAGAAGTAACATCTAGTGTGTTCTGAGAACTGTGTTGGGACCGACATTGCTGCTGCTGTACATTCATGACCTGTGAGATAAAATCAATTCTAATCTCAGAATTTTTGCAGATGATCAAGCTATCTACAGCCAGGTACTCAATTAAAAGAAGCTGTATAAATATAAAGCCAGATATTGATAAAATTTCAACATGTTGCAGATATGGTCACTGGCTTTAATAGTGCACTTCACAAAAAGATAAAATTGCTACTACAATTTGTAGGGATATGAAAAGGAATTGTGACATACGGTCAGTTGTTCATAAGACAGGTCGCAGGCTTCGGCACAATGGCGGCACACTGCGAAAACGAAATCAGTCTACAAGGGGCATTGCTTACAAAACGCTCGTAAGACCCAACCTAGAATACTACTCAAGAGTGAGGGCCCCTTTCAATTAGGACTAGTAATGGGATGTTGAACGTATACAGAGAAGGACAGCACGCATGATCGCAGGTTTGTTCGAGTCGTGCGAGAGTGTCACAGAGACGTTGCAAGAAGTAAACTGGAAGACGTTTGAAGACTGATGCGAACTATCCCTGGTACGCCTACATCTACATCTTAAGGTCAGTTCACACTTAAGTGCCTGGCAGAGGGTTCATCGAACCATTTTCATACTACTTTCCTACCATTCCACTCTCGAATGGTGCGTGGGAAAAAGGAACAACTAAATCTTTCCGTCCGAGGTCCGATTTCTCTTATTTTACTGTGATGATCATTTCTCCCTTCGTAGGTGGGACTCAACAAAATATTTGCGCATTCAGAAGAGAAAGTTGGTGATTGAAATTTCGTAAATAGAGCTCTCCGCTAAGAAAACCGCCTTTGTTTCAGTGACTGCCACGCCAACTCGCGTATCATATCAGCAACACTCTCACTCCTTTTGCGCGATAACACAAAACGAGCTGCCCTTCTTTTCTCTTTTTATATGCCCTCCGTCAATCCTACCGCGCAGCAATATTCCAGCAGAGATCGGACAAGTGTAATGTAGGTTTAGTGGGTTTGTCGCATCTTCTAAGTGTTCTACAAACAAAGCGCAGTCCTTGTTTCGCCTTCCCACAATATAATCTATCTGGCCTTTCCAGTTTAAGTTGCTCGTAATTGTAATTCCTAGGTATTTAGTCGAATTGACAGCCCATAGATTTGTGCGATTTATCGTATACCCAAAATTTATCGGATTTCTTTTGGTACCCATGTGGATGACCTCGCACTTTTCTTTGTTTAGTGCTAATTGCCACTGTTTGCACCATACAGAAATTCTGAGTTATATCTGACAGGTATAACATACCTTATATTTGACATTATGTACTCTGTAACACTTAACTACTGGCTACAAAACATGACTTGTTTGTTTTTTATTTCAATCAGAAATTTAGTTAGGTAGGTAGAGAGCGTGTTTTAGGCACCGACCAGTACCCACGACGAAACGTGTAGAGATGGTGTCGCTACACAGTAAGGCTGTTGATAAAGTATCCACATATCGATATATCTTTCAAGAACATCGATAATTACCGGGTATATCGATATAAACATGGCAATAACGAGCGCCGATATTTTTACCTTATACTATTTTTTCGCAATTTTCGGTAAACTGAAATTGAAGTAGAACGTAATTTTACTTACACTCTGTGAAGGAGTCTTTTTATCTTTTGAGCACTCACCACGTTCAGTGTTTTTCTTTGACTCTATGAAGCAAGTACAGCTGGCGCAAAGAAGTAGTCCGACTGCACTGAGGGACACCAGTGTGAATGGAATAACAAGTTTTCTGATAAATAAATAGCACACCTGTCACGTTAAAAAGCAATTTTGACTACAGCGAACGTGCTATTTCTTCACATACGCATTCCTCAAAATTAGTTGCTGATCAAAAATCCAAATGACAAGCTTGGCCTTTGCTGTGGGATAAATGCTGACATAATCAACGCTACCAACACGAACATCAACCTTTAACTTCACCACGAAGTTTTGACACTATAACTGCTAGCTCCCTGGCGTTTGCAGCAATTAAAAAAAGGAAAGTCAACATGAAGCGTTCCGGACAAATCCGATATGAGACAAAACCGAACGACGGGCCCACCGGACATTTTCATTATGCCACTTAGGTGTAGTTACCATTGGTGGCAAAGTAGTTATCGTCAAACGTGAACGTGCATCAGTTTCCTTTCAATTCTTGCTCTAACAGGTATAAGTAGGCTGTTAGCTTGTTGATGTGCAGAATCTCTAATACTGGATCAATATCTAAATATACAGCTGTAGAACCGACAGTGTATTTACAATGTGCAGCCGATATTTTTACAGGTCTGTGCGTAGTTAGCTTTCCCGTTGATATATCGGTACTTTTTCTCGATGTATCGAGAGCTTATTATGGTCCTTTTTAAATATCGCCACATCGGATTCCCATTCTTTTTTTTAAAAAAATATCAACTGTCCTACCACAGAGCGGTATGGAGGAGCTTGCAGCCAGCATCCGAACTGGCTAGAGCTCAGCCACTGTCAAACCCGGAGTAGTTCCCATGGAACCCACGATACCAGTGCTTGGTGATGTCGACCCTTCTCTCTTGAGTTGCAGTGCGGCCTCACAACTTCCACATTCCACCTCCGCCGGTAGCGGCTTTGTCCCGCCTGCCATTACTCACGGAACTTGGCAATGGTGTCTCAGTCACTGTGCAGTTATGACGTAGTTGGCAGCAGTGTGCACTTCGTTATAAATAACTGCATGGAACTGCCTCCTTGACTGTCGACGTCGGGATTAGTGGCACCACCTGTGTGTAGCTTTTCTGCATGTGGAACACACCGTGTCTAGCCTCTTTTGAGTAACTACTTTTGTATCACAAACTAAGAACTGAAACTACACCATTAGCAACATTTTGATCTGTAGCTGTCGCGTCTGCCGTCGGATGATGTCTTGTGTATCCCACAACGTTTCCTCGATGGAACTGCTCGACATCTTCAGATGGTGGTTGCTGCAAGTGGCACCTGCGGGTGTCGAGAGCCACCATCTGAAGACGGGTATACGACGTTGCAGTGCCGGTGCTGTTGATAAGTACGATGCAATGGCACCGTGACGACTACGGCCATAATGAAATGTATTCGCAGTTGCGGATTTGAACACTCATCAGCTATGCAGGGTGGTCCATTGATCGTGACCGGGCCAAATATCTCACGAAATAAGCGACAATCGAAAGAACTACAAAGAACGAAAATCGTCTGTCTTGAAGGGGGAAACCAGATGGCGGTATGATTGGCCCGCTAGATTGCGCTGCCATAGGTCAAACTGGTATCAACTGCGTTTTTTTGAATAGGAACCCCACTTTTTATTACATATTCGTGTAGTACATAAAGAAATAGGAATGTTTTAGTTGGACCACTTTTTTCGCTTTTTGATAGATGGCGCTGTAATAGTCACAAACATATGGCTCACAATTTTAGACGAACAGTTGGTAACATGTAGGTTTTTAAAATTAAAATACAGAACGTAGGTACTTTTGCAAATTTTATTTCGGTTGTTCCAATGTGATACATGTACCTTTGATAACTTATCGTTTCTGAGAACGCATGCTGTTACAGGGTGATTAGCTGTAAATACCACATCAATGCAATAAATGCTCAAAATGATGTCTGTCAACTTCAATGCATTTGGAAATACGTATAACGAAATTCCTCTTAACTGCGAGCAGTTCGCCTTC
This sequence comes from Schistocerca gregaria, assembly GCF_023897955.1. Taxonomy (NCBI): domain Eukaryota; kingdom Metazoa; phylum Arthropoda; class Insecta; order Orthoptera; family Acrididae; genus Schistocerca; species Schistocerca gregaria. The sequence goes on along the minus strand of NC_064929.1, from coordinate 182,058,384 downwards.
CGCTATGTTCGCACATGCATTGACAATGCGCTAACGGGTGTTGTAAGGCGTTATCGGTGAATCACGAAAGCAAATATTCTTCAACTTTCCCCACAGAAAGAAGTCAGGGTACGTAAGATCCGGTGAACGTGCGGTGCTTCGACGACCATCCTGTCATGAAACATGTTATTCAATACCGCTTCAACCGCACGCGAGCTATGAACTGGTCATCCATCATGTTGGATGTACATCGGCTTTCTGTTATGCAGTGAAAGATCTTGTAGTAACATGGTAGAACATTACGTAGGAAATCAGCATGCATTGCACAATTAAGATTACCATCGATAAAATGGGGGCCAATTATCCTTCCTCCCATAATGCCGTACCATTCATTAACCTGCCAAGGTCGCTGATGTTCCACTTGTCGCAGCCAACGTCGATTTTCCGTTGCCCAACAGTGCAGCTAAAACACCTACTTGGGCATTATAATTTGTTGTAGATCATGGTTGACGTTTCCCACGTGGCTGAACACATCCTCTTTCCTTAAATAACGTAACTATCGGGCGAACGGTTCGGACACTTGGATGATGTCGTCCAGGATACCGAGCAGCATACATATCACACGCCCGTTGGGCATTTTGATCACAATAGTCATACATCAACACGATATCGACCTTTTCCGCAATTAGTAAACGGTCCATTTTAACACGGGTAATGTATCACGAAGCAAATACCGTCCGCACTGGCTGAATGTTACGTGATACCATGTAATTATACGTTTGTGACTATTACAGCGCCATCACAAAGCGTAGAAAGTGGTCCAACTAAAACATCCACATTTCTTTACGTACTACACGAATGTGTAATAAAAAATGGGAATTCCTATTTTAAGAAAACGCAGTTGATATCCGTTTGACCTATGGCAGCGCCATCTAGCGAGAATGCTCTGCAGGAATTTCGCCAAAAAGAGTTCCAAATAATTATTCTGATTTTTTATTTTTAAATTCATTCATTTGACATACAATGAGTATACGAATAAAGACAATGTTATATCAGTATACCCTGAACAACACTGATGTAGTAATCTGAAACTTCCCCTTGTAATGTAAAGAATGGCAGTGCTGGAAAAACTCTTGCGTTATTAGATTTTCAAGCAGCTGAGCAAACCTCAGCGTACTCAGTTTTCTCTTTACTTATTCAGATCATCACTAAACTGACACACAATATTTTTTTAGCGCAACGCAATCTGACTTTCAATAATACCTACAAAAGAATAACCTATACCTTTCATGAATCACTTACCTCACAAAAATCTTCGTTACTCGAACTACTGCAATAAAACGCTATGCGCTGTTCACATCCAAATGCCCAACACTACATTACCAAATATACCAACAATGCCAACCAGCCACAGATTGCACACAGCACAGTCAGTGATTTTCATACAGAGCGCTACGTGGCGTTACCAACATAAAAGCCTAAATAGCCTAGTTAGAAATTTTCTACAGAATGACTATATAAATGAAAAACAAAAATAAAAGTAATAATAGGGTTTCGGCAAAATTAAAAAACCGCGACGCTACCTAGTCTGAGGATATAGAGCGGTAAAATTCACATAAAATTCATCATCGTTTTTTTTCAGAAACTGGCGAGTGTCTGTGGATAAACCGAAATGCGTTTCACTTATTTTGACTCCTCTTCAGAAATCGCTCTGAGCTTATGGGACTTAACATCTGAGGTCATCAGGCCCCTAGAACTTAGAACTACGTAAGCCTAATTAACGTAAGGAGATCATACACATCCATGCCCGAGACATGATTCGAACCTGCGACTGTAGCGGTCGCACGCCTCCAGACTGAAATGCCTAGAACCGCTCGTCCACCGCGGCCGTCGACCCCTCTTCCACTCAGAGAAGCTTCTGCGAAATCGAGTTGTGGCACGAGCTGTCTTAAAAGTAGGGAAAATGGTTACCTTGAATTATCAGGCTAATGCCACACTTTTCTCTGATAATGTTACACTATTTTTGCCGAGTCAGAAACTGAACTATTTGACCCCAATGGAAGATGCCACACTGGGCTGAAATCGCCGCTCCGTGAAGTTTGCGCCCGCACTGTCACCGTGAAATGATCTTACTTTTATTCCCGGCAGTTGTCTTTGGTGTCGCTGTCACATTAGGCTGTTTTGTCGCTGTGGACGACCCTAATGCACTATGGTCGCCATTCTGCCTGCCACAGAGGAGTGTAACTGTTAACCATCTGCATACTCGGCGCGGTGTGGGTGCACGTGTACCAAGTTATAGTGACATCCGACATGTCTTCTGGATACTTTTCTTCAGCAACGTGTGTCAAAGACAATTGATAGGGATTTTGACCCGTAATGGTAGAACTTGCTCTGATACACAGAAGCATCCTAATGAGCTATTTTGCGTTTGGGTTAGCTAAAGAAATGACTACCAACGGTAAACTACACTTCCTAATAAAAACATGACGGTTAATAAAATCTCACAACCAAAGTGTTATACTAACTTTACCACCGCGAGCTACGTCAACATGGACATCGAAGCAAAACCCAAATCCCGAGAATCCAATTCAATGTTTTTCATCAGTTACTGGAAGGTGAACGATGAATGATTCTCAGATTTGGAAGAATATTTTAGAAACTATTAAGCACATACCATGAAATGTAACATAAACTTGTTTATTGTCATCTAGGTTATGTTAAGGTTACATTCAGGGTACTTTATGTTAATACACACAATCAAAAATGTTTTGCATCACCTCGGTTCCTAGAGTTCCGGAATGTGCACAGAAAACTGGAATAGAAATCAGTGTAAAAATCATTTCCGCCCTTGTTACTGCTCATGAAAACCAGACATGGCATGTTGTACCACCACACAGCGAGACCTTCAGAGGTGGTGGTCCAGACTGCTGTACACACTGGTACCGCTAATACCCAGTAGGACGTCCTCTTTCACTGGTGCACGCATGTATTCGTTGTGGCAACTATCCACAAGTTCCACTGTTGCTCCAGACTGGCCCACTCCTCAACGCCGATTCGGCGTAGATCCCTCACAGTGACTGGTGGGTCACGTCGTCCATAAACAGCCTTTTTCAATCTATCCCAGGCATGTTCATTAGGATTCATATCCGGACAACATGCTGGCCACTCTACTCGGCCGGTGTCCTGAAGGAAGTCATTCACAAGATGTGCACGATGGTCGTGCGTGTTGTCGTGCATGAAGACGAATTTCTGTCCAGTATGCTGCCAATATGGTTGTACTATCGGTCGGAGGATGGCATCCACGTATCGTACAGCCGTTACGGCACCTTCCATGACTACCAGCGGCGTACGTCGGCCCCACATAATACCACCCCAAAACAGCAGGGAACCTCCACCTTGCTGCACTTACTGGACAGTGTGTCTAAGGCGTTCAGCCTGACCTGGTTGCCTCCAAACACGTCTCCGACGATTTTCAGGTTGAACGCATCTGCGACACTACTCGGTGAAGAGAATGTGATACCAATCCTGAGCGTCCCATTCGGTATGTTGTTGGGCCATCTGTACGGCACTGCATGGTGTCGTGGTTGCAAAGATGGACCTCGCCATGGACGTCGGGACTGAAGACGTGTATCATGCAGACTACTGTGCACAGTTTGAATCTTAACACGACGTCCTGTGGCTGGACGAAAAGCATTATTAAACATGGTGGCGTTGCTGTTAGGGTTCTTCCGAACCACAATCCGTAGGTAGGGGTCAACCACTGCAGTAGTAGCCCTTGGGCGGCCTGAGCGTGGCATGTCATCGATTGTCCCTCTCTCTCTGTGTCTTCTTCATGTCCGAACAACATCGCTTGAGTTCACTCCGAGACGCCCGAACACTTCCCTTGTTAAGAGCCCTTCCTGGTGCAAAGTAACAATGCGACGATCGAACGTCGGTATTGACCGTCTAGTCATGGTTGAACTACAGAAAACAAGAGCCGTGTACCTCCTCCTCGTGGAACGACTGGAACGGATGGGCTGTCGGACACCCTCCGTCTAATAGACGCTACTCAAGCATGTTGTTTATATCTTTGGGCGGATTTGGTGAAATCTCTGAACAGTCAAAGAGACTATGTCTGTGATACAATATCCACGGTCAACGTCTATCTTCAGAAGGTCTGGGAACCGGAGTAAATTACTTAGTGTATTTAATAACAAAATCTTTCCTCAACATTAATATAAGTTCTTCTGCTGCACCAAGACAAACGCTGAACTTACTTTTTTTCCTTTTTAAGATAGTTTTAATATTCGGCATCAGTAGTTCGAAAGACGGTTAGACATACTTTGAAAACAAAGAATTTTCCTGCGTAATAGCTAAGTTTATTGTGCAACAACTCACTTGAACGGTAACTTGATCAACACACCATTTTCGCGGGCAGCTACTTCTTTTGCGACAACGTGGAACGTATAATGGCACTGCACCTAAATATTTAAATTTAGAATGACAGGTCATCTTTCAAGATGACTCTCATAGACTTGTTACAAAACAATTGGAAAAGTCTGAGGTTTTTTTGCACTTGAGACATCCAGTTTTCAGTATGGTGCGATGTGAACCCCCTTGATGTTTCTGTTATATTGGTGTACAGAGTGGCACTTTTCAGCGACTATTTGAACAGCAAATGTTGTCGAATGGATAGTGTTGCCTTTCGTGGTATCAGCCTAAGAATGGGGAGTGAACATGGAAAATGTTCTTCCAGGCGGACATGGCCACTAGGTTTTAACGCTAGTAAGTTCTTTACGATGTGGAGGATGCCGGCATATAGGCGACGGAAAGTGAATGCAAAAAACTGGCAACTAGAAGGCAAACAAGGTAAGTAGACGGTTTTGAAATTACGTCAGTGGGTGCTGTAAGATTCAAGTACCTACCCCGAAAAGGAAGCAAAGTGCAGAGGGTAAATATGCTACTGACTGTAAAGACAAATGTGTTATTAGGCAGCAATGTCTGCGATATCGTGGATAATATACAAAATTTCTACCTTACATTTTACTGGAAAAAAAGTACCAGACCTAATGCGGCCAGTGGTTTACTGAGACGAAACGTTGATTCGTAAGAACCACACATAGAATAAATTGATCCTTCTATCCAGAATGAAATTTTCACTCTGCAGCGGAGTGTTCACTAATTAGAAACTTCTTGGCAGATTAAAAGTGTGGGCCGGACCGAGACTCGAACAAGTGCTCTACCAAGAGCTAGAGCACTTGCCCGTGAAAGACCGTCCCGAGTTCGAGTCTCGGTTCGGTACACAGTTTCAATCCGCCAGGAAGTTTCTTATCCCTTTACACGACGATAGAGAATCGAAGGTCTTCCGGCACTGAAGAAACCTCGCAGCAACATTAGCTCCAGTATCAACAGCAGTTCAGGCCACATGGAAACACCGGCATCCATTTCGCGACGAACTGTTGCTTTAGGGCAAGCTATAGAAACATTGACTCGCAATTAGATCGTGACCGCTGTGGTATTTACGTTCTACCGCTGACAGTCTGGGTTTCGGATTGTGCCTAGTGGCTACCACAAGCCTCTTCGGCACAGCGGCAACTTGTAAGCGGTCTCCCGTGCGGCAAGTTCGCTTCGTTTTAAGGCCACAGGACATTTGCGTGCCACTCGCCGAACACGCTTAACAAACCATTCAATCGTGGAAACGGAGGGTCTTGTGCCCCCTCTGTCCACGTTGCAGGATGCACACAGGTATACAATATTCACCAACAGGCCCAAGAAAGAAGTAACTGATGAACTCTCAACACGCAAGCTACATTCTCCTTTACTTCCCTGTCGTGTCTGTCAGTGTACACGAAAAGTCAAACGCCCACTCTACTTGTTCCTTCTTTACTCTTGCATTTGAACAGTCATCTGATAGACGTCATAGTTCGACCTTTTTTTCCATCTGTTCAGTTCGGCTGTTATTAGACTACTGAAGCAGGTAATGCTGGAGTATTACACTGCCATTACTTTATTTAAAAGGGGAGGTCGGCTGGTAGAGGATATGTTTCAGTTCTTCAGTCACTTGCGCTACTGCCATTGAAATTGCTACACGAAGAAGAAAAGCAGATAATAAACGGGTATTAATTGGACAAATTTATTATACTACAACTGACATGTGATTACATTTTGGGTGCATAGATGCTGAGAAATCAGTACACAGAACTTCTGGCAGTAGTAACGGCCTCAATACGCCTGGGCATTGAGTCAAACAGAGCTTGGATGCCGTGTACTGGAACAGTTGCCCATGCAGCTTCAACACGATACCTCAGTCCATCAAGAGTAGTGACTGGCGTATTGTGACGAGCCAGTTGCTCGGCCACCATTGACCAGACGTTTTCAGTTGATGAGAGATCTGGCCAGGGCAGCAGTAGAACATTTTCCGTATCCAGAATGACCCGTACAGGACCTCCAACATGCGTTCGTGCATTATCCTGCTGAAATGTGGGGTTTCGCAGGGACCGAATGAAGAGTAGAGCCACGGATCGTGACACGTCTGAAATGTAACGTCCACTGTTCAAAGTGCCGTCATTGCGAACAAGAGGTCACGGAGACGTGTAACCAATGGATAGGCCGGTATGGCGATGACGAACACACGCTTCCAATGTGATTTCACCGCGATGTCACCAAACACGGATGTGACCGTCATGATGCTGTAAACAGAACCTGGATTCATCCGAAAAAATGACGTTTTGCCATTCGTGCACCCAGGTTCGTCGTTGAGTACACCATCGCAGGCGCTCCTGTCTGTGATGCAGCGTCAAGGGTAACCACAGCCATGTTCTCCGAGCTGATAGTCCATGCTGCTACAAACGTCACCGAACTGTTCGTGCAGATGGTTGTTGTCTTGCAAACGTCGCCATGTGTTGACTCAGGGATCGAGACGTGGCTGCACGATCCGTTACAGCCATTCAGGTACGAGGCCGTTGGGATCCAGCACAGCGTTCCGTATTACCCTCCTGAACCCGACGATTCCATTGTGCTAACAGTCATTGGATCTCGACCAACGCGAGCAGCAATGTCGCGATACGATAGACCGCAATCGCGATGGGCTACAGTCCGACCGTTATCAAAGTCGGAAACGTGATGGTATGCATTTCTCCTCCTTACACGAGGCATCACAACAACGGTTCACCAGGCAACGCTGGTCAACTGCTGTTTGTGTATGAGAAATTGGTTGCAAACTATTACTCATGTCAGCACGTTTTAGATGTCGCCACCGTCGCCCACCTTGTGTGAATGCTCTGAAAAGCTAATCATTTGGATATCACAGCATCTTCTTCCTGTGGGTTAAATTTCGCGTCTGTAGCACGTCATCTTAGTAGTGTAGCAATTTCAATGGCCAGTAGTATATTTTTATCCGAATTATTAAAAAATTAAAGAATTATTGAAATTAAAATACTTAAGATGATGTTTATGAGAAAATAATGATGGTCTGACGTATATTTTAAAGCAAAAGAGGATGATGTAGGCTCCTCGTAGTTGTTAATGTGAAATGGGGTGTGGGAATTATTGTGGAGGATGTTGTGTGGAAAATGGAGGGCTGTCTCTTTAGTAAAGAACTGGCAGTGTGACACGAGTGTTAGGATAGGAGTGGGAACCACAAGGTTAAGGAATGGAGGCTTCATTTAGGGTAGGTTAGGTTATGGTTGCAAAGAGGGTAATGTTTGAGGATGCGCTCTTAATGTGGGAGAGAAAGCTACTCGAATTACGTTGGGAAAGGACGTGGTGTGTATGAAGATGGAGGGGAGGTGGAACATGTGGCTAACGCAGTAACAGGAATGTTGGGTATCGGGACAAATTTACCGGAGAAGTGGAAATTCGATCAACTGGTACAGGTGACTGGTGGGGAATGGCAGACTGATGTGGAAGGCAAATCGGAGTACATGGCACTCCAGTAGATGGAAGAAGTGGTAACATTTAGGAGGAAAGAGGTCCAACACCGGACACATTACAGTCTAGTACGTATGGGGAATGGCAGGGAGATGGAAATCAATATGTTCGGCTTGTCAGTAGTCTTTTAGTTGGCCAGTAGATGGGGATCACACGGACATCTCTTTCTCTTCTCTCCTCTTACTTTCCACTGTTTCCAGTTGGAGAAGGAGACCATGAACGATTAGTGTCTTAACGCACCGAAAGTGTGCTGGAAACAACAATTACGTCGAATACATGGTGTTTCAAAGTGATTCATCCGTTTTCACAACGAATGGAGACAGATACTTGGAGTGGAGTTTTGCTTCAACATAGAACCTGAAACTAACTTGGCACCAGTTATAACTTCAGTATAGTTCTGATTTCCGCTGCTGAATCTGTAGTAAGATGATGCTCTCGTTTTATGGGTGATAGAAGACTGTGATGAGTGGAACCGCACTCTGACGTAAGTACTCTTCCAGCAGCGGTGGCGGAGGGAATCTCTTGAGGGTGTGTCTACGCCGTCGTCTTTCATTTGTTGCAGCGTCAGGCAGTAACTGCTCTTACTTGTGGTTCCGTCGTAGGTACAAAATTTGCCATAGGACCTCGTTTTCCGGAAGACGCCACAAGTATTCCACAACGGCATGTACGAGTACCTCATCGCTGTTTTAAGAATATCTAATCTTGTAGCAACCTTCTAACAACCGTGTACCACAAGTCACTACGGGAACGGAAGGTTCTGTAAGTACTCTTCCAGCAGCGGTGGCGGAGGGAATCTCTTGAGGGTGTGTCTACGCCGTCGTCTTTCATTTGTTGCAGCGTCAGGCAGTAACTGCTCTTACTTGTGGTTCCGTCGTAGGTACAAAATTTGCCATAGGACCTCGTTTTCCGGAAGACGCCACAAGTATTCCACAACGGCATGTACGAGTACCTCATCGCTGTTTTAAGAATATCTAATCTTGTAGCAACCTTCTAACAACCGTGTACCACAAGTCACTACGGGAACGGAAGGTTCCAAATGATTGGGAAAGAGCACAGGTAGACCCACTTTTCAAGAAGGGTCGTCGAGCAGATGTGCAAAACTACAGGCCCATATCTCTGACGTCGATCTGTTGTTGAATCTTAGATCATGTTTTTGCTCGCGTATCATGTCGTTTCTGGAAACCCAGAGTCTTCTCTGTAGGAATCAACATTGATTCCGGCAACAGCGATCGTGTGAGACACAACTCGCTTCATTTGTTCATGAGATCTAGAAAATATTAGATGCAGGCTCCCAGGTACACGCCATTTTCCTTGATTTCCGGAAGGCGTACGGTACAGTTCCGCACTGTCGCCTGATAAACAAAGAGCCTACGGAATACCATACGAGCTGTGTGGCTGGATTGAAGTGTTTTTAGCAAACAGAACACACAGTGTTGTTCTCAATGGAGAGACGTCTACAGACGGTAAAGTAACTTTTGGCGTGCCACAGGGGAGTGTTATGGGCCATTGCTTTTCACAAAATATATAAATGATCTAGTAGGTAGAATCGGAAGTTCCATGCGGCTTTTCGCAGATGATGCTGTAGTATACAGAGAAGTTGCAGCATTAGAAAATTGCAGCGAAATGCAGGAAGATCTGCAGCGGATAAACACTTGGTGCAGGGAGTGGCAACTGACCTTTAACATAGACAAATGTAATGCATTGCGAATACATAGAAAGACGGGTCCTTTATTGTACGATTATCTGATAGAGGAACAAACACTGGTAGTAGTTACTTCTGTAAAATATCTGTGAGTAGGCGTGGGGAACGATTTGAAGTGGAATGATCATATAAAATTAATTGTTGGTAAGGCGGGTGCCAGACTGAGATACATTGGAAGAGTTCTTAGAAAAAGTGGTTCATCAACAAAGGAGGTGGCTTACATCGTACCAGGTCCGGTTGACAGATGAGATAGAACAGATCCAAAGAACAGTGGCGCGTTTCGTCACGGGGTTATTTGGCAAGGGTGATAGCATTACGGCTATGTTTAGCAACTCAAGTGGCTGACTCTCCAAGAGAGGCGCTCTGTATCGCCGTGTAGCTTGCTGTCCAGGTTTCGAGAGGGCGCGTTTCTGGATAAGGTATCGAATATATTGCTTCCCCCTACTTATACCTCCCGAGGAGATAACGAATGTACAATTAAAGAGATGTAAACGCGCACAGAGGCTTCCCGGCCATCTTTCTTCCCTCGAACCATACGCAACTGGAACAGGGCGCGTTTCTGGATAAAGTATCGAATATATTGCTTCCCCCGACTTATACATCCCGAGGAGATCACGAATGTATAATTAAAGAGATGCGAGCGCGCACGGAGGCTTCCCGGCCGTCGTTCTTCCCGCGAACCATAAGCGACTGGAAAAGGGCGCGTTTCTGGATAAGGTATCGACTTTATTGCTTCCCCCTACTTATACCTCCCGAGGAGATCACGAATGGATAATTAAAGAGATGCGAGCGCGCACAGAGGATTCCCGGCCGTCGTTCTTCCCGCGAACCATACGCGACTGGAACAGGGCGCGTTTGTGGATAAGGTATCGAATATATTGCTTCCCCCTACTTATAACTACCGAGGACATCACGAATGAATAATTAAAGAGATGCGACCGCGCACAGAGGCTTCCCGGCCGTCGTTCTTCCCACGAACCATACGCGACTGGAACAGGGCGCGTTTCTGGATAAGGTATCGAATATATTGCATCCCCCTACTTATACCTCCCGAGGAGATCACGAATGTATAATTAAAGAGATGCGAGCGCGCACGGAGGGATCCCGGCCGTCGTCCTTCCTGCGCCCCATACGCGACTTGAACAAGGCGCGTTTCTGGATAAGGTATCGAATATATTGCTTCCCCCTACTTATACCTCCCGAGGAGATCACGAATGTATAATTAAAGAGATGCGAGCGCGCACGGAGGCTTCCCGGCCGTCTTTCTTCCCGCGAACCATACGCGACTGGAACAGGGCGCGTTTCTGGATAAGGTATCGAATTTATTGCTTCCCCCTACTTATACCTCCCGAGGAGATGCCGAATGTATAATTAAAGAGATGCGAGCGCGCACGGAGGCTTCCCGGCCGTCGTTCTTCCCGCGAAGCATACGCAGCTGGAACAGGGCGCGTTTGTGGATAAGGTATCGAATTTATTGCTTCCCCCTACTTATACCTCCCGAGGAGATTACGAATGTATAATTAACGAGATGCGAGCGCGCACGGAGACTTCCCGACCGTCGTTCTTCCCTCAAACTATACGCGACTGGAACAGGGCACGTTTCTGGATAAGGTATCGAATATATTGCTTCCCCCTACTTATACCTCCCGAGGATATCACGAATGTATAATTAAAGAGATGCGAGCGCGCGTTGAGGCTTCTTGGCCGTCGTTCTTCCCGCGAAACATACGCGACTGGAACAGGGCGCATTTCTGGATAAGGTATCGAATATATTGCTTCCCCCTACTTATACCTAACGAGGAGATCACGAATGTATAATTAAAGAGATGCGAACGCGCACGGAGGCTTCCCGGTCGTCGTTCTTCCTGCGAACGATACGCGACTGGAACAGGGCGCGTTTCTGGATAAGGTATCGAATTTATTGCTTCCCCCTACTTATACCTCCCGAGGAGATCACGAATGGATAATTAAAGAGATGCGAGCGCGCACGGAGGCTTCCCGGCCGTCGTTCTTCCGGCGAAACATACTCGACTGGAACAGTGCGCGTTTCTGGATAAGGTATCGAATATATTGCTTCCCCCTACTTACACCTCCCGAGGAGACCACGAATGTATAATGAAAGAGATGCGAGTGCGCACGGAGGCTTCCCGGCCGTCTTTCTTCCCGCGAACCATACGCGACTGGAACAGGGCGCGTTTCTGGATAAGGTATCGAATATATTGCTTCCCACTAGTTATACCTCCCGAGGTGATCACGAATGTATAGTTAAAGAGATGCGAGCGCGCACGGAGGCTTCCCGGCCGTCGTTCTTCCCTCAAACTATACACGACTGGAACAATGCGCGTTTCTGGATAAGGTATCGAATATATTGCTTCCCCCTACTTATACCTCCCAAGGAGATCACGAATGTATAATTAAAGAGATGCGAGCGCGCACGGATGCTTCCCGGCCGTTTTTCTTCCCGCGAACCATACGCGACTGGAATAGGGAGCGTTTCTGGATAAGGTATCGAATATATTGCTTCACCCTACTTATACCTCCCGAGGAGATCACGAATGTATAATTAAAGAGATGCGAACACGCACGGAGGCTTCCCGTCCGTCGTCCTTCCTGCGAACCATACGCGACTGGAACAGGGCGCGTTTCTGGATAAGGTATCGAATTTATTGCTTCCCTCTACTTATACCTCCCGAGGAGATCACGAATGTATAATGAAAGAGATGCGAGCGCGCACGGAGGCTTCCCGGCCGTTTTTCTTCCCGTGAACCATACGCGAATGGAACAGGGCGCGTTTCTGGATAAGGTATCGAATATATTGCTTCCCACTACTTATATCTCCCGAGGAGATCACGAATGTATAATTAAAGAGATGCGAGCGCGCACGGGGGCCTCCCGGCCGTCTTTCTTCCCGCGAACCATACGCGACTGGAACAGGGCGCATTTCTGGATAAGGTATCGAATATATTGCTTCCCCCTACATATACCTCACGAGGAGATCACGAATGTATAATTGAAGAGATGCGAGCGCGCACGGAGGCTTCCCGGCTGTCGTTCTCCCTGTGAACCATACGCGACTGGAACAGGGTGCGTTTCTGGATAAGGTATCGAAACTATTGCTTCCCCCTACTTATACTTCCCGAGGAGATCACGAATGTAAAATTTAAGAGATGCAAACGTGGACGGAGGCTTCCCGGCTGTCGTTCTTCCTGCGAACCATAAGCCACTGGAACAGGGCGCGTTTCTGGATAAGGTATCGAATTAATTGCTTCCCCCTACTTATACGTCCCGAGGAGATCACGAATGTATAATTAAAGAGATGCGAGCGCGCACGGAGGCTTCCCGGCCGTCGTTCTTCTCGCGAAGCATACGCGGCTGGAACAGTGCGCGTTTCTGGATAAGGTATCGAATATATTGCTTCCCCCTAATTATACCTCCCGAGGAGATCACGATTGTATAATTAAAGAGATGCTTTCGCACACGGAGGCTTCCCGGCCGTCGTTATTCCTTCGAACCATACGCGACTGGAACAGGGCGCGTTTCTGGATAAGGTATCGAATTTATTGCTTCCCCCTACTTATACCTCCCGAGGAGATCACGATTGGATAATTAAAGAGATGCGAGTGCGCACAGAGTCTTTCCGGCCGTCTTCTTTCCCACGAACCATACGCGACTGGAACAGGGCGCGTTTCTGGATAAGGTATCGAATATATTGCCTAGCCCTACTTATACATCCCGAGGAGATCACGAATGTATAATTAAAGAGATGCGAACGCGCACGGAGGCTTCCCGTCCGTCGTCCTTCCTACGAACCATACGCGACTGGAACAGGGCGCGTTTCTGGATAAGGTATCGAATATATTGCTTCCCCCTACTTATACTTCCCGAGGAGATCACGAATGTATAATTAAAGAGATGCGAGCACGCACGGATGCTTCCCGGCCCCTCGTTCTTCTTTCAAACTATACGCGACTGGAACAACGCGCGTTTCTGGATAAGGTATCGAATATATTGCTTCCCCCTCCTTACCTCCCGAGGAGATCACGAATGTATAATTAAATAGATGCGAGCGCACACGGATGCTTCCCGGCGGTTCTTCTTCACGCGAACCATATGCGACTGGAACAGGGCGCGTTTCTGGATAAGGTATCGAATATAGTGCTTCACCCTACTAATATCTCCCGAGCAGATCACAAATGTATAATTAAAGAGATGCGAGCGAGCACGGAGGCTTCCCGGCTGTCTTTCTCCCTGCGAACCATACGCGACTGGAACAGGGTGCGTTTCTGGATAAGGTATCGAAAATATTGCTTCCCCTTACTTATACTTCCCGAGGAGATCACGAATGTATAATTAAAGAGATGCGAGCGCGCACGGAGGCTTCCCGGCCGTTTTTCTTTCCGCGAACCATACGCGAATGGAACAGGGCGCATTTCTGGATAAGGTATCGAATATATTGCTTCACCCTACTAATACCTCCCGAGCAGATCACAAATGTATAATTAAAGAGATGCGAGCGAGCACGGAGGCTTCCCGGCTGTCTTTCTCCCTGCGAACCATACGCGACTGGAACAGGGTGCGTTTCTGGATAAGGTATCGAAAATATTGCTTCCCCTACTTATACCTCCCGAGGAGATCACGAATATATAATTAAAGAGATGCGAGAGCGCACGGAGTCTTCCCGGCCGTCGTTTTTCCCGCGAAGCATATGCGGCTGGAACAGAACGCGTTTCTGGATAAGGTATCGAATATATTGCTTCCCCCTACTTATACCTCCCGAGGAGATCACTAATATATATTTAAAGAGATGCGAACGCGCGGGGCGGCTTCCCGGCTGTCGTCCTTCCCGCGAACCATACGCTACTGGAACAGGGTGCGTTTCTGGATAAGGTATCGAATATATTGCTTCCCCCTAGTTATGCCTCCCGAGGAGATCACGAATGTATAATTAAAGAGATGCGAGCGCGCACGGAGGCTTCCCGGCCGTCTTTCTTCCCGCAAACCATACGCGACTGGAACAGGGCGCGTTTCTGGATAAGGTATCGAATATATTGCTTCCCCCTACTTATACCTCCCGAGGAGATCACGAATGTATAATTAAAGAGATGCGAGCGCGCACAGAGGCTTCCCGGCCGTCTTTCTTCCCCTGAACCATAAGCGACTGGAACTGGGCGCGTTTCTGGATAAGGTATCGAATATATTGCTTCCCCAGACTTATACATCCCGAGGAGATCACGAATGTATAATTAAAGAGATGCGAGCGCGCACGGAGGCATCCCGGCGTCGTTCTTCCTGCGCAACATACGCGACTTGAACTGGGCGCGTTTCAGGATAAGGTATCGAATATATTGCTTCATCCTACTTATACCTCCCGAGGAAATCACGAATGTCTAATTAAAGAGATGCGAGAGCGCACGGAGGCTTCCCGGCCGTCGTTCTTCCCACGAAGCATACGCGGCTGGAACAGGGCGCGTTTCAGGATAAGGTATCGAATATATTGCTTCCCCCTACTTATACCTCCCGAGGAGATCACGAATGTATAATTAAATAGATGCGAACGCGCACGGAGGCTTCCCGCCGTCGTTCTTCCCGCGAACCATACGCGACTGGAACAGGGCGCGTTTCTGGATAAGGTATCGAATTTATTGCTTCCCCCTACTTATACCTGCAGAGGAGATCACGAATGTATAATTAAAGAGATGCGAGCGCGCACTGAGGCTTCCCGGCCGTCGTTCTTCCCGCGAAGCATACTCGACTGGAACAGGGCGCGTTTCTGGATATGGTATCGAATATATTGCTTCCACCTACTTATACCTCACGAGGAGATCACGAATGTATAATTAAAGAGATGATCGCGCATGGAGGCTTCCCGGCCGTCTTTCTTCCCGCGAACCATACGCGACTGGAACCGGGCGCGTTTCTGGATAAGGTTTCGAATATATTGCTTCCCCAGACTTATACATCCCGAGGAGATCACGAATGTATAATTAAAGAGATACGAGCGCACACGCAGGCTTCCCGGCCGTCCTTTTTCCCGCGAAGCATACGCTACTGGAACAGGGCGCGTTTCTGGATAAGGTATCGAATTTATTGCTTCCCCCTACTTATACCTCCCGAGGAGATCACGAATGGATAATTAAAGAGATGCGAGTGCGCACGGAGGCTTCCCGGCCGTCGATCTTCCCGCGAACCATACGCGACTGTAACAGGGCGCGTTTCTGGATAAGGTATCGAATATATTGCTTCCCCCTACTTATACCTCCCAAGGAGATCACGAATGTATAATTAAAGAGATGCTCGCGCACGGAGGCTTCCCGGCCATCTTTCTTCCCGCGAACTATACGCGACTGGAACAGGGCGCGTTTCTGGATAAGGTATCGAATATATTGCTTCCCCCTACTTATACATCCCGAGGAGATCACGAATGTATAATTAAAGAGATGCGAGCTCACACGGAGGCTTCCCGGCCGTCGTTCTTCCCGCGTACCTTACGCGACTGGAACAGGAAAGAGAGGTAATGACAGTGGCACGTACAGTGCCCACCGCCCCATACTGGTTGGTGGTTTGTTGAATATAAATGTAGATGTAGATATAATGAGGTCAAACTCTTTACTTTCAAGTGTAACTATGTACTTTATAAAAGCACCCAAAAGTTCTTTGCAATATAGTATTCACACGATGTTTGTCATGATCTTCTGTGACAGTTTACACAGGAAGTAAGAATTCGCGAGTGGACAGAAAAGCAACCAGCTACTCTAGCTTCGTCTCCACTGACTCATAAACATCATGTAACGGAACTTGCATCGAGACTGCAGTTTTGGCATCTGTGCTTAAGAGCTTCTGTGCTTGGAGGTCAACATATTAAGCACAGTGCACCAAAAACGTCAGCCCCAGACACATAAACCTAGTATCTTGTAACATGGCCTCTGACCTTGATAATGGTTTGAGTTCTCAGAGACAAGAAACGACAAGTTTCTTTAGGGACATCGTATTCAGTCGAAACCACTCACTAATGATTACATCGCGTACAGATATCGAATTGCGTGGATATTGAGCGTTACATTTCAGACACTGTACCAAAGAGTTTCAGAAACTGGCAATGTGTGAATTAGCGGGCTAGGCGAGGTGCGGTAGAGATTATCAAACCAGGAGCGTCTTTATGGAGTCGTATAAACAGAGGCAGCTGTTCTGGTTTTGAAAGACAGTAGGGCTCACAGCATACTATGGCAACACGTTGCCACCGAGAATGTTGAAATCTGCATCCTGGTTGATGCTGGTGGTAACTTGAATGAATGGAACGAAATAATGCAACGAAAAACACCAACCAAAAGTCCGAGAACCGCACCCGCCGGGAATGCACCACCCACACACAGTGACTTACATTCAGCGTTTCGTGATGAAAAATGTGTATTTTCTTGTAGGCACGCTGGACAGTCCGCGTTGATGTATCAACAAACAGATCTGGACAACTCGATTCGCGGTCTGGTCCTGAGGAGCTCCAAACACGGTCACTTCTTTCTGTCATCTTCCGCATCTCCAAACTGACTGACTGACTGCCCCTTACTGTGCCACTAGGGTAATCTTTTGAAGCGGGGAAGCACATATACACTCCTGGAAATGGAAAAAAGAACACATTGACACCGGTGTGTCAGACCCACCATACTTGTTCCGGACACTGCGAGAGGGCTGTACAAGCAATGATCACACGCACGGCACAGCGGACACACCAGGAACCGCGGTGTTGGCCGTCGACTGGCGCTTAGCTGCGCAGCATTTGTGCACCGCCGCCGTCAGTGTCAGCCAGTTTGCCGTGGCATACGGAGCTCCATCGCAGTCTTTAACACAGGTAGCATGCCGCGACAGCGTGGACGTGAACCGTATGTGCAGATGACGGACTTTGAGCGTTTGCAGTTGACGTATAGTGGGCATGCGGGAGGCCGGGTGGACGTACCGCCGAATTGCTCAACACGTGGGGCGTGAGGTCTCCACAGTACATCGATGTTGTCGCCAGTGGTCGGCGGAAGGTGCACGTGCCCGTCGACCTGGGACCGGACCGCAGCGACGCACGGATGCACGCCAAGACCGTAGGATCCTACGCAGTGCTGTAGGGGACCGCACCGCCACTTCCCAGCAAATTAGTGACACTGTTGCTCCTGGGGTATCGGCGAGGACCATTCGCAACCGTCTCCATGAAGCTGGGCTACGCTCCTGCACACCGTTAGGCCGTCTTCCGCTCACGCGCCAACATCGTGCAGCCCACCTCCAGTGGTGTCGCGACAGGCGTGAATGGAGGGACGAATGGAGACGTGTCGTCTTCAGCGATGAGAGTCGCTTCTGCGTTGGTGCCAATGATGGTCGTATGCGTGTTTGGCGCCGTGCAGGTGAGCGCCACAATCAGGACTGCATACGACCAAGGCACACAGGGCCAACACCCGGCATCATGGTGTGGGGAGCGATCTCCTACACTGGCCGTACACCTCTGGTGATCGTCGAGGGGACACTGAATAGTGCACGGTACATCCAAACCGTCATCGAACCCATCGTTCTACCATTCCTAGACCGGCAAGGGAACTTGCTGTTCCAACAGGACAATGCACGTCCGCATGTATCCCGTGCCACCCAACGTGCTCTAGAAGGTGTAAGTCAACTACCCTGGCCAGCAAGATCTCCGGATCTGTTCCCCATTGAGCATGTTTGGGACTGGATGAAGTGTCGTCTCACGCGGTCTGCACGTCCAGCACGAACGCTGGTCCAACTGAGGCGCCAGGTGGAAATGGCATGACAAGCCGTTCCACAGGACTATATCCAGCATCTCTACGATCGTCTCCATGGGAGAATAGCAGCCTGCATTGCTGCGAAAGGTGGATATACACTGTACTAGTGCCGACATTGTGCATGCTCTGTTGTCTGTGTCTATGTGCCTGTGGTTCTGTCAGTGTGATCATGTGATGTATCTGACCGCAGGAATGTGTCAATAAAGTTTCCCCTTCCTGGGACAATGAATTCACGGTGTTCTTATTTCGAGGAATATATATATATATATATATATATATATATATATATATATATATATATATATATATATTGTGTGTGTGTGTGTGTGTGTGTGTGTGTGTGTGTGTGTGTGTGTGTGTGTGTGTGTGAGAGAGAGCGGCATTTGGCAAGATATGACTACTAGTAGACACACACAAGCCGCACTGAGCGTTCTGTCCGTGTGTCGAATGTGAAAGGTGTGCGATTTAGCTGAGTGTGGCCGTGGTTTGATTGTGATTGCCCAGAGGCCCGGCACGAGAATTTTGGATACTGTATCTTCAGCAAGTGGTGAAACCAAGGTATAAGTCGTGGGGTTTGGCGGCCATCCCTCATTACAGATGTTGGACGTTGAAGGCTGGGAAAACGTGACCAACTGTAGAACTAATATCAGACTCTAATGCTGAGCAGAGTACAAGTGTGTCTGAACACACTGTACATCGAACACTGCTAACGACAGGCCTCCGCAACCATCGACCCGTGCATGTGACAATGTTAACGCCACATTATCGACAAAAACGACTGTAAGAGTCACCTGATGATCATCGGCTCTGGACGTTGGCGCAGTGTCGGAGAGTTGCACGGTCTGATGGATCCCGATGCCTTCTTCGTCATGACGATGGGAGGATGCGAATCCTTGACAGCTATGCTGCAGGACGGAAACAAGCTGGCGGCGGGTCCGTTATGCTCTGGGGAACATTCACGTGACCATTCATGGATCCAGTGGAGCTCGTGCGAGGCACCATGACGGCCAAGGAGTATCGTACTCTGGTTACAGATCACGTACAAACCCTCATGACGATCATTTTTTTCCCGACGGCAGTGGCATTTTTCAGCAAGATACTGCGCCATTTCACAAGGCCAAGAGTGTGACAGACAGTAGCGAGTTCCGACTGATGTACTGTCCCCCCAATTCGCCAGACGTGAATACGATCTAACACATCTGGGATGTGATTGGACGTGGCGTCAGATCTCATCGCCCCGCTCCCGGGAATTAGGTGACCTGTGTGTGCCATCTCCCTCCAGCGATCTACCAAGGCCTCATTCCTTCCATGCCACGACGTTTCGCCACTGTTATCCGTGCCAGAAATGGGCCTACCGGCTTTTAGGCAGATGGCCACACTGTTTGTTTCAAAATCATATACAGTATCTTTGTCGCTCAGTAATGGATTACTCTCTGACGAGAGTTGAAATTGTGACTGCTCAGTGATAAGCGTGTTTTAGATGTTATGCAGAGGACGCGGATTCGATTTCTGGTACAGCCAGGTATTTTTCACTGACTCGACGGAGTGCAACGTCGGGTACTGAGCCCCATGATGCCAACAGGGGAACTGTTTGATTTAGTTATAGCGGCTCGAGTCACGAAACCTCCAAATGACTGGCAGAGTAGTGTGCTGACCCCATGCCCTTCCATATATCATCCAACTGATGCCAATAGTGAGGACGACACGGCGGTCGGTCGGTTGCGATTACCGAGTCTGGTCGTTCAATGTGTAATACAACTCACTTCCTTTCTCTGCCAGTTTTGGTTGCAAAAATGCGGAATTTTTTGGAGGTACATCGTGGAATGAATACAGTCTGATGTTCAGATAGGTGGCGGCGCATTCTTAGTCTTCAAAATGGCGTCTGTAACGGAGAGGCGTTCCAAGGGGAGAGAACTGCCATTTAGTTTCTTTTGGCGAAAACGAGAACATCGCAGATATCTTTATAGGCGCACACAGAATGTTCAAAAATGCTTCAAACGGCTCTGAGTACTATGCGACTTAACTTCTGAAGTCATCAGTCGCCTAGAACTTAGAACTAATTAAAGCTAACTAACCTAAGGACATCACACACATCCATGCCCGAAGCAGGATTCGAACCTGCGACCGTAGCAGTCGCTCGGCTCCAGACTGTAGTGCCTAGAACCGCACGGCCACTCCAGCCGGCACACACAGAATGTCCATGGAGACATACCAGTGAACAAAAACACGGCGAGTCGTTGGGCGAGGTGTCTGACATCATCAGAAGAAGATCGCGCGAAACTGTCCGATCTCTCATGGTTCGATCAGTCGCACACAGCTGTGACACCTACAATGTTGGAACGTGCGGAAACACTCAGTCGAGGTGATCGACGGATCACAGTTAAGCATCTCGCTCTTCAACTGGAGGCCTCTTGTTGGTAGCGCTGACATGTTTTCCCACCAGTGGAGGTATTCATGTGCTCACCTTGTTCGATGCCGCCTAATAGAAGAGCATGCAGAAAAACGAAGGACTAACTGTTACGAAGCATATCGTGACAATTTTTGTCTAACATCGTTACAGTCCATGAAACATGGATTCATAAGTTTGAACCGGAAACAAAACGGAAATCCATGGAGTGGCGTGACACCATGTCTCCTCCGAAAAGGACAGTTTACAGCTTCACCGTCAGCTGGTAAAGTTACAGCGATGGTCTTCTGGGACTCTAAAGGTGTTATTCTGTTTGATGTTTCCCCCGTGGTGCAAAGATCAAATCGGAAGTGTTTTGTGCTACTCTCAGGAGTCCACAGAACTTCAGTGTACTATTCTTCGTCATCCACCCCATGGACCGCATCTGTCATCTTCCATCTGTATGGCCCAGTGAAGAATGCTCTCCGTGGGAGGCAGTACATGGAGGAAGAGCAGGTTATTCATGCAAGACGTTGGCTCCGAGTCAAATATTAGAGTGGTACCAAGCGACCATACAGGTCTTCCCAGTAAGCTGGCGTTAGGCCGACGCACTGAACGTAGATTACGCTGAAAACTAGGTTTTTGTAGCAAAAAGCGTGAGACATGGTGTACTGGAATGCTGAGTAAACCAAAAATGCTTTTAGGGGGAAAATGTGGTGTATTACTTATTGAATTCTGCTCGTTATTGATGTCGTCATCCCTGCTACCCTTTTAAAGTCTTTTGTTGCTTGTGTTGGCGACGAGAGAAACCATGACATTATATTTGGAATTCAGGCTGTTTTACTTTTCTTTCTAGACCATGTCCTCTTACACAAATTATAGATTCAGATTATCTAGGCTGCAACCTAGGTAAAGATTGATTTCATTACCGCAATCGAGGCTGATAGTTTCTTATATATTTCTGAAATTATACCATCGATTCAGTGATCTATGCTCTTATGAGAAGCGAGCTTTTTGGAAAAAGAGAATATATGCAACTTTTAAGAATTACACTACTGGCCATTAAAATTTCTACACCACGAAGATGACGTGCCACAGACGCGAAATTTTTACCGAAAGGAGGAAGGTGCTGTTATATGCAAATGATTAGCTTTTCAGAGCATTCACACAAAGTTGGCACCTACAACGTGCTGATATGAGGAAAGTTTCCAACCGATTTCTCACACACAAACGGCAGTTCACCGGCGTTTCCTGGTGAAACGTTGTTGTGATGCCTCGTGTAAGGAGGAGAAATGCGTACCATCACGTTTCCGACTTTGATAAAGGTCGGATTGTAGCCGATCGCGATTGCGGTTTATCGTATCGCGACACTGCTACTGGCGTTGGTCGAGATCCAATGACTGTTAGCAGAATATGGAATCGGTGGATTCAGGGGCATAATACGGAACACCGTGCTAGATCCCAACGGCCTCGTATCACTAGCAGTCGAGATGACAGGCATCTTATGCGTATGGCTGTAACGGATCGTGCAGCCACGTCTCAATCCCTGACTCAACAGATGGAGACGTTTGCAAGACATTCCATCTGCACGAACAGTTCGACGATGTTTGTAGCAGCATGGACTATCAGCATGGAGGCCATGGCTGCGGTTAGCCTTGACGCTGCATCACAGACAGGAGCGCCTGCGATGGTGTACTCAACGACGAACATGGGTGCACGAATGCCTAAACGTCATTTTTGCGAACGAATCCAGGTTCTCTTTACAGCGTCATCATGGTCGCATCCGTGTTTGGCGACATCGCAGTGAACGCACGTTGGAAGCTTGTGTTCGTCATCGCCATACTGGCGTATCACCGGGCGTGATGGTATGTGGTGCCATTTGTTACATGTCTCGGTCACCTCTTGTTCGCATTGACGGCACTTTGAACAGTGGACGTTACATTTCCGATGTGTTACGACCCGTGGCTCTACTCTTCATTTGATCCCTGCGAAACCCTACATTTCAGCAGGATAATGCACGGGCCTTTCTGGATACAGAATATTTTCACAATACGCCAGTCACTACTCTTGATGAACTGTGGTATCGTGTTGAAGGGGCATGGGCAGCTGTACCTGTACGCGCGATCCAAGCTTTGTTTGACTCAATGGCCAGGCTTATGAAGGCTGTTATTACGGGCAGAGGTGGTTGTTGTGGATACTGATTTCTCAGGATCTATGCACCCAAATTGCGTGAAAATGAAATCACATGTCAGTTCTAGTATAATATATTTGTCCAATGAATACCCGTTTATCATCTGCATTTCTTCTTGGTGATTGTAATGGCCAGTAGTGTATTAAAATTGTTTGGCAAACTGGGACGAATTGATGTGCGTTACGGAAGTCTACGGTCAATCTAAAATCCGAACTTACATTCGCCATTTAGTTACAGATGGTGAGATCCTGAATGCGAGTCCAGTGCTTTGTACGCTGCGCCGATGGCTGGCGCAGATGCACGCGCGCGTTCAGCCTCCACTAACCCAAACCGTGAGTGGAATAGGAATTGGCGTTAATTGCCAGACCATCAGGGAGCGGCCTCCAGCACGCCTCTTTAGAGTGACTCGCAGCGTTCAGTTGCCGAACTCTGCCCCTGAATGGAGCGCGGACGGCAGCAGCCTACTGTGTATTACCTACCACTCGGTCAGAGTACGGACTGGGGCTAGCTGCCCAGCTCGCGCGCTGCTGAGTCAGCGGCTGCAACATTTAGCGCGCTAAATGCGTCCTCTGTCGCCCCCTCCCCTCCCCTTGCCTGGCTGGCCCCTGGCGCCGGCGTGCCGCGTTCGTGCCCCGCCTGCATTATTCCCGCCAGCGCCGCTGCCGCGGCTTCCGGCGCCCCCGCTGGCGCGCCGTGTCGCGGCGCTAGGTCGATAGTCGCAGCGCGAGCGCGGTCGACTGGCGCGGCGCGGTCGATGCTCGCAGCGCGCAACACCGGCCGACCGCCGCTGCCGGCGGCGTCCAGAATTAGCCGCGGCGGCCGCTTTGTTTGGGGCGGCAGTCACGGCCAAGGCTGCCCTTCCCTCTGGGCCACCACCCCGCACCTTGCTCTGCTCGCAACTTCTCACTGGCGCCTGACCCGCGCAAGGCGAAGCCCGAGAACTTCGGTGTTACTTACATTGTCCGTCTTCAGTGCGGGTTTAAGTAGCTTCACCTACTTTGCAGGCGCGCATCCAAGGACATCAGATCATGGAAGTTGAACCAAGTTCCCTGACCCAACGAACTGCTTACTTTTTCTACTTTTATTTTTCGATCGCTGTGCTCAACTAACAAGGGAACATTCCCATGTGTCAGTAAACGATCTTGATGAAACTTGGCGGGTGTGTAGAAGGGGGAAAATTGTGCAATATGTATTTTTTTGATAGCATCCAATATCATTTTGAATGGTGTGCGGTTGATCCCGGCGGAGGTTCGAGTCCTCCCTCGGGCATGGGTGTGTGTGTTTGTCCTTAAGATAATTCAGTTTAAGTAGTGCGTAAGCTTAGGGATTGATGACCTTAGTAGTTAACTCCCATAAGATTTCACACACGTTTGGAGGTAGTCTTTTTATGGGTAAAATGCACCCTTGAAGGTAATTTAGGATATTCGAAATGACCACTATTTATTAATTTTGGGATTTGAAAACTTTTGTTATTACGTAAACTAAACAAGTTCTCAAGCTACATACAGCTTCTATAATGAAACTTCAATCTAAAATACCATTTGTTTGAAAAATAAGCTGTGTTGTGAGCTGCCAGATTATTTTCAACACAGCTAATTAAAATATCTAAACAATCATTTATTTTACTTATATTTGTTTCATATTTTAAATTGTTATTTTACGTTTTACATTCATGGTTTTTCTGTCTTGTTTTGTAGTTTACTGCTTCACACATCTCTATTTTGTTAACAGAACATGATAAGTAACGCATTATTATGATATAAAATAACTCCAGTAATGATAATCTGGAAGGAAATGCTTAAAACGTAACATTTTTTTACACCATTCACGTAAAATAAACGAGATGTCTTCACATAATATACAGACGAAGAAGCCAATTTCTTTCTTTCTTTGGGCCTTGTCACACTGCAACACAGCATCAGCCTTGGTATTATGGATTTTGCAGTTTTAGTTACAGAGGGTGACTAAATGCCCTTCCTGCCACCACACTGAACCCCCACCCCCACCCCTGGGACTTTAGTAGTGTACCCCAGCTGCCTGCGTCTGGTGTAAGCCATGAAATAGTGCGAATGTCTTCAAATGTCTGTCAGTCGTGTATCTGAAACATGGGGACCAGCCCAGTATTCACCTAGTGGGATGTGGAAAACCGCCTAAAAATCACACCCAAGCCTCCAGCATACCAGCCCTCGTCGTTAACACGCCAGGCGGATTCGATCCGGGGCCGGCGCCCCTACCCGAGTCCAGGAAGCACCGCATTAGCGCTCTCGACTGCCCTGGCGGATACAGACGAAGAGGCCAATATAAAACAAAATTCAGCAGGATTTCATATTCTCACTGGTGATCCTCTAAATATTCTGATTTGTAGGAGGCATATCTCAGTACGTTTGTAAGCTTTGGCCAAAACAATTGTTTATACACTAGAGACTGCACCTTCATTATATTGTTTCTCAAGAGTAGATTAACATCCTAACCTTCTTTCAACATCTAAAGCCGTATACGTTCCACCGTGGTACCTGTGCCATCGAGGTCTTTGAGATCACCAGATGTTTCTTGTCCTCGGATAAGACGTACAAAACGTGTTTTTCACACTCGCCATACACCTACTTTTGAAAGAAATTGCTAAGCTTGGACCGAGAACTCGAGAATCTCTTTTTGAAGCACCAAATGTCCTTAGAACAGAACCGAAATCTGGCAAACAAACGTCTGACCATGTCAAAAGATATGTCAAAAATATTTTCTTTCGCAGTTAGGAAAAAATATGTGCATTATTACGGTGGTCAATCCTGCCGAAATTTGTTTTATACTGGCTTCTCCGTCATGTATATTACGTGAAGAAAATTCGTGTATTTTACTTGCGCAGTGTAGACAACGTTATGTTTTAAGCATTTCTTTATAGATTATCATAATTTTAATCATTTTTTGTAGTCATAATGAATTACTTATTACTTTCAATTAACAAACTACACGTATGCGAAACGTAAACAAAAAATAAAACAAAAACCCCTTGCATGCAAAATGTAAAACGACAGTTTAAAACATCAAACAAAAACATGTAAAATAAATAATTAGAATAGTAATGATTGTTTAGATATTTTAATTAGGTATGTTGAAAATACTCCGGCAGCACACTGTGACAGCTTATTTTTCAAAAATGGTATTTCAGAAACCGATTTTATTAGACAGGGATGTATCTGGCATGAAATTTATGTTTAACAAAAGTCAGTTTTCAGAATTATTTAATGGAGCTGGAGTATTTTGAAAAATTTCAAATTATTAAACCATATCCGAAACATTTTTTGTATACACATTTTTTGCATATTTGTGTGTATATTTTGTATTTTTTGTAAAATGCCAAATTTCGTTTCCAGGTGTGTTTTACCAGTTAAAAGTAAAATTGTACACAAACAAAAAAATACCAACCGCCAAGCTTCATCAGGATCATTTACTGACACTTCGGAATGTTCCCTTGTGTGCAGAACACCTGAACATGTGTACGACTCTCTTCACTCTTGTCCTCCCAGATTAGCAGTTAGGATAGACCCAGCAAATACAAACCCACGTAGCAGAATTACCGAGGCTGCCGAGACACACTACTCGACAGACTGAAAGGATGACTTTTCCGAAAGTCCATAATTGTCTCCCTTTCTAACGCATAAGTACGAAATTCAGCTCAAAGCTCCCTGTAACGTTTCTCTTTAACGTTGCAAAAGCGTGGGAACCTGTGACGTCACTCTCTGGCTCGGCGACGCTTCAAACAAGGTACCGAGGCCAGAGCTCAGAAGTTCAAAGTGAAGCGTAAGGGAACCAAATTCCAAATTCCACCACAACATTTTGCTCTGGTATACAGGGTGGGACCATTCGTCGAAATCTGAACGTGATCCTCAGCAGGAAAAGGCATTTTTTTCTTTTCCAGCCCTCCTGCTTTGCGCTCTAATGTGGCATGATGACTAGGCGAGGGAAGGAAGTGTACAACATTAACGTGTGCGTGAATAGCAAAGTGTTCCTCTGTGACCCTCGAGTGCGATAACACCTTTGGTGGCACCCATCCACCTTTTTTGAGCACGTAACAAGTGTACCTGGCAGAAACTTCGACGCAAATTCAGCCTCGCGACTGCTCTAGCGTCTAAAGGCAGGCAAACCGCATCCAATTGCTGTCGAAGGGATTGCGTAACTCTCAGGCGCTACAGTAGTCGCGAGACTGGATGTCTGCTGAAGTGTGTACAGTCTGCTGTTTTCTTGTCGAGACGGAGTTGTTAAATAGGATCCACAAGGGTCACTTAGCCTCTCTTTAGTCGTTGACTTGATGCACTCACACGAAACATCGGGTCCATGGTACTCATGGACAGCCGCCAGCCACTGCTGGCACAATACGGAAAGATGCTATGACCTTCAGGCTACATTGCGTGACATGCTCCACTGCTCTTCCTCCTCACTGCTAGATCTCTCTTTCTCTCTCTCTCTCTCTCTCTCTCTCTCTCTCTCTCTCTTCTGTCAGGCCTATAAGCAGCAATGCACTCTTTCCTCCTGGTCTCAGTGGTTAACTTTCGTTTACAGTTGCTTTGTAAATTCTGAATGAACAATATATCACAGTTAAGGAGTCAAACTTGTACTATTCCCTCTCTTATGAAATTGGTACTTCCTTTCCTGCTTACCTACATCACTGCGATTATCTTCGATTAATGAGTGTTCTATGTCTCTGCCTGATAACACACCGATAAACAGCATCGAGTCTCTGCCTGATAACACACCGATAAACAACATCGAGTCAAATAATTATAAGGCCACACGTTATGGCATAACCTTCATTGAGCTCCATTTCTTAGCGGAAGCTGTGTGCGGGCAAGGCGTAAAACCACAAGGCGACATTAAACGTTTATCATACACTATAGTATAAAGCAAGGAGAGAAGACGTATATTTCGAAAATATCGTCCAAATCCAGTAAAATTGCAAATGTAAAATTGTAAATACTTGCCAAATGTTTGGTAAATATTTCTCCTGTTTGAGAAAAACATCGCTTCTGTGAATATATCAATGAACCTGGAATTTTAAACAGTATCTAAGCAGACTGTATTTTGTCACCTCTCCTCCTAGGGTGGGTAATTTTATGAATCATGGGCAGGAGATTTGACTTAAGATTATACTTTTGACTGGTTCTTTTAATTAGGTCTTGCCTAGTGGATCACAGCTGACCTAAGAAGGTGTTACTACAATTTCACGCCAATGGAAACAAAGAGGGAGTCGGAATCACTCTTATCTCTTATAAATGCGTAGGGTAACTGATACAGACATAAAAGATGAATGAGACTGATCATAGACAGGCAACTAAACAAAGGAAAAATTTACAAAATAGGAAGCACAGGAAATTTCAAAAAGGCCTTTACAACTTTGAAAATTCATATAAATTAAGTCATAGTACCTACAGTGGTGATCTACATCTACATCTACATCTACATGGATACTCCGCAAATCACATTTAAGTGCCTCGCAGAGGCTTCACTGAACCACCTTCACAATTCTATATTATTCCAATCTCGTATAGCGCGCGGAAAGAATGTACACCTATATCTTTTCGTACGAGCTCTTATTTCCCTTATTTTATCTTGGTGATCTTTCCTCCCTATGTAAGTTGGCGTCAACAAAATATTTTCGCATTCGGAGGAGAAAGTTGGTGATTGGAATTTCGTGAGAAGATTCCGTCGCAACTAAAAACGCCTTTCTTTTAATGGTGTCCAGCCCAAATCCTACATCATTTCTGTGACACTCTCTCCCATATTTTGCGATAATACAAAACATGCTGCCTTTCTTTGAACTTTTTCGATGTACTCCGTCAGTCGTATTTGGTAAGGATTCCACACCGCGCAGCAGTATTCTAAAAGAGGAAGAACAAGCGTAGTGCTGGCAGTCTCCTTAGTAGGCCTGTTACATTTTCTAAGTGTCCTGGCAATAAAACGCAGTTTTTGGTTAGCCTTCCCCACAACATTTTCTGTGTGTTCCTTCCAATTTAAGTGGTTCATAATTGTAATATCTAGGTATTTAGTAGAGATTAGACTGATTTATCGTGTAACCGAAGTTTAACGAGATCCTTTTAGCTCTCATGTGGATGACCTCACATTTTTCGTTATTTAGTGTCAACTGCCAGTTTTAGTGCCATTCATATATGTTATCTAAATCGTTTTATGGTTTTTTTCTGGTCTTCTGATGACTTTATTAGTCGATAAACGACAGCGTCATCTGCAAGCAACAGAAGACGGCTACTCAGATTGTCTCCAAAATCGTTAATATAGATAAGGAACAGCAAAGGGCCTATAACACTACCTTGGGGAACTCTAGAAATCACTTCTATTTTACTCGATGACTTTCCGTCAATTACTACGAACTGTGACGTCTCTGATAGGAAATCAGAAATCCATTCACATAACTGGGACGATATTCACGCAATTTTACAACGAGGTGGTACAGTGTCAAAAGCCTTCCGGCAATCCAGAAATACGGAATCGATGTGAAATCCCTTGTCAATAGCACTCAGCACTTCATGTGAATAAAGAGCTAGTTGTGTTTCATAGGGACGATGTTTTCTAAACCCACGTTGACTGTATATCAATAGACCGTATTCTTCGAGGTAATTCATAATGTTTACGCACAATATACACTCCTGGAAATGGAAAAAAGAACACATTGACACCGGTGTGTCTGACCCACCATACTTGCTCCGGACACTGCGAGAGGGCTGTACAAGCAATGATCACACGCACGGCACAGCGGACACACCAGGAACCGCGGTGTTGGCCGTCGAATGGCGCTAGCTGCGCAGCATTTGTGCACCGCCGCCGTCAGTGTCAGCCAGTTTGCCGTGGCATACGGAGCTCCATCACAGTCTTTAACACTGGTAGCATGCCGCGACAGCGTGGACGTGAACCGTATGTGCAGTTGACGGACTTTGAGCGAGGGCGTATAGTGGGCATGCGGGAGGCCGGGTGGACGTACCGCCGAATTGCTCAACACGTGGAGCGTGAGGTCTCCACAGTACATCGATGTTGTCGCCAGTGGTCGGCGGAAGGTGCAGGTGCCCGTCGACCTGGGACTGGACCGCAGCGACGCACGGATGCACGCCAACACCGTAGGATCCTACGCAGTGCCGTAGGGGACCGCACCGCCACTTCCTAGCAAATTAGGGACACTGTTGCTCCTGGGGTATCGGCGAGGACCATTCGCAACCGTCTCCATGAAGCTGGGCTACGGTCCTGCACACCGTTAGGCCGTCTTCCGCTCACGCCCCAACATCGTGCAGCCCGCCTCCAGTGGTGTCGCGACAGGCGTGAATAGAGGGACGAATGGAGACGTGTCGTCTTCAGCGATGAGAGTCGCTTCTGCCTAGGTGCCAATGATGGTCGTATGCGTGTTTGGTGCCGTGCACGTGAGCGCCACAATCAGGACTGCATACGACCGAGGCACACAGGGCCAACACCCGGCATCATGGTGTGGGGAGCGATCTCCTACACTGGCCGTACACCTCTGGTGATCGTCGAGAGGACACTGAATAGTGCACGGTACATCCAAACCGTCATCGAACCCATCGTTCTACCACTCCTAGACCGGCAAGGGAACTTGCTGTTCCAACAGGACAATGCACGTCCGCATGTATCCCGTGCCACCCAACGTGCTCTAGAAGGTGTAAGTCAACTACCCTGGCCAGCAAGATCTCCGGATCTGTCCCCCATTGAACATGTTTGGGACTGGATGAAGCGTCGTCTCACGCGGTCTTCACGTCCAGCACGAACTCTGGCCCAACTGAGGCGACAGGTGGAAATGGCATGGCAAGCCGTTCCACAGGACTACATCCAGCATATCTACGATCGTCTCCATGGGAGAATAGCAGCCTGCAT
This sequence comes from Schistocerca gregaria, assembly GCF_023897955.1. NCBI lineage: Eukaryota > Metazoa > Arthropoda > Insecta > Orthoptera > Acrididae > Schistocerca > Schistocerca gregaria. The sequence continues at coordinate 182,027,563 of NC_064929.1, read as the reverse complement.
TGCTGCGAAAGGTGGATATACACTGTACTAGTGCCGACATTGTGGATGCTCTGTTGCCTGTGTCTATGTGCCTGTGGTTCTGTCAGTGTGATCATGTGATGTATCTGACCCCAGGAATGTGTCAATAAAGTTTCCCCTTCCTGGGACAATGAATTCACGGTGTTCTTATTTCAATTTCCAGGAGTGTATGTTCCAAAATCCTGCTGCGTATCGACGTTAGCGATATGGCCCTGTAATTTAGTGGATTACTCCTACTACCTTTCTTGAATATTGGTGTGACCTGTGCAACTTCACAGTCTTTGGGTACGGATCTTTCGTCGAGCGAACGTTTGTCTATGATTGGCAAGTATGGAGCTAACGCATCAGCATACTCGGAAAGGAACCTAACTGGTATACAGTCTGGACAAGAAGACTTGCTTTTGTTTAGTGATTTAAGATGCTTCATTACTCCGAATATATCTACTTCTACTTTACTCATGATGACAGCTGTTGTCGATTCGAATTCTAGAATATTTACTTCGTCTTCTTTCGTGAAGGCTTTTCGGAAAGCTGTGTTTAGTAATTCTGCTTTGGCAGCAATGTCTTCGATAGTATCACCATTGCTATCGTGCACTGATTGTAGGAAAATAAATGAAGTTTTGTCCCGGTTAGTTTCTTAGTCCCGAATTGCACAGTAAGGTATCCTAGTGGCAGTCGCGGTATACACTCCTGGAAATTGAAATAAGAACACCGTGAATTCATTGTCCCAGGAAGGGGAAACTTTATTGACAGATTTCTGGGGTCAGATACATCACATGATCACACTGACAGAACCACAGGCACATAGACACAGGCAACAGAGCATGCACAATGTCGGCACTAGTAAAGTGTATATCCACCTTTCGCAGCAATGCAGGCTGCTATTCTCCCATGGAGACGATCGTAGAGATGCTGGATGTAGTCCTGTGGAACGGCTTGCCATGCCATTTCCACCTGTCGCCTCAGTTGGACCAGAGTTCGTGCTGGACGTGCAGACCGCGTGAGACGACGCTTCATCCAGTCCCAAACATGCTCAATGGGGGACAGATCCGGAGATCTTGCTGGCCAGGGTAGTTGACTTACACCTTCTAGAGCACGTTGGGTGGCACGGGATACATGCGGACGTGCATTGTCCTGTTGGAACGGCAAGTTCCCTTGCGGTCTAGGAATGGTAGAACGATGGGTTCGATGACGGTTTGGATGTACCGTGCACTATTCAGTGTCCCCTCGACGAGCACCAGAGGTGTACGGCTAGTGTAGGAGATCGCTCCCCACACCATGGTGCCGGGTGTTGGCCCTGTGTGACTCGGTCGTATGCAGTCCTGATTGTGGTGCTCACCTGCACGGCGCCAAACACGCATACGACCATCATTGGCACCAAGGCAGGAGCGACTCTCATCGCTGAAGACGACACGTCTCCATTCGTCCCTCCATTCACGCCTGTCGCGACACCACTGGAGGCGGGCTGCACGATGTTAGGGCGTGAGCGGAAGACGGCCTAACGGTGTGCGGGACCGTAGCCCAGCTTCATGGAGACGGTTGCGAATGGTCCTCGCCGATACCCCAGGAGCAACAGTGTCCCTAATTTGCTGGGAAGTGGCGGTGCGGTCCCCTACGGCACTGCGTAGGATCCTACGGTCTTGGCGTGCATCCGTGCGTCGCTGCGGTCCGGTCCCAGGTCGACGGGCACGTGCACCTTCCGCCGACCACTGGCGACAACATCGATGTACTGTGGAGACCTCACGCTCCACGTGTTGAGCAATTCGGCGGTACGTCCACCCGGCCTCCCGCATGCCCACTATACGCCCTCGCTCAAAGTCCGTCAACTGCACATACGATTCACGTCCACACTGTCGCGGCATGCTACCAGTGTTATAGACTGCGATGGAGCTCCGTATGCCACGGCAAACCGGCTGACACTGACGGCGGCGGTGCACAAATGCTGCGCAGCTAGCGCCATTCGACGGCCAACACCGCGGTTCCTGGTGTGTCCGCTGTGCCGTGCGTGTGATCATTGCTTGTACAGCCCTCTCGCAGTGTCCGGAGCAAGTATGGTGGGTCTGACACACCGGTGTCAATGTGTTCTTTTTTCCATTTCCAGGAGTGTAGATGGCTGCCTAGATTGGACCCGAGCCTGCTAGCTGTGTGGTTTGGTTTGAAGAATCGAAGTCGGCGACAGCAGCAGCGTAATTTCCGTACCAAGTACGCTGAAGATCCTCCTAGTAGGCTTACAATATATCAGTGGCATAAATGATTTGTAGAAACAGGCCGCGCGTGATACCTGCAGGCTCTACCGCGTCTTACCATGGTTCGCGCGTCTCCCCCGTCGGAGGTTTGAGTCCTCCCTCTCGCATGGGTGTGCGTCGTCCTTAGCGTGAGGTAGTTAGATTAAGTATTGTGTTAGCCTTGGGACCGATGACTTTAGCAGTTTGGTCCCACAGGACCTTCCCACAAATTGTTGCAACAGTGTGCTCGTTAAGGCAAGGGAAATCTACAGGTCATCTAAGAACATCTGAAGACGTAGTTGAGCGAATTGCATGCCCCCCACGTTCCCCAGACTCTGTTCATCAAGGATATCGTGTTTGTACCTCCTGTGCCGGATTTTCAACCTGAAGTTTAAGCAAGAATTTACGCCGTCACTGGGCAAGTTACACCTGCAATGCTACAGCGAGTTTGGAAAGAAATTGACTTCCGATGGGATGTGTGCAGGATAACCAATGTAAGCCACATGTAACACCTTTAGTTTAAGTTAAGCAACTTTATTGTTTCCCTAAAAATTAAAAACCCAGCTCTATATCTTCTTTCAATAAATTTATATGAAATTTTAAAGTCCTTTTTGAAACACCCTCTATTATTCCACCTTTGTAAAATTGTAGTTTTTGCTGCTTTTTCTTTCCGTTCCGTTGTACATCCACCGTTTGCACACTACACATTGCTAACAGTAATTTTTAGATCAAGTTGCAGAGTAAAGTTCGAGACAGTCTACACATTCATCTCCATCGAATTCCTCTGACAATGAGTCATTGCAGCGCTGTCCACATTCCTCAAATCACTCTTCACTCCAAGTAGCTGGATTCGTTATCTCATTATAGGCATTCGGCACGATGTATTTAATCTTCAAACACAGCACAGGTGATTCAGACAAACTATACTACACTGTAAGTGTGAGAAAGCCGCACAAGAAATTGATACCTATTTTAGGCTTTCGTCTGCTCTCCTGCTCCTTTCACGCGTCAACTGTCCTAAGGCTGTAGTGAAGAAAACGTACCTTGCCTTCCGGTGCAAAAATATCTGTTGTTGTTGTGGTCTTCAGTTCAGAGACTGGTTTGACGCAGCTCTCCATGCTACTCTATCCTGTTCAAGCTTCTTCGAGTAACTACTGCAACCTACTTCCTTCTGATTCTGTTTAGTGCATTTTGCCTTGGTCTACGATTTTTACACTCTGCACTTCTCTCCAATGCTAAATTGATGATCTCTTGATGCCTCAGAACGTGTCCTACCAACCGATCCCTTCTAGTCATGTTGTGCCAAATTCCTATTCTCTCTAATTCTATCCAATTCCTCCTCATTAGTTACGTGATCTACCCATCTAATCGTCAGCATTCTTCTGTAGCACCTCATTTCGAAAGCTTCCATTCTCTTCTTGTCTAAATTATTTATCGTCCATTTTTCACTTCCATACATGGCTACACACCATACAAATACTTTCAGAAAAGACTTCCTGGCACTTAAATCTATACTCGATGTTAACAAATTTCTCTTCTTCAGAAACGCTGTCCTTGCTATTGCCAGTCTACATTTTATATCCTCTCTACTTCGACCATCATCAGTTATATTGCTCCTCAAATAGCAAAACTCATTTTCTAATCTAATTTCCTGTTTTAATACGGCTACATTCCATTAGCCTCGTCTTGCTTTTGTTAATGTTCATCTTACATCCTCCTTTCAAGGCACTGTCCATTCCGTTTAACTGCTCTTCCAGGTCCTTTGCTGCCTCTGACAGAATTAAAACGTCTTCGCAAAGCTCAAAGTTATTATTTGTTCTCCTTGGATTTTAATTCCTACTCCAAATTATTCTTTTGTTTCCCTTACTGCTTGCTCAATATACAGATTGAATAACATCGGAGATTGACTCTACAACCCTGTCTCACTCCCTTCCTAACCACTGCCTCCCTTTCATGCCCCTCAACTCTTCTGCCATTTGGTTTCTGTACAAATTGTAGATAGCCTTTCGCTTCCTGTATTTAACGCTGCCACCTTCCGAATTAGAAAGAGAGTATACCAGTCAACATTGTCAAAGCTTTCTCTAAGTCTACAAATGCTAGAAACGCATGGTTGTCTCTCCTTAATGTATTTGCTAAGATAAGTCGTAGGGTCAGTATTGCCCCAAGTGTTCCAATATTTCTACGGAATCCAAACGTGGGCTTCTACGAGTTTTTCCATTCGTCTGTAATGAATTTGTGTTAGTATTTTGCAGTCATGGCTTATTAAAATGATAGTTCTGTAATTTTCACACCTGTCAACACTTGCTTTCTTTGGGGTTGGAATTATTATATTATTCTTCAAATCTGAGGGTATTTCATCTGCGCCGCGCGGGGTAGCCGTGCGGTCTGAGGCGTCTTGTCACAGTCCGCGCGGCTCCCCCCGTCGAAGGTTCGCGTGCTCCCCCGGGCATGGGTGTGTGTGTTATTCTTAGCGTAAGTTAGTTTAATTATCGTGTAAGCCTAGGGACCTATGACCTCTGCTGTTTGGTCTCATAGTCCTTACCACAAATTTAAATTTTATTTCGCCTACTTCATACATCTTGCTCAGCAGATGGTAGAGTTTTGTCAAGCATGGCTCTCCCAAGGGTATCAGTAGTTCTATTAGAATGTTGTCTACTCCCTGGGGTTTCGACGTAGGTCTTTCAGCGCTCTGTCAAACTCTGCACACTGTATCAGATCTCCCATTTCATCTTCATGTTCGCCCTCTTCCATTTCCATACTACTGCGCTCAAGTACATCGCCCTTGTATAAACCCTCTATATACTACTTCCACCTTTCTGCCTTCTCTTCTTTGCTTAGAACTGGTTTTCCATCTGAGTTCTTGATATTCATTCAAGTGGTTATCTTTTCTCCAAAGTTCTTTTTGCACTTCCTGTGGATCTCATTTTTGAGACGTTTGTATTCCCTTTTGCCTGCTTCATTTACTGCATTTTCTCACTGATTGACCGAACTAAGTGTCTGTAATTTCACGAGCATTGTTATATAAAGGGCATGCAAAGGTAACATCTGTACAAATGGATCACCCAAGCACGAAGCATTCGCAGTATCCTTGCCCGATAAACCACGCATTTATACAGCGGCTACGGGGTAATTGGTATATACGTCATGGATCTCTGTTCTGACCTTTCTGCAAAAATATCGTCAAGCGCACGTAAGTACCTACTACTGGCTACCCCGCGCAGTACACAAAGAAAAGAATTAATACTGGTCAGCCTTACCACGTACAGGAGCCTCCGTCAGGTGTCAACGTATGTGCTTACCTGCAAAGCAAGAGAGTGTCATATTAGTATTACGGATATTATGTTTGTAAATTAGTTCATTTCACTGACAGCATGAAACAGTTTCCACTTGTATGTAATTAATTATGAAACAATCTCGATTCCATGGAGTAGTCTCTAAATAAATTAAAACTGTAACTTTCCACATTAATATGTTTCGTAACTTAGTCTTACCGAGGAAACATTTAGTATGGTGGGTGCGGCTTACAAGGGGAGGCCACGACGTTTGGAACGCGGATTTACTTCAAACTTCGTACACTCGTAGTACTCCACGAGGACAACAAAATGTGTAAGGAGTAGCGCTTCTTACTTCTCATGCGTTATTGAGAAAATCGCAAGACGGTTTCGGTCGCCAAATATATACCTGTGCGTGGCCATTTGTTCAAGCCCCGTAATCGTTGGGTCGCTGGATCGAGTCCCGTTCGTCAGCTTTTTTTATTTTCAACACAGTCGTTTTCTTTACTATTTATATTACAATTGATATAATGGGAAAAATACGTGTAATCGGATGAACTTTTATTAAATTTAGAATGTCATTTGGCAGTCTACAAACTTTCATTATCACAAATAATATAATATTCATGACTATGGACTAGTAAACGACCAAACGCATGAAGGTATACTGAAAATGTATGCTTTTCCCTGATTTGAGAAATCCCTCATACCTGGAAGGAGCCCGTAGCAACTTGTTGAAGATTATGAGCGGCACTGACGGCTTTCGAAAGATATACAATTAATCGTCGCTTTCGACATTACGACTACAAGTTGCAGGATAGCATTTTTCGTAAAAAACATGGAAAACAAAGTTAAACCGCACCATCTGCACTGAATAAGTGCTATGTTTCCGCGTACGCAGGTTTATTTTGAGGTTTTCCGTGGGGAAACAAAGCTCGTTAAAATTTTCAAAAACCTCTCTTTCAGACGGTAATGTGGAAGCAAACCATGCATAACACAGCATTTCCTTAAATATCGGCGCTGCTAATTCGTCATGCAGTATCGACTGTATTTTAATAGCGTCTTCACGAGAAGTAATTTCTTGTTCTCTTCCTGTTAAATACGAACAACTTTGAAGACACGGACAAACACACATTTTCAGTATCGCTTTATGCGTTTGGTCGTTCACTAGTCGATAGTAAATTAGATTATTTACGATAATAAAAATTTGTAGGCTGCCAAATAACATTGTAAATCTAATAAAAGTTCATCCGATTACACGTATTTTTCCCGTTATATCAACTATAATACAAATAGTAAAGAAAATGTGTTGAAAATAAAAAATGACGAATGGGACTCGATCCAGCGAACTAATGGTTACGGGGCTTGAACGCTAACCAGTCGGCTGCCGCCGGATCATGGTGAAAATGGCCACTCACTGGTATATATCGGACGACAGAAATTATCTTGCGATTTTATCAATAACGGTTGAGAAGTACGGGCTACTGCTTACACATTTTGTCGTCCTAATGGAGTACTACGAGTGTACGAAGTTTGCAGTAAATCCGCGTTCCAAACGTCGTGGCCTCCCCTTGTTAGTTTCCGTTTTCAGTCTCTGCTACGTAGTCAGGCTTTCTGTTCACCACTGGTTACGAATGCATGAATATACCGCTGGGAGCCTTCCAGTACATCCCCCTTGATGCAGTGCGGGGAGCGGCTGAATTGTTTGGTTGGTTATTAGTGAGCATATATCCAGTTTCGTGTTTCTGTGGGTCTGCGGTTTTCCGATTGCTAAGCCGGAAGAGCACCGTACCTGTGTAAAGTTTTGCTTTGAATGTAAGAAAAACGTACCAAGTACTGAAAGGACCATTTGAAGAAATAACTAGTGGTATAACCCTTTCAAAAAGGAGCGAACAGCGACTGCTGCCGACGACCGATTCCGTCGGCCGTCACCTGGATCACTGCAGAAAAAGTTTAGAACTTGTGGGAGCTGATACTGCCAGCTTGTAAATAGAACATCCAAGATCTCTGAAACACTTCAGAAATGAGAAAATTATTATGGTGTCACCGCCAGACACCACACTTGCTAGGTGGTAGCCTTTAAATCGGCCGCGGTCCGTTAGTATACGTCGGACCCGCGTGTCGCCACTCTCAGTGGTTGCAGACCGAGCGCCGCCACACGGCAGGTCTAGTCTAGAGAGACTGAGTAGCACTCGCCCCAGTTGTACAGCCAACTTTGCTAGCGATGTTTCACTGCCTACTTACGTTCTCGTTTGCCGAGAAGATAGTTTAGCATAGCCTTCAGCTACGTCATTTGCTACGACCTAGCAAGGCGCCATTATCAGTTACTATTGATATTGTGAATCATGTACCGTCAAGACTGACGTTCATCCTTGATGGATTAGAGTTAAGTATTCCACCAGCTACGTCAGTTGTTTCTAAATTCTAATTTCCTTGTCGTGTTCCAGAGCTCACGCCAGCCTGCGTGAGCTAAATCGCGTGCCTTTCGGCCTCCTCTAGTAACACGGTGTTGGCTCTCCTGCCAACCACAACAATTATGTCACAATAACTGAATATGAGGAGGCGTGCGACTGGTTCAAGGCGATCAGAAGCGACATAATGTGGAAGTCTGCAGGGATTAAACTGAATGCTTCAACTCGATCTTTACCTCCGCCAAAAGCGGGAGTTTTCACAAACAGCTCATCACACCTGGTAAGACGGGACGATATGACGAGAAAACGTCCACAGAATTGGTTTTCCATCGAGACAATGCACGACCGCTTACTGTGCCACAGTTGGCACTGATCCAATGTATGACGTGCGTTGGCAATACTTCCACTGTCTGCGGTTTACAAGATCGCTGCCAGGAAGAATGAGCATTTGTGACGTGTGTAGCGAGACTGGGCTAAAAGGTACTGTCGCATTTGCTGAGTTCCGCCTTGCAAGGCAGTGAACTGTGTTGAGTCCACAGGAACACTGTGTTCCTGCATTAAGGCACACAGACGGTTTCTTTTGGCGCTTACTACTAGGATAAGTGAATTATTATCCGCAAAGTAGTTGTGAAATTTTACTGTAATCAAATATAAAAGTTACAAGAATATCATTTTTCGACATAGTCTCCTTGCGTTACAACACACTTGGTCCATCGTTGTACAAGCTTCCTGATGCCCTCATAAAAGAAGGTTCTCGGTTGAGCTGCGAGCCAGGAAGGCATAGCTTCTTTCACTGCTCCGTCCAAGGCAAATTAATGGCCCCTTAACGCCTGTTTGAATGGACCAGAGAAGTGATAGAAGGAGAAAAATCGGGACTACATGGAGGATGATCCAGCACTTTGAGTTTCTGGAGCGTTTCAACAGTGTGGGCAGCAGTATGAGGACGGGCATTGTCGTGCAACAACACAACACCTTTTGACAATAATCACCGGCCTTTGGTTCGAATTGCAGGCCTTAGCGTGGCAGTAAGCATCTCACTGTAACGTACACGGTTTATTGTTGTGCCCCTTTCCCCATAATGTTCCTTGTGAGTCCGAAAAAACCGTAAGCATCAGTTTTCCTGCGGATTGTTGGTTTTTGAACTTCTTCTTGCATGGCGAACTTGGGTGTCTCCATTCCATACTCTGCCGTTTACTCTCCGGCTAGTAACGATGGATCCATGTTTTGTCACTAGTAATTATCCTGTCTAAGAAATGTTCCCCTCCGTTACCATAGCGATCCAAATGTTTTTTGCAGATGTCCAAGCGCGTTTGTTTATGCAACTGTGTAAGTTGTTTGGGGGCCCATCTTGCACACCCTTTATGAAACCCAAGTCTGTTTTGAATGATTTCGTAGGCGGAACTGTGACTCATTTGCAGACAATGTGCCACTTTGTCAATAGTTAATCGTCTAAGAGAACCATTTCAAGTGAACGCTCAATGGTTTCTTCATTTGTGGCGGTAAACGGTTGTCCGGCTCCTTCATCGTGCGTCACACTTGTGCAACCATTTCGGAAGTTTTCAATTCATTGGTAGATACTCCATTTGTGGGAAAACACAGTTCCCCTACTGTACCGAAAATCTTCGACGAATTTCGGCCCCTGATACGCCTTCCGACCACAAAAAAGGAACACTGAACATTGCACTTCTTTGGTGCAAATAGACAACGGAGCAGCCATGATTAACAACACGCCAGCGATAACGGAACCTGCACACGTGTGCAATAAATTCTTGGGCCCAGCAATCTGTCCTCAGTACGTGCTTTGAAATGTTCCCTTCTCAAGCAGCTGCTCGTCTTTTACAAGCCCCAAATGTCCAATGCAAGATTTGCTGTTGAATGACCATCTTCTGCCTGCTTATTCTCAACTCCAGAAAATACTATCCGAAGTGGATCCGACATCAAAATTGCAAAGATATAAAAATAAGCAAACAAAGTATGCGTCATCAACGCAAAACGACAGTACTACCAAAATAAACAAAAAATGACTAAATTGTGGATAATAATTACCCGCGTATTTTCTGAATCCGAGTTGCACTCACTTGATTAACAACGAGGGCAAATCAGAAAGTCTTTGCCCCTATGTTTTTTAAAGCCAAACTACGGCTGTAAATGTGAAGTCAACATACACTACTGGTCATTAAAATTGCTACGCCAAGAAGAAATGCAGATGACAAACGAGTATTCATTGGACAAATATATTATACTAGAACTGACATGTGATTACATTTTCATGGAATTTGGGTGCAGAGATCCTGAGAAATCAGTACTCAGAACAACCAACTCTGGCCATAATAACGGCCTTGATACGCCTGCGCATTGAGTCAAACAAAACTTGGATCGCGTGTACAGGTACAGCTACCCATGCACCTTCAACACGATACCACAGTTCATCAAGAGTAGTGACTGGTGTAATGTGACGAGCCATTTGCTCGGCAACCATTGACCAGACGTTTTCAGTTGGTGAGAGATCTGGAGAATGTGCTGGTCACGGCAGCAGTCGAACGTTATCTGTATCCAGAAAGGCCCGTACAGAACCTGCAACATGCGGTCGTGCATTATGCTGCTGAAATGTAGGGTTTCGTAGGGATCGAATGAAGGGTAGAGCCACGGGTAGTAACACACGGGTAGTAACACACTGTTCAAAGTGCCATCAATGCGAACAAGAGGTGACCGAGACGTGTAACCAATGGCACCCCATTCCATCACGCCGGGTGGTACGCCAGTAGGGCCATGACCAATACACGCTTCCAATGTGCGTTCACCGCGATGTCACCAAACACGGATGCGACAATGATGATGCTGTAAACAGAACCTGGATTAATCCGAAAAAGATTTTTGTGAGTCGTGAAACCAGGTTCGTAGTTGAGTACACAATTGCAGGCGCTCCTATCTGTGATGCACCGTCAAAGGCAACTGCAGCCACGGTCTGCGAGCTGATAGTCCATGCTGCTGCAAACGTCGTCGAACTGTTCGTGCAGATGGTTGTTGTCTTGCAAACGTCCCCATCTGTTGACTAAGGGATCGAGACGTGGCTGCACGATCCGTTATATCCATGCGGAAAAGATGTCTGTAATCTCGACTGCTCGTGATACGAGGCCGTTGGGATCCAGCACGGAATTCCGTAGTACCCTCCTGAACCCACCGATTCCATATTCTGCTAACAGTCATTGGATATCGACCAAGGCGAGCAGCAATGCCAAGATACGATAAACCGCAATCGCGATAGCCTACAATCCGACCTTTATCAAAGTCGGAAACGTGATGGTACGCCTTTCTTCTCCTTACACAAGGCATCACAACAACGTTTCACCAGTGACATCTGGTCAACTGCTGTTTGTGTCTGAGAAATCGCTTTGAAACTTTCCTCATGTCAGCACGTTGTAGGTGTCGCCACCGTCGACAACCTTGTGTGAATGCTCTGAAAAGCTGATCATCGGCATTTCAAAGCATCTTCTTCCCGTCGGCTATATTTCGCGTCTGTAGCAAGTCATCTTCGTGGTGTAGCAATTTTAATGGCCAGTAGTGCATTTAGTGTACGCACACCAGAAGAATTTTTAAGAGTTAACCCTATTATATCTGCTTTTAATTACTTTTAACAAGGCCCCCGGAGTAGACAACATTCCATTGGAACTACTGACGGCCTTGGGAGAGCCAGTCCTGACAAAACTCTACCATCTGGTAAGCAAGATGCATGAGACAGGCGAAATACCCTCAGACTTCAAGAAGAATATAATAATTCCAATCCCAAAGAAACCAGGTGTTGACAGATGTGAAAATGACCAAACTATCAGTATAATAAGTCACAGCTGCAAAATACTAAAGCGAATTCTTTACAGACGAATGCAAAAACTAGTAGAAGCCGACCTCGGGGAAGATCAGTTTTGATTCCGTAGAAATGTTGGAACACGTGAGGCAATACTGACCCTACGACTTATCTTAGAAGCTAGATTAAGGAAGGGCACCCACGTTTCTAGCATTTGTAGCCTTACAGAAAGCTTTTGACAATGTTGACTGGAATACTCTCTTTCAAATTCTGAAGGTGGCTGGGGTAAAATACAGGGAGCGAAAGGCTATTTACAATTTGTACAGAAACCAGATGGCAGTTATGAGTCGAGGGAGATGAAAGGGAAGCAGTGGATGGGAAGGGAGTGAGACAGGGTTGTAGTCTCTCCCCGATGTTATTCAGTCTGTATATTGAGCAAGCAGTGAAGGAAACAAAAGAAAAATTCGGAGTAGGTATTAAAATCCATTGAGAAGAAATAAAAATTTTGAGGTTCGCCGATGCCGATTGCAGTATTCCCGTGTCGCTTGAGGTTCTAAGAATATAACTAAAAATTAATGACTTTACATTTAATTAACTTATGAAGGTGAGTTTTGGAGCACAAGTTGTACTGCATTACAACGTTACAGCGATGGAGGCAAAAATGTTAGGGGTAACACTGAAACACCTAAAATAGCTAGATCTATTGCTACATGGATTGATTCCATATAAAGACTTTTTTTTTCTTTAATGCTCAAGGCAAAAAGTTATACATTACCCACTAAGTCAGTCCTAAGTCACAATACGGCAGTACGGTCTCCGCGCCATCTGTATTTGTAAACGTATAATAACCCAAGTTACATTACGCATCGATGAAAAATTCGTCTACAGTTAATTACTTAAGTTACAGTAATTTACATTATTTATATTGTTATGTCTTATCTAACATCTTGTTTTTCCTTCGAAATCCGGCCGTGGTGGCCGAGCGGTTCTAGGCCCTTCAATCGGGAACAGCGAGACCGCTACGGTCGCAGGTTCGAATCATGCCTCGGGCACGGGTGTGTGTGATGTCCTTAGGTTAGTTAGGTGTAAGTAGTTCTAAGTTCTAGGGGATTGATGACCTCAGATGCTAAGTCCCATAGTGCTCAGAGCCATTTGAAGCATTTTTTTCATCGAGAAAGCAAAAATACTACCTAAAATGCGAAGTTGGATCGTTAGTTTCAAATTTTTATCGTTTGTCTACTAATCGGACCCCAACATTCACCGACATCAATATCGTGTTTTACGTCATGGGAAATCTATACTGAATTTTAGTTTGTGGATGTTGTTGTTGTTGTTGTTGTTGTTGTGGTCTTCAGTCCTGAGACTGGTTACCCTCCAGGCTGCCCTGCTATATTTGTGATCCCTTGATGCCTCAGGACATGTCCTACCAACCCATTCCTTTTTCTAGTCAAGTTGTGCCACAAACTTCTCCCCAATCCTATTCAATACTTCCTCATTAGTTACGTAATCTACGCATCTAATCTTCAACATTCTTCTGTAGCACCACATTTCGAAGGCTTCTATTCTCTTCTTGTGCAAACTATTTATTGTCCACGTTTCACTTCCATACACTCCATACAAATACTTTCAGAAACGACTTCCTGACACTTAAATCCACACTCGATGTTAACAAATTTCTCTTCTTCAGAAAAGATTTCCTTGCCATTGCCCGTCTACATTTTATATCCTCTCTACTTCGACCATCATCACTTATTTTGCTCCCCAAATAGCAAAACTCCTTTACTACATTAAGTGTCTCATTTCCTAATCTAATTCCCTCAGCATCACCTGACTTAATTCGACTAGATTCCATTATCCTTGTTTTGCTTTTGTTGATGTCCATCTTTCCTTTCAAGGCACTGTCCATTCCATTCAACTACTCTTCCAAGTCCTTTGCTGTCACTGACAGAATTACAATGTCATCGGCGAACCTCAAAGTTTTTATTTCTTCCCCATGGATTTTAATACCTACTCCAAATTTTTCTTTTGTTTCCTTTACTGCTTACTCAATATACAGATTTAACAACATCGGGGAAAGGCTACAGCCCTGTCTCACTCCCTTCCCAACCACTGCTTCCCTTTCATGCCCCTCTACTCTTATAACTGCCATCTGGTTTCTGTACAAATTGTAAGTAACCTTTCGCTCCCTGTCTTTTAACCCTGCCACCTTTAGAATTTGGATGAGAATATTCCAGTCAACATTGTCAAAACCTTTCTCTAAGTCTACGAATGCTAGAAACGTAGGTTTGCCTTTCCTTAATCTTTCTTCTAAGATAAGTCGTAAGGTCAGTATTGCCTCAGGTGTTCCAACATTTCTACGGAATCCAAACTGATCTTCCCCAAGGTCGGCTTCTACCAGTTTTCTCCATTCGTCTGTAAATAATTCGTGTTAATATTTTGCAGCTGTGACTTATTAAACTGATAGTTCGGCAATTTTCATATCTGTCAACACCTGCTTTCTTTAGGATTGGAATCATTATATTCTTCTTGAAGTCTGAGGTTATTTCGCCTGTCTCGTACATCTTGCTCACCAGATGGTAGAGCTTTGTCAGGACTGGCTCTCCCAAGGCCGTCAGTAGTTCTAATGGAATGTTGTCTACTCCCGGGGACGTATTTCGACTCAGGCCTTTCAGTGCTCTGTCAAACTCTTCACGTAGTATCGTATCTCCCATTTCATCTTCATCTACATCCTTTTCCATTTCCATAATTTTGTCCTCAAGTACATCGCCCTTGTATAGACCCTCTATATACTCCTTTCACCTCTCTGCTATCCCCTCTTTGCTTAGAACTGGGTTTCCATCTAAGCTCTTGATATTCATACAGGTAGTCTCTTTTCTCCAAAGGTCTCTTTAATTTTCCTGTAGGCAGTATCTATCTTACCCCTAGTGATATAAGCCTCTACATCCTTACATTTGTCCTCTAGCCATCCCTGCTTAGCCATTTTGCACTTCCAGTCGATCTCATTTTAGAGACTTTGTATTCCTTTTTGCCTGCTTCATGTACTGCATTTCTATATTTTCTCCTTTCATCAATTAAATTCAATATTTCTTCTGTTACCCAAGGATTTCTACTAGCCCTCGTCTTTTTACCTACGTGATCCTCTTCTGCCTTCACTACTTGATCCCTCAGTGCTACCCATTCGTCTTCTACTGTCTTTCCCCCCCATTCCTGCGAATTGTTCCCTTATGCTCTCCCTTAAACTCTGTACAACCTCTGGTTCTTTCAGTTTATCCAGGTCCCATCTCCTTAAATTCCCACCTTTTTGCAATTTCTTCAGTTTTAATCTACAGTTCATAACCAATAGATTGTGGTCAGAGTCGACATCTGCCCCTGGAAATGTCTTACAATTTAAAACCTGGTTCCTAAATCTCTGTCTTGCCATTCTATAATCTATCTGCTACCTTTTAGTATCTCCAGGATTCTTCCATGTGCAACCTTCTTTTATTTTTCTTGAACCAAGTGGTAGCTATGATTAAGTTATGCTCTGTGCAAAATTCTTACAGACGGCTTCCTCTTTCATTTCTTAGCCCAATCCATATTCACCTACTATGTTTCCTTGTCTCCCTTTTCCTACTGTCGAATTCCAGTCACCCATGACTATTAAATTTTCGTCTCCCTTCACTACCCGAATAATTTCTTTTATCTCATTATACATTTCATCAATTTCTTCGTCATCTGCAGAGCTAGTTGGCATATAAACTTGTACTACTGTGGTAGGCATTAGCTTCGTGTCTATCTTGGCCACTATAATACGTTCACTATGCTGTTTGTAGTAGCTTACCCGCACTCCTACTTTTTGTTCATTATTAAACCTACTCCTGCATTACCCGTATTTGATTTTGTATTTATAACCCTGTATTCACCTGACCAGAAGTCTTGTTCCTCCTGCCACCGAACTTCACTAATTCCCACTATATCTAACTTTAACCTATCCATTTCCCTTTTTAAATTTTCTAACCTACCTGCCAGATTAAGGGATCTGACATTCCACGATCCGATTCGTAGAATGCCAGTTTTCTTTCTCCTGATAACGACGTCCTCTTGAGAAGTCCCCGCCCGGAGATCCGAATGGGGGACTATTTTACCTCCGGAATACTTTACCCAAGAGGACGCTATCATCATTTAACCATACAGTAAAGCTGCATGCCCTCGGGAAAAATTACGGCTGTAGTTTCCCCTTGCTTTCAGCCGTTCGCAGTACCAGCACAGCGAGGCCGGTTTGGTTAATGTTACAAGGTCAGATCAGTCAATCATCCAGACAGTTGCCCCTGCAACTACTGAAAAGGCTGCTGCCCCTCTTCAGGAACCACACGTGTGTCTGGCCTCTCAACAGATACCCCTCCGTTGTGGTTGCACCTATGGTACGGCTATCTGTATCGTTGAGGCACGCAAGCTTCCCCACCACCGGCAAGGTCCATGGTTCATGGGGGGAGGAGTTTGTGGATAGAAATCACAATTTATATAAAATTTTAGATTTACATTACGTAAACAATAAAGTGCCCCAGACTTGCGTCGTTTTTATCATACATCATTTACATTGTCGGTCATGATATCCAGTGACGAAGGAAAATCTTCAGATCAGAAAACCAAAAGTATCAGTATTATCTATTCATAATTACTTGATTAAGCAAAAAAGAAACAGAAAACGGAATAGAGAAGCTATAGATTCACCAAATATTCATGTCTCGGGTCTTTCATTAGATTTAAGATTGTATACATCATTATGACCTTACTACACAGCTACACTTCCGGATCCACATACTGATGTGCATTAATGATAAAAAAAACTTAATGAATAATTTTTTCACTTCTGGAAGAGCAGATATTATTATTTAGTATAATCTTGACGTTATTAAACTGTACGTTTCTGGACACTCTGTATTTCGGTAAATTTAGATACCGCACCAAATGTTTCCATGAGCACCGAAGCTTTTTTACTTGTATTTTGCACACATATCGGTCTACATTTGCACATGATTTATGGCGTACTCTGCGATTCATCTTAGTTACAGCATTTTTACCAAAGGTTTCCCTATTACAATAGTAAAATGTTGCGCAGCATTTGATTGCAGTGTAGGATATTTGAAAGGAGGTAACATTTCATTCCACAGATAAAGTTGTACTAAAAACACATTTTTCGAGATTAAGGAGCACCGGTCAGGCTGAAATCTTGAAATTTTCAATTTCTGATCTACAGAATTTCCCTTTTCCTACATATATATAGGAGACGGGGATTCAAAAACTTTCGAAGCAGTTGAGGATGAGGAGCCATATGGTCAAAATATAACTCTCACTAAGCAGGAGTGCATAGGCCATGTCCAAAGGCGAATGAGCACAAGGCTGCCACAAGTGAAAACTGCATACCAGGGAAAGAAATTGTAAGGTGGCAGATGAATAGATGTGAAAGCAGACTCACTGAATCTGTCATAGAAAGAACTCAAAATCATTATACTATGGCCATGAGGTGAAATGTTAGTTGCACTCTGTGGCAATTCTAGACGTTTGGATTGTCGTATTGTCATGCAGGAATTGCCCAAGTCCTTCCGAATGCACAATCGACATGAATGGATGCATGTGATCAGACAGAATACTTATGTACCTGTCAGAGTCGAACCTACACGTATCAGAGGTCCCATATCACTTCAACTGCTCGTGCCCTACGCCATTTGAGGGCCTCCACCAACTTGAACAGTCCCCTTCTGACATACAGGGTCCATGGATTCATGTGGTTGTCTCCATACCCCCACACGTCCATCCGCTCTATACAATTTGAAACGAGACTCGTCCGACCAGGCAAGATGTTTCCAGTCATCAACAGTCGAATGTCGGTACTGACGGGCCCAGGTGACGCGTAGAGCATAGTGTCGTGCACTTATCAAGCGTACACGAGTGGACCTTCGGCTCCGAAAGCCGATATCGATGCTGTTTCGTTGAATGGTTTGCACGCTGACACTTGTTGATGGCGCATCACCGAAATCTGCAGCAGTTTGCGAAGGGGTTGCGCTTGTGTCACGTTGAACAATTCCCTTGAATCGTCGTTGGCCTTGTTCTTGCAGGGGTTGCGCTTGTGTCACGTTGAACAATTCCCTTGAATCGTCGTTGGCCTTGTTCTTGCAGGGTCGTTTTACGGCCGCAACGATGTCTCACAGTTGATGTTTTACTGGATTCCTGACATCTATGATACAGTCGTGAAGTGGTCCCCACTTCATCGCTACCTCGGAGATGCTGAACCCAATCGCTCATGCGCCGACTATAAAGCCACATTCAAACTCATCTAAACTTGATAAGGTGTCACTGTAGCAGCAGTAATCGAACTAACGACTGCACAAGACACTTGTTGTCTTACATAGGCGGTGCTGACGGCAGCGACGTATTCTACCTGTTTACATGTTTCTGTATTTGAATACACATACCTATAGCAGTTTCTTTGGCGCTTCAGTGCATATCGGGCCGGTTAATATCTAGACAGACGACCATTTGAGTGTCGCGTCCCGCTGCAGGTCGCGGATACCAATAGAGAGTTGGTCGAGCCTGCGTGGCGCAATCGGCACGTTGACGACAATTATGGGTTTGTGCTTCCCTTTGACCAGTCTTTATTACGGGAGTGGGAGTAGAATCTCCTGGACAGTCTAAGGGCGTGTAGGAGGTGTAGATACATTAGACAACACGGGATAGGTAGCGGGTACAAGGGGGGGAATTGGCAGCACTTATAAGGTGTCAGGCGAATCCAACACCTTCCATAAAAACCCTGACATGATAAGCAAATCCAGTAGTCACATAGCTCCGAATAAATCGTGACATTATATTAACCAAAGTGATACGAGTAACGAGTGAGCAAATGGAATACCACAGATTAACACAAGAACGCCTAAATGCATGTCATACCTTCCCACCGTGAAACAGACGCAGTTCCGAGGGAAGAAACGAGAACAGAAGATGAGAGCAGAACCGTGTTAATCTACAAGGCCCTACGCTAAGGGACGGACACCCACAGTACCGGCTGATCGCCAGGACCACCCCCCATGCCCATGTTAAATGATAGAGCCCCCCATAAGAACAGTATAGATCTTATGATAACACTAAAAGGGCCACACTAGCTGCAAGTTTTAGCGCGAGACTTTTTCGTGTCTCTGTGACGTAGCAAACATTAAAAACATTGTCCCACGATGAAAAGCATAACGTTTCTCATTGGATAGACAGAATTTTTGTTGGTGGAGCTTAAGGTTAACACTGAGACCCTGATTGGTCAGATGAAAACACAGCCAGATAGCTTTTCTTAAACCAACTTCGGTAAATTGTAATAAGGAGAAGTTAGGAGAGAGTTGCTTCCGAGACGGCGAGCTGTGGGGAGCTGGGCCGCACGCCGCCCCTGACGCTGCCTAAACAGCGACAAGGTAATGAACGCACGCGATGTTGCATAACAGCGCATAACGCTTCACTCAGAACTGCAGAAGCCTCATCTGCTACATCCCCTTTTTACGTAATACTAGTGTCGATCGTCAGTTAAATCTCATGGTGGTCACATTTGCTACTTGAAGTAAAAATCTGAAACGAGATGATTTTACTGTTAGAGAATTACTGAGAAGCCACATCAGCCACTGTAATTTACGACAAGTTAGATAAGTAATTAAAGATAATTGAGGGTCACTGTAGACATTTTGATAGTTTTCTCTCTTTTGAAACTTAATTTAAACCTAGATTATAGATGTGATATGGCATAATTTATCCTTCGATCCATTGTAGAACTTAGAAACCCACTCAGGGAATAGTCGTTCACATTTTTCTTGAACGCAGTTGGTTTTCACCATGCAGTATTGAAATATTTCCTTTTATCAATAGAGAAATTTATAAACAATGTTTTGTGAGTAGAATAAAATTTCCAATGTTAAACTTAACTGCTTTTTCGACGTTATTTTACCAGCTAACTAAAAATAGGAAAGCCTTGAACCGCTTCCACCAAATTTAGATACTATTAAGATTATTTTACAGGGAGTGCAGTGGAGCTGACGCTAAAATCATTAAGTATTTGGTTATATCATCGCTAGTCTCACTGACTCTTATGAACTCTACATGTCATGTGTGGTCTGGGGTCTCCTTACCAGCAACAGGTCCCAGGTTCAAACTAGTCAATTCCCTAAAAAAACACGCTCAGAGCGCCGTTGCGCGAAAGTGGTAGGGAGAGACGATATAGAACAAAAGGACACCACCATGAATACTAAAATGTAGACTTTCACGGCCGGAAATATCATGTCTATTATACTTGTCCGGGCTGTTATGCCGTGTTCGGTTGATGAATTTTGTCTCAATTCCCAACGTTTCGTCTCCGACTGCGGGAGACATCTTCAAGGGGGTCCGTAGGTCGATAGAAGGTCTAACACACCCACTGGGTCGCTACTGAAGCGTATAGGATCCCATGCAGCTGTGGTGATGTTTATGTGGGTACAACTAAAAGAACGGTTTCTAAACGTTTGGAAGAGCACAAGGGAAACTGTAGAAGAGGAGAAACGGAACGATCAACTGTTGCGGAGCATGCTTTCCAGCCAGGGAACCACAATATTCGTTTCGAGGAGACGCAAGTACTAGCGGCCACAAGCGGATACTACGAAAGGCTCTACAGGGAGGCAATAGAAATCGCTAAACACCCAAATAATTTCACCCGAAAGGAGGAGGGCGTGAAATTAAACGGTATATGGATGCCGGATGTGTACCACCCGTCCACTACTGGGTGATAGCAACGGCGATCGACGGCGACGGACAGCGGCCTATTGAACCGACGTTTTCAAAACACGTGACGTCACACCGCAACGCGGGAGCTCGCGGAGACGGAATTTAGCGGCAGTCAGTAGCGAGCCAGTGGGTGTGTTGGACCTTCTATCGACCTACGGACCCCCTTGAAGATGTCTCCCGCAGTCGGAGAAGAAACATTGGGAATTGAGACAAAATTCATCAACCGACCACGGCATAACAGCCCGGACAAGTATAATGGACATGACCACCATGAATGTTAGAACTGAACTGTCAAAACAGTAAGGTGAGATTTCTCCTTTAACGCAATTTATTGAACTAATATCACAAAGGACATGTAAGGTGTCAGGTCCTTCACCTTACTCTGTACACTTCTATAGCTTCAGCCAGAATCTGCATCTCTCAGTCCGCAGCTCGTGGTCGTGCGGTAGCGTTCTCGCTTCCCGCGCCCGGTTTCCCGGGTTCGATTCCCGGCGGGGTCAGGGATTTTCTCTGCCTCTTGATGACTGGGTGTTGTGTGATGTCCTTAGGTTAGTTCTAAGTTCTCGGGGACTGTTAAGTCACATAGTACTCAGAGCCATTTTTTGCACTTCTCACTCCATCTCAGAAACGACTACTCACGATAACTACCACCTTTGAATACACTCTTCGTTTAAATAATGGACTCTTGTCCTAGCCCACAGGAGACAAGCACCATCCAGTGGCTTGTCCCTTCTATTGCTGAAATGAACTGTAGAGGCTACTTGAGACAGAGACAAACTGGCCCTGTTCAGAACTATTCCAGTGCAAAACTTCTACTTAACTGACAGTTGCGTCCACCAGAGCATCACCGTCTTCTCGTGGTTGCAGTTACTGTAGACTCATCAGTAGCGGCTGCTACCTTCTCGATGGTACCGGGCCTTAGGCGCCACTTGTGCCCTCTTCAGCTTTTGCGAAGACTCTGCCTCTTGTTGCTCGTGGATGCCCTTGAATACCCATTTTGAAGGTCTGCCTTGCTCGGACACAGCCCTCGCATCCGCTTTCTCTATCTTATTTGTCGGTCTTCCGGGACATTTCGTCGCTGTGGAACTACACTCCTGGAAACTGAAATAAGAACACCGTGAATTCATTGTGCCAGGAAGGGGAAACTTTATTGACACATTCCTGGGGTCAGATACATCACATGATCACACTGACAGAACCACAGGCACATAGACACAGGCAACAGAGCATGCACAATGTCGGCACTAGTACAGTGTATATCCACCTTTCGCAGCAATGCAGGCTGCTATTCTCCCATGGAGACGATCGTAGAGATGCTGGATGTAGTCCTGTGGAACGGCTTGCCATGCCATTTCCACATGGCGCCTCAGTTGGACCAGCGTTCGTGCTGGACGTGCAGACCGCGTGAGACGACGCTTCATCCAGTCCCAAACATGCTCAATGGGGGACAGATCCGGAGGTCTTGCTGGCCAGGGTAGTTGACTTACACCTTCTAGAGCACGTTGGGTGGCACGGGATACATGCGGACGTGCATTGTCCTGTTGGAACAGCAAGTTCCCTTGCCGGTCTAGGAATGGTAGAACGATGGGTTCGATGACGGTTTCGATGTACCGTGCACTATTCAGTGTCCCCTCGACGATCACCAGAGGTGTACGGCCAGTGTAGGAGATCGCTCCCCACACCATGATGCCGGGTGTTGGCCCTGTGTTCCTCGGTCGTATGCAGTCCTGATTGTGGCGCTCACCTGCACGGTGCCAAACACGCATACGACCATCATTGGCACCAAGGCAGAAGCGACTCTCATCGCTGAAGACGACACGTCTGCATTCGTCCCTCCATTCACGCCTGTCGCCACACCACTGGAGGCGGGCTGCACGATGTTGGGGCGTGAGCGGAAGACGGCCTAACGGTGTGCGGGACCGTAGCCCAGCTTCATGGAGACGGTTGCGAATGGTCCTCGCCGATACCCCAGGAGCAACAGTGTCCCTAATTTGCTGGGAAGTGGCGGTGCGGTCCCCTACGGCACTGCGTAGGATCCTACGGTCTTGGCGTGCATCCGTGTGTCGCTGCGGTCCGGTCCCAGGTCGACGGGTACGTGCACTTTCCGCCGACCACTGGCGACAACATCGATGTACTGTGGAGACCTCACGCCCCACGTGTTGAGCAATTCGGCGGTACGTCCACCCGGCCTCCCGCATGCCCACTATACGCCCTCGCTCAAAGTCCGTCAACTGCACATACGGTTCACGTCCACGCTGTCGCGGCATGCTATCAGTGTTAAAGACTGCGATGGAGCTCCGTATGCCACGGCAAACTGGCTGACACTGACGGCGGCGGTGCACAAATGCTGCGCAGCTGGCGCCATTCGACGGCCAACACCGCGGTTCCTGGTGTGTCCGCTGTGCCGTGCGTGTGATCATTGCTTGTACAGCCCTCTCGCAGTGTCCGGAGCAAGTATGGTGGGTCTGACACACCGGTGGCAATGTGTTCTTTTTTCCATTTCCAGGAGTGTATATTGGTTTCGATATGTCAGGCAGAGTCCCGGGGCGGAAAGTTCCTTCTTGCCCTCCAATGTCCGAGAGATGCGCTGTTCGTATCCTCGACGTGTTTACTAGCTCAGGCTATTTGTACTGTGTGACACTTTCCCTTCCGTGTCTGCGGTACTGCGCGGCGTCCGCGTAAGAAATACTGGCTGAACCTTTACATTATGAATAGCTATGTCACTTTGTTAGTTAAATCCTCTCGGACCTGACATGAGACCGCCGGCTGCCGTTGGGCCAGGGGCGCGCGGTTTGCCCAAGTGGTGCCCTATTGAAAGACTTGCGACAGACCGTGGGCCATACGGCATTACCTCAGGGCAGCCTTGGTCTCCTCGCGCACTGTCGCCTCTCAGGACTCAGAGGCGTCAGCGGTGGTCCACAACCCACGGCCAGTGGAAGTTCCCCGAGGACGGGACTGGCAGTTTATGCAAACGGCGGACCGCCCCGCCGCCCACGCGGACAGACAGTCAGCCTTTCCGCATTCGTCGCATCCATAATTCAAGAGGCGGCGCGTCACCATCGGGGTGATTAAGCCGGGAGCGTTCGTGCCGCCCGCCTGCCGCTCCTCTGGGACGCCGCCTAACCTCGTCCACTGTGCGCCTCGAGCTAGGGCCGCATCCCATGGGGCACCTAAGACGTCATCAAGCTATACCCTGACATCTGCAGGCGCGCCTGCGTTTCATTACGTCCCACCTTACGCTTATTTGTGCAAGTGTAGTCACCTAGCTTCTCAAGATTGAACCCCAAACCTGCCCTGTGCCACGTAACACTAGTCACCGGAGCGTATATACACGGTCATTCAATAACAGTCAAAGGGACTGTGTCTGTGATACAATATCCACATTCAACGTCTTCATGAGTTATGGGAACCGGGGTGAGGCAAAACTTTTTTTTTGTTAATGTGTGTAATTCTCCAGTCACCTCGAAAAATTTAGCAGCGACCAAGAAACTTATCGACATTAGTACTTCTCTACATATTCACTTTTGAATCTGAGATATTTCTCCCTACGACTGATCAAACTTCCCGGAGACCTTGGTTAAAAGGCTGTTCGGGAAACGTTTCACGTCCTCGTCCTTTTAGAAATGCCTGCCGCTGGCCGGTGTGGCCGAGCGGTTCTAGACGCTACAGCCTGGAACCGCGCGACCGCTACGGTCGCAGGTTCGAATCCTGCCTCGGGCATGGATGCTTGTGTTATCCTCAGGTTAGGTTTAAGCAGTTCTAAGTTCTAGGGGACTGATGACCTCAGATGTTAAGTCCCATAGTGTTCAGAGCTATTTGAGCCATATACAGTGTGAGGCGTAGCGCAGTATAACGATCCTGCCTTGGAGTCGGTTAAGTGGGAGATGTGTCTCTGAGCTGGATAGTGACAGATGGTGACGCGAGACTGGACGCGCACGTAGTTTATGTATAAGCCGATAGAGGACAATATTGGATAGGGGGACTACGATTTTGGTTACGATTGTTCTCACTAGAGTGCACTATAGTAATTGAATGTTTTTCGTAAACTGTTCCAGTATATTCATGAAGAGTTATTACGTCTTTTTGTGTATGTAAAATGTTATAAATGTGTTTTAGCACTATGGATGCTGCGTGAGTGTGGTTTAAGGTTAATATGAAGATAAATGTTTAACAAGTTGTGTAGTAGGATTTAGTGTCGGAACATTTCAAAGAAGTATGGATATAAATGTCGTGTCACCGCCAGACACTTGCTAGGTGGTAGCCTTTAAATCGGCCGCGGTCCGTTAGTTTACGTCGGACCCGCGTGTCGCCACTATCAGATTTTGCAGACCGAGCGCCGCCACCTGGCAGGTCTAGAGAGACTTCCTAGCACTCGTCCCAGTTGTACAGCCGACTTTGCTAGCGATGGTTCACTGACTTCTACGCTCTCATTTGCCGAGACGATAGTTAGCATAGCCTTCAGCTACGTTATTTGCTACGACCTAGCAAGGCGCCAGTATCCGTACTATTGATATTGTGAATCATGTATCAAAAAGAGCGACGTTCTCCATGAATGGATTAAAGTTAAGTGTTCCACCAGCTACGTCCGTTTTTCTCAATTCTAATTCCCTTGTCATGTTCCACACCTTACACCAGCCTGCGTGAGCTAAAACGCGTGCATTTCGGCCTCCTTTAACCATACGGTTGGCTCTCCTGCCAACCACAACAATAAACAAAGGGGACTTTTGTAGAATAGTTTTGTAAAGTAAGTTTATGGTAAAGGAAAGATAATTCAGATATAAATAACAATAATAAATAAATTTATGAATAAGGAAAAGTACAGCACATTAGATAATTACGTCGGTAAAAAGTGCTGCCGTAAGGTTTACTATTTTGCGATTCGTCGTTGTAGCTAGGCTCAATACCATTTCTTCCAAATCCATCAGAAACAAACGCAAAATTATTTTATTTAAAAAAGCGGATAAAGTGTCACTAGAAGCCTTCCTAAAAGACAATTTCCATGCCTTTCGAACTGACTATGCGAATGTAGACGAGATATGGCTCAAATTCAAAGATATAGTAGCAACAGCAATTGAGATATTCATACCTCATAAATTGGTAAGAGATGGAACGGATCCCCCGTGGTACACAAAAAAGGTCCGAACGCTGTTGCAGAGGCAACGGAAGAAGCATACGAAGTTCACAAGAACGCGAAATCCCGAAGGTGGGCTAAAACTTACAGACGCGCGAAATTTGGCACGTACTTCGATGTGAGATGCCTTTAATAGGTTCCACAACGAAACATTGTCTCGAAATTTGGTAGAAAATCCGAAGAAATTCTGGTCGTATGTAAAGTACACAAGCGGCAAGACGCAGTCAATACCTTCGCTACGCAGTGCCTATGGTACTGTTATCGACGACTGTGCCGCTGCGCAATTTTCCAACTGTAGGTACAGATCTATCGGTGAGCGAGCGGTTGTATATGAGTGCTAAGTAGGGAGCTATAGTATCAGCGTAATCGGTATACAAACTGTACCTGAAGACTTGCCCGTATCAAGCGATTTGAGTTGCTTCGCAACCCCTAAGGTATCTACTTCTAAGAAACTCATGCTAGCAGATGTTCGTGTTTCAAATTCTGGAATATTCCATTCGTCTTCCCTGGTGAAGGAATTTCGGAAAACTGCGTTCAATAACTTCGCTTTAGCGGCACAGTCGTCGATAACAGTACCATAGGCACTGCGTAGCGAAGGTATTGACTGCGTCTTGCCGCTTGTGTACTTTACATACGACCAGAATTTCTTCGGATTTTCTACCAAATTTCGAGACAATGTTTCGTTGTGGAACCTATTAAAGGCATCTCGCATCGAAGTACGTGCCAAATTTCGCCCATCTTCGGGATTTCGCGTTCTTCTAAACTTCGCACGCTTTTTCCGTTGCCTCTGCAACAGCGTTCGGACCTTTTTTGTGTACCACGGGGGATCCGTTCCATCTCTTACCAATTTATGAGGTATGAATATCTCAATTGCTATTGCTACTACATCTTTGAATTTGAGCCACATCTCGTCTACATTCGCATAGTCAGTTCGAAAGGCATGGAAATTGTCTTTTAGGAAGGCTTCAAGTGACACTTTATCCGCTTTTTTAAATAAAATAATTTTGCGTTTGTTTCTGATGGATTTGGAAGAAATGGTATTGAGCCTAGCTACAACGACCTTGTGATCACTAATCCCTGTATCAGTCATGATGCTCTCTATCAGCTCTGGATTGTTTGTGGCTAAGAGGTCAAGTGTGTTTTCGCAACCATTTACAATTCGCGTGGGTTCGTGGACTAACTGCTCGAAATAATTTTCGGAGAAAGCATTTAGGACAATCTCGGAAGACGTTTTCTGCCTACCACCGGTTTTGAACAAGTATTTTTGCCAACATACCGAGGGTAGGTTGAAGTCCCCACCAACTATAACCGTATGAGTGGGGTATTTATTTGTTACGAGACTCAAACTTTCTCTGGACTGTTCCGCAACTGTATCATCGGAGTCTGGGGGTCGGTAGAAGGAGCCAATTATTAACTTAATTCGGCTGTTAAGTATAACCTCCACCCATACCAATTCGCACCGAGTATCTACTTCGACTTCACTACAAGGTAAACCACTACTGACAGACACAAACACTCTACCACCAATTCTGCCTAATCTATCTTTCCTGAACACCGTCTGAGACTTCGTAAAAATTTCTGCAGAACTTATTTCAGGCTTTAGCCAGCTTTCTGTACCTATAACGATATCAGCTTCTGTGCTTTCTATTAGCGCTTGAAGCTCAGGGACTTTTCCAGCGCAACTACAACAATTTACAACTATAATTCCGACTGTTCCTTGATCCAAGCACGTCCTGTAATTGCCATGCAACCTTTGACATTGCAGTCCACCCCGTACTTTCCCGAGGCCTTGTAACCTAAAAATCCGCCCAGTCCACGCCACACAGCCTCCGCTACCCGTGTAGCCGCCAGCTGAGTGTAGTGAACTCCTGACCTATTCAGCGGAACCCGAAACCCCACCACCCTATGGCGCAAGTCAAAGAATCTGCAGCCAACACGGTCGCAAAACCGTCTGAGCCTCTGATTCAGACCCTCCACCCGGCTCTGCACCAAAGGTCCGCAGTCGGTTCTGTGAACGATGCTGCAGATGGTGAGCTCTGCCTTCATCTCGTAAGCAAGACCGGCAGCCTTTACCAAATCAGATAGCCGCTGGAATCCAGAGAGAATTTCCTCAGATCCAAAGCGACACACGTCATTAGTGCCGACAAGTGCCACCACCTGCAGCTGGCTGCACCATGTGCTCTTCATGGCATCCGGAAGGACCCTTTCCACATCAGGAATGACTCCTCCCGGAATGCACACGGAGTGCACACTGGATTTCTTCCCCTCCTTAGCCGCCGTATCCCTAAGGGGCCCCATTACGCGCCTCTTCTCTCCCTGTTCCACTCCCAAACAGAACAAGGGAAAAATGACTGCCTATATGCCTCTGGTAGGCAACGGCCTTGCCGCAGTGGCTACACCGTTTCTCGTGAGATCACCGAAGTTAAGCGCTGTCGAGCGTGGTCGGCACTTGGATGGGTGGCCATCCAGCCGCCATGCGCTGTTGCCATTTTTCGGGGTGCACTCAGTCTCGTGATGCCAACTGAGGAGCTACTCGACCGAATAGGGCCGGCTCCGGACAAAGAATACCATCATAATGACCGGAAGAGCGGTGTGCTGACCACACGCCCCTGCTATCCGCATCCTCATCTGTGAGGAAGACACGGCCGTCGTATGACCCGTTGAGCCACTTGTGGCCTGAAGACGGAGTGCTTTTTTATATGCCTCTGGTACGAGCCGTAATCTCTCTTATACTGTAGTCAGCCTCAAATGCTGGTTCTATAAATTTCCTCAGTAGCGATTCACGAAAACAACGCCTCCTTTCCTCTAGAGACCCCCACCCGAGTTTCTGAAGCATTTCCGTAACACTCGCGTGATGATCAAACCTACTAGTAACAAATCTAGCAGCTCACCTCTGAATTGCTTCTATGTCCTCAATCAATCCGACCTGATAGGGATACCAAACGCTCGATCAGTACTCAAGAATAGGTCGTATTAGTGTTTTATAAGCGGTCTCCTTTACAGATGAACCACATCTTCCCAAAATTCTACCAATGAACCGAAGACGACTATCCGCCTTCCCCACAACTGCCATTACATGCTTGTCGCACTTCATATCGCTCTGCAATGTTATGCCCAAATATTTAATCGACTGACTGTGTCAAGCGCTACACTACTGATGGAGTATTCAGACGTTACAGGATTCTTTTTCCTATTCATCTGCATTAATTTACATTTATCTATATTTAGAGTTAGCTGCCATTCTTTACACCAATCACAAATCCTTTCCAAGTCATCTTGTATCCTCCTACAGTCACTCAACGACGACACCTTTCCGTACACCACAGCATCATCAGCAAACAGCCGCACTTTGCTATCCACCCTATCCAAAAGATCATTTATGTAGAAAGAAAACAACAGCGGACCTACCATACTTTCCTGGGGCACTCCAGATGATACCCTCACGTCCGATGAACACTCACCATCGAGCAAAACGTACTGGGTTCTATTACTTAAGAACGAGCCACTCACATACTTGGGAAGCAGTCCCATATGCTCGTACCTTAGTTAGGAGTGTGCAGTGGGACACCAAGTCAAGCGCTTTCTGGAAGTCAAGGAATATGGCATCCGTCTGATACCCTTCATCCATGGTTCGCAAGATATCAAGTGAAAAAGGGCGAGTTGCGGTTTCGCAGGAGCGATGCTTTCTAAAGCCGTGCTGATGCATGGGCAGCAACTTCTCTGTCTCAAGGAAATTCATTACATTCGAACTGAGAATATGTTCGACAATCCTGCAACAAACCGTTGTTATGGATATTGGTCTATAATTTTGAGGATCCGTCCTTCTACCCTTCTTATAAAAGGTGTTACAAAACGGTACGGACATGTGTCCGGAAATGCTTACTTTCCATGTTAGAGCTGATTTTATTACTTCTCTTCGAATCACTTTAATCATGGAATGGAAATACACAGCAACAGAACGTACCAGCGTGACTTGAAACACTTTCATACAGGAAATGTTCAAAATGTCCTTCGTTAGCGAGGATACATGCATCCACCCTCCGTCGCATGGAATCCCTGATGCGCTGATGCAGCCCTGGAGAATGGCGTATTGTATCACAGCGATCCACAATACGAGCACGAAGAGTCTCTACATTTGGTACCGGGGTTGCGTAGACAAGACCTTTCAACTGCCCCCATAAATGAAAGTCAAGCGGGTTGAGGTCAGGAGAGCGTGGAGGCCATGGAATTGGCCGCCTTTACGAATCCATCGGTCACCGAATCTGTTGTTGAGAAGCGTAAGAACACTTCGACTGAAATGTGCAGGAGCTCCATCGTGGATGAACTACATGTGGTGTAGTACTTGTAAAGGCACATGTTCTAGCAGCACAGGTAGAGTATCCCGCATGAAATCATGATAACGTGCTCCATTGAGCGTAGGTGGAAGAACATCCGCAAAGAGAACACTTGCTCTGAAATGAAGATTAACACATTGTTGGATGACCCATTCGCAGAAGTGTACCCGTGGAGGCCAACTAGCTGCTGCTAGTGCCTGCACACGCTGTACATGGTACGGAAACAACTGGTTCTCCCGTAGCACTCTCCATACAGTGACATGGTCAACGTTACCTTGTATAGCAGCAACTTCTCTGACGATGACATTAGGGTTATCTTCAACTGCACGAAGAATTGACTCGTCCATTGCAGGTGTCCTCGTCGTCCTAGGTCTTCCCCAGTCGCGAGTCATAGGCTGGAATGTTCCGTGCTCCTTAAGACGCCGATCAATTGCTTCGAACGTCTTCCTATCGGGACACCTTCGTTTTGGAAATCTGTCTCGATGCAAACGTACCGCGCCACGGCTATTGTCCTGTGCTGATCCATACATCAAATGGGCACTGACTGCAAAACCACGCTCGTGATGAACACTAACCTGTTGATGCTATACATACTGATGTGCTTGATGCCAGTACTGTAGAGCAATGAGTCGCTTGTCAGCACAAGCATCGAAGTCAACATTACCTTCCTTCAATTGGGCCAACTGGCGGTGATTCGAGGAAGTACAGTACATACTGACGAAACTAAAATGAGCTCTAATATGGAAATTAAACATTTCCGGACACATGTCCACATAACATCTTTTCTTTGTTTGTGTGTGAGGAATGTTTCCTGAAAGTTTGGCGGTACCTTTTTGTAACGCCCTGTATACAAGCGTCACCTGCGCTTTTTCCAGTCGCTCGGGACTTTACGTTGGGCAAGACATTCGTGATAACTGCAAGCTAAGTAAGGAGCCAATGCAGTAGAGTGCTCTCTGTAAAACCGAATTGGAATCCCATCAGGACCTGGTGATTTATTTATTTAAGTCTAGTGGCCAGGTTAGCAAGGCAAACTCATCCTGATGTCCCACAAACCATGCACGTACAATGCAAGCTGTGTGACACGTTGCACTGTCGGGCTGGTAAGTGCCACTGTGCCGAGCAAAAGCAGTCTGTATGTACAGAGAGCATCGTCCCCCAAGGACAGATGCATACTTAAGTTCATGCGTTGTGCTTTTCAGAATGACGGTATCAGCTCCGGAAACAGCGATCGTGTGAGACCCAAGTCCCTTTATTTGTTCATGAGACCCAGAAAATATTAGATACAGGCTCCCACGTAGATGCCATTATCCTTGACATCCGGAAGGCGCTCGATACAGTTCCGCACTGTCGCCTGATAAACAAAGTAAGAGACTACGGAATATCAAACCAGCTGTGTGGCTGGATTGAAGAGTTTTTAGCAAATAGAACACAGAACGTTGTTTTCAATGGAGAGACGTCTGCAGACGTTAAAGTAACCTCTGGCGTGCCACAGAGGAGTGTTATGGGACCATTGCTTTTCACAATATATATAAATGACCTAGTAGATAGTGTCGGAAGTTCCATGCGGCTTTTCGCGGATGATGCTGAAGTATACAGAGAAGTTGCAGCATTAGAAAATTGCAGCGAAATGCAGGAAGATCTGCAGCGGATAGGCACTTGGTACAGGGAGTGGCAACTGACCCTCAACATAGACAAATGTAATGTATTGCGAATACATAGAAAGAACGATCCTTCATTGTATGATTATCTGATGGCGGAACAAACAATGGTAGCAGTTACTTCTGTAAAATATCTGAGAGTATGCGTGCGGAACGATTTGAAGTGGAATGATCATATAAAATTAATTGTTGGTAAGGCGGGCACCAGGTTGAGATTCATTGGGAGAGTCCTTAGAAAATGTAACCCATAAACCAAGGAGGTGCCTTACAAAACACTCGTTCGACCTACACTTGCGTATTGCTCATCAGTGTGGGAACCGTACCAGATCGGGTTGACGGAGGAGGTAGAGAAGATCCAAAAGAGCGGCGCGTTTCGTCACAGGGTTATCTGGTAAGCGTGATAGCGTTACGGAGATGTTTAGCAAACTCAAGTGGCAGACTCTCCAAGAGAGGCGCTCTGCATCGCATTGTAGCTTGCTGTCCAGGTTTCGAGAGGATGCGTTTCTGGATGAGGTATCGAAGATATTGCTTCCCCATACTTATACCTCCCGAGGAGATGTCGAATGTAAAATTAGAGAGATTCGGGCGGGCACGGAGGCTTTCCGGCAGTCATTCTTCCCGCGAACCATACGCGACGGGAACAGGAAAGGAAGGTAATGACAGTGGCACGTAAAGTGCTCTCCGCCACACACCGTTGGGTGGTTTGCGGAGTATAAATGTAGATGTAGATGTAGAGGATGGCATGAAAGCATTAAACAGACGCTTCTCCAGCCCGAACCCGTTCGATGACTGTTGCAGGATGTTTGCTTTCAGACGTTTCGCACCTTTCACGACAACGTCTGTTGGAGCATAACACGTGATTCATCTGGAAAGGACGCCTGTCGCCACTCAGTGTGTAACAACAACGACGACGCTGTACTATTGTACATATAAGTAATTTTTTTTTCTCCGTCAGATTTTTCGATAAACTAGTGTAATTGATGTTCTGATTTCATTTGTTTTTTGTTTCATGGCATTGTGTTAAGAAAACTGTAAACAAGTTTCAATGTGGAGATTAATGTTTATGTCAAATGTCAAGTAATATTGTGATAGAACTGAAATGTAACAAATTTTGAAACTGTTGTAAGATGTTTATAATTGTAAATGTGCGTCTGGTCCATATGTAGGCAATGTGTTAGGATATGTAGAATACAAAACCTCGGGTGAATACCCGGCCTGTAAGGGAGCGGTAAAAGATGGATGGCAGGCGAGCGCGGGGAAAATGCACGCGGGCACTGCACGGCACAACGGGCTCAGCAGTAGTAGTTGGAGTTTGGCATTGGTCTGAGCAACACCTTCTGGAGCGAGGAGGCTTTCCTGGAAGACGTAGATTCACTGAACTTCGGGTATGCTGTTCCAACGCCAATCAACTTCAGGTTACAATATCTCCGGATGTAATTAACATTTTACAATGCAACAAACGGAACTGATTACGTATTTGTTTATATGTTCAGATGTGCTAACAAAAATAACGTGGTTCCATTTAAAAAACGTAGGTTTGTGTTAAAAAACACACTTTCGTGCATTTTTGTATGGTTTGTATTAAACTATTACACTAGCCCCTCTCCTCACGTTCGGTCTGTGGAATCGGTTCGTCAGTATTTGATGTGGTTTACGAAATATATCCAGCGGTAATGTTAGGTGACTCGCCCTGTATAAATCGCTCCCTTTCCGCATTACGACAACAAATACACTGTTTCCCGCGACCCCTCCAAAACGCTTTGTACACCCTCTGCTGCTAATACTACCACCTGCCATCTTTGAGTGGTGTTGTACACCGACGTCGAGTATAGGCGATGGTCATATTAAAGTGACTGGACAGTGTATGTAGCACTGTCCTTGTGGACACTTGCCTTCCTGCAACCAAGTCCATTACGTGACTGAAACTACATGGCTTGTCTAAACGACCCCGCACGGCCGAGCGCTTCTAGGGAGGTAGTCACGTGATGGCATTTAGATCTTTTATAACGTTGAATGTGGCCTTTGGGAACCGTTGATTCCATATTCGCGTGACAGTCGTAGGGTACTAAGCAACACGAGTAGCAGGTTCGCGGAAGGATGAGCCACAATCCCGACAGGTTATGATCCGGTCGCTCACGAGTTCCGACCTGTGCTGCTAGACGTTTCTGCTTCCTGTACGAGGCATAACGGCATCAACAAAAACATCCTCGATCCCGGGTTCGAATCCCGTCACCGTTTAAATTTTGGTCAATAATCGGCATTGGCGGCCGAAGACTTCCGGCATAAGAAGTCACCCTCGTTCTGTCAACGGCATTGTCAAACAGGGTGGAGGAGCGGCAGAGGTTCAGGGCACTCTCTTGCCCTTGGAGTGGTAAACTGCTCCTAAAGGTGTAAGAATCAGCAATGATTAACGGCATAAGGATGCAGAAGACAGTGCAAACCACTTCATTAAAGACAGGTAACACCTATCCACAGGAGATGTGGCCTGCAATTGAAGAAGTGCCATGATGATCTCTCCATCGGCAAAAGATTCTGGGATAGTCCCCCATTCGGATCCACGGGAGGGGTCTGTCAAGGGGAAGGTGACTATGATAAAAAAATTGAACAACCAACGAGACG
Source organism: Schistocerca gregaria (assembly GCF_023897955.1). NCBI lineage: Eukaryota > Metazoa > Arthropoda > Insecta > Orthoptera > Acrididae > Schistocerca > Schistocerca gregaria. The sequence continues at coordinate 181,993,327 of NC_064929.1, read as the reverse complement.
ATAACGTTCTACAAGTCGAGGAGTGGAATGTCGGAAGTTTGAACGTGGTAGGGAAGCAAGGAAATCTCAAAAGAGAAATGCAAAGGCTCAATCTAGATATATTAGATAGAGGAACCACTGGTATAACAGTTGTAAATTGTCGTAGCTGTGTTGGGAAAGTACCAGAGCTCCAAGCACTGATGCTCAAATCGTTATAGGCACTGAAAACTGGTTAAAGCCCGATACAAGATCAGCCGAAATTTCTGAGAAGGACCTAACGGTGTTCCGAAAGGATAGGCTAAACGCGGTTGGTGGTGGCGTGTTTGTTGCTGTTATGTGTAGTTTAACTTGTCGCGAAATTGAAATAGATACTTCCTGTTAGTTAGTAGGGACAGAGGTCATTGTTGACAACTGAAATAAAATTACAATAGGATCCTTTTACTGACCTCCCAATTCAGATGATACAGTTGCTGTAAGGTTTAAAGAAAACTTGAGTTTAATTTCAGACACGTACCCGACTCATACGATAATAGTTGGTGGTCACTTTAATGTACCCTCGATATGTTGGCTCAAAAAATGGTTCAAATGGTTCTGAGCACTATAGGACTCGACATCTTAAGTCATAAGTCCCCTAGAACTTAGAACTACTTAAACCTAACTAACCTAAGGACATCACACACACCCGTGCCCGAGGCAGGATTCGAACCTGCGACCGTACCAGACACGCGGTTCCGGACTGCAGCGCCAGAACCGCACGGCCACCGCGGCCGGCGATATGTTGGCGAAAATACATGTTTAATTCCGGAGGTATGCATAAAATATCATCCGAAATTGTGCTAAACGCATTCCCTGAAAATTATTTCGAGCAGTTAAGTCATGAGACCTCGCGTATAGTAAACGGTTGTGAAAACACACCTAGCGTCTTAGCAACTGAAACGTCCCCTTAGAAAAATTATACAAGACTGTGCTTAAACTGACACACAATATTTTTGAGCGCAACGAAATCTGACTTTCAAAAATCCCTGCAATAGAATGGCCCTGACTAACATTAACCTATACCTTGCACAAATCACTTACCTCACAAAAAATCTTCGTTACTCGAACTACTGCAATACAGCGAGCGCCACTACTGCCAGCTAAATAAAAGATTCAAACTACTGAAGGCACTAACTACTGATAGGGATAGTTAGCAAATGAAAGATTGTAATAGAGGGCAAACAATGCATTTACTTCAATAGTGTTGAAAAGTCATAATGTATATAGCAGTTCATGACAACCAGTCTTACAAATTTCAAAACTCAACCATTTCTCTCCCCACATCCACCACTGCTGGCGGCTCACCACCAACTGCCCAACGCTACGCTGCCGCTGCCCAACACTACAATGGCAGACAACAATGCAAACCAGCCACAGACTGCACACAGCACAGCCAGTGATTTTCATACAGAGCGCTACGTGGCGTTACCAATATAAAAACTTAAACAGCCTACTTACACAACAAATAATCCTGAGTTAATAACGAGCATCAAAACCTTCATGGATTAGTGAACACAGTGTTGTCGTAGCGAGACTGAACTTTGTAATCACCAAATCCGCGAAAAATAAGCGAAAAATATAGCTATTCAAAGAAGCAGATAAAAAATTCCCTTGACGCCTTCCTGAGGCACAATCTCCACTTATTCCAAATTAATAACAGAGCTGTAGACCAGATGTGGCTTAAATTCAAAGAAATAGTATAGACAGAAATTGAGAGATTTATATATACCAAATAAATTAACTAGCGACGAAGCTAATCCTCCTTGGTACAAAAAAACGGGTTAGAACACTGTTACAGAAACAACGAAACAAACTTGCCATATTTAAACAGACGCAAAATCCCCAAAATTGGCGATCTTTTACAGAAGCTCGAAATTTAGGTGCTGCTCGTGCAAGACAACGAAAATCATGTAAAATGTTTTAATTTAATAATAATAATTTGTTTACATTAATGTTTAGTATGTAGATTTAGGTTAACTAGTAAGAAACAAAATTTAAAAATTTGAGAAGTTTATGTGTCACACATTTCATCTAAGTAGGCCTACTATAATACCAACAAACTCCTGCATATTTGGGAACGTCTGAAATTCATACAGCAAAAAATGGAAATGTGTTATCAGTCAGCATTATCAACGCTTCACTTAGCACGACGATTATGAATACAAGCCTCCAGACTAAGGGTACGTGAGATTTAATGTCATGAGAATGTAGTTTCTTTCAGTTGTTTCCGCCCACGTTCGGGAAGTCAATCTTGAGGAAATTTCCCTTTCTATGTTTTGCCTTACTGAACCTCCTGTGGTTTATCGGTGCCAGCAGAGGATTGATGATCGTGTCAGTACCTCGTGAGGGGGCGCCATTTTCAGGCCGAAAACACCCTCTTCAGGCATGTGAGCGATCTTTAAGAGGGCAACTGAGAAGTATAAATTTTGCATAATTTCCTGCCATTGACGAGAACCTCAGTTTTCACTCTATATTCTGTCAGAACGTTAGCTGAGCAACTTGTGAATTGATATATACGGCAATATAAGCAAGCGCCTCTAGTAAAATGTTCTTGGGGGGGGGGGGGGGGGGGAGGAGGACCTCCATAACAACTCCTCACCCTCTATCTCGGATACGAGCCCGCCTGTGAGCTATTACAGGTGGCTACTTCTGAAGCTCAGATACCGACACGATTTTCGTGGTAGAGTTGTGAAGTCACAAAAGGCTAAATGACGCATCGTCATTGATGGTGCTGTAAACACAGCTGCCAGTGGTCTGCCGAAGAGTGGGGGCCAGTTTCATAGAGAAATGACTCACACTTTATCGTGCAGTAGTAAGATGGTCAACTGCGGGTATCGTAAATTCTTTATGAATTATAATCTCCGAATTGTTTTGCAAAGAGAGTGCAATCCAATACAGTCGTTTCTGATTTATACCTATAAAAACATCGTTAGGGCAAAAAAGTTTATGAAAAAAAGGTTACACTATCACATCATCCACACAATGGTATCGAATCTTTTTTTCTGTATAAATGTAATTTAACATATTAACAACAAATTAGGGATCAGAAACTTCCTGGCAGATTTAAACTGTGTGCCGTACGGAGACTCGAACTCGGGACCTTTGCCTTTCGTGGGAAAGTGCTCTACCAACTGAGCTACCCAAGCACAACTCACGCCCCGTCCTCACAGCTTTACTTCCGCCAGTACCTCGCCTCCTACCTTCCAAACTTTACAGAAGCTCTCCTGCAACCTTGCAGAACTAGCACTCCTGAAAGAAAGGATATTGCGGGGCGTGAGTTGTGCTTAGGTGGCTCAGATGGTAGAGCACTTGCCCGCGGAAGGCAAAGGTCCCGAGTTCGAGTCTCGGTCCGGCACACAGTTTTAATCTGCCAGAAAGTTTCACATCCGCGCACACTCCGCTGCAGAGTGAAAATCCCATTCTAAAAGTAGGGATCAGTATAGCGTGGTCAGATATCCCCCGCCCCCCCCACCCTTGCCGTCCCATTTACCACGATTAACTTCCGTACTTCGTTGTTTAGAAGAGATACACTTCCAGAAAATTGCTATTTCATATAAAGGCCTGTGATTCATACAGGTAGTCAGTCTGTGGACAGTAGCTCTCTGCCTGTCTTAGTCTGCTTCTAATTTCCTCCATGCTTATTCCGTCGCCCTTCCATGGTTGCAGAATACATCCCATTCCCTACTACATAGTTCTTAATTTTTATGTTAAGAATGTCTAATTTCTGCGGCTGCTCAGTGCTTTCCTATTCCGCTCTAAGTGGACTGTTCATCGCATTCAGGAAGTCCCGTAATTCTTGATCACCATAACGACAGCACTGTCGGCGAATCTCACAGCTGCTAACGTGTTATCCTGAATTTTAATCCCACTCATGCAGCTTTATACTTCCTTCTCTGCTTGTTCGACACGAACACAAACAAACAAACAAACCTCAAACACACACACACACACACGGTTGCAAGGTTAGAAAGAAGACTCCATCCCTGCGGCATGGTAGCATTTGTTTACCGATGTGTATTATTTGTCATATTAATGCCACTGACCATATGGTTTACTTCTCATGGTTGGGATTCACAGTCTAATAATATTTTTAAAGACATCACGGTCGCCGTTGACTCTATAAAATATTTATTTTTACTATTGCAATTTCGGCCTCATGGTCAGTTTCAGGTAAACTGCAAAAGTTACATTCTGTCAGAATATAAAAGTATCTGACATGAGTACATGTCATCGTCAAAGTGCAGCCTTTTGAATGTGAGAGTGCCACAAGATCCGATGAGTACGACACTTATTACATTGTAATATATTGTTAAATATATACTGAACTGTCGATAGTACCATCGTTCTAATAATCTATGACACATACAAATTCAGGTGCACTGACAACATGTGGAGCTCCACATAAGACCATATGGGTCTTTGTCATTCAACAGCTTGAAAAAATGAAAAAAAATAGTTTCGGCTATTTAAAGAACGTTAGCTTATCGCTGTACAAGTCATTTTTCTTCTTAGCCACAAGGGGAAAATGACCTCCTTTAAACAACTCAGTTAGGCTGCGCATCCATATTTCAATAATTTAATCTTCGGTCATGTCCCACAAATTCTCGCAAAACCCACCGATCACTCCTCTCCACACTTCGGAGAAAAAAAAAATCACGCAGCCTTACAGCGGAAAGCCAGTCTAGCGACCGCCGAGATACAGCCACAGGTGGCCCTCTATCCAAGTGAGGTAGCCCACATCCTCCGTGTCCGGAAATTTGCGGAGCCGTCAGCGGAGGTCCGTACCTTCCCGGTCTCCACGCACACCACTCCCACGGAGGAAGGATCAGCTGCGGCTGGCTCCGGCGGCCGGTGGCAGCGGGAATTAACCGCAGCAGCGCCATCGTGCCGTTAGTCCCGCGTTTCCGAGGAGGCCATACGAAATTCATACGGCAGAGAAATCGCTCCACACAGTTCTCACTTATGCATCAACACTGTGCAGCCCTTGCCGTTCAGAGGACAACTTGAAGTGTGGCGACGAGCACCTCAAAACGAGGCTCAAACATAATTACACTACTGGCCATTAAAATTGCTACACCAAGAAGAAATGCAGATGATAAACGGGTATTAATTGGACAAATATATTATACTAGAACTGACATGTAATTACATTTTCACGCAATTTGGGTGCACAGATCCTGAGAAATCAGTACCCAGAACAACCACCTCGTGATACGCCTGGGCATTGAGTCAAACAGAGCTTGGATGAAGTGCACAGGTACAGCTGCCCATGCAGCTTCAACATGTTGGCACAGTTCATCAAGAGTAGTGACTGGCGTATTGTGACGAGCCAGTTGCTCGGCCACCATTCACCAGACGTTTTCAATTTATTGGTGAGAGATCTGGAGAATGTGCTGGCCAGGGCAGCATTCGAACATTTTCTGTATCCAAAAACGCCCGTACAGGACCTGCAACATGTGGTCGTGCATTATCCTGCTGAAATGTAGGGTTTCGCAGGGATCTAATCAAGGGTAGAGCCACGGGTCGTAACAGATCTGAAATGTAACATCCACTGTTCAAAGTGTCGTCAATGCGAACAAGAGGTGGCCGAGACGTGTAACCAATGGCACCCCATGCCATCACGCCGATTGATACGCCAGTAAGGCTATGGCGAATACACGCTTCCAATGTGCGTTCACCGCGATGTCGCCAAACGCGGATGCGACCATGATGATGCTGTAAACTGAACCTGGATTCATCCGAAAAAATGACGTTTTGTCATTCGTGCAGCCATGTTCGTCGTTGAGTACACCATCGCAAGCGCTCCTGTCTGTGATGCAGCGTCAAGGCTAACCGCAGCCATGGTCTCCGAGCTGATAGCCCATGCTGCTACAAACGTCGTCGAACTCTTCGTGCAGATCGTTGATGTCTTACAAACGTCCCCATCTGTTGACTCAGGGATCGAGACGTGGCTGCACCATCCTTTATAGCCATGCGGATAAGATGCCTGTCATCTCGACTGCTAGTGATACGATGCCGTTGGGATCCAGCACGGCCTTCGGTATTACCATTCTGAACCCACCGATTCCATATTCTGTTAACAGTTATTGGATCTCGACCAACTCGAGCAACAATGTCACGATACGATAAACAGCGATCGCGATAGACTACAATCCGACCTTTATCAAAGTCGGAAACGTGATGATACGCATTTCTCCTCCTTACACGAGGCATCACAACAACGTTTTAGCACGCAACGCCCGTCAACTGCCGTTTGTGTATGAGAAATCGGTTGGAAACTTTCCTCATGTCAGCACGTTGTAGGTGTCGCCAAACTTGTGTGAATGCTCTGAAAAGCTAATCATTTGCATATCACAGCATCTTCTTCCTGTCGGTTAAATTTCGTGTCTGTAGCAATTTTAATGGCCAGTAGTGTATCTTGACGATATAATCGTCTCCGGACATACTCCGTGGTGAACGTTAGAGCTGCGTATGACGAACGTGCATGAGGCGACGGTTTGACTCCCACTGTAACATAATTTTTAATCTATGCTATCGGAAGAAAGAGAAATTTTTCAAATTGTCAGCGAGATGTATTTTTCCTTACAAACTCTGAACATTTCCTATGAATCTCTGGTGGTCCATCACGGCGAGGGGTCATCGGCTGGTAAGTACTTTTTGATGTCAATGCAATTTTCCGGTATTTACAGCGAATGTTTTTTCCAATGTCAATAAACTTGACCAACAGCCGGATGCTTTAAGATATTTCATTTTATTTTGAAAGCAACCAGTTTCGGCAATTCATTTTGCCATCTTAAGGTCCTATGCTTTTTTCCAAATAAATGGAATTACCGTATAGCGACATAAAACGATTGGTATTCATGATATCCAATGTCTTATGGCGCTATACGATAAGTTCGTTTAGTTGGATAAAAGCGTATGGGACCTGAAGATGGCAAAATGAATTGCTGAAATTGGTTGCTTTCAAAATAAAATGAAATATCTTAAAGCATCCGGCTGTTGGAGAAGTTTATTGACATTGAAAAAAAATTCCCCGTAAATAGCGGAAAACTGCATTCATTCGATGTAGCAGATGCCGTTTCATTTTATGTTTTCAGTGTGTGTATGACAGGTACCATCCTGCATTACTCTTGTGGTCTGGCACATTGTGACTTACTATGTTACTGAATAACGCCATTTGCATAATTATTTATTGAGGTTTGACTTGGGCTTTCCAAGCCTTTCCTCATCCTTGAAAATGTATTTAAAATTAGTAAATATTCAAATAACGTATGAAGTTCACTACAACTTCATGAAACTGTGCGTGATTGATTTCACTGTGTCAACAAATTAAATAATGTGACTTGTGGTGAAAAAAATATAGATTAATAAATAAGTGTTGGTGTTGTTCTTGCACAGATATATCATGTACAAACAGATGCGTAAAGCTTCTCTTGCGATTTTCTCGGAATTTGGCAGAGTAGTGCACCTTACATTGTTTCAATGGCGTACTAAAGGTGTACGAAGTCTGAAGCAGATCTGTGGTCCCAACGTCATATTCTTCCCTTGTGAGTGTGTACTGCACGTACAAGATAAAGCTGTATCGACTCTGCTGCAATATTAAGGACTCTCTCCCTAGCATTCACGAGCAGTTTTTGCGCTTACTATCCAAATGAAACACAGGGACCGTCTCTCGCAAAACGTTGAAGCCGAAGACAGACTGTGGGAGAAATCGCCGGCGCTGAGAAAAAGCAAACGGCCAACTTAGCGCGCGGCCGTCGAAAAGTCGTGCACGGGCAGTGGATCGAAGATCAAACAGCTGCTCCGCCACCTGACAGCGGGATTTCAAGCGCTGGCAACTTGGAGCGAGGCTGAAGAATTCTGCCGGTATGAACGACAAACTTAAACAGCGATGAAGCACGAATGAGGAATTACGGTACCAAACAAGTGAGGCGCGCGCAGCGCATTAAGTACAAGCCTTTAACGTTACTCAACTGTCCGGTGCCTCCATTAGTGGCACGCTTTAACTCCTCACTGCACCGACATCCTGCTCTGGCCGGACACGAAACACTTTCCCGCTACCAAGAACAACACCGTGATATGGATGTTAGGACAGCTTGTGACATGTATCATCATCCACAATAGTGAAGATAATCTCATTAGTTTCGAGGCTTACATGAGAACGGCACGTTGGAAGATGAAACGTTACCCAAATTTCGGGAAGATGTTTGCTAACATGTTAGACATAATTTTTGAAAAACAAGGCGTAGGGTAATTCTCCATGCCGGTAAGCACACAAATCACATGCAAGACTATGTAGCGAACAAAATACACAACGAATAAGGGGTTACACCTGTTCCTAGGACTGCTCCCGACTTCTCAATGGTGTTACTAACTTCATTATGACGTTTTCATTAACTGATGTTTCCTGTGCATCTCTTGTTATCCGTTTGTATGCTCCAAATGACTTTGAGTTTGGACGGTTATTGATCAAATGACAGAACTGCCATTCTAGTTAAGACAGTCAATTATATATATATATATATATATATATATATATATATATATATATATGTTTGCTTTTTGGTTCTATGTCTCTGTCTGGACTGAAGAGGCTATTGTCAGGTTACTATTTTTTTTCTATTTTGTAATCTTACAAATGGAACTATATTGAAATGTGTTCTTCAGCCTATTGTAGGATACAATTCGTGTTGAAACAGTTTCAGCACTTCATTCTTTTGTTTCTGCGCTTATGTACATATATGGTTGCATTGAGGTTGATGGCCACCACTTTCAGCAAATTTCGTAAGATACAGTAGAAATGTTCAGTTTGTGTATGCTGGTATTTCCGGTTAACTGTAATTAATGTAAATAAATAGGTAGACAGTAATATGATTTTATTCCTATTATCTGGCTTCTCCGCCCCCATGTTCCCTACCCCAAATTGTTTAATAGAGCACCCTTTATGTCCTGTTATATTTTTGCACGTTCTTACGAAAATACCACGTACATTCTGAAAAGTAATGGTCCTTTAACACTTCCCTGGGACAATCCCGAATTTACCTTTGCATTTGAAGATTTCTATTCGTTGAGAATGCCGTGCTGTTTACTGTGTGATAGAAACTCTTCACTCGAGTACGTCCGTATTTCGTTCATTCTCCGACAGTGCAGAACGTCTTCCGGAGGTTAGGGAGCGTAATCCCAGCCTGTACGCCTATACCTACTTCTTTCTGTGCCTCGTTGATAAACAGAGCGAGTTGTGCGTTCGAAGCTAGACGCCGCACGTCTACTTACAAAACTGCAGCAGACGTCTCTCAGGAAAGAAGACACCGATATACCCGACACCCCTGCGTTTCTATCCCGTAGACATCGTGCAGATACAATTAGGCAAATAGTGCCGCGGAGAATGGTTCAAATGGCTCTGAGCACTATGGGACTTAACTTCTGAGGTCATCAGTCCTCTAGAACTTAGAACTACTTATACCTAACTAACCTAAGGACAACACACACATCCATGCCTGAGGCAGGTTTCGAATCTGCGACCGTAGCGGTCACGCGGTTCCAGATTCAAGGGCCTAGAACCGCTCGGCCACACTGGCCGGCCAGGTTCCCTACCTCAAATTTTTTTGTGGAATATTCTCTAGTCCTGTTACATTTTTGGATCCTTTTACGGAAACATCCTGTATGCCCTAGGCGATAAGGTCTGAAGAGGCATTTGGCTTTTCACGCATGATGCTGTTGTAAACAGTGAAGTCGTAACGTTAGAACACTGTAGCGAAATGCAGTAAGACCTGAAGAAAATCAACGCTTGCTCTGGGTCGGGCAGTCGGCCCTCAACATAAAAAAATGTAACGTATTGTGCATCAGTGGGGAAAAGACCCAGTACTGTACCACTGCCGCGCAGAGTGGCCGCGCTGTTCGAAGCGTCATGCCACGGATTGTGCGGAACCCTCCCGCCAGAGGTGCGAGTCCTCCCTCGGGCATGTGTGTGTGTGTGTGTGTGTGTGTGTGTGTGTGTGTGTGTGTGTGTGTGTGTGTGTGTTGCTCTTAGCATAAGTTAGTTTACGTAGTGTGTAAGTCTACGGAGTGATGACTTCAGCAGTTTGGGCCCTTAGAAATTCACACACACACGCAGGCACAGACACACACATTACCATCACACGATTGCAGAACAACCACTAAAAGTAGTCACATCCATAAAATACCAGAGAGAATGCGTAAGAAGCGATTTAAACCGGAACATAAAACGAATCCCAGGTACGACAGATATCAGACTGAGATGCATTGAAATGTAGTCCACGCAGCAGCTCACAAAACATTCGTTCGATCTATACTTGAATATTGGTTATTAGTCTAGGTGAACCGTAATTTATTTTGAAAGAATATTCTTAAGAATTTATTGTATTCAATAGCGATTCATCAAGAACATTGACACATTTAATCACACTATGTAAGCAAAGAGCAACTGTTGAAATCATTACCAAATTCCTTTTAACAAATTGGAATTTTGTTCACTTTAATAGTGCCTAGAAGCATTTTTTTAAAAAAGAAACAGATTTAAAATTATAATCAGAAAGCTCCCTCTAAATATCAAAGTTACAATTTATTCGCCGAGGCAGAAAGAAACAAGTTTTGATTGTATGAACTTCCGGACAGAGAACCTTGCCGCTCCTTTTGACACGGCCATAGTTACGACCGCTCACAACATCCTCTGAAAGACTACACTGGTGCAAATCTGCAACATACCAGATAACTTTGACCTAAGAGTTTTAAAAATTTACACAAGCACACAAACTATGCACACCCCGTAGGAGGGATGGAAATGGTACAAAACACCAAATATTAACCTTACCATCGAAGGTGCAACTTGATTTTAACTGCTAAGAAAAGTCTTACGGTGAAAGGGTAGCAACTTTATATACTAAAATTTAAATAAAAGCCCATGAAATGCAATCTTATATAAAATTATACAAGGTTGGCCAAACGATAATTACGATGCTCTACAGTACACAAATACCTCCTCTCAAGATCTTAGGCAACAATATCAGAGTTTCCAAAGATCAAACATATTTCAGGTATTAGGCCTTTACACTCCAAGCAATAAATTCGTTAACACACCAAATCCGACAAACATGACAGAGGCAGCTACTAACGTACGGTAAATTGATATGGAGATTAGCGAACAACTCGAACCGCAGGTTGCTCTAACCCGCCCCTACTCCACAAGGGAAAAACGGAATACCCAATTTATAAACAATCACCTTCCCGCGGGTGGGCAAACGGAGAAGAATGGTGGGACGACCCCAAAGAAAAACGGCTGGTGACCTCACCAAGAAAACAAGTAGAATTTAACAAAAGTAAATCAAACAACATATCACCAATCACTTAACTTCTAATAAACTGCGATTTCTCGAGAAGACCTGGCGCAGCCCCCCAAATTGCTCTCCCGTACCGTCCACTGCCAGCCGCCTCAACGGACGCAGGAAGGAGCGCCGATCTCCCGTCTCACGGCGTCGCAGCTCGCACCGGCCAGACAAGTTGTCTCCTGTTGCTCTTGTGTCGACCGCGAAGTCACTGCGCCTCGCTATACGCCGCGGCCCACTGGACTCCGTGGCCAACTCATATGCGACGATGCTCAAGACGGACCAGTAATCTTGTGTCTCAGTGCGCGACCGGCCAACCGATCGATCCAAACGCCAATGTCTATTGCCTGAGCAAACTCGAGCAGACTGGCGGCCTAATGCGCAGACTCAGATGCAGGAACTAAGCCCCGACCGGGCGACCACTGGCTGAGTTCTCTTACTGGCGGAGTGGGAAGACTCTCATTTTGCCGGCTTTGAAGGTTGATCTGAACAACAAACATACTAGCACTCCGAACTACAGACAGACACTAACTGCCTCGCAAATGCGGACGAGAGACTGACCCAGATTGACCGACTGGCGAGTTCATAGCGCCCCTTAAATGCACGTGAACAGGCAGCCTTTCCCCTTTCCCACATGAGGGAGACACCAAAGCTGCGATTGCTACAGCGGCGCCACCGCCAGAAACGGAGGGCGACTGCTTCAAACTACGCGCTGCGGCGAGCTCTTCAAAGAAGCAATTTTTACCACGGCTCACTAGGATTGGTACGAGATGGGACTGATACAGTAAGTAGAGCAGATCCTAAGAAGAGTGGTGAGCTTCGTTACAGCGTGAAAGCCGCCACGAGGATGCTGAGACGACTTCAGCGGCAGACGCTGCAAGAGTGACGTTCTGCATCACGATGTGTTAAGAGAGATCCGAGCTCACACAGAGGTTTGCAAGCAAAAGTTCCTCCCGCGAACCACTCTCGATTGGAGCAGGGAAGGAGGCAAGAGAGAGATGACACACAATCTACCCTCCACAGCACACGGTGGGATGGCTTGCCGGGAATAGACGCAGATGTAAGTGGAGTGGTCTGCAACTGTCAGAGAGAGTCAAAAGCTCTGTTGATGGCGATCAATGTAGAATGTAAGGATTAGTGCATCGTGGATGATGATATGAGAGCGCTGTAGCTCAGGGTACGTATTTACGTTAGCGGCCACGGAAGACTTCATAAGACGACCCTGAGTAACCGGGATAGCTCTATAGGAAATGTAAGTAATCGAAGAGTCGTATCAGCTGAATTATAGCTACTGATAAAAGGTGTCGATGGTACCAGTTCAGCGCCGCGCCGGATTAGCCGAGCGTTGTAGGGCGCCCCAGTCTTGGACTGTGCGGCTGGTCCCGGCGGAGGTTCGAGTCCTCCCTCGGGCATGGGTGTGTGTGTTTGTCCTTAGGATAACTTAGGTTAAGCAGTGTGTAAGCTTAGGGACTGATGATCTTAGCAGTTAATTCCCATAAGATTTCACACACATTTGAACGCACACAGTAGCAGTTCAGAGATTATTAGCATGTAAATAGCCCATCGCGAGTCCTTTCAAAAACAGTGTATTTCCTAACAATAAGACAGTACTACAAAATGTTACTTTATTCCTGAATTGGAGAGCTCCAATATGCAAAAAATTGAAATATTTTGTGTAGGCAGTCATTGAGAGCTTAAAGCCAGTGATACATTCATTGCATGTTACTTTTCCTTTATTTCACAACCTCCTTCAGTGAGTCCGGAACCAAAATCTGAATATTCACTGAAGAACCAAAGAAACTGGTACACCTGCCTAATATCGTGTAGTCACCCCGCGAGCACGCAGAAGTGCCGCAACACGACGTGGCATAGATTCGACTAATGTCTGAAGTAGTGCTGGAGGGGGAGGAGAAGTGCTGAGATCACGTGAACAGACGGCAACACCCCCAGCCGCGATCAACGGCATTTAATACAGTTTATTAAATGTAACTGCTATTCACCTTGGTTTAACATAAATTTAAGTGACAGTAAACAGCAGAAAGCGGAACCATTCCATTTATGTTAAACCAAGGTGAGTAGTAATTACATATAATAAACTGTATTAAATGCCGTTGATCGCCGCTGCGGGTGTTGCCGTCTATTCACGTGATCTAAGCACGCTATTTAAGCCCATACGATGGGTTATTTTCGCATAGCTTCCTGCCGTTATGTAGACAGGAGTGGCACCAACAGCAATCGAAATTTAAGTAATTTTAGCTGTTGTATAATGAAATCTTTCTGACGGATATCTATAATTTCACAGTGTAAACGCCCAGACGATGACCCCTACGTCGGGTTGAAACCGGTTGGCGGTATAATAATAATAAATGCGATTAAGACTGCTTTGGAATAATTGATTAATCTTACTAATCACTACTACATCTCCACAACCATGTTGTTCAGAAATCGTTACATAATTGTTCTTAAAAATATACAGAATTTCCCTCAATATAAAATTCTGGAACTGAAGAATTAAGATTATCTTCCAAAGAGCTTTTATATACCAAACAGCATTTAAAAGTGTAAAACTCTAAACATTTATAAATTGTGCAAGAAACACAGCTTCATGTCTCGCAACAACAAAAACCGTAGAAAACGCCGAACGGCGAACTCTAGTGCACATTGCTACATGTGATTCTAAAATCGGTCGCCGGATAGAAACACAGAGGACTAAACATCACACGTTCTGTGTCAACCAATGTAAAATGCTCTTTCGTGTTACGAAAAGATATTTTTATAAAAATACATTTATATTTTAAACAAGTAAAGTGAATATGGATTTCTCCAACTTCAAAACCTGGAGCATCCACGTCCGGCGACAGGAAGTAATTATTTTGTAATCGGTCCGTTATGATTGTAAGAGAATCCGCGTCAAACTATTTAACAAATCTCCATCTACATATACGTGATTACTCTGCTATTCACAATAAAGTGCCTGGGAGAGGGCTCAATGAACCACCTTCATGCTGTCTCTCTCTGCCGTTCCACTCTCGAACGGCACGCGGGAAAAACGAGCACTTAAATTTTTCTGTGCGTGCCCTTATTTCTCTTATTTTACCGTGACGACCATTTCTCCCTATGTAGGTGGGTGTCAATAGAATGTTTTCGGAATCGGAGGAGAAAACTGGTGATTGAAACTTCATGAGAAGATCCCGTCGCAACGAAAAATACCTTTGTTTTTATGATTACCATTCCAATTCACGTATCATGTCTGTGGAACCATCTCCCCTATTTCGCGATAACACAAAGCGAGCTGCCCTTCTTTGTACTTTTCGATGCCATCCGTCAGTCCCACCTGACACGGATCCCACACCGCACAGCAATACTCCAGAATAGGGCGGACAAGCTTGGTGTAAGCAGTCTCGTTAGTAGACCTGTTGCACGTTCTGAGTGCTCTGCCAATGAATCGAAGTCTTTGGTTGGCTCTACCCACAATATTATCTATGTGATCGTTCCAATTTAGGTTATTTGTAATTGTATTCCCTAAGTATTTGGTTGAATTTATAGCCTTCAGATTTGTGTGACTTATCGCTTAATCGAAACGTAGCAGATTTCTTGTAGTACTCATGTGAATAAGTTCACACTTTTCTTTATTCAAGATCAATTGCCACTTTCCGCACCATACAGATGTCTTATCTAAATCATTTTTCAATTCGTTTTGGTTATCTGATGACTTTACAAGACGATAAATGACAGCAGTATCTGCAAACAACCTAAGATGGCTACTGAGATTGTTTCCTATGTCGTTAGTATAGAGCAGGAACAATAGAGGGCCTGTAACACTTTCTTGGGGAATGCCAGATATTTTTGTTTTTTGATCGATGACTTTCCGTCTATAAGGATGAACTGTGACCTTTATGACAGGAAATCACTAATACAGTCGTACAACTGAGACGATATTCCATAGGCACGCAGTTTGGTTAGAAGGCGCTTGTCAGGAACGGTATCGAAAGCCCTCTGGAAATCTGAAAATATGGACTTTATAGTCTAAAATTTTTGTAGTGCGGTCGTACACTGGGGTCTAGTAACTTGTGTGTAAATTGTTGCACTGACGAGCGGTTCGTAACAGCACGACACACACACACACACACTGTGATAAGAGAAACGGAAGGAAGTAGGACAAGGAGGAGCGGTAGAGATAAAGAGAGAGAGAGAGAGAGAGAGAGAGAGAGAGAGAGAACAGGAAGAGGAGGAGAAGCAATGTCAGTGTCAGAGGACAGACCAGTCCACTTTCTCAGCAGGCCAGCGTAACATCGATCCGCAGCGCGATCGATACCTGGGGCGCGTTGTCGACTCCCATGGGAATACCGCCGGTTTCGTGTGGCGTTCCGCAGGTAAAAGTAGGGCTAGTTTCACCACGGAGAGACATACGCTCGTCTCAAGTCACCGAAACTCAGTACTGCTCGTCAGAAAGACGACGGAGTTATGAGTGCTAGAAAAAAGCTTTTTTGGGGTAGGAAATTACCTCAGACTAGAAGCAAAAATGCCGGCCGCTGTGGTCGAACGGTTCTAGGCGTTTCTGTCCGGAATCACGCGGCTACCACGTTCGCAGGTTCGAATCCTGCCTCGGGCATGGATGTGTATAGGTTATTTAGGTTTAAGTAGTTCTAAGTCTAGGGCACTGATGACCTCAGATGTTGTCTCATAGTGCTTAGAGCCATTTGACCCATTTTGGAGCAGAAGTATTAGGTTTACTTTCGAACCGATTTGACACGCAGTCGATACTCATTCCGAAGATGATGAATGAGGTCCAGTCTAAGAAAGTCACCAGATTCCTGACCATCAAAGCTGCTCTGGTCCTTCATTCGTGGGCTTGATAGCAGCCTGATTCAAAAGGGTCGTTTCGCAACAATTTCCACGTAGTATGCTGAAATACTTATACACGTATATAAAACGTGCGATGCATGCAGTTTGATGATCAAATCCAGAGACAGAAAAACTGGCCTCTTTCCATCACCTCATCTCCACTGCATTCCTCGGCCATGAAAACACAGTTCGCTGGAAGCTTTTCCGCAGAGACAGACACAATAGCGCCAAGCACAGACTCATATGTTGCCGCATGGTAGAATCACAACTTAATAAAAAAAATCACATCTCTAGCTGATGTCACGCGATCGTTCTTGTGATCAGTCGCTTATGGATAGCAATGAGTGGTTGTTGTTGTTGTTGTTGACGTTGTATTTGCTGTCGTAGTCGTTCGCAGTTCGAATACTGACTGGTTTGATGTGACTCTCCACGATAGTCTATGCCGCACAGCTCTCTTCATCGTTTCATCCTTCTGAATCTGCTTATTGCAAGCCTTCGTCGCGCTCTACATTTTTTATTCCTCACCCCCCCCCCCCCCCCCCCACACACACACACTTCCACCAATACAAAACTTGTGATCTCTTGATGTTTTAGACCGTGTCCTACCAACCGATTCCTTCTTTTGGTCAAGTTGGCCCACAAATTTTTTTCTACCCAATCCTGTACAGTACCCTCTCATTATTTACGTGATCTGCCTATCTAATATTCAACATTCTTCTGCAGCACCACATTTCAGAAGCCTCAATTTTCTTCTTGTCTAGTTTATCGCCCATGTTTCACTTCCATACATTGTTCCCCCTTGTAAAAATACTTTCATAAAAGACTTCCTACACATCTATACTCGATGTTAACAAATTCCTCTTTTTTAGAAAGGCTTTTCATCGTATTGCCCGTCCACAATTTATATCCTGTTTATCACGGCCATCGTCAGTTATTTTGATGCCCAAGGAGCAGATCCGATCTACTATTTTTAAAATTTCCTAAGGAAATATGTTAAGCACTGCCAGACTAAATTCGACTACATTCCATAATCCTTGTTTTGCTTTCGTTGATGTTCATTCCGTAATCTCTTTTGAAGAGATTGTCCATTCCATTGAACAGCTCTTCCAAGTCCTTAATCGTCTCTGACAGAACTGCGATGTCATCAGCAAACTTCAAAGTTTTTATTTATTAATTAATTTTTTGAAATTCCCTTACAAAACTTTCCCTTCGTTGCCTTCATTACTTTCTGAACGTACTGTTTAAACAACATTTGGGATAGGGTACGACTCTATTACTGCCTTTCATATCTTTCGACTCTTATAACGGTCGTTTCCTCTCTGCACTTATTGTAAATAATCTTTCGTCCACTGCATTTTATCTCTGCTGCTTTCAGAATTTGAAGCAATGTATTTCAGTCAGCAAATTTACGGAAACTATAAACGCACCTTTCAATTTCTTCTATGTATCTTCTAAAATAAGTCGCAGGATTAGTATTGCCTCTCGCGTTCCTACAATTCCCTGCATATCAATCAGATTTTTCACGAGGTCGACTTATACCTGCTTTTTCATTTTTCTGCAAATAATTTGTGTCAGAATTTTACATTCCATGGGTTCCTAAAGTGATGATTCTGCCATGTTCAACACCTGTCAGCACCTGCCTTATTTGGAATTGGAAGTAAGATATTGTTAATAAATTTAAATGTAAATTAAGATTAATATAAGTACCGATTTTGTAGAGGAACCACAGGTAAGTGTTATCTTCATTACGCTTTATTATGCTTGTAAACCGGTTGACTCGTTCAACACCATAATGAGATTTCGAGAATATAATAACGGATCAAGGGTGATGTATGAAATGTTGACATAGTTAATATTTCACGGCTGGTTGAAATTATGAAAAGTAATGTTGTAACACGTGTTAGCACGTAAAGGAAAATTATTTAGCATTTGATTCACAATGTTCAACAGTCTTATCTATTCAGATAATGAAACAGTTTTCGTTTCTTCCAAACTGAACCATGTGGATTGTTACGATGTTTCCAAGTATATGGAGATCATTGCAGTGACTGAAAGCATACCCATGTTTACATTGAAATCTCTCGTATAAAGCAGCCACAGAGATTTTGTAAAATTAGGAGGGTTCACCTGCCAGCACAGCAAAATATTTTACATTTTGTGTATTGTCTTCTTTTGATGGGTAAAAACGGTGATACAAATCAGATAGCGCGTAATTTTTTTTTATTTTTTTCAGTTGTAACAAGAAAAATTCAGTTCTGATGAGGTATATGGGGTCAGTATTTAAGAAAAAGGCCAAACTGTTTATTGCGCAACTCAGATAAT
Organism: Schistocerca gregaria; assembly: GCF_023897955.1. NCBI lineage: Eukaryota > Metazoa > Arthropoda > Insecta > Orthoptera > Acrididae > Schistocerca > Schistocerca gregaria. The sequence continues at coordinate 181,974,803 of NC_064929.1, read as the reverse complement.
CTTCAAATAAGCGACAGTTCTTGCCGGCCGTAGTGGCCGAGCGGTTCTAGGCGCTACAGTCTGGAACCGCGCGACTGCTACGGTCACAGATTCGATTCCTGCCTCGGGCATGGATGTGTGTGAAGTCCTTAGGTTATTTAGGTTTAAGTAGTTCTTAGTTCTAGGGGGCTGATGACCACAGCAGTTAAGTCCCATAGTGCTCAGAGCCATTTTTGAAGCGACGGTTTTGAGTGGATTTAATTTACCAACTTTTATTTTATAGTTGCTGATTTCATTATCAGCATTCCAAATGCCTTTGACGAAATGTATTTGCCACCGTGTTTTGTGACAGGATCTCTAGTGTTGTCAACAACATGGATGAAATAATAGGCAGGTCTGAAGCACCACTATAAGAATGACGGCTGACGATGCCGCTGTTGTGGAGGCGCAGTAACTTTGAGAACCTCTACCAGAAGCCACATGTGCTGTGGGTGTGCGGCTTACACTGGTGTTAATTCTATCACCCAGGTCATATAAAACGATAGATTACCCCATTAACCTAACAGGCTACTTGAAAAATCAACGGTCGCACACATTGGACACATTATCTGATAACACCCCGATCTCGTCAGGGGCCTTGCCTATTGCTTATGGTCGGAGAATCCCGGTATTTGAATTGCATAATACTTGCTGAATGTTAGAGTTTGGTCTGGTAAACATATGATTTATTGAAACAATATGCAATCAACTCTGAACACTCAGACACCGATATTACAAACAACTTGAGGGTCTACTTTACATAAATAAAATAAGACACTGATGGGTATTGTGATCGTCACCAGTAGGATGCTGGACAATATCGGTTGACACGAGGTCAAGACACATGTAGGACAAAACGTTTTCAGCCTAAAGTGTAAAACTTTATACACTACTGGTTACTAAAATTCCGACACCAAAAAGATGTCGTGCTAAGGACGCGAAATTAAACCGACAGGAAGAAGATGCTATGATATGCAAATGATTAGCTTTTCAGAACATTCACACAAGGTTGGCGCCGGTAGTGACACCTACAACGTGCTGATATGAGGAAAGTTCCCAATCGATTTCTCATACACAAACAGCAGTTGACCGGCGCTGCCTTGTGAAACGTTGTTGTGAAGCCTCTTGTAAGGAGAAGAAATGTGTACCATCACGTTTCCGACTTTGATAAAGGTCGGAATGTAGCCTATCGCGACTGCGTTTATCGTATCGCGACATTGCTGCTGGTGTTGGTCGAGATCCAATGACTGTTAGCAGAATATGGAATCGGTGGGTTCCGGAGGTTAATACGGAACGCCGTATCACTAGCAGTCGATATGACATTCATCTTATCCGCATGGCTGTAACGAATCGTACAGCCACGTCTCAATCCCTGACTCAACAGATGGGGACGTTTGCAAGAAAACAACCATCTGCACGAACAGTTCGACGATGTTTCTAGCAGCATGGAATATCAGCTCGGAGACCATGGCTGCGGTTACCCTTGGTGCTGCATCACAGACAGGAGCGTATGCGATGGTGTACTCAACAACGAACCTGGGTGGACGAATGGCAAAACGTCATTTTTTCGGATGAATCCAGGTTCTGTTTACAGCATCATGATCGTCGCATCTGTGTTTGGCGACATCGTGGTGAACGCACATTGGAAGCATGTATTCGTCATCACCATACTGGCGTATCACCCTGCGTGATGGTATGGGGTGCCATTGGTTACACGTCTCGGTCACCTCTTGTTCGCATTGACAGCACTTTGAACGGTGGACGTTACATTTCAGATGTCTTACGACACGTGGCTTCACCCTTCATCGATCCTTGCGAAACGCTCCATTTCAGCAGGATAATGCACGACCACATGTTGCAGGTCCTGTACGGGCCTTTCTGTATACAGAAAATGTTCGACTGGCCAGCACATTCTCCAGATCTCTCACCAATTGAAAACGTCTGGTCAGTGATGGCCGAGCAACTGGCTCATCACAATACGCCAGTCACTACTCTTGATGAACTGTGGTATCGTGTTGAACCTGCATGGGCAGCTGTACCTGTACACGCCATCCAAGCTCTGTTTGACTCAGTGCCCAGGCGTATCAAGGCTGTTATTACGGCCAGAGGTGGTTGTTCTGGGTACTGATTTCTCAGGATCTATGCACCCAGATTGCGTGAAAATGGAAACACATATCAGTTCTAGTAAAACATATTTCTCCAATGAATGCCCGTTTATCATCTTCATTTCTTCTTGGTGTAGCTATTGTTGTAACCGCAGAAAAGCCAAGTCTAAATGCAGTTGTTCTCAGACGATACACCAGAAATCATACGGGGAGATAGAGTTAACAGGGGACGCCAGGCGTGTCAGAGGGGTCACAAAAGATAACGACGCAGCCAGATAGCCGAGGCGGCGGCCCAAGCGGCCAGGCAGCTGCGCGTGATAAGCAAGGAAGCAGACTCAGCTATTAAGATAAACAGGGCGCTCTGGGCAGGTCCCTCAATAAGCAATAACTTGCAGTATCAACACTCTTGGCTAGAGGGAGAAGTCTGGGAGCGGAGAGAGAAAGAAAGAGGGCCCTAGGTGGGGACCGCACTACGTCATGAGGAGCCAATGAAGGGCTCAGGACGCAGTGCGTGACCATATAGGGAGAGGCCCCTCTACCCCTCCACCCAGCTTCTGAAGAAAAGTACTGAAGTTAATACTAAAACAATCCCTAATAAGGAAAAGTTGCACTCGACGCTACGTCATGCCAAGCGCTGGCGGGGTCGAAGGGGAAGAGCTAACAAAACTCGGAGGCACGCCGCTCCGGGGATCTCTCTCTCTCTCTCGGGTTTAGGCAGCGACGGTAGTCAGCGTGAGTAGCAGCCGACTTGGGCTGAGGGCGGGCTGCAGGCAGACAGTTGCAGATAGTCGCCGATGAGCGTTTAGGCAGCGACCGCGGGACTCTGACGTAGGGTGCTAGTGTGGGCAGCAAAGTGCTGGAAAGTTCTATCAGGCAGCCAGAACGGTGGAAGTCAGTCACCGTCTCTGTAATGGGCTTGGCTATTCTGTAGGTACAATCACTACGCAGTTAGGGTGATCTGTATTCTTTATGAATAAATTAGAACTTTTATAACGTCCATACGAGTTTACTTCTACCAACATCCTAGCCTTGTACCTTCACACCAGGGAATTTAACATCTTAGCCAGATCAAAAGTCTCCCTCTCAATTAGGTCAACCGGCTAATTCCCGTTTACGAACCGTGTCGCTCAATCCCTCGCAAAACCCACGCTTGGGACGCGACACTATTTTAATGGCCATTAGTGTAAGTATATGATAAAGAAGAGTATGAATCCAAACAGACTACACAACGGATAAATAAATAAAGGAAGGAATAGAAAGCATTATCACCAAGTGGGGGAACTCCAACGAATTAACTCAGTAACGAAACTAAATGTCAGTGGTTGTGGGAAAAGATCTCCTCTGGAACAAGACGCGGATTATAGAAAACGTGCTTACTAGTGTATGAAGCGCGCAGGTCGAAATTATGAAAACTGAAAGTGGACAAACGAGAATGAACTGCTCTCCCTTTATTATATGGCGATCGCCGGTCGGGAGTGCTGACTGCAGCTGCGGCCTTGCCGTCACTGCGGCTGCGCTGCAGTGGCTGCTCAATGCTGCTGGCATGGGGCGATGTGGTGTGACGGCGAGCGGCGCATCACATCAACTTCCTGATTACCGAACGCGGATGCCAGTATACTGACATCAAAATTTCGACAACTTGGCAAAAGGCCGAAGCCAAGACAAACGCGAGCAAGCGCGGAACCCGAAACATGACGACCATTTGCCTGAGGCTGCGTAGATTCATAGCGCCTTTTTTTTTCATGTTAGTATTCCGGTTGCTATTGGTTTGTTTATCGATTGCCATTTTTTTATTTGTAATTCACTGTGTCTACATTCTTCCCCCCTCCGCCCCCCCCCCCCTCCCACATGAACCATGGACCTTGTTGGTGGGGAGGCTTGCGTGCCTCAGCGATACAGATAGCCGTTCCGTAGGTTCAACCACAACGGAGGGGTATCTGTTGAGAGGCCAGACAAACGTGTGGTTCCTGAAGAGGGGCAGCAGCTTTTTCAGTAGTTGCAGGGCCAACAGTCTGGATGACTGAATGATCTGGCCTTGTAACACTAACCAAAACGGCCTTGCTGTACTGGTACTACGAACGGCTGAAAGCAAGGGGAAACTTCAGCCGTAATTTTTCCCGAGGGCATGCAGCTTTACTATATGATTAAATCATGATGGCGTCCTCTTTGGGTAAAATATTCCCGAGATAAAATAGTCCCCCATTCGGATCTCCGTGCAGGTACTACTCAAGAGGATGTCGTTATCAGGAGAATGAACACTGGCGTTCTACGGATCGGAGTGTGGAATGTCAGATCTCTTAATCGGGTAGGTAGGTTGGAAAATTTAAAAAGGGAAATGGAGAGGTTAAAGTTAGATATAGTGGGAATTAGTGAAGTTCGGTGGCAGGAGGAACAAGACTTTTGGTCAGGTGAATGCAGGTTTATAAATACAAAATCAAATTGGGGTAATGCAGGAGTAGCTATAATAACGAATAGGAAAATAGGAGGGCGGGTAAGCTACTACAAACAGCATAGTGAACGCATTATTGTGGCCTAGTTGGACACGAAGCCCACGTCTACTACATTAGTACAAGTTTATATGCCAACTAGCTCTGCAGATGATGAAGAAATTGATCAAATGTATGATGAGATAAAAGTAATCATTCAGCTAGTGAAGGGAGACAAAAATTTAATAGTCATGGGTGACTGGAATTCGAGAGCAGGAAAACGAAGAGAACGTAGGAGGTGAATATGATTTGGGGGGAAGAAATGAAACAGGAAGCCATGTGGTAGAATTTTGCACTGAGCACAACTTAATCGTAGCTAACACTTGGTTCAAGAATCATGAAAGAAGGTTGTATACATGGAATAACCCTGGAGATACTATAAAGTTTCAGATAGATTATATAATGGTAAGACAGAGATTTAGGAACCAGGTTTTAAATCGTAAGACATTTCCAGGGGTAGATGTGGACACTGGCCACAGTCTATTAGTTACGAACTGTATATTAAAACTGAAGAAACTGCAAAAAGGTGGGAATTTAAGGAAATGGGACCTCGATAAACTGAAAGGACCAGAGGTTGTACAGAGTTTCAAGAAGAGCATAAGGGAACAATTGACAGGAATGGAGGAAGGAAATACATTAGAAGGAGAATGGGTAGCTCTGAGGGATGAAGTAGTGAAGGCAGCAGAGGATCAAGTGGGTAAAAAGACGAGGGCTAGTAGAAATCCTTGGGTAACAGAAGACATACTGAATTTAATTGATGAAACAAGAGAAAATATAAAATTGCAGTAAATGTAGCAGGCAAAAAAGGAATACAAATGTCTCAAAAATGAGTTCGACAGGTCGTGCAAAATGGCTAAGCAGGGATGGCTAGAGGACAAATGTAAGAATGTAGAGGCGTAGAGGCTTATCTCACAAGGGGTAATATAGATACTGCCTACAGGAAAATTAAAGAGCCCTTTGGAGAAAGGAGAACCACTTTCATCAATATCAAGAGCTTTCATAAAAAAAACCAGTTCTAAGCAAAGAAGGGAAAGTAGAAAGGTGGAAGAAGTTGACAGATGTGGAAATTACCCAACTACCGGTTTAATAAGTCACAGCTGCAAAATACTAACGCGAATTCTTTACAGACGAATGGAAAAACTGATAGAAGCCGACCTCGGGGAAGATTAGTTTGGATTCCGTAGAAATGTTGGAACACGTGAGGCAGTACTGACTCTACGGCTTATCTTAGAAGAAAGATTAAGGAAAGGCAAACCTACATTTTTAGCTTTTGTAGACTTAGAGAAAGCTTTTGACAATGTTGACTGGAATACTCTCTTTCAAATTCTGAAGGTGGCAGGGGTAAAATACAGGGAGCGAAAGGCTATTTACAATTTGTACAGAAAGCAGATGGCAGTCATAAGCGTCGAGGGGTATGAAAGGGAAGCAGCGGTTGGGAAGGGAGTGAGACAGGGTTGTAGCCTATCCATCCCCAATTTTAGTCAATCTGTATATTGAGCAAGCAGTAAAGGAAACAAAAGAAAAATTCGGAGTAGGTATTAAAATCCATGGAGAAGAAATAAAAGTTCTGAGATTCGTCGACGACATTATATTTCTGTCATAGACTGCAAAGGACTTGGAAGAGCAGTTGAACGGAATGGACAGTGTCTTGAAAGGAAGGTATAAGATGAACATCAACAAAAGCAAAACAAGGATAATCGAATGTAGTCGAATTAAGTAGGGTGATGCTGAGGGATTTAGATTAGGAAATGAGACGCTTAAAGTAGTAAATGATTATTGCTATTTGGGGAGCAAAGTGACTGATGATGGTAGAAGTAGAGAAGATATGAAATGTAGACAGTCAATGGCGAGGAAAGCGTTTGTGAAGAATAGAAATTTGTTAACATCGGATATATACTTAAGTGTCAGGAAGTCGTTTCTGAACGTATCTGTATGGTAGTGAAACATGGACGATAAATAGTTTGGACAAGAAGATAATAGAAGTTTTCGAAATGTGGTGCTACAGAAGGATGCTGACGATTACATGGGTAGATCGCATAACAAATGAGGAGGTATTGAATAGAATTGGGGAGGAGTTTGTAGCACAACTTGACTAGAAGAAGGGATCGGTTGGTAGGACATATTCTGTGGCATCAAAGGATCACCAATTTAGTATTGGAGGGCACCGTGGAGGGTAAAAGTCGTAGAGGGAGACCAAGAGATGAATACACAAAACAGATTCAGAAGGATGTAGGTTGCAGTAGGTACTGGGACATGAAGAATCTTGCACAGGGTAGAGTAGCATGGAGAGCTGCTTAAACCAGTCTCTGGACTGAAAACCACAGCAAAAACAGTTAACTGTTGCTATTTGAGTCTACATATCCTTATTCTGTCATTTGGAGATAATGAGTGGAGGTGTGGACGCTAAGAAACACAGTGCCAAGTGGAGAAATCGGGATATTTCCAACATATTCTTCTGTCTGAGTTTAGTTTAGGGGTGCTAGCAGCGGAGACTGCCAGAAACATTTGCGCCTTGTATGGGGATAATGCAGTTGAACAGAGCACGACCGGAAAATGATTTTCTCAGGAGGATCGTTTTGACATTAGTGAATCTCCGCGTTCAGGGAAACTTCCGGGGTCTGACGAAGATCATTTAAACGCATTAGTCCACAATGATCCAAGTCAGTGTAGTCGACAATTGCGTCCGCAGCTCGTGCTCACGTGGTCGCGCTGTCGCTTCCGTAGCACGGGGTCCCGGGTTCGATTCCCGGGCGGTGTCAGGGATTTTTACCTGCCTCAAAATGACCGGGTGTGTTGTCCTCATCATTTCATCAACATTAATGAAAGTGGCGAGATTGGGCTGAGAATAGGTTGGGAATTTGTATGGGCGCTGCTAACCACGCAGTTCAGGGCCCCACAAACCAAACATCATCATCATCATCATCGAGAATAGCCAAATGTGATGAACTGTCATTATCCCACATCATCCAACAATTGCATGCAAAGGGTAAGGTTCAAAAATCGGGTGTATGTGTACCGTATGCTCAAATCCAAAATCACAAAAATCTGCGGGTGCTCATATACGCAATTTTGCTCGCATGTCGTCAATTGGCTCGTCAACAACACCGACCTTTCCTACCCGTATCGTCATCGGTGACGAGAAACGATGTCTTCATGCTAGCATAACGAAAAGAAAGACATGGCTGAACCCAAACAAAGCAGCAACTCCACGCGCAAAGACTTGCACGAATCTAGAAGAGATAATCTTAAGGTCCTCTGCTTTTTACCATTTACATAAACTATGCGGTTGATGGTATTGACAGCGGTCTTAGACTGTTTGCCGATGATGCTGAAGACTACGGGAAAGTAGTATCACATGAAAGTTGTGAACAAATCAATGACGATTTGCAGAAAACAAATGCGTGGTGTAATGACTGGCAGTTATCTCTCAACATTAGTAAGTGTAGCCTAGTGCGTATAACAAGGTGAAAATCCCCATTAATATATGAGTACAAAATAAATGAACAGTCTTTGAAAGCGGTAATATCCGTCAAGTATCTGGATGTGACTGTTCGAAATGATCCCAAATGAAATGATCAGATTACACAAGTAATGGGTAAGGCGAACTCTAGATTGCGGTTTATTGGTAGAATCCAGAAGCGATGCAGTCCTTCAACAAAGGAAATTGCTTACAGTACGTTAGTTCGTCGAGTCTTCGAGTACTGTTCATCTGTTGGGGACCCTTACCAGTTGGGTCTGATTCAAGAGATTGAGAAGGCCCAAAGAAGAGCGGCAAGATTCGTGACTGGTACATTTAGCCATCTCATTGAAAGTTTGAAGTGGGACACACTTGCAAATAGACGACGCGCTAAACAGAACGAGCTGCTCACTAAATTCCGAAATCCCATCTTCACCGAGGATGTAGAGCATACATTATTACCACCAACTTTCAAAACGAGTAATAACCACCATTCAAAGATTAGGGAAATACGATCTCGTACTGAGCCGTTCAGACACTCTTTTTTCCCTCGAGCGATTCGCGAGTGTAACAGTGGGGGGGAGTATGACTTTCGCGCGAAATGTTCCCTCCGCCACACACCGCTTGATGGCTAGCGGACTATGTATGCAGATGTAGAACAGCGACGGTGTGGCGTGCTACAGATTGCTTCCCCGAAGTGTAATCATCACTGGTGACATTTGTCAACAACTGAGGGGGCTTGCAGACGCAGTCCAAGAACAACAACCAGAAAGACAGCGTGAAGTGCTGCTGCTCCACGACGACGCCCGCCCGCCTTCAACTAGACTGACAAAAAACACCATACAGGAGTATGGGTGAGGAAGTCATTCCGCACTCACCTTATACATCTGATGTTGTGCCCCCAGATTTTCACCTTTTCCGCTCTCTATCGAACAACCTTCAAGGAATTTGCTTGCCGGATGAAAATGCGCTCCGAACAAGGCTCTACGAATTCTCCGTCTGAAAACCACGTGATCTCTACACTCGAATCGAAAAGCTACCCCAAAGTTGGCAGGCTGTCGTAAATAGTGAAGGAGAATAAACACACATCAAAAAAAGTTTTGCATCACCTCGATTCCGAGAGTTCCGGAACCTGTACAGAAAATTTGAATATAGATCAACATAAACATCACTTCCGCCCTTTTTATTGCTCATGAAAACCACACACTGCATATTGTAGCACCATACAGTCAGACCTTCTCAGGTGGTGGTCCAGATTGCTGTACACACCGGTACCTCTAATACCTCTTGCATTCATGCATGCATCTATACTATCCACAAGTTCATCAAGGCACTGTCGGTACAGATGATTGTCCCACTCCTCAACGGCGATTCGACGTAGATCCCTCAGAGAAGGTGGTGGGTCACGTCGTCCATAAAGAGCCCTTTTCAATCTGTCCCAGGAGAACATGCTGGCCACTCTAGTCAAGCGACGTCGTTATCCTAAAGGAAATCACTCACAAGATGTGCACGATGGGAGCGCCAATTGCCGTCCGTGAAGACGAATGCCTCGCCAATATGCTGCCGATATGGTTGCATTATCGGTCACAGGATGGCATTCACGAATGCTACAGCTCTTATGGTGAGGCCCCACAAAGTGCCACCCCAAAACAGCTGGAACCTCCACCTTGCTGCAGTCTCTGGAAAGTGCGTCTTTCAGCCTGACCGGGTTGCCTCCAAACACGTCTCCGAAGATTGTCTGTTTGAAGGCATAATCGACACTCATCGGTGAAGAGAACGTGATGCCAATCCCGAGCGATCCATTCAGCATGTTGTTGGGCCCATCTGTACCGCACTGCATGGTGTCGTGGTTGCAAAGATGAACCTCGCCATCGACGTCGCGAATGAAGTTGCGCATCATGCAGCCTATTGCGCACAGTTTTTCTCGTAACACGACATCCTGTAGTTGCACGAAAAGCGTTATTCAATATGGTGACGTTGCTGTCAGGGTTCCTCTACGCCATAATCCGTAGGTAGCTGTCATCCACTGCGGTAGTAGGACTTGGGCGGCCTGAGCGAGGTATCTCATTGACATATCCTGTCTCTCCGTTTCTCCTCCATGTCCGAACAACATCGCTCTGGTTCACTTCGAAACGCCTCGACACTTCCCTTGTTTAGAGCCCTTCCTGGCACAAAATAACAATGCGGACGCGATCGATCCGCGGTATTGGCCGTCTAGGAATGGTTGAACTACAGACAACACGAGCAGTTTATCTTCTTCCTCGTGGAATGACTGAAACTGATCGGCTGTCGGACCCTCTCCATCTTATAGGCGCTGCTCATGCGTGGTTGTTTACGTCTTTGGGCGGGTTTAGTGACATCTCTGAACAGGGAAACTGACTGTGTCTATGATACAACATCCACAGACAACGTGTATCTTCTGGCTATCTGGGAACCGGGGTGATGCAAAAGATTTTTTTGATGCTTGTATGTTCCCGAATCCTGCTGCATACCAATGTTTAACGATATAGACCTGTAATTTAATGGATTACTCCTACTGCCTTTCTTGAATATTGGTGAGACTTGTGCAGCTTTCCAGTGTTTGGGGACGGATCGTTCGTCGAACTAACGGTTGTATATAATTGTTAAGTATGGAGCTACTGTATCAGCACACTATGAAAGGAATCTAGCTGGTACACAGTCCGGACCGGAAGTCTTACTTTTGTCGAGTGATTTAATTTGCTTCACTACTCCGAGGATATCTCCTTCTACGTTACTCATGTTGGCAGCTTTTCTTGATTCGAATTCTGGAATAATACTTCGTCTTGATAGGTGAAGGAATTTCGGAAGTCTGTGTTTAGCAACTCTGCTTTGGCAGCACTGTCCTCTGTAGTATATCCTTTGCTATCACGCAAAGAAGGCACTGATTGTGTCTTGCTGCTTGCATACTTCACGTACGACCAGAATCTCTTTGGATTTTCTGCTAGGTTTCGAGACAAAGTTTCGTTGCGGATTCTCAAAATAAATGAAATCAGTTTCCATTAATTAATAATCCCAATCATTATAATGGCAGAAGGGCTAACATTTAGTCACTCTTAGGACTGGTAGATTCTGATCAACGAAACAGGAAACATTTCTTTTAAGATAACAGGATCTTAAAAATAACGAGTTTGGCAATTTTGTACCAGATATTCCTAAGTTATCTGCGCCCTTCACTGCAGATAGTAAGTAAACAGTCTCGATTCCGCTTGCCTCCATGTCCTTTGGAATTTCAGACGTCGTCTGACCACTGGTGGGCTTGTTACTGGAAGTTACGGAATCCAGTGGACTTCGTAGGTTGTGCATGCTTGCGTAACATGCTTAGTAAATTGCACTGTTCCCATTTGAAGCCTCCGTTGATTATTGTCATTGTGGGTCGTAAGGTCATCGGAGATTACGCTTGGAGTCTGAGGATGACGCTTTCTCGTTTCGAAACTGGTAGCAAATTTTGAATAAAGTATGAATTACAGTACAGCTGTTGGTTTCAATTTTCATTATTCAAGTGCTTCACCCCCCGTGCCTTCCCACTATCCTCGATGGATTACCAGAGGACTAAATAAAAATAAAATTGCTATACACAAGGCCAGTTAATGCCGAAACAAATAATTTTATACATTTCCAATCAACAGTATTCAACAACCTCTGAACTATACAGGGTGACCGGGCCAAATATCTCACGAAATGAGCGTCAAACGAAAAAACTACAAAGAACGAAACTTGTCTAGCTTGAAAGGTGAAACCAGATGGCGCTATGGTTGGCGCGCTAGAGGACGCTGCCATAGGTCAGACGGATATCAATCGCGTTTTTGTAAAAATGGGAACCCCCATTTTTTATTACATATTCGTGTAGTACGTAATGAAATATGAATGTTTTAGTTGGACCACTTTTTTCGCTTTGTAATAGATGGCGCTGTAATAGTCACAAATATATGGCTCACAATTTTAGACAAACAGTTGGTAACAGGTAGGCTTTTTAAATTAAAATACAGAACGTAGGTACGTTTGAACATTTTATTTCGGTTGTGTCAATGTGATACATGTACCTTTGCGAACTTATCATTTCTGAGAGAGCATGCTGCCAGCGCGATTACCTGTAAATACCACATTAATGCAATAAATGCTCAAAATGATGTCCGTCAACCTAATTGCATTTGGCAATACGTGTAACGACATTCCTCTCAACAGCGAATAGTTCGCCTTTCGTCCGCACATGCATTGACAAAGCGTTGACGCATGTTGTCAGGTGTTGTTGGTGCAACACGATGGCAGACACCCTTCAATTTTCCCCACAGAAAGAAATCTGGGAAAGTCAAATCCGGTGAACGTCCGGGCCATGGTATGGTGCTTCGACACCAATCCACCTGTCATGAAATATGCTATTCAATGCCTCTTCAACCGAACGCGAGCTATGTGCCGGACATTCATCATGTTGGAAGTACATCACCATTCTGTCATGCAGTGAAACATCTTGTAGTAGCATCGGTAGAACATTACGTAGGAAATCAGCATACATTGCACCAGTTAGGTTGCCATCGATAAAATGGGGGCCAATTATCCTTCCTCCCATAATGCCGCACGATACATTAATCCACCAAGGTCGCTGATGTTCCACTAGTCGCTGCCATCGTGGATTTTCCGTTGCCCAATAGTGCATATTATGCCGATTTAAGTTACCGCTGTTGGTGAATGACGCTTCCTCGCTAAATAGAACGCGTGCAAAACATCTGTCATCGTCCCGTAATTTCACTCGTGCCCAGTGGCAGAACTGTACACGACATTCGAAGTCGCCGCCATGTTATTCCTGGTGCATAGAAATATGGTACGGGTGCAATCGATGTTAATGTAGCATTCTCAACACCGACGTTTTTGAGATTCCCGATTCGCGCGCAATTTGTCTGCTACTGATAAGCGGATTAGCAGGGACAGCAGCTAAAACACGTACTCGGGCACCATCATTTGTTGCAGGTCGTTGTTGACGTTTCACATGTGGCTTCCCGTTTCCTTAAATAACGTAACTATCCTGCGAACGGTCCGGACACTTGGATGATGTCGTCCAGGATACCGAGCAGCATACATAGCACACGCCCGTTGGGCATTTTGATCACAATAGCCATACATCAACACGGTATCGACCTTTTCCGCAATTGGTAAACGGTCCATTTTAACACGGGTAATGTATCACGAAGCAAATACCGTCCTCACTGGCTGAATGTTACGTGATACCATGTAATTATACGTTTCTGACTATTACATCGCCATGTATCACAAAGCGAAAAACGTGGTCCAACTAAAACATTCATTTTTCTTTACGTACTACACGAATATGTAATAAAAAATCGGGGTTCCTATTTTAAAAAAGAAAACGCAGTTGATACCCGTTTGACGTATGGCAGCGCCATCTAGCGGGCCAACCACAGCGCCATCTGGTTTCCCCCTTCAAGTTAGACAAGTTTCGTCCTTTATAGTTTTTTCGTTTGATGCTTATTTCTTGAGATATTTGGCCCGGTCACTATCAAAGAACCACTCTGCATATAAGACATTGGTACCTATTCAAAGTGATGCAACAGAAGAAAGGGGCTAGGTAAAAGAAATAGGACTCTGGTAATACGATTTGTAGTTAGCAGATTTCCACCAGTAAATGCTATGTCGATTTTGAACCGTGCCTGGTTTCAGGTCCCTACTTAATTTTAAAAATGTCCACCAGTCTGGATGGAGAAGAAGAAATATAGGTCTAACTAAGAAGGTGTGCACCTCCTACACAACTGGAAGAAAACAGCTGTCGTGCTGACTATAGCGGAAACGGAAGAGCTGATTTCCATATGTCATACTTACAAAACAAAGTACCAACGCAAAAAATGCATTTTGACCGGGGTAGCAAAATCGATTCAGGCCTTATCATGTAAATTCGCCTTCCGGTAGTTGTAATGCAGGGAAGAATAGCATCAAAAGTGATATTTCGCGTGCGTAGCTAACGGATGTGGAACCTAGCTACAGTGTTCTTTTTTTTTTTGCAGTTCGGTGGGAGGGGGTGGCGGGGTTCGTGATTCTAGCACTATGAACCACACCCACGGCGACTTGTGACATACATATTTAGATCCACAATGTATTTATGGTTTACAAATCAAAGGCCATAGAGCAATTTTCAACTTTTATAAGTGTCAGTTTCATCCCACGCCCCTTCCCCCAATCTTCACTTGACTGTAATTTAAGACTATTCATCATCAGACGCGTCGTAGATGTTTTACTGTAGTTTCACCTTTTCAGAACTACAGTAATATTTCTATGACGACAAGTTTTGTGGAGTTTTCCAAAAGTAAAATACAAGAAATCTCAAATGCAGAAAAAGTCGGTTCAGAACAGCAGAAAAACTGCAAAAAACGTGAAAGTGCCGCGAAGATTTTTTCGTATTTTTCCTCCACTAGGAACGAGGGGAAAATCAGGGGACTTCGGAACACGAAAGGAACATGAAAAATACCGTAAGTAAACGACACGCAAATTTATAAAGAATAACTGTTTTTAATCTATTAACAGCAAAACGTAGCAAAGTTATGAATATCGTATTTGTAGAATGACCACTGAATGTGCATCGTAATGAAAGCTAAGCTTGTCTAGTAAAAAGACACTCTCACTCTGCAGTAAGCCTAAGCCAGGAAAAAAACCATAGTAATACTAGTACATAAGCTTCTGTGCGATATTGCCACTCCAACAGTACATAAACAAGATTTTCATAAAACGAAAATAAACAGGCACGTAGGAAGATCAAGGATTGGTACCATCTCGCTACGCAGGCAAATGCTATATAAGCGTGATCTTCGTAAAAGGAAAACACTGAAGCAAGTAGGATGGTTAAGGGTTACGAATTAGAACCACAGCATACAGGAATTTTATGACTAGCGTGCACATGAGACTGCGTGTTATTGGCAGGGGAGAGATTGTCATGAATATGACAAGCGCGCTATGGCGACAGTCATTAAAACAAACACAATATTTCTTGCAGCGATATCTTTTTACGAAATTTCGATCACCATTTTCCTACTCTGAATGCGAAAATATTTAAAAAGGGAGAAGTGAGTGTCATAATAAAATAAGAGAAATCAATACGCCCACATAAATATTTCTCCTTGGTGTTACTGCCCAACGAAATGGCTAGATTACATCGTTAAAAAGAAAACCAGTTTGAAACGTAAGTTTGGTATCAGAAATTATATGGCTCTTGTTAATAACATTAAAGTTATGAAAATGCCACCCAGATCTAAACCACTATCGTTCGATGTCACTATCTTACTGACTATATATATATATATATATATATATGAACAGATCATTTAGACAAGCATGTAGAATTAAATTACAAATTACAGAATCGATGCTACGCAGATCTGTGTAGAACAGAATTACTTCCAGTTTCACAATCAGTCTCATGGGCTAGCATGGGTTTAGGTTTCAGTCTGATACCATTGAAAATTTTCGTGGATAATTTCGAACAAATTTTCTTATAGGAAAAGCCAATGAATTGTAAAATTAAATGTAGGTTCAGATAGGTCGAAGATATGCTGCTGTTGTGGACTAGACAGCTAGCTAAATTACTACAGTATTTTAACTCACAACGTAAGAAAATTCAGTTTTCATTGGAGCTGGAAAGCTCTTCTCGTACCTTAGTACAAGAGCACACTTGTTCAGCATTTGTTGTTGTTGTGGTCTTGAGTCCTAAGACTGGTTTGATGCAGCTCTCCATGCTACTGTATCCTGTGCAAGCTTCTCCATCTCCCAGTACCTACTTCAACCTACAATCTTCTGAATCTGCTTAGTGTATTCATCTCTTGGTCTCCCTCTACGATTTTTACCCTCCACCACTAAATTGGTGATCCCTTTATGCCTCAGAACATGTCCTACCAACCGATCCCTTCTTCTAGTCAAGCTGTGCCACAAGCTCCTCTTCTCCCCAACTCTGTTCAATACCTCCTCATTATTTATGTGATCTACCCATCTAATCTTCAGCATTCTTCTGTAGCACCACATTTCGAAAGCTTCTATTCTCTTCTTGTCTAAACTATTTATCGCCCAAGTCTCACTTCAATACTTGGCTACACTCCATAAAATTACTTTCAGAAACGACTTCCTGACACTTAAATCTATACTCGATGTTAACAAATTTCTCTTCTTCATAAACGCTTTGCTTGCCATTGCCAGTCTACATTTTATATCCTCCCTAATTCGGCCATCATCAGTTATTTTGCTCCCCAAATAGCAAAACTCCTTTACTACTTTAAGTGTCTCATTTCCTAATCTAATTCCCGATTTAATTCGACTACATTCCATCCCCCACATGAACCATGGACCTTGCCGTTTGTGGGAAGGCTTGCGTGCCTCATCGATACAGATAGCCGTATCGTAGGTGCAACCACATAGGAGCGGTATCTGTTGAGAGTCCAGACAAACGCGTGGTTCCTGAAGAGGGGCAGCAGCCTTCTCAGTAGTTACAGGGGCAACAGTCTAGATGATTGACTGAACTGGCCTTGTAACACTAACCAAAACAGCCTCGCTGTGCTGGTACTGCGAACTGTTGAAAGCAAGGGGAAACTACAGCCGTTACTTTTCCCGAGGGCATGCAGCTTTACTGTATGGTTAATGATGATTGCGTTCTCTTGGGTGAAATATTCCGGAGGTAAAATACTTCCCAATTCGGGTCTCCGGGCGGGTACTACTCAGGAGGACGTCGTAATCAGGAGAAAGAAAACTGGCGTTCTACGGATCGGAGCGTGGAATGTCAGATCCCTTAATCGGGCAGGTAGGTTAGAAAATTTAAAAAGGGAAATGGAGAGGTTAAAGTTAGATATAGTGGGAATTAGTGAAGTTCGGTGGCAGGAGGAACAAGACTTTTGGTCAGGCGCATACATGGTTATAAATACAAAGTCAAATAGGGGTAATGCAGGAGTAGGTTTAATAATGAATAAAAAAATAGGAATGCGGGTAAACTACTACCAACAGCATAGTGAACACATTATAGTGGCCAAGACAGACACTAAGCCCATGCCTACTACAGTAGTACAAGTTTATATGCCAACTAGCTCTGCAGATGACGAAGAAATTGAAGAAATGTATGACGAAATAAAAGAAATTATTCAGATGGTGAAGGGAGTCGAAAATTTAATAGTCATGGGTGACTGGAATTCAGTAGTAGGAAGAGGGAGAGAAGGAAACGTAGTAGGTGAATATGGATTGGGGCTAAGAAATGAAAGAGGAAGCCGCTTGGTAGAATTTTGCACAGACCATAACTTAATCATAGCTAAAACTTGTTTAAAGAATCATGAAAGATACATGGAATAACTCTGGAGATACTAAAAGGTTTCAGACAGATCATATAATGGTAAGACAGAGATTTAGGAAACAGGTTTTAAACTGTAAGACATTTCCAGGGGCAGATGTGGACTCTGACCACAATCTATTGGTTATGAACTTTAGATTAAAACTGAAGAGCCTGCAAAAAGGTGCTAATTTAAGGAGATGGGATCTGGATAAGCTGAAAGAACCAGAAGTTGTACAGAGTTTCAGGGAGAGCATAAAGGAACAAATGGCAGGAATGGGGGAAAGAAATACAGTAGAAGAAGAATGGGTAGCTTTGAGGGATGAAGCAGTGAAGGCAGAAGAGGATCACGTAGGTAAAAACACGAGGGCTAGTAGAAATCCTTGGGTAACAGAAGAAATATTGAATTTAATTGATAAAAGGAGAAAATATAAAAATGCAGTAAATGAAGCAGGCAAAAAGGAATACAAACGTCTCAAAAATGAGATGGACAGGGAGTGCAAAATGGCTAAACAGGCACGACTAGAGGACAAATTTAAGGATGTAGAGGCTTATCTCACTAGGGGTAAGATAGATACTGCCTACAAGAAAATTAAGGAGCCCTTTGGAGAAAGGAGAACCACTTGTATGAATATCAAGAGCTCAGATGGAAACCCAGTTCTAAGCAAAGAAGGGAAAGCAGAAAGTTGGAAGGAGTATATAGAGGATTTATACAAGGGCGATGTACTTGAGGACAATATTATGGAAATGGAAGAGGATGTAGATGAAGACGAAATGGGAGATAAGATACTGCGTGAAGAGTTTGACAGAGCACTGAAAGACCTGAGTCGAAACAAGGCCCCGGGAGTAGACAACATGCCATTAGAACTACTGACGGCCTTAGGAGAGCCAGTCATGACAAAACTCTACCAGCTGGTGAGCAAGATGTATGAGACAGGCGAAATACCCTCAGACCTCAAGAAGAGTATAATAATTCCAATCCCAAAGAAAGCAGGTGCTGACAGATGTGAAAATTACCGAACTATCAGTTTAATAAGCCACGGCTGCAAAATACTAACGCCAATTCTTTACTGGCGTATGGAAAAACTACACTCCTGGAAATGGAAAAAAGAACACATTGACACCGATGTGTCAGACCCACCAAACTTGCTCCGGACACTCCGAGAGGGCTGTACAAGCAATGATCACACGCACGGCACAGCTGACACACCAGGAACCGAGGTGTTGGCCGTCGAATGGCGCTAGCTCTGCAGCATTTGTGCACCGCTGCCGTCAGTGTCAGCCAGTTTGCCGTGGCATACGGAGCTCCATCGCAGTCTTTAACACTGGTAGCATGCCGCGACAGCGTGGACGTGGACGTGGACGTGAACCGTATGTGCAGTTGACGGATTTTGAGCGAGGACGTATAGTGGGCATGCGGGAGGCCGGGTGGACGTACCGCCGCACTGCTCAACACGTAGGGCGTGAGGTCTCCACAGTACATCGATGATGTCGCCAGTGGTCGGCGGAAGGTGCACGTGCCCGTCGACCTGGAACCGAACCGCAGCGACGCACGGATGCACGCCAAGACCGTAGGACCCTACGCAGTGCCGTAGGGGACCGCACCGCCACTTCCCAGCAAATTAGGGACACTGTTGCTCCTGGGGTATCGGCGAGGACCATTCGCAACCGTCTCCATGAAGCTGGGCTACGGTCCCGCACACCGTTAGGCCGTCTTCCGCTCACGCCCCAACATCGTGCAGCCCGCCTCCAGTGGTGTCGTGACAGGCGTGAATGGAGGGACGAATGGAGACGTGTCGTCTTCAGCGATGAGAGTCGCTTCTACCTTGGTGCCAATGATGATCGTATGCGTGTTTGGCGCCGTGCAGGTGAGCGCCACAATCAGGACTGCATACGACCGAGGCACACAGGGCCAACACCCGGCATCATGGTGTGGGGAACGATCTCCTACACTGGCCGTACACCTCTGGTGATCGTGGAGGGGACACTGAATAGTGCACGGTACATCCAAACCGTCATCGAACCCATCGTTCTACCATTCCTAGACCGGCAAGGGAACTTTCTATTCCAACAGGACAATGCACGCCTGCATGTATCCCGTGCCACCCAACGTGCTCTAGAAGGTGTAAGTCAACTACTCTGGCCAGCAAGATCTCCGGATCTGTCCCCCATTGAGCATGTTTGGGACTGGATGAAGCATCGTCTCACGCGGTCTGCACGTCCAGCACGAACGCTGGTCCAACTGAGGCGCCAGGTGGAAATGGCATGGCAAGCCGTTCCACAGGACTACATCCAGCATCTCTACGATCGTCTCCATGGGAGAATAGCAGCCTTCATTGCTGCGAAATGTGGATATACACTGTACTAGTGCCGACATTGTGCATGCTCTGTTGCCTGTGTCTATGTGCCTGTGGTTCTGTCAGTGTGATCATGTGATGTATCTGACCCCAGGAATGTGTCAATAAAGTTTCCCCTTCCTGGGACAATGAATTTACGATGTTCTTATTTAAATTTCCAGGAGGGTATTTCTTGTGCCTCAGTTTCGAGTTCAGGCAAATTTATGAGTTTGAGGTCTCGGTATCTAGACAGTTTTTGTTTGTTTCTAGGACATTCTAGTGAATACGTCATGGAAATGGTGTCATGGGCAGACATGCCAGGCGCAGATATTTGAGGGGTGCGGATTATTCTGTTCGGAGATTTCGTTGCGAATATATCAATGAAAGTGTGCCTGGTAGTCGTGTGATGAGTAGGTGCCAGCTCAAGTAGCGTCATATTTGAGAAAGAAAGCATCCTCTTAAATTTCTCAGTGGAAGGACTATTGCACAGAAAATTAATGTTAGTGTCACCTGCTATAATTACATGTTCATATGACGATTCGAGGCTAGAGAGGGCAGTTTCGAAGCAGCTGAACCCACCTACTTTAGGAGGTTTGCTAAGGACACATATTAAGCACTTTCTGTTAAGTGATTTGATTTCTATGAACATATATTCCACTTGTTTATCTACATTGTTGTCGGATGTGTGTAGTACTGTAGGTGACAAATCAGAGCGTATGTAAGCCCCTACTCCGCCCCCTCGTCTGTTGCATCTGTCGTGCCTGAGAAAGATACAGTCATCTAGGTTTACGGAAGTTGTAGGAATACTTGGTTTGAGCCAAGTCTCTGACAAAAGTATTACGTGTATATCAGCAGTTTGAAATATATATTTGAACTCGTCGAAGTGAGCTGGCAGAGACTGGACATTTGCATGTGCAATATGCAATTTGATGCGATCGGGTGTTGATTGCCCGAGGAGGCTGCCGACCGATGTTTGAGGGTCGTGGTTGGCGGTGACAAGAGGGTCTGGCATGAGGCATGTGGAAGGCGTGTGAAAGAGGGGGGTGAGGGAGTGTCCTCCCAGTTCTGTGCAGTGAAAGCGGTCGGGAAGGGGAGGGGCTAGGTCCCCGGGGAGGCAAGGGATCTGCGGCCAACGTCAGCAAGGTCTGCAACGGTTCTGGAAGCAGCCGTGGGCTGGCAGGGGAAGGAATTTCGCTAAACACAACGGGAGTAATCTGCACGTTACGACAGAGTGTGATATTAATTTCACTTATGAGGATTACAACTAACGTATGATGGTGGGTTGCTAATTAAGCATGGAAGTGAGACTACCTTATGTAATAATTAACAAAATTACATGAGAAAAACAATTAAAGATGAAAATAGTTATGTGGAGAAACGAAAAGTTGATAATACAAATAATAACAAAAATTACACGAGATAAAATAATTAGAGATAAATAAAAAATAGTTATGTGGAGAAACGAATAATTTGAAAATACATTAGTTACGATATAGTTGACAGTGTAAACAGTAAAAACATACAGGTTAGTGGCAGCAAGATTAGAAATGATTTAGCTTCTAACGCACAGGCTTTCAAGTTCATTAACACTGCAAATTGTTTTCTTTCCGTTTTCGGTCTTAACCATTATCCTGCCGTCATTTGTCTATACGTTCTGTAGCCCAAATTTCGAAATCGCGCTCTTCAAAATCTTTAGTCTTTCAGAGGTCAGATCCTCGCGTACTGTCAGACCCGACTTCGCGAGATGTTTCTTTGCTCTGAAGATTTCAGATCTTTTCCTATACGACATAAACTTCACTATTATAGGTCTTGGTTTTGTAGATCCTGGCGACTTACGACCCACTCTATGACTTCTGTCAATGTCACTCAGAGTCACCTGCACGCCTAGCTTGTCTTGGACAAGGTTTATCACAAGTTCACTGGGCTCTCTCTGCTGCTCTCTGGAACGCCGAACAGTCTGAGATTATTGCGTCTCTGATATTGTTCGAGCTCGTCTGTCTTCTTTACCTACCTAATCCGAATTTTTCTTTGGTTTTCTCCACTGCTTGCTCAATATACAGATTGAATAACATCAGGGAGAGGCTACAACCATGTTTCACTCCCTTCCCAACCACTGCTTCCCTTTCATGACCCTCAACTCTTATAACTGCCATTTGGTTTTTATACAAATTGTAAATAACCTTTCGCTCCCTGTATTTTACCCCTGCCAACTTCAGAATTTGAAATAGAGTATTCCAGTCAACATTGTCAGTGTTTCAATATTTCGATGGAATCCAAACTGATCTTCCCCGAGATCGGCTTCTACTACACTCCTGGAAATTGAAATAAGAACACCGTGAATTCATTGCCCCAGGAAGGGGAAACTTTATTGACACATTCCTGGGGTCAGATACATCACATGATCACACTGACAGAACCACAGGCACATAGACACAGGCAACAGAGGATGCACAATGTCGGCACTAGTACAGTGTATATCCACCTTTCGCAGCAATGAAGGCTGCTATTCTCCCATGGAGACGATCGTAGAGATGCTGGATGTAGTCCTGTGGAACGGCTTGCCATGCCATTTCCACCGGGCGCCTCAGTTGAACCAGCGTTCGTGCTGGACGTGAAGACCGTGTGAGACGATGCTTCATCCAATCCCAAACATGCTCAATGGGGGACAGATCCGGAGATCTTGCTGGCCAGAGTAGTTGACTTACACCTTCTAGAGCACGTTGGGTGGCACGGGATACATGCGGGCGTGCATTGTCCTGTTGGAATAGAAAGTTCCCTGGCCGGTCTAGGAATGGTAGAACGATGGGTTCGATGACGGTTTGGATGTACCGTGCACTATTCAGTGTCCCCTCGACGATCACCAGAGGTGTACGGCCAGTGTAGGAGATCGTTCCCCACACCATGATGCCGGGTGTTGGCCCTGTGTGCCTCGGTCGTATGCAGTCCTGATTGTGGCGCTCACCTGCACGGCGCCAAACACGCATACGATCATCATTGGCACCAAGGTAGAAGCGACTCTCATCGCTGAAGACGACACGTCTCCATTCGTCCCTCCATTCACGCCTGTCGCGACACCACTGGAGGCGGGCTGCATGATGTTGGGGCGTGAACGGAAGACGGCCTAACGGTGTGCGGGACAGTAGCCCAGCTTCATGGAGACGGTTGCGAATGGTCCTCGCCTATGCCCCAGGAGCAACAGTGTCCCTAATTTGCTGGGAAGTGGCGGTGCGGTCCCCTACGGCACTGCGTAGGATCATACGGTCTTGGCGTGCATCCGTGCGTCGCTGCGGTCCGGTCACAGGTTGACGGGCACGTGCACCTTCCGCCGACCACTGGCGACAACATCGATGTACTGTGGACACGTGTTGAGCAATTCGGCGGTACGTCCACCCGGCCTCCCGCATGCCCACTATACGCCCTCGCTCAAAGTCCGTCAACTGCACATACGGTTCACGTCCACGCTATCGCGGCATGCTACCAGTGTTAAAGACTGCGATGGAGCTCCGTATGCCACGGCAAACTGGCTGACACTGACGGCGGCGGTGCACAAATGCTGCAGAGCTAGCGCCATTCGACGGCCAACACCTCGGTTCCTGGTGTGTCAGCTGTGCCCTGCGTGTGATCATTGCTTGTACAGCCCTCTCGCAGTGTCCGGAGCAAGTATGGTGGGTCTGACACATCGGTGTCAATGTGTTCTTTTTTCCATTTCCAGGAGTGTAGTTTGGGGGATGACCTGTACTCCCTTTCATGGACATAAACGGCAAATCTAGGATTTAACTAACAAAATTACTCAACTGTATGACAAATATGCTCCAATAAAGACCAGAAAAGTAAAAAGGCAACCTGCACCCTGGCTGACTGATGAACTAAAACATTTCATGAATCTCAGACATGCTGCACATCGAGCATAAAAGATACACCCTACACCTGAAAATCATGCTGTATACAAGCAGAAAGGAAACAAAGTCAGTCAAGCGGTGAGAAACGCTAAGCTCAGACATGCCCGTACATTATCTGACAATAGATGTAGACCAGCTATCCTATGGAAAAAATCTTCGTAGTCTCGGTTTAGGC
Source organism: Schistocerca gregaria (assembly GCF_023897955.1). Classification (NCBI taxonomy): domain Eukaryota; kingdom Metazoa; phylum Arthropoda; class Insecta; order Orthoptera; family Acrididae; genus Schistocerca; species Schistocerca gregaria. Next base: position 181,951,005 of record NC_064929.1, on the reverse strand, counting down.
AAAATAAAAGTTGCAGAAAATCACATGGCCCCAGCTGAAGAACTAAACCGATTCTTCACGTTATCTGCAACCAAAATTGTACCGCAAAAAAAAAAAAAAAAAAAAAAAAAAAAAAAAAAAAAAAAAACAGAGAATCATTGATTACTTCATGGGGCTGAACGACTGTAGCAAAGAAAAATTCTATCTACAGCTCGTCACTTGCAGTACTGTCAAGAAAGCCATAATGCGGATTAGATCAGCATCTACTGGACATGATGGTATCACTATCCATATGGTAAAACGTATTATTGACTAACTACTGCCCTCTATAACAGACATTTTCAACGATTCATTAATCACAAGTGTTTTCCCTGAGGCCTGGAAACTGGGACAAATTAAGCCACTGCCTAAAAAGGACATAGCCACAGCACCCTCTGACTACCGCCCCATCTGCCTTCTTCCTGCACTATCAAAGGCTTTAGAATACATAGTTCATGACCAGCTCACCATCTACCTCACTACTAACAACCTACTAGACGAATACCAATCAGGTTTCCGTAAACATCGAAGCACAACATCTGCTCTGATAAAGGTGACAGATGACCTGAAACTTGCCATGGACAGACAAGAAGCGACTATCATTTGCTTTTTAGATTTCAGCAAAGCATTTGATACTGTCGACTTCGACATCTTACTGGCCAAACCTAGCGGTCTAAATTTCTCACCAAGTGCAGTGCAATGGTTTCGCTCATACACGACGTCTTGTCAGCAACGCGTCCTATCTGGGAGTATAAAATCACAAAGGCGGCAGATACTGTCAGGCGTTCCCGAGGCTCAGTATTAGGTCCTATACTGTTCTCTCTGTATGTCAACGATGTGTAATCGGTTCTGACGTATTGCAAATATTGCAAATACCATATGTATGCTGATGACCTTCAGTTGTATCTAAGTGCGAAACCAAGCAATCTCAAGAAAGCTATTGAAAATTTCAATACTGACCTCGATGCACTGTCAAAATGGGCACAGGACATAGGTCTAAAACTAAACTCATCTAAAACCCAAGCGGTACTTGTTGGTCACTCTAAGCTCATTAGCCAAAACATCGGGAATCCTTACCACCTCTTATCCTAAATGGAACAAATATTAACTTCTCTCCCTCAGCAAAGAGTTTGGGAGTAATAATGGATGAAAATCTAAATTGGACAGAGCACGTAACTGCAGTGTGCAAAAAAGCATCAGCATCCCTTCATGTCCTACAAAAATATAAAAAACTCTTCCCTTTCGATCTGAAAAAGAAATTAGTACAAACGCTTATACTCCCAATCATTGACTACAGCGATATTATCCTACAAGGCCTCTCTCAGGAAAATTTCCGACGTCTAGAACTGGTCATGAATGCCTGCGTCCGATATATCTGTGACGTTCGACTTTTTGATCACATTTCACCAGCATATGCAAAATTGTCCTGGCTGCGTGCAGACAAACGCAGAGATTTCCATACGCTCTGTCTCATCTACTGCCTTATAAATGTAAACTGTCCCTCATATCTCTCCTCGTCCCTAACGCTCATGTCGGAGCAACATGACAGAAACAGACTTTCCCATTATAATAAAATACTCTCCGTTGCACTGCATCGCTCAGTCACCTTCTCCAAGTCCTTTACAGTAGCGGGAACCCAACTCTGGAATAACCTCCCTCGTTATGTTAGAGAACTTAAAAACATATCCAGCTTCAAAAAACAGTTAATGACGTATCTACTTAAGCAACAGTAATGCCTTCCTCTGTACATGAATGCTCTTCACCTCATTACTTCCCTCTTTACCCCTCCTTAAATCTCCATTCCCCAAAACACGCTAAACTAGTAAACATCTACTTTACACACCAAGATATTATGTACACCTGCACAAACCTTCATTACTATTGCCAATCCTTCTCATGTTTGTCATTATTATTTGATTTTTTTACTGTTATTATTATTGCTTATTATTGCTTTTATCATAATCTGTATGTATAACACATCCTGTAAAAATACTGCCAGCATTTAATTTATTAAGTCTTAGTCATGTTTATCATTACATTTTTTACTGTTATTATAATTGCTTTTATCATAATCTGTATGTATAGCACCTGTTGTAAAAATACTGCCGCATTTACTTTATCAGGTCTTAGTCGCTACTCTTTATTCATATTGTCACTAGAGTAAGCTAATATTCTCATTTAAACTATGGTCATGATGTAACTCTGATGTGTGAAATGCTGCGTGTGTGGAACACTGGTCCGATGTAAGAGAGGGCCTGATGGCCCTAATCTGATCAGGTTAAATAAATAAATAAATAAAATAATTCTTAACCCAACAGCCATTATTTCCTTGTAGTGGGTGACATGTCTACCAAGTTTGGTTGAAATCGGTCCAGTTATTTAAGACGAAATGTGGAACACACATATATACATTCGTACATCGATTTTTATAATAGGTATGGATTGATTTCAACTGGTAACATCAGGAGATCCAGATGCTTACATCTAACCAGACATTCTTCATACTTTACTTCACATGTGTTACGGTAAACATGTTAACATGTTACAAGTTACATCTAACATAGAACTGAACATTTAGAAATTATAATAGCACAGTAAAACACACGGTGACAGAGAGGGACGCGATAAAACACAGTTAAAAAAGAGAGGTGAAAATGTAGCGACACAGGTTAGGAAATGAAAAGAGAAAGAAGAGAGACTGGCAGAAGATGGGACCATTTTCATTACTGTTTGACAGAGGAAAATCAGACCATGTACATCAGTTTAGGGGAACCTTATGAGGTGACAGGAATATAAGGTTCATTTTCTCCTTAAAAGCAAGAGGAAAGAGCTTGTCCCAATGGTGGAGGACGGCAACGAATAAGGAATTCGCGAATGCTTTTGTTTTGTGGGTGCAGCTACGGTACTAGGTAAGTAGTTACGTGAATGCGTGGTGTGTGTTCCTTCGGACGTGTCAGAAAGAGCAGACATCACGTGAAATCGACAGCTGTGAAACATACCGGGTGATCATAAAGTCAGTATAAATTTGAAAACTGAATAAATCACGGACTAATGTAGATAGAGGGGTACAAATTGACACACATGCTTGGAATGACATGGGGTTTTTATTAGAACCAAAAAATACAAAAGTTCAAAAAATTTCCGACAGATGGCGCTTCATCTGATCAGAATAGCAATAATTAGCATAACAAAGTAAGACAAAGCAAAGATGATGTTCTTTACAGGAAATGCTCAGTATGTTCACCATCATTCCTCAACAATAGCTGTAGTCGAGGAATAATGTTGTGAACACCACTGTAAAGCATGTCTGGAGTTATGGTGAGGCATTGGTGTCGGATGTTGTCTTTCAGCATCCCTAGAGATGTCGGTCGATCACGATACACTTGCGACTTCAGGTAACCCCAAAGCCAATAAACGCACGGACTGAGGTCTGGGGACCTGGGAGGCCAAGCATGACGAAAGTGGCGGCAGAGCGCACGATCATCATCAAACGACGCTCGCCAGAGATCTTTCACGCGTCCAGCAATATGGGGTAGTTCTAATAAAACCCCATGTCATTCCAAGCATGTGTGTAAATTTTTACCTCTCTGTCTACATTATTCCGTGGTTTATTAAGTTTTCTAATTTATACGACTTTTTGATCACCCGGTACTATGCAAACTGAAGGAGAAGGGGGGGGGGGGGGGATAAAGGAAATGAAAGGCATTATTGATATCAGGTGCATATTCACTCGTCGCCGTTGATGCCGTACAAAGTCCTGATCCAACTGATATCAATAATCACTTTAATTTCCTTTATATTCTCTCTTTCCCCCCCCCCCCTCTCCTTCAATTTGCATAATTGTAAGTAACATAGATGAAAACACATAGTGAAATTCCACACGAACTGAATTTATAAACAACATAAGAGAGAAATCAAGGTGACACACACAAAATAACTTAATGGCTAAAATACGAAATTATATGTAGTTAAACGCTCTAGGAATATGGACCGACGAAACAGACAGGTACGGTACATTAACGAGCAACGCAATTTCTTGTCTACACAATTAGCAGGAACAAATAACACTACTCGTATTAATAATCTGTGACAAATCGTACCTCTAACCACTTTATGTCATTACAAAAATTAGTGTTCCCAAAGTTAAAGATACTGTCTTCTTAGAATGGTATTACATTTCGCATGTAGCGCTCTGACATTGATCGCGACTGTAAACTTTTACTAATTCGGTTCCATAAAGAACTGTACTACGCTCGCTCTTCCGCCCCACAATTCGTACGCGCAGTCATCAGGTGAGACACAAACAGTGTTACTCAAGAAGTATAGACACGACAGCTCCCATTAGCAAGACGTCATTTGCCTACAGGAGCTGAAAAATACCCTGACACTGGTGATGGCGTTTCTTAACGTAAGATGTAAATACTATTTCACGAGATGACAATTACCAATGATTTCTTATTTTACTTTCAGCCGCACTGTTCTAGGAGATCTTCAAACATTTTTATGTAGCAAACAATAGAAAACGGAACATACGTTTTCATACCGTTTCCCCTTCAGAATGTGTGTGTGTGTGTGTGTGTGTGTGTGTGTGTGTGTGTGTGTCAGAGACGAATAGAAAGATAGAGACGAACATTAGAGAAAAATACATGGCTAGAATACTGGGCAGGTGTCTGGTTGCACTAAAATTTTCTTCTTGGGTTAGAATTCGTTTCCCATGTACCAAATAAAAAATGTGCCAACAAAAAAACCGCCACTGTTTGGATTCATTCCAATTCTCAGGCGAGCCTTTGTCGCCAATTTTATTCACTGTGCTCATAAATGTGGATAGTTGTTTATGTTAAGGAAACTTATTTTAATTTATTTTTTTACGTTATAGAGCCTCCATGTCGCTCATGTCACAACACGTATGGATAATCGGGGATTTATAAATCTGTTAATTCAATTCGTTTTCTTTCACAAATTATTGTATTTGCATTTTCTAAATGCTGAGGAGGTTGGTGAAGTGTATCCCTTTCATTGTTTTAAAATAATATACTTTTCAAATTGAATAAAGGTTTGAATGTTATTTTCCTTTAATGGGAAATAAAACTGTAATGTTCTTTGAAAAAAAAAAAACGTTGTCACGCTCACCTCAACCTAGCCCATTCCGCTACTCTATTCAGTAACAATAAAAGTATCTAATAAAAAATGTACTTCCAACAGAGAATGACGCGTTTCTGTAGCTACTTTTAGCTATACTCTGTCAAGCGGCGGTAGTTTCTTACCGCAGCACATTTCAACAGCCATTGCTGTCGCTGACGCCAATACTCGGCTTCCTCCGGTAAAGTTCGGAGTGCCTCGACGACGTACGTCACCTTAGCAGCACGCTCACTTTTCGCTACGTTCATCGTCACGCCTGAAGTCTCTCTGCCGCGACAATCTAGCAGTGATTTGGCGGTTATCGCGCCCCATTCGAATGAAGCTCGCAGACACAAACAGCAAACTTCGGGAAGCTTCGGGCGTCATCGGTTCGCTCGTGGCCTAGCCTAGCAGTCGCTTGCCTGGTAAGTCGAAATGCTACACAAACCGCAGTTCTAACGGAGCAAAAATTTTCCGCAAGGCGCGCGCGAATAAATAGAATAAATACTGATTATGAATGCCGAAAAGTGTTCGCTCACTGTGTTTTCTTTGCACTGAAACAAGTAGGCAAAGCTATAGTTGTGCGTAATCTATAGACAACAAATTTCCTGTGATATTTCAACTTTCACCTTTTATACTAATAAGATTAGAAATAAGTAATTATAATTCAATGAAATTGCTGTAAATAATGCACAAATACGAACGGTCGCTATTTCTGCGACAATTATTCATCTCTAATATGCAACTCGATAGTTATGTTACCGGAAATTATCATCTAAATTCTAGAGTATTTCATATATATATATATATATATATATATATATAATGCGAGACCAATGCTCATAAATTAGTGAGACGAACGACATATTTTATCCGTTAAATATGAGCAAGACACAAAGATCAGCATAAGTAATATGTGACATCAATACGGAAAAAAGTTCTGACTTCACGTGAAAGAAGATCCAGAAATTTCTTTTATCGTGAAAGGTAATATATAGACAAAAAATGCCGACGACGAGAATCTGTTTTACAAGATAACAAACACCACGGTTATGTACCGCTACGTTTAATTCCCTAGAACGGTAGTACGTGTAGTAGAAATAATGTACCGCATATGATGTAATACCAATATGACACACAAATAGCAACATATAATTCATGAAACTCATAGGAATCTTTCACAAAGTGTCTGTAATTAAGGACAGAATAAAAACACAACCAAAGTACGTAAGTGTTAATAAGATGTTATGTAGTGAGTGTATATGTCGCAAATTCTCGCAAATGCACTTATACAGTTTAGAATTTTGCAAAGCCTTTTGCCTCTACATTAACTGTAAGCATTTTATTTTGCTAAAGGTTCAAATTGCAGATGTGCGATACTTTGATTACATTTCCTAAAATACGGAAGATATTCAATACTGATACAGTGAAATCAATAATTTGAAGGGCAGAAGGCAGTGTTACTGCCGGAAAGTTACTGACGGACAGCTAAACAATCTCTTGATGAAATAGGTCTTTCGTGCAACCTAAACTGCGTAATCTGGATGTCGTAGGTCGGCGCATCAATTCTAGAGCAAGGCCAATAAAGGTATTCAGCTATCAGGAATGCATGAAAAATTCATTTACCGTGTGAGTTATTTTAAATAGACATTGTTTAACTCGTAGGAAGGCCTACCTTCTGCAGGAAGCTGTCGACGTAACAGGGCTGAGCCGTCGAAGATAGAAGAGAGGATCGCGGAAGCGGACACAACGCGAGATTCAAACCGCACCCTCCGACAGCAGCTGTTAAATGAGACGCCGTGAGCCGCCCACATGACGTCACAGCTGCTGTCCGGCCAATACGTTTGCAATATCGCGAGTCCCGAGAAGCGCTGCACAGTGTTAAAGGCAATGTCTTGAGCTACTAATTCGGTTATCCACGCGCATCAGAAATATTTTCACCTCGTAGCTGTCACCACTGTCAATACAGAGACAGACATTATCAACGTTAATACATTCAACAAGATGGCTAGGAGAATATTTATGCTAAAGTTGTTAGCGTCTTACTCACAAAGGGGGGCCACTACGTTGGATAACGGATTTCCTTTAAACGTTTTACACCTTTAGTAGGAAATTAAAACAACATAATGTGCAAGTAGTGAGCTGCACTACTCTGAAAATTCCGAGAAAATCGCAAGAGTAGTTTCACGATTATAATATGTGACTTATGCAACTGTGCCTACGTTCTGGTCATTAGAGTTTATGGTGATCAAGCGCTTAACCAGCGTGTTTTATCAGAGGGTTCACAGCCCTCTGTAATGAAACAAGTGAGTCAACGGGTCTTGAACGGGTGTCATAGGACGTCCGTCACGAACAAATACAACGCGCAATAACAAACAAAAAGAGAATTTTCTTTAAAAAGTGGTTAGTGTTTGACGGGTAAAAAAATGGCTCTCAGCACTATGGGACTTAACATCTATGGTCATCAGTCCCCTAGTACTTAGAACTACTTAAACCTAACTAACCTAAGGATAGCACACAACACCCAGTCATCACAAGGCAGAGAAAATCCCCGACCCCGCCGGGAATCGAAGCCGGGAACCCGGGCGTGGGAAGCGAGAACGCTACCGCACGACCACGTGACGGGTAAAACTGGTCTTGCGATTCTCTCAGAATTTCCAGAGTGGTGGACCTTACTACTGCCACATTATGTTGTTTTAATGGCCTACTAAAGGTGTAGAAAGTTTAAAGTCTATCCGCGATTCCAACGCACTGGCCTCCCTATGTTAGAAACGAATATGATGGACGTAGAGGAATTATGGACAAAATTTGCACTGGCTTAAAATCACACTCTGAAGAATTGAGTACATCTACAAATATACTCCGCAAGCCACCCACCGGTGTGTGGCGGAGGACACCTTACGTGCCACTGTCATTACCTCCCTTTCCTGTTCCAGTCGCGTATGGTTCGCGGGAAGAACGACTGCCGGAAAGCCTACATGCGCGCTCAAATCTCTCTGATTTTACATTCGTTATCTCCTCGGGAGGAATAAGTAGGGGGAAGCAACATATTCGATACCTCATCCACAATGCACCCCCTAGAAACCTGGACAACAAGCTACATCGCGATGCAGTGCGCCTCTTTCGCAGTCTGCCAATTGAGTGTGCTAAACATCTCCGTAACGCTATCACATTTACCAAATAACCCTGCGACGAAACACGCAGCTCTTCTTAGGATCTTCTCTATCTCTTATGGCAAACCGACCTGGTACGGATCCCACACTGATGAGCAATACTCAAGTATAGATCTAAGGTGTATTTTGTAAGACACCCCCTTTGCTAACGGATTACATTTTCCAAGGACTCTCCCAATGAATATCAACCAGGCACCGGCCTTACTAACAATTAATTTTATATGATCATTCCACTTCAAACCAAATCAAATGGTGAAACGGCTCTGAGCAATATCGGAGTTAACATCGGAGGTCATCAGCCCCCTAGAACTTAGAACTACTTAAGCCTAACTAACCAACGGACATCACACACATCCATGCCCGAGGCAGGATGCGAACCTGCGACCGTAGCGGTCGCGCGTTTCCACACTGAAGCGCCACTTCAAATCGTTCCGTACGCTTTCTCCTAGATATTTTAGAGAAGTAACTGCTACCAGTGTTTTTTCCGCTATCATATAATCATACAGTAAAGGATCCTTCTTTCTATGTATTCGCAATACATTACATTTGTCTATGTTAAGGGTCAGTTGCCACTCCCTGCACGAAGTGCCTATCCGCTGCAGATCTTCCTGCATTTCGCTGCAATTTTCTAATGCTGCAACTTCTCCGTGTACTACAGCATCATCCGCGAAAAGCCGCATGGAACTTCCGACCCTATCTACTAGGTCATTCTTATATATTGTGAAAAGCAATGGTCCCATAACACTCCCCTGTGGCACGCCAGAGGTTACTTTAACGTCTGTAGACATCTCTCCATTGAGAACAACATGCTGTGTTCTGTTTGCTAAAAACTCTTCAATCCAGCCGCATAGCTGGTCTGATATTCCATAGTCTCTTAGTTTGATTATCAGGCGACAGTGCGGAACGGTATCGAACGCCTTCTGGAAGTCAAGGAAAATGGCATCTACCTGGGAGCCTGTATCTAATATTTTCTGGGTCTCGGAACAAATAAAGCGAGTTGGGTCTCACACGATCGCTGTTTCTGGAATCCATGTTGATTCCTACTGAGAAGATTCCGGGGTTCCAGAAATGACATGATACGCGAGGAATAAACATGTTCTAAAATTCTACAACAGATCGATGTCAGAGATATAGGCCTATAGTTTTGCGCATCTGCTCGACGACCCTACTTGAAAACTGGGACTACCTGTGCTCTTTTCCAATCATTTGGAACCTTCTGTTCCTCTAGACTCTAGAGACTTGCGGTACACGGCTGTTAGAATGGGATCAAGTTCTTTCGCGTACTCTGTGTAGAATCGAATTGGTATCCCGTCAGGTCCAGTCGACTTTCCTCTGTTGAGTGATTTCACTTGCTTTTTTTTCCTTGGACACTTATTTCGATGTCAGACAGTTTTTCGTTCATTCGAGGATTTAGAGAAGGAACTGCAGTGTGGTCTTCCTCTGTGAAACAGCTTTGGAAAAAGGTGTTTAGTATTTCATCTTTACGCGTGCCATCCTCTGTTTCAATGCCATCATCATCCCAGAGTGTCTGGATATGCTGTTTCGATCCACTCACTGATTTAACGTAAGATCAGAACTTCCTAAGATATTCTGTTATGGATGGAAAAGACTCACTATGGTTTAATAACAAATTTCGGAAAACGCCGAGGAGAAAGGAGAGGATGTTGCACTCTCGGTTAGAAAAAGAATGCGTAAATTTTGACAGGCAAAAGTTCGTAGAAACGTGTGCATCTATAAAAAGATCAAGCCCGAAATATACAATAGCCTCTACCGCTATATCTTAGTGAAAGATCTTGTTGAGAACCCAACAAAATTCTGGTCCAATGCAAATTCACTAAGCGGGTCGTAGGCTTCTATCCAGTCACGGCAAATTGAAACACAATGAAAGCCGCAGAGACAGACAAAAATTGAACGAAACCAAAAGAAGCTCAAGGAGAGCCATGCGAAGAGCTTTCAGCGAATTCTAAAGTCAAATTCCATCCTCCGACTTTATGGAAAGTCCTAAGTGGTTTTTCTCTTACGTTAAACTAGTAAAAGGATCGAAGCTGTCTATCCAGACTTTCACTACAATGTCTTCAGACGTAAAAGTAACTTCGGGCGTATCCCAAGGAAGTGTTGTAGGACCACTGTTTTTAGCAGTATGTTACAATATCATTGCTGTTCACAGTGTATATAAATGACAAAGTGGTTGAGGTTAGAAGTACCGTGAGGCTTTCTGCCGATGTCGCTGTTGTATACGGAGAAGTTGGAACAGTAGAAAATTGTAGTAAAATGCAGGAACATCTGCAGCGGACCGACGTTTGCTGCAGGGATAGGCAGCTGACCTCAACATGAAAAAAATGTAGCGTATTTTGAATAAATAAGCCGAAAGACATATTACTGTATGACTATACGATTGCAGAACAATAACAGGAGAAATTACTTCCGTGATTTGTTTAGAAGGATGCGTACGGAATGATTTAAAGTGAAACGACAACATAGAACTAATCGCAAGTAAGGCAGATGCCGGACAGAGATTCAGTGGGTGAATCCTCAGGAGTGTAATCCACAGCCAAAGGGGTTCCGGGTGCGATTCCCGGCCGGTCTGGGAATTTCCTCTCCCAGGGGATGAGTGTTTGTGTTGTGCTCGTCATTTCATCTTCGTCATTCCTTGCATTTGCTGGGTTGGACAGTGTAACAATTTGGACTTTGTACGGGCGTTGATGACTGTGCAGTTCAGCGCCCCCATCATCATCAACCATGAACAAAGGAAGCAGCTTACAGGAATTCTTGAATACTCAAACTTTCTGGACCGAGACTCGAACTCGTGACCTTTGTCTTTCGCGGGCAAGTGTTCTACCGACTGAGGTACCCAAGTAAGACTCAGTTCTCCTTGAATATTGGTCGTCAGTCTGGGTCCGTAGCTACACAACTGTTATACGGGAAATAGAGAAAATCCCATGAACAGCAGTACATTTCGTTACAGGTTCACGCCAGAGCATCACAGGGATGCTCATCCAACTCTAGTAGCAGGAGCTGCAAGAGAGGTGTTCTCCATCACTGTGTGAAGAGTGAACCCATATATTGCTTCCTTCTGCGTGCATCTCATTAAAAGACCGTGAAGATAAAATTAGATATTTTCGCGCTCACAAAGAGGCTTAACAACAATTGTTCTTCCCGCGAACCTTTCGCGACTGGAACAGGAGGCTAGAAGCGCCCTCCACTAAGTACCTTACGGTTGCTTGTGAAGTATAGATGTAGATGTAGATATACATGGGCAAATAAAAGACTCGAAATATGTCTGCAATACACTTGGCGTTTGTGAATAGTACATTTTGTAACATCGCATTCTGTAACCTCGCATAAAAGCCACGCTAAAACAGATATCATAAATTTCTACTTCTTTTTATTCTGATTTTTAGTGGCATAAGTTGTAAGGTGGCTGTAATTTCGCACCTTAGAAGCACTCATAGTTTGCCGTGATTTACAAACGGTATTAGGTATCATTTGATAGGTTGTACATCGTATATATGAATATTTGAAGAAGACTGACATTGTCGTGTACACCTTGTAAATAGATTTTAACGCTTAGTGTATGAAAGGTGACGTAGTGTCATTATTATCAAAACGGCGTAATGAATGATTGTCTATAGTAGTAGAGGTTGGAACGCCAATGGAAATGAAATGGCAGGCGTAACTCATGCCCTTAGTGGAAAAGCCTACACAAGTGTGTTGTTCCTGCTTGACACAGGAATTAGCCAAGACGACAGTCGGGGCACCTGACCGCTGAAGCACAGTACAGTGGCGGCCGGTCGGTTTTGTAGTGGGGCCCTCAGGATAACCTGATAATACTTTGGAAACTCTGAAAATCTTGGACGCAGCAGAGAGGAACGATGAAGTGTTACCTCGGAAATCACGCAGGCTGGGTTATCTATTAGGATTTTTACTCTGAGAAGCGTACCACTGTATGTATTCGTAATTAACGAGGATAGGTATTTACTCGCGAACTGGATGACAAAGACTAGAATATGGTTGGTCGGCGTTCGGAAGAATCTGTAGGGAGGGAGAATATACCGTGGTTTCGAGAAAATGATTCGTTTTCCGAACTTAGGAGGGGGGGGGGGGGGGAGCCGAGGTTTGCTGGGAAGCCAGCAGTGGAGAGAATGAGTCTTCCGTTTTGAGTGCCTGTGTTTGACGGTCGCTCACTATCAGCTCTTGTTGGTACACACGGACTTGCTGTCTTTGCTCTCAGGAGAAGTTATAAAAAATAGTTCATATGGCTCTGAGCACTATGGGACTTAACATCTGAGGTCATCAGTCGCCTAGAACATAGAACTACTTAAACCTAACCAACCTAAGGACATCACGCACATCCAAGCCCGAGGCAGGATTCGAACCTACGACTGTAGCGGTCGCGCGGTTCCAGACTGTAGCGTCTAGAACCGAACGGCCGGCGGGGATATTATAGTTAAAACGGTAGGCACTGTACTGTTGCGAACTTATACGCTTCTGGACTTCGCCCCATGGGTAGGGGATTCATCTTTGAGTACGCAGTGTTCAGTGATTAAGAGCACTTCTCCTGTCTATACTCATGTTGAGACGTTATCTGAGTTCCGTCCTTGTGGCTGGGAGTTCGCGTTTCTTGTCTGTAGAACACAGGGAAGAGAAGACAGTATTAGATTATAGTAGTCAGAGAAAAGTCTTCTGCCGTCCGTAGTGGTCGAGCGGTTCTAGGCGGGTTCGAATCCTGCCTTGCGCATGGATGTGTGTGATGTCGTTAGGTTAGTTAGGTTTAAGTAGTTCTAAGTTCTAGGGGACTGATGGCCTCAGAAATGAAGTCCAATAGTGTTCAGAGCAATTCGAAACATTTTTGACCGTCTTCTGCCATCCTAGAGTATGAATGAGGTTTTTTTTAATATTTTTGGCTGGAGTTCATCCGTCGTCGCAGCCGTGTACGAGAACCATCACTCCCGTGTACCACAAGCAGTACATACGGCTTATTAGGGCTATAAAGCTAAACAGCTGTGATCACGTAAATTTTATTTCCACTGAAGTTGCACACCACTATAGATCATCTTTGAAAGTAGTGTCTTCTAGTGTTTGGTACGTAGGTGATGTCAGACATCTCACTTTATTTATATTAGACTGCGTAGCCATAAAAAGGGGCACATTTGGGAAATTGATTAATTATATTAGTTATAAAATCCATTTGTATCTTTTTATGTCCATTGGACATTGATATAGGAACATTTGTAATATATAAAGGCGTTTTAATGCACAATAATTGTACAAGGAGGAATAGCATTTATCATTTATAGTTACTAGTTCCCTTAATTATTCTTTTATGTTAATGTTGTTGCTTATATGTTAAAGAGCAAGAAGGAGGAGTTAACCAGCCAAATCTTCATTTTCGCATTCAGTATTTTCCGTTGCGCACATTCATTTTACACCCGCCTGGAGTAGCAACTTGGAACGTCGATCAATTACGACTGCGCTGGAGGTAGCAGTTCATTTTCTATAGCAGAAATTCACGGGGCATTAGAGTCCGAAATAGTGGTTTAAATTGCATGGTAAATAGGACTTGTGTAGCAAGGTCGAAGACAGCTTCCAAATGGGCAATTCACGGTACGCGTAAAAGTAGTAGTCTAAGCTTACAAAATGTTGAATCACAACTGGAATCGGTCTGCCCATACAAATACCTGGGTATAACGTTTTGTTGGGATATCGAAGTGAATGATAACATAGTCTCAGTTGACAGACCTTGGTTCATCCGTAGGGTACTGGTAAAATGCAGTCAGTGTACACAGGAGTCACTTACAAAATACTTACGCGGCTTCTGATATCTGTGGTTCCCATACCAGTTACACAACGTACACAGAGAAAGGCAAAAGATGATTCAAATGGCTCTGAGAACTTCGGGACTTAACTTCTGAGGTCATCAGTACCCTAGAAGTTACAACTACTTGAACCTAACTAACCTAAGGACATCACACACATCTATGCCGGAGACAGGATTCGAACTTGCGACCGCAGCAGTCGCGCGGCTCCGGACTGAAGCGCCTAGAACCGCACGGCCACCACGGCCGGCGCCAGAGAAAGGCAGCACTAATGGTTTGACGTTTGTTTGACCCTTGGAGGAGCATCATGTAGATGCTGAGTATACTGAGTATACTGGTATACGCTTGAAAATAAACTATGCTACCAAACCCTATTTACGAAATTTCAGGAACCACTATTGAATGAAGAATTTACGAAAATCCTACAGCCTCTCTTGTATCGCTTCCGGTGCGTTCGCTTTGTATTGGTTTGCAGGGTATGAAAGTACGTTTCGAGTATTTTCTTTTTTGTTTTCTTAGTATGCGAGTAGACAAAACTAGATCGCTAATGCACCCCTGTGCGGTGGCGTTCTGACCTGCCGCACCTAAACTGACTGCCACAGTTTTCGTATCTCAGGCGGCATGATTGAAAAGAATTTGCTCCATTTAGTGGGCGAGATAAATACTGCTGGGCTATCGGAATCTCATGTTATCATTCTATTTAGTGTCAGACCGTGGGAAGGCACGGCCTATGACGTTACTTGCACGGAGTCACTGATTTGAATGAATACTGAGGGAAGGTGGCAGAAGTGACTACACAAACAAACAAAAATTAGAAAGTAGCAAAAGGAGAAGTACACTGTCATGACATGTAGAAACGGCATTCACCTAAAGCAAAGCAAGCTGAACTGGAAAGACTTCGGAATGAGAACCTTAACCATGAGAACTCGGATTCGGTATGAGAAAGGGGGTGGAGGGTGGGGAGGTGGCAGAATTCGGTGAACCTTATCTCATGGCTGGCGCTTTTGCTTTCCCGTAGTATCGCGAAATACTCGCAATCGACAAAAGACCAAAACGATCGAAAGCGAACAAAATTATTAGACTGCGCCGATCGAAACCGAACAAGATTATTAGACTGCTCCCGAAGCCATGAAGTGTTATGTTTCACCGTCGTATGGCGGAGTGTACTAACAGCCAATAAGCTGTCACGGGCGAGACGGCAGCTAGTGGCTCTTCCAAGAAGACATTCCAGATCTGGGCTGGAGCGGCGATACCCGACGTTTTTGTTAGCTGATTGGCACCTGACTCTATAGTTCAATTCCTTTATCTTGGCTGCTCGCGCATGCCCGCCCAGACTTGGGAGATTGCTGCGTTTCCAGTTGCAAACGACGCACGCGCCTAGAGAAGCAGCGCCATAGTATAGCATAGTTCGCAAACTTACGTTTAGGGGGGAGCGCGCAGTTTATGAAGTAAAGCCACCACGGCCGCATTAACCCTTTCGTTGCTACAGAGACGTGCTCCCCGCATTTTGTCATCACTGCACTGCTCGCCTGTGCAGACACGTGGTGTTCCGACTGCTTTGACACAATTGTCATTCGATTTCACAAAAACTATTTGGCCCAAAAATTTGATTTTTACACATATTCTTGACTGATACCTCCCCCCATAAATGACTTAATTTTGTTTCGATGTTCATCGCAGTTATTGTGCAGCATTAAATGCACTAAACCATTGCACGAAATTTTGAATAGTTTGCAGAGTTAAAAGTGCATTGTGTACACTTAGCGTATGGTCGATTTTAGTTGCCACAATGTTGAGAATGAAATGTGGACAAGATACTTAAATTTCACATAAAACTTACTATTTAACAATATCTCATTTAATTTAAGTACCAGATAGGTGTCGTATGTAATATTGAGAAATATTCCGTCTTTAGCGACTGTAGTAAAACTTTTATTTGTACCAGAGTCATTTGGCTTTTTTCTAAAACGTTCTGATTAAAACAAAGTTGGCGAAGTACACAAAACTGAATTATGGACGTAATAAAACATAGAAACTAAAACATATTGTCAGTGAGGCGCAGTGCGCAAACAATTTGGCAGACAGCAGATACTTGCCAAAACATAGATCAGTCGACGAAAACGTTGAATATGATGTTGCATAGCAGCGGACCAAAGAAGTGTCTCAGACAGTCAAGTAGCTGGGCAACGTACGAGCCGAAATTCTGCTCTAAATAATACTTTTAATGCTGTCGTAAAAGAATATATCTCAATATCAATAGAAAATAGCGACTGCGGAACAGAAGATATACAAACAAAAGAGATAACATGAATATTGTATGTGTGGCTTTTCATTGTTTTTAATTTATGTGAAAAGAAATATTGGAGGACAAAATTAGAAAAACCGAAACCTTATTATGATTATAATGAAGAGGCAAAGCACTAGAAATTTCAAAAAATTACCTTCAAACGAATAAAATTCATGAAGTAAGACACTTCGAATTTGTTTTTAAATAAAGAAAACATTAAGCACCGAACATTGAACTCAGAACCTTTCCGTTAGCATCCAATCACCTTAATAATTACGCTCGTCATTTAATGGAACACCTTCAGGACTCTAAAATATCACGCAAAATACCGACAAACACTGTTGGTATGACTAGAAATTACTCACGTTTCGTCGAAGAGCAACAGGAAGTAAACAGTTACCGCTGTTCTTTATTGCGAAAAAGTGGTTCGTGAAAATGATACAAACACCTTTCCTTGCTATCGCCTGAATTA
Organism: Schistocerca gregaria; assembly: GCF_023897955.1. NCBI lineage: Eukaryota > Metazoa > Arthropoda > Insecta > Orthoptera > Acrididae > Schistocerca > Schistocerca gregaria. The sequence goes on along the minus strand of NC_064929.1, from coordinate 181,934,121 downwards.
GGAGGCTTGTTGCTTGTTCGGTTAAATTAACTAATAGAATATGAAACAATTGGTATAAATAATGGTTTTTCCAAACTTTCTATAAACGAAAGTCTGCTATCAAGACATTGCTTTTCTTCAGTTGCTTTATTTATGACTGAATGTTTATAAAGACACTCGTCCATGCTCTTCACTGCAGTGGAGCTCTCGCAAGGTCGTTCTGTGTTCATTGGCTGACTGTGTTTTTTGAGGTCAGATGCGCAGAATGTACCTAAACTCAGCCACCGTCGTAAATGACGAGCACTATAGTGTGCCTACGGCTGAAACAAGTAGTTCCCCCAACTTCCTGGGTGGTCAAACGGCCAGCTGTCGCCTGCTGAGCCACAAAATTGGTTCAAATGGCTCTGAGCACTATGGGACTTGACTTTTGAGATCAGCAGTCCCCTAGAACTTAGAACTACCTAAACCTAACTAACCTAAGGACATCACACACAGCCATGCCCGAGGCAGGATTCGAAACTGCGATAGTAGAGGTCGCGCGGTTCCAGATTGTAGCGCCGAGAACCGCTCGGCCACCCCGACCGGCGCTGGGCCACAGAACACGCCTCTTCCTTTTTGCACCAGAGGCTTCTTTAACTGCCCTAGTTTCTGTCGTTGGGAGGGCAGGCTTTTCTGCGTACATTCGCGCGTCAAGACCGAGAAGATGCTCGTCCTAAACCTGAATCATTTTAACGGCCGCTTTCTCATCTGAAAAACTATGGAGTTTTCACGATTAACACACGAAACTTTTTCGCACACCACTGTCTTCTGTATATTTTTTATACCTCTCAGTATATATTATGGTTTACGTTGTGTAACATTGTATATTGTAAAATATATAACAAATAGAATCGTTTGAGAGTCAGCTTCAAATACCGGCCACTAACTTTGTGTTTTTCGAAGAAAATGTCGCTTTCTCTCCAGGGAAGTCCCATTTGAATTTCCGAGACATCTCCCTAACACTTACGTGCAAGTCGAACCTATCGGTAGCAACTCTAGCAGCCCGCCACTGAATTGCTTCTACGTCTTCTCTCAATCCAATCTGCAACGAATCCCAAACAATCGAACAGTACTCCGTAATAGGTCGCACCAGGGTTTTATATGCGGTTTCCTTTACAGCTGAACCACTTTCCCCTAAAATTCTCCCAATAAACCGATGTCGACCATTTGCCTTCCATACCACAGCTCATTCCACCTCACATCGCTTTGCAGCGTTACGCCCAGATATTTAAACGACTTGACTGCGTCAACCAGGACACTATACTACTGGCCATTAAAATTGCTACACCAAGAAGAAATGCAGATGATAAAGGGGTATTGATTGGACAAATATATTATACTAGAACTGATATGTGATTACATTTTCATGGAATTTGGGTGTATAGATCGTGAGAAAACAGTAACCAGGAAAACCACCTCTGGCCCTAATAATGGCCTTCATACACCTGGGCATTGAGTGAGAGCTTGGATGGCGTGTACAGGTACAGCTGCCCATGCAGCTTCAACAGTTCAAGAGCCTTGTGACGATCCAGTTGTTCGGCCACCATTGACCAGACGTTTTGAGTTGGTGAGAGAACAGGAGAATGTGCTGGCCAGGCCAGCAGTCGAACATTTTCTGTATCCAGAATATCCCACGCAGGACCTGCAACATGCGGTCGTGCATTATCCTACTGAAAAGTAAGGTTTCGGAGAGATCGAATGACGGGTAGAGTCACGGGTCGTAACACATCTGAAATGTAACATCCACTGTTCAAATTGCCGTCAATGCGAACAAGAGGTGACCGAGACGTGTAACCAATGGCACTCCATACCATCACGTTGGGTGATACGCAAGTATGGATATGGCGAATACACGCTTCCAATGTGCGTTCACTACGATGTCGCCAAACACGGATGCGACCATCATTATGCTCTAAACAGAAACTGGATTCATCCGAAAAAATTACGTTTTGCCGTTCGTGCACCCAGGTTCGTCGTTGAGTACACCATCGCAGGCGCTCCTGCCTGTGATGCAGCGTCAAGGGTAACTGCAGACGTGGTTTCTGAGCTGATAGTCCATGCTGCTGCAAACGTCGTCGAACTGTTCGTGCAGATGATTGTTGCCTTGCAAACGCCCCCATCTGTTGACTCAGGGATCAAGACGTGGCTGCACGATCCGTTACAGACATGCGGATAAGATGCCTGTCACCTCGACTGCTAGTGATACGAGGCCGTTAGGATACAGCACGGCTTTCCGTATTAACCTCCTGAACCCACCGATTCCATATTCTGCTAATACTCAAGGGATCTCGACCAACGCGAGAGGCAATGTCGCCATACGATAAACCGCAAGGGCGACGGGCTACAATCTGGCCTTTATCAAAGTAGGAAACGTGACGGTACGCATTTCTCCTCCTCACATGAGGCTTCACAACAACGTTTCACCAGGCAACGCCGGTGAACTGCTGTTTGTGTATGAGAAATCGGTTGGAAACTTTCCTGATGTCAGCACGTTGTAGGTGTCGCCACCGGCGCCAACCTTGTGTGAATGCTCTGAAAAGCTAACCATTTGCATATCACAGCATCTTCTTCCTGTCGGTTAAATTCCGCGTCTGCAGCACATAATCTTCGTGCTGTAGCAATTTTAATGGCCAGTAGTGTAGTAATACTGTGTCCGAAGAGATCAGGTTTGTTCTTCCTGCACATCCGCATTAACTCACATTTTTTTCCACTTTCAGGACTAGCTGCCATACATCACAGCAACTGGAAGTTTTGTCTAACTCGTCTTGTATCTTCCTACAGTCACTCAACTTCGACATCTTACCGTACACCGCGCCGACATCAGCAAACAACCGCACATTACTGCCCACGCTGTGAACCAAATCATTTATGTACATAGAGAACCATTGCGGTCCAAGCACACTTCACCGAGGGAGGTGGCGCAGTGGCTAGCACACTGTACTCGCAGTCGGGAGGACGTGGTTCAAACCGGCGTACGGCGATCCTGATTTAGGCTTTCCGTGAATTTCCAAAACGGTTTAACGCCTCTGAAAGGGCATTGCCGAATTCCTTCTCCATCCTTCCCTAATATGAGCGTGTGCTCCGTTCCTAATGAACGGAATGTTAAACACTAGTCCCTTGCCAGATAGGAACTATTTGTGCTAACCGTTCCCATGAACTTTTCGCGATTAATGCAATGTGACATTTATACTTTAACGTGGAAAAATGTACGTACTTGCGCTAACACGCTGTGCAGCTACTCTCAGAATAGACAATATTGTAGTAGCTGTGCAAATGACATTTTCGGCCACTAACGCACTGTGACCACTATTCTTTAACTCGCAAGAAGTCTTCAGATGTACACTGCTGGAAATTGAAATAAGAACACCGTGAATTCATTGTCCCAGGAAGGGGAATCTTTATTGACACATTCCTGGGGTCAGATACATCACATGATCACATTGACAGAACCACAGGCACATAGACACAGGCAACAGAGCATGCACAATGTCGGCACTAGTACAGTGTATATCCACCTTTCGCCGCAATGCAGGCTGCTATTCTCCCATGGAGACGATCGTAGAGATGCTGGATGTAGTCCTGTGGAACGGCTTGCCATGCCATTTCCACCTGGCGCCTCAGTTGAAGCAGCGTTCGTGCTGGACGTACAGACCGCGTGAGACGACGCTTCATCCAATCCCTAACATGGTCAATGGAGGACAGATCCGGAGATCTTGCTGGCCAGGGTAGTTGACTTACACCTTCTAGAGCACGTTGGGTGGCACGGGATACATGCGGACGTGCATTGTCCTGTTGGAACAGCAAGTTCCCTTGCCGGTCTAGGAATGGTAGAACGATGGGTTCGATGACGGTTTGGATGTACCGTGCACTATTCAGTGTCCCCTCGACGATCACCAGAGGTGTACGGCCAGTGTAGGAGATCGCTCCCCACACCATGATGCCGGGTGTTGGCCCTGTGTGCCTCGGTCGTATGCAGTCCTGATTGTGGCGCTCACCTGCACGGCGCCAAACACGCATACGACCATCATTGGCACCAAGGCAGAAGCGACTCTCATCGCTGAAGACGACACGTCTCCATTCGTCCCTCCATTCACGCCTGTCGCCACACCACTGGAGGCGGGCTGCACGATGTTGGGGCGTGAGGGGAAGACGGCCTAACGGTGTGCGGGACCGTAGCCCAGCTTCATGGTGACGGTTGCGAATGGTCCTCGCCGATACCCCAGGAGCAACAGTGTCCCTAATTTGCTGGGAAGTGGCGGTGCGGTCCCCTACGGCACTGCGTAGGATCCTACGGTCTTGGCGTGCATCCGTGCGTCGCTGCGGTCCGGTCCCAGGTTGACGGGCACGTGCACCTTCCGCCGACCACTGGCGACAACATCGATGTACTGTGGAGACCTCACGCCCCACGTGTTGAGCAATTCGGCGGTACGTCCACCCGGCCTCCGGCATGCCCACTATACGCCCTCGCTCAAAGTCCGTCAACTGCACATACGGTTCACGTCCACGCTGTCGCGGCATGCTACCAGTGTTAAAGACTGCGACTGAGCTCCGTATGCCACGGCAAACTGGCTGACACTGACGGCGGCGGTGCACAAATGCTGCGCAGCTAGCGCCATTCGACGGCCAACACCGCGGTTCCTGGCGTGTCCGCTGTGCCGTGCGTGTGATCATTGCTTGTACAGCCCTCTCGCAGTGTCCGGAGCAAGTATGGTGTGTCTGACACACCGGTGTCAATGTGTTCTTTTTTCCATTTCCAGGAGTGTGTTTACGGCCGCTAACGCACTGTGCCAGTCACTCTCAATAGTGATATAGTCTTACACGGGATATTCAAATAAATTTTCGGGCTCTAACATACTGTGACATCTATTTTTTAACTTGCAGAAATGTTCAAATATACGAGGTCTGTCCAAAAAATTCCGGAAGTTTGTCCTCAAAATTATTCTACGGTTTTACTTATTGTACATGACCTCCTTCGTAATACTCTCCTCCAGAACTGATACACTACTCACAATGCCGTTTCCACTTCCAGGAGCAGTCCCGGTAAGCTTCTTTCTGGATCACGCGAAGCGCAGTCTGTTAATTTTCTTTTATCTCGTGTACCGTTGCAAATATTCTGGCTGAGGTGGCGCAGTATTCGGGAGGACGGCGGTTCAATCCCTCGTCCGGCCATCCTGATTTAGGTTTTCCGTGATTTCCCTAAATCACCGTGCGCAGTTCGTGGTTGTGCGGTAGCGTTCTCCCTTCCCACGCCCGGGTTCCCGGGTTCGATTCCCGGCGGGGTCAGGGATTTTCTCTGCCTCGTGATGACTGGGTGATGTGTGCTGTCCTTAGGTTAGATAGGTTTAAGTAGTTCTAAGTTCTAGGGGACTGATGACCATAGATGTTAAGTCCTATAATGCTCACAAGGGAACCTCCCAATCGCACCCCCCTCATATTTAGTTATAAGTTGGCTCAGTGGATAGGCCTTGAAAAACTGAACACAGATCAATCGAGAAAACAGGAAGAAGTTGTGTGGAACTATTAAAAAAATTACTAAAATATACAAACTGAGTAGTCCATGCGAAGATAGGCAACATCAAGGACAAAGCGAGGCAACGAGGGCCTTGTCCCGTGGTTAGCGAGAGCAGCTACGGAACGAGAGGTCCTAGGTTCAAGACTTCCCTCAAGAGAAAAGTTTATTTTTTTATTTTCAGTTTATGTGACAAACTCTTGTGTTTTCATCACGTTGTTGAGAGTGATTATCACATCCACAAGACAGCCTAAATCGGGCAAGATAGAAGAACCTTTATACTCATTCCCTAAGTGTACAAGTTTGGTGGGTCGACAACAGATTCCTGTTATCTGACGCACATGCCGTCACCAGTGTCGTATAGAATATATCAGACGTGTTTTCCTGTGGAGGAATCGGTTGACCTATGACCTTGCGATCAAATATTTTCGGTTCCCATTGGAGAGGCACGTCCTTTCGTCTACTAATCGCACGGTTGTGCGGTGCGGTCGCAAAACACAGACAGTGAACAGCGACGTCAATGAACGAATGGACAGATCATAAGTTTGCGGAGATAAAGAAAGTAAAATTTTCAGACCAGGGAAGACTTGAACAAGGTGCTCTCGTTCCGCAGCTACTCACGCTAACCACGGGACCACGGCGCTCCTGAGCTCAGAAGGGACCACGGCGCTCCTGAGATCACAATCTCATTACTGTTGCATATATTACGCATGAACTACTCAGTTTGTATATTTTACTAATTTTTTTCGTAGTTCCATACAACTTCTTCCTGTTTTCTCGATTGATCTGTGTTCAGTTTTTCAACGCCTATCCACTGTGCCAACTTATAACTAAATCTGAAGGGGGTGCGATGAGGAGGTTCCCTTGTCAGTGCCATTTGAACCATTTGAACCCAAATCGCCGCAGGCAAATGCCGGGATGGTTCCTTTGAAAGGGCATGGCCGTCTTCCTTCCCCCCCCGTCCTTCCCTAACCCGACTAGACGGATGACCTCGCTGTCTGGTCTCTTCCCCCAAAACAGGCTTGGCACAATTCCCTGGGGCACTCTTGACGATGCCCTTGTCTCTGATGAACACTCACCGTCGGAGACAACACACTGGGTACGTGCCGTTGTAGTCGAGTCGATGAAAAATGCCGCCGCAGACGGCGGCCCGGCGTTCGTGCCCAGAGCAGCGAGTTGCGTGCGGCACGCAGCTCGTGGCCCGGTGCGCCACGCACCCGCAGCGCCGCAGTGCTGCCAACCCCCGCCGGCCCGCTGCCGCGCATAGCGTGCGCCGGGGCTCCCCCTGACCCACAAAAGGGGTGGGGCGGCCGTGCCATTCGCAGGGGTCGCCGACCCCGGCGCCACCGCGCCAGAAGTTGGCCGTAATCGTCTCGTGCCCTGCGGCAGTTCTGCCTCCTCCCTCACCCCCTCCCTGACCTGGGTCTTCGTTCCCCACCGAGGCGCTACACCGACAGCCTCTTTCCTCGTTCTTAATCTTGATCTTCCGCAATTCTGGCATTAAAGCCCGAGGAGGCTAGACTCCTTTCAGACTGCTGCAGTACACGTCCAGCTAAAGACAGACACGTCACAACGTCATACAGGGTGTTACAAAACGGTACGGCCAAACTTTCACACACAAAGAAAGAAAATATGTTTTGTGGACATGTGTCCAGAAACGCATACTTTCCATGTTAGAGCTCATTTCATTACTTCTCTTCAAATCACATTAATCATGGAATGGAAACAAACAGCAAAAGAACGTGCCAGCGTGACTTCAATCACTTTGTTACAGGAAATGTTCAAAATGTCCTCCGTTAGCGAGGATACATGCATCCACCCTCCGTCGCATGGAATCCCTGATGCCCTGATGCAGCCCTGGAGAATGACGTATTGTATCACAGCCGTCCACAATACGAGCACGAAAAGCCTCTACATTTGGTACCGGGGTTGCATAGACAAATCTTTCAAATGCCCCCATAAATGAAAGTCAAGAGGGTTGAGGTCAGAAGAGCATGGAGGCCATGGAATTGGTCCGCCTCTACCAATCCGTCGGTCGCCGAATCTGTTGTTGAGAAGCGTACGAACACTTCGACTGAAATGTGCAGGAGCTCCATCGTGCATGAACCACCTGTTGTGTCGTACTTGTAAAGGCACATGTTCTAGAAGCACAGACAGAGTATCCCGTATGAAATCATGATAACGTGCTCCATTGAGCATAGGTGGAAGAACACGTGACCCAATCAAGTCATCACCAACAATGCCTGCCCAAACGTTCACAGAAAATCTATGTTGATGACGTGATTGCACAATGTTCATTGTGAAAATTTACAGTTTGATCACGTTGGGATGAAGCCTCATCCGTAAAGAGAACATTTGCACTGAAATGAGGATTAACACATAGTTGGATGAACCATTCGCAGAAGTGTACCCGTTGAGGACAATCAGCTGCTGATAGTGCCTGCACACGCTGTACATGGTACGGAAACAACTGGTTCTCCCGTAGCAGTCTCCAAACAGTGACGTGGTCAACGTTACCTTGTACAGCACCAACTTCTCTGACGCTGACATTAGGGTTATCGTCAACTGCACGAAGAATTGACTCGTCCATTGCAGGTGTCCTCATCGTTCTAGGTCTTCCCCAGTCGCGAGTCATAGGCTGGAATGTTCCGTGCTCCCTAAGACGCCGATCAATTGCTTCGAACGTCTTCCTCTCGGGACACCTTTGTTCTGGAAATCTGTCTCGATACAGACGTACCGCCCCACGGCTATTGCCCCGTGCTAATCCATACATCAAATGGGCATCTGCCAATTCCGCATTTGCAAACATTGCACTGACTGCAAAACCACGCTGGTGATGAACACTAACCTGTTGATGCTATGTACTGATGTGCTTGATGCGAATACAGTAGAGCAATGAGTCGCATGGCAACATAAGCATCGAAGTCAACATTACCTTCCTTCAATTGGGCCAACTGGTGGTGAATCGAGGAAGTACAGTACATACTGACGAAACTAAAATGAGCTCTAACATGGAAATTAAGCGCTTCCGGACACATGTCCACATAACATCATTTCTTTGTGTGTGAGGAACGTTTCCTGAAAGTTTGGCGGTACCTTTCTGTAACACCCTGTTTACGTACAGTGTTTTACATATTACGCAATTTTTAAATTTATTGCTAATTTTTTTAAAGTTCACAGCGCTGTATTTATTTTAATATCGATTATCATTCCGATTACTCGAAATAGACAACAGAGGGATAGAGAAACAATTAAAATCGCTCTGGACCTGATGGGATACCAGTTCGATTTTACACAGAGTACGCGAAGGAACTTGCCCCCTTCGCAGCGGTGTACCGTAGGTCTCTAGAAGAGCGTAGCGTTCCAAAAGATTGGAAGACGGAATGGGTCATCCCCGTTTTCAAGAAGGGACGTCGAACAGATGTGCAGAACTATAGACCTGTATCTGTGACGTCGATCAGTTGTAGGATTTTGGAACACGTATTATGTTCGAGTATAATGACTCTTCTGGAGACTAGAAATCTGCTCTGTAGGAATCAGCATGGATTTCGAAAGAGACGATCGTGTGAAACCCAGCTCGCGCTATTCGTCCACGAGACTAAGAGGGACATATACACTGGTTGACAGGTAGATGCCGTGTGTCTTGACTTCCGCAAGGCGTTCGATACAGATCCTCACAGTCGTTTAATGAACAAAGTAAGAGCATATGGACTATCAGACCAATTGTGTGATTGGATTGAATAGTTCCTAGATAACAGAACGCGGCAGGTCATTCTCAATGGACAGAAGTCTTCTGAAGTAAGAGTGATTTCAGGTGTGCCGCAGGGGAGTGTCGTAGGACCGTTGTTATTCACAGTATCCATAAATGACCTTCTGGATGACATCGGAAGTTCACTGAGGCTTTTTGCAGATGATGCTGTGGTATATCGAGAGGCTGTATCAATGGAAAATTGTACTGAAATGCAGGAGGATCTACAGCGAATTGACGCATGGTGCAGGGAATGGCAATTGAATGTCAATGTGGACAAGTGTAATGTGCTGCGAATACATAGAAAGAAAGATCCCTTATCATTTAGCTACAATATAGCAGGTCAGCAACTGGAAGCAGTTAAATTATCTGGGAGTACGCATTAGGAGTGATTTAAAATTGAATGATCGTATAAAGTGGATCACCGGTAAAACAGACGCCAGGCTGAGATTCATTGGAAGAATCCTAAGGAAATGCAATCCGAAAACAAAAAAAGTAGGTTGCAGTACGCTTGTTCGCCCACTGCTTGAATACTGCTCAGCAGTGTGCTGATAGAAGAGATAGAGAAGATCCAACGGAGAGCAGCGCGCTTCGTTTGAAACGTCCCCTTTGAACAATTATACATGACTGTGCTTAAACTGCCCCACAATATTTTTAGCGCAACGCAATCCGACTTTCAAAAATCCCTACAAAAGAATGGCCCTGACTAACATTAACCTATGCGTTCCACAAATCACTTACCGCACAAAAATCTTCGTTACTCGAACTACTTCAATACAGCGAGCACCACTACTGCCAGCTAAATAAAAGATTCTAACTACTGAAGGCACTAACTACTGATAGGCATAGTTAGCAAAAGAAAAATTTTTGATAGAGAACAAACAATGTATTTACCTTAATATTGTTCAAAAGTCATATTATATATATCAGTTCATGACATCCAATCTTACAAAGTTCAAAACTCCGCCATTTCTCTCCCCACAACCACCACTGCTGGCGGCTCTCACCTCCAACTGCGCAACGCTACGCGCTGTTAACAGCCAACTGCCCAACACTACAATGGCTGGCAACAATGCATACTAGGTACAGACTGTACACAGCACAGCCAGTGATTTTCATACAGAGCGCTAGGTGGCGTTACCGATATAAAAACCTAAACAGCCTACTTACACGTTACAGGATCATTTAGAAATCGCGAGAGCGTTACGGAGATGATAGGTAAACTCCAGCGGAAGACTGTGCAGGTGAGACGCTCAGTAGCTCGGTACGGGCTTTTGTTGAAGTTTCGAGAACATACCTTCGCCGAGGAGTCAAGCAGTATATTTCTTCCTCCTACGTATATCTCGCGAAGAGACCATGAGGATAAAATCAGGGAGATTAGAGCCCACATAGTGGCATATCGACAATCTTTCTTTCCACGAACAGTACGAGACTGCAATAGAAGGGAGAACCGATAGAGGTTCTCAAGGTACCCTCCGACACACACCGTCAGATGGCTTGCGGAGTATGGATGTAGATGTAATCAGTCGTTGCTAATGTATTTTAGGTTCTCAGCTGCCATGGAGCTATTCACAAAGGCGGAACATGTTGTAACCGTCAAAACCCATTAGAGAACCGGCGAGTGGCATACAGAGACAATTCGTAGATTGCCCGGAATCTTCTCTTGCCCACAAATATCGAACTACACTTCGCTGCTCTTCACAGTCCGACGACAATAACATACTCGCTATGTTTGTTTCGTAGTTTAGACTTCTCTCGATAGCAGTGCACACGAATACAAAATACCCTCAGCTCCAGACAATATCGTCGAGAAATTTCAACATTCCGGCTGCAATACTGCGGGAGACAAAAATATTTTGTGCGTTACTTTCCGATCCTCCCTCGTACGAGTATACGCTCTTTGTCCAAGGCACTGGAAAGAGTGTTCAAATAAAACTTCAGCGGCTTAACAGGGGCTTCAATTGATCAAATAGTACCAACCTAACAGTGCCACAATCCACTGTTCCGTCAATAGAGGAAACGTCTGCCCATCTGTACTAGATGTGACCCTGTACACATGTCTCAAATTTTTAATACGTTCTTATTAGGTCACGTTCTTGCCCGTTTATCTGCCCGGTACAAATTTTAAACTAACTTTCGTACTACACGTACGGAAAAGAAACTTTGAACTGGTGCAGCATAGTGCGTCTGTGAGCCGCCACAAGTCGCATCAACGTCGTTCTCGACAATTGGGAATTTCGACAGCCTCATTGCAAAGAATTCTGAAAGAGGATCTTCATGTCCACCCCTACAAGATTCTGCTGATGCAAGATCTGATATTCACCGATCATTTGAAACGGAGAAATTTTGACTAGTGGATACACTGCAAAGCACAGTTTTGTGTGACTTATAGGCAGCTGGTGTGAGTGGCACCCATTTTTTCGAAGATTTCGACGGTAATGCAGTAACAGTTAATGGTGAGCGTTGTCATGAAATGGTCAGAAACAACTTCTCCTCTGCTCCGGATGAAGTGGATGCAGCCAATATGTTTTTTCAGCAAGACGTGGCGACCTGCCACATATTCCGCGTGGCAACAACCCTTATCCATGAAAAATCCCCTCACTCTGTGATCCGATTTCGTGGCGACTGGGAACGGCATCCCAGATGTTGCACTCTTACTCCATCCCACTTCTTTTTATGGGGTTTTCTGATGTTCAAGGTCTACTAAAACAAACGACAGACACTTCCCGATCTTAAGGAGGAAATTCGACGTGTCTTCAGTGACATCAACAGGGACTTCTGTGAAAGGATCATCACGAACTCCATAGACTGCTTTCCGAGACACTGGATGTTGACATATGCCTGATACAATTTGCACTGTTGAATGGAAGAAGTGTATCTAGACAAAAGTATATAGATATGTATTCAATTCGATACATTTTTTATTTAATTATTGCATTTTTAAAAATTGAGTAACATACAAAAGACCCTACACCACAAGATATGCGGCAACCTGAAATTGATATAGAAAGGTTGGACAAAAACACCGCGAAAAACGAATGCTTGGACACATATGCAGATGCCAGCCAGGCCTACAGGTTGCGCTGTTTCATATGACCAGGAATGGCACCTGTGTGATGTCCTCAGTACATTAAAGTTCCAACAGTTGTTAGAACAGTGTAACTGCATTATGTTAATGGCCGAACATGGCAAAATTGTTGGTGGTCGTACAGTAGGTGGTTCCGTAACCAAGACGGTGTAATATACCCTTCCTGATGAACAATTTTGAATGTTGCTGTGTAAGATTGCAAGAACTATGCCCCTTACATGAAGTCATTAATGATCGCCTAACTCACGTTGAGCGAACAGTAGGGCTGAACAAAAATTACTGATGAGGCACAGTGCATCTTGTAGAGGGTATAGTATGGACGTGTTGGAATAATTAATGTTGGGTGGTGGTTTTGAAGTAATTCACTTGACATAAAAACTTTGTGGAAACACATCGATTTACTGGAGGCTTGTTTATCCCAGGAAAATATTTAGAGTTGATCGTGGCCGGCTGGGGAGCGGTGAAGGGAAGTGACAAAAGGCCGCTTAGGGCGGCTCAAGCTCTGAGAAAGCAGTAACAGGGCCAGCTGCCTTAAGATGATGGACAGTGAGTGGGTGGCTGACCCCATGCTAGTGTACTGGGAAACAGGTGGAGAACTTGTACACCTGTTGATAAATGTCCGTTATCCTGTTTTCAGTGAAACATGCGAGAAAGCCGTGCAAAACTACAGTTGAGCGGTCAACACAAGCCAAATTATGCATGTTCGTGACTATAGGAACTTCATGCTGAATTCATGGTCTGCAGAGTCTCAAGTAAATCAGGTGAAGAGCGACAGAATGAAATACGCCGACCTCTGATGGGAAAGTAGGACCAATGAATTTGAAGTACTCTCCTGGGAGTCAGAATTCCAGAAAAATTCGTGTTTTGTGCAGCCGCTAACCTTGATGGGTGGCCTGGGAGGGGCTAAATAGCAGAAGTTGAGAGGAAGGGAAATTTTGTGGGGATTTGTTCACTTCCCAGAGCAGGCATTAGTCGACACTTGGGAGCAATGCATAATTGACGTGACTTGTGCTGCAATTGGCGCAAGTGATTTTGATTGAGGGGAAACCGAGGCAAGGAGCCGACTGGCAGAAGTCTCCATAGAGGTCTTCTTTTCCCAGCTTGCCTAGAGTGGGGACGTGGCGTACTTTACTCAGCTTGCCTGAGAAAGAGTGAGCATCTTTGCAGTTTAGGACTTAGCAAATGGAACGATTGAGCTTGGAGATAGAAAATTTTGGTTCAGCTATGTATTGAGTAAGATAGCTAGGAGTGAACAGACGAGCGCAGCCTTGCAACACCACAAGGCCAACCGACGTCCTCACAATGACGCTGAATTCAGTGATATTGCACCTGCTCCGGCTTGAATTAGGCCACTGATTAATTTGTTGGATCATGTCAGCAAGATTTCTGAGAGGGTTTCATGGCCCGTGTATTGGGGAATTCTTCTCTCAATTCGCATTACCCCTGGGTCAGTCGATAGGAATTAATTTTGATTTATTGCACTTTACTCCATGTAAACGCAACTTATTACCACAGCCTGATAGGAGAGTCATGTAATGTGACGATTGAAGGTCGGGAGTTAAAATAAATTTATGCTGATCGACTGCATCTGATTTCAATCAAGTAGTTCAAATGCCAAGTCACTTTCTTAATTAATTTTATGTTCAACATTTGCATCTGGTGTTCAGTTGCTGAATATAACATCAATGTGCACCCCTTTTTAATTAAAAGTGATCAATTCTGAATCAATGTCAACACTGCCACTGCAGTTCAATCGGGAGTCACAGGGCCTTATTACTTTCTTTACGTTATCCGATATTGCGGTAGTTTTGCACTCTCTGTTGATCTGTTAGTCAATTAGCTGGGGTGAACACACGCCAAAACCAGATAAGTGACGGGTGGGGTGTTACAGCTGGTAATGAGTAAAGAAAAATTGACAAACTGATTGATGGGGAGGGCGAAAAATAGGGGTAAATGGTCGCACTAGGCTCGGTGTTTATAATACGATGCATGACTGTGAGAAGACGATTAAAAACTTCATTTTCACTATCTTCTTAATAGAAAAATTGCTGTAACTGCAACCGGAATGGTCGCCAAGTGGCCGCAAACGAAAGCGCGGCCTGAATAGTGTAATCTAGAAAATAAATGGGCCTTATGTATAAAGTTTTTTATTTTTCCTTTTATTCCATGTTTTAGCTGTTTACAATGCCTTTTTGGTGGCCCATTTTAATTATTTTTAAATCTTATACTTCTGGTCTTTGGTCATCAAGCCACGTAGGTGGACCTTGCCGTGATAGCTTATGGAAGGGAGGCATCTAAGAGAGGCCACCCAAAATTTATGTTCAATGAGTAAATATATTGCAGGTATCAATTCCGCCGTCCGCTCCCAGTAGCTGAGTGCTCAGTGCGACAGAGCGTCAATGCTACAGGCCCGGGTTCGATTCCCGGCGGGGTCGGAGATTTTCTCCACTCAGGGACTGGATGTTGTGTTATACTCATCATCATCATTTCATCCCCATCCACGAGCAAGTCGCCGAAGTGGCGTCAGATGGAGACACTTGCACGCGGCGAACGATGTACCCGACGGGAGGAGCTAGTCACCCGACCATTTCCGCCAGCCCATAGATTTTCTGACGTATGTGAGCAAGTTTATGGGCGACCAATGATGATGCTAACTTTTTGAAATGGAACTACGAGAGAAGATCGCAAGGTGAGGCACAATAATTTTACTACCGAAACGTTGAACAGGAAATAAAACAAATCACAAATGAACTTACAACGTTTACCTACTTTTCTACGCGGTCACCAAAGTACTCAACACATTTCTCCAGTTGTAGTATAAGTTTCAATATGCCCTGTTCGTAGAAGCCCGTTTGGTTGGAGTACAGCCATCTGCGGACCGCTGATCCCACTTGCGAATTTGTCGCAATGCGTTGGGCGGCCAGGAATTTCTACACGGGACCAAACAGATGAAGTCCTATGGTGGAATGTCCGGATTGTTTGGTGGGCGCTGGAGCACCTCCCACCCAAATTTGGCAATTTGGCAGGAGCAACAACTTGTGCGATCATTTTTATGAAGAAGTGTCACCAAGGGCACGATGCAAATTAACCATGGTTTTAATATAGGCTGCAGCATTCACAGTGGTCCCGTGTTCAGCGAAGTCCACCAATAACACATCATGCGTAGCCCACAATACTGTCACAAGCACTTTCCTAGCAGACTGAGTCACTTTTCGTAGGAGTGAGCCAACATGTTCACACTCCATAGATGCCTATTAGGTTTCGGGCGTGTGGTGGTACGCTGACGATTCATCACCAGTGACGATTCCTTTCAGAAAGTCATACCCCTCATCGACGTAACGCATTAAGTGGTTCAAGCTTGTCACCATTCACTGGACACTGTGGTTGTCGGTCAGGTACTGTTGTCAGGTAATAGGCACCCAACGAGAAGTGACTTTAGAAATATTGTCGTACCATAGGAAATGCTAACCTGCTGCGCTAAGGTTCGCAGCTGTACACCTCGCTCGCTCAAAACTCCTGCCTCAATGGCCCCGACATTCTGAGGGGTTGCAGCTATTATCGGCCGCCCGGAGCGTGGCCAATCACTATGGTTCGGCAGGCCCTCTTGGAAGAATGCACACCACCTGGAGACATTCCTACGGTACGTACAGTCGTCCACATACACGCGACGCATGTCACTGCGAACTTTACTCGGTTTATGCCCTTTATCCCACAAATGTCGAACTAATGCCCTTTAGCCCACACATATCGAACTAAACTTCGGTGCTCTTCAGATGTTCGTGACAGTAACCGCCCGTCATGTTGGCTTCGTAATTCAGGCCCCTTTCGCTAGAGCTGTAGCACAAACCCCAAACTACACTCTCGAGTAATTTAAACTGTCCAGCAGCGATATCAGAGGAGGAAAAGAAATTATTATTCGTTATTTTCCGATCTTCCCTCGAACACCATTTTTCCTATGTGCTGAAGAAGAGGACTACAAGGGAATAACACGGGCAGGAATTGATGAAGTGGTGCCAACGTCTGCCCAGCTGTGCCAGATGTAACCCTGTATAACTGTCTCATATTTTTAACATGTTCTTATTCCGCCGCTTTCTGGTCCGTCTGTCTGTACGGTACTTGAGACTTGAAATTTTCAAGATATTTAGAACTAGTGCTATATAAACTCACTTCCCTGACAGCTATCTCGAAGAGGTTAGGTTTTGTATCACTGAAATTTCCTGTTCCAGTCGCGAATGGTTCGCGGGAAGACCGACTGATTGATCTTAAGCCTCTGTGTGAGCTGAAGTCTATTTAACTTTTAGCTTCACGGGCTTTCCGGGAGATATACGTAGAAGGTGGCAACATCTCGGTTGACTCGGTTGAAGACAAATGGAAAATATGAACCTGAAATTTACAACATGTCTCTGTTGTAACTCCGTGTTTCAGATCGACTGAAAAGTTTCACACACGCAAAACAATAAAGCTGAAAATAATTATTTTGAACAAAAATCAGTTTTTAATATAACACGTCTTCAAGTCTGACTGAAAAGTATAAAACAATTTCTCCTAGCCCGATACACACTCGTAGCCTCCGACCGATTTACCTCACAGTTTTTCATTGTGAATTTTTAATACATGCATCCATACTCCGCAAGCCACCTGATGGTGTGTGACGGAGGTTACTTTGCGTATCTCTATCGATTCTCCCTTCTATTCCAGTCTCGTATTGTTCGTGAAAAGAAAGATTGTCGGTATGCCTCTGTGTGGGCTCTGATTTTATCCTCATGGTCTCTTCGCCTGATAGACGTAGGAGGGAACTTGACTCTTCGTTGAAGGTATGTTCTCGAAACTTTAACAAAAGCCCGTACCGAACTACTTGAGCGTCTCTCCTGCAGAGTCCTTGCACTGGAGTTTATGTATCATTTCCGTAACGCTTTCTCGATTACTAAATGATCCTGTAACGAAGTGCGCTGCTCTCCGTTGGATCTTCTATATCTCTTCAATCAACCCTATCTGGTACGGAAACCACACTGGTGAACAATATTCAAGCAGTGGGCGAAAAAGTGTACTGTAACCTACTTCCTTTGTTTACGGATTGCATTTCCTTAGGATTCTCCTAATGAATCTCAGTCTGGCATCTCATTTACCGACAATCAACTTTATATGATCATTCCATTTTAAATCACTGAGTGCCTACTCCCAGATAATGTATGGAATTAACTGCTTCCAGTTCCTGACCCGCAAAAAAGGCTGTGAAAATACTGGTAACTATGAAAACGGAAAACTTGGGGCGAACGCGATAATAATGCTAATGAGATGACCTATTCATGCATTAATTATACGTACTTCATGCACCTCTTTTTTTAATTTTAAATCTTACGAGAATTTTCGTAGCTATGAAACATTCTAGGGCTATCGGTAGGGGGTTAGGAATCTGTATGAGCCTAGGATAAAATATTTTTAGAACTTTAGTCCGGTTCAGAAACGTGGTTTGTTAAAAATCGATTTTTATGTAAATACACTCCTGGAAATGGAAAAAAGAACACATTGACACCGGTGTGTCAGACCCACCATACTTGCTCCGGACACTGCGAGAGGGCTGTACAAGCAATGATCACACGCACGGCACAGCGGACACACCAGGAAACGCGGTGTTGGCCGTCGAATGGCGCTAGCTGCGCAGCATTTGTGCACCGCCGCCGTCAGTGTCAGCCAGTTTGCCGTGGCATACGGAGCTCCATCGCAGTCTTTAACACTGATAGCATGCCGCGACAGCGTGGACGTGAACCGTATGTGCAGTTGACGGACTTTGAGCGAGGGAGAATAGTGAGCATGCGGCAAGCCGGGTGGACGTACCGCCGAATTGCTCAACACGTGGTGCGTGAGGTCTCCACAGTACATCGATGTTGTCGCCAGTGGTCGGCGGAAGGTGCACGTGCCCGTCGACCTGGGACCGGACCGCAGCGACGCACGGATGCACGCCAAGACCGTAGGATCCTACGCAGTGCCGTAGGGGACCACACCGCCACTTCCCAGCAAATTAGGGACACTGTTGCTCCTGGGGTATCGGCGAGGACCATTCGCAACCGTCTCCATGAAGCTGGGCTACGGTCCCGCACACCGTTAGGCCGTCTTCCGCTCACGCCCCAACATCGTGCAGCCCGCCGCCAGTGGTGTCGCGACAGGCGTGAATGGAGGGACGAATGGAGACGTGTCGTCTTCAGCGATGAGAGTCGCTTCTGCCTTGGTGCCAATGATGGTCGTATGCGTGTTTGGCGCCGTGCAGGTGAGCGCCACAATCAGGACTGCATACGACCGAGGCACACAGGGCCAACACCCGGCATCATGGTGTGGGGAGCGATCTCCTACACTGGCCGTACACCTCTGGTGATCGTCGAGGGGACACTGAATAGTGCACGGTACATCCAAACCGTCATCGAACCCATCGTTATACCATTCCTAGACCGGCAAGGGAACTTGCTGTTCCAACAGGACAATGCACGTCCGCATGTATCCCGTGCCACCCAAAGTGCTCTAGAAGGTGTAAGTCAACTACCCTGGCCAGCAAGATCTCCGGATCTGTCCCCCATTGAGCATGTTTGGGACTGGATGAAGCGTCGTCTCACGCGGTCTGCACGTCCAGCACGAACGCTGGTCCAACTGAGGCGCCAGGTGGAAATAGCATGGCAAGCCGTTCCACAGGACTACATCCAGCATCTCTACGATCGTCTCCATGGGAGAATAGCAGCTTGCATTGCTGCGAAAGATGGGTATACACTGTACTAGTGCCGACATTGTGCATGCTCTGTTGCCTGTGTCTATGTGCCTGTGGTTCTGTCAGTGTGATCATGTGATGTATCTGACCCCAGGAATGTGTCAATGAAGTTTCCCCTTCCTGGGACAATGAGTTCACGGTGTTCTTATTTCAATTTCCAGGAGTGTAGTTATAAAATTCTGACATGCGCTAAAGCGCGAGATTGTTGCAGTCATCCATTTGAAAATGCGTCAAGGCCGAATGTACATTCGGGGGTTTTACAAATAAATAATTTTAACATTCATCGGCGACAATGATGCTTTTAAAAATAAAACAGCAAATCCTTAAATTTAGTGTAATTAGTCTGTTTTTCGTACAGTGAACAAACTGAATATTCCATCATTCTGTTTCTTTGATAAGAAGAGAAGTAGAAAATCATGGCGGACGATTTCGCATCTGCTATGGGAGTGCAGACCGTAGCTGTTAGTAGATTCAAGTATTAGACTGAAGGACGAGAAGGGAGGCGTGTTCCTCGCTGCATAACAAAGGGCAAAGGCACTCGCGTATTCCTTGACGGAATATTAAAGAGAGATATTAGGCGCGCTATAGTCAATAATCACAAAATATTTAGCTGCACTTTTCAACTCGGGGATTTATGAAACAGAGGGGTTATGTACTCGGAACCGCAATTTATTTGTGTACTGCCTTCTTTTTGTTTAGATATGTTCTAAATAAATGTTTACCTCCTGTGACCGCTGAATATCAAAGTGTTTGCATACCGTCCGCGACCCGCGTAGCGTCAGAGAGGTGTGTTAGAAGTTCTCTCTCGGGCGCTGTAGGTGCAACATCGCTTCATCAATAACGCACCGCCACTTGCCAGAACCGAACTCTGCCGTGGTACAAGTTCCAAGCGGAATGGCGCACCATGATAAGGTCAAGTCTAACCAAGCGCTACTGGGACCGAAAGACTTCGAGATCTGGCTGGCTCTGAGCACTATGGGACTTAAATTCTGAGGTCATCAGTCCCCTAGAACTTAGAACTACTTAAACCTAACTAACGTAATGACACACACACCCATGCCCGAGGTAGGATTCGAACCTGCGACCGTAGCGGTCGCGCAGTTGCAGAGTGTAGCGCCTAGAACCGCTCGGGCACTCCGGCCGGCACTTCGGAATTTCCTGAGCATCAGGAGTTCACGGCTTGAGCCCAGTCATACTCTGAATTAATTCGTCAGTTCAATACATATGAAGTTCATAATATCTGCTCTGCAGGCTTAGAAAAGGAAAATATGAACTTCCAGGCACAAAAAACCCTCATTTCCGTAGCTGGTTATTCCGATTTGTCTAAAATGCACCGTTCTATTTTCCTTTGTACCACGTCCTAGCGAACTGGGGCAGCGGTCAGCACCCTGGATTCTAAATCGAGAGGACGAGGTTCAAATCTCTGTCAGACCATTAAGATTTATATTTTCTGTCATTTCCCCGAATCGGTGCATGCAAATGCCAAGATGGTCCCTTTGATAAGACAAAGCGAATTTCCTTCCCCATCCTCGAAGAAAACCGAGCTTGCACTCCGTCTCCAATAACCTCGATGTCGACGGAACGTTAAACAGCAGGCTTCCTGCCTTCCTTCTTGTACTATACTACTCCTGGGAATACTGCGACCTAACAATACGCGTATGATCGATATTTTTAGCACATGTATTGTAAGTGGGCTGTCCAGATTTTTATGTTGGTAACGCCACGTAGCACTCTGTATGAATATTACTGACTTCACTGTGAGCAGTCTGTGGCTGGTTTGCATTGTTGGACTATTCGCTATTGTAGTGCTGTGCAGTTGGATGTGAACAGTGCGTAGCGTTGAGCAGATGGAGGTGAGCCGCCAGCAGTGGTGGATGTGGGGAGAGAGATGGCGGAGTTTTGAGAGGCTACTATGAGCGGACGACCTGGACGTGTGTCCGCTAGAAAAAGGAAATTTGTAAAGATGGATGTCATGAATTGATGGATATATATATTATGACTTTTCAACATTAAAAAGGTAGGTAGGCTCTGAGCACTATGGTCATCAGTCCCCTAGAACTTAGAACTACTTAAACCTAAGTAACCTAAGGACATCACACAACACCCAGTCATCACGAAGCAGAGAAAATCCCAGACCCCGCCGGGAATCGAACCCGGGAACCCGGGCGCGGGAACCGAGAACGCTACCGCACGACCACGAGCTGCGGACCATTATTTAGGTAAATACATTGTTTGTTCTCTATCAAAATCTTTCATTTGCTAACTATGCCTATCAGTAGTTAGTGCCTTCAGTAGTCTGAATCTTTTATTTAGCTGGCAGTATTGGCGCTCGCTGTACTGCAGTAGTTAGAGTAACGAAGACTTTAGTGAGGTAAGTGATTCACGAAAGGTATAGGTTATTGTTAGTCAGGGCCATTCCTTTGTAGGGATTATTGAAAGTCAGATTGCGTTTCGGTAAAAAATATTGTGTGTCAGTTTACTGATGATCAGAATAAGTAAAGAGAGAAGTGTCTGAGTACGTTCAGATTTGCTCAGCTGTTTGAAAATCAAATAACTTAAGACGTTTTCTAGCCCTGTCATTTATAATTTTTTAAGGTGACGTTAAACTATTTGTACATCACACTAAAGCCACCTAATGGTGTGTGGCGGAGACTACTTTTGGCACCACTGTCAAGCCTCTTACACCGTTCCGTTCGCGAACGGCGCGAGGGAAGAATGCCTGCCGGAAACCCACTGTATTGTCTCCAATTTCTCGAATTTTCTCGTCATGGTTAACACGCGAATTGTATATCGGAGGAAGTAATATGTTAACCTACTCTTTCTGGAAACTACTCTCTTGGAAGTTCAAAAGCAAACGTGTCCGTGATGTAGAACGCTGCTCTTGTAACGTCTTTCAGTGGTGTTTGTTGAGTATCCCGTAATGCTCTCGCGCCGACTAAACGATCCCGTGACGAAACGCGCCGCTCTTCGTTTGATCTTCTCTATCTGTTCTATCAGTCCTATCTGGTAGGGATCCCAGACAGATGAACAACACTCAAGAATCGGTCGAATGAGCACCTTGTAAGTCACTTCCTTCGTGGATGAGTTGCATGTCCTTAAGATCCTTCCTATGAATCTCAGCCTGGCATCTTATTATCCCACTATTTGTTTCTGTAGTCACTCCACTTGTCGCTCTGGATAGTAACGCCTAGATATTTTACGGTAGATACTATTTCCAGCAGTTTGCCATCATTACTGTAGTTGTACAGTAGTGTATTTCTTTTCCTTTGTTTTTGGGCAATATGTTACATTTATTTACAGGGTGATAAAAAAGTCAGTATTAATTTGAAAACTGAATAAATCACGGAATAATGTAGATGAAGAGGTACAAATTGACACACACGCTTGGAATGATATCGGGTTATATTAGAACCAAAAAAACACAAAAATTCAAAAATGTCTGACAGATGGCACTTCATCTGATCACTAAGCACTCCGTCTTCAGGCCACAAGTGTCCCACAGGGACCATCCGACCGCCGTGTCATCCTCGGTTGAGGATGCGGATAGGAGGGGCGTGTGTCCAGCACACCGCTCTCCTGGTCGTGTCGATGGTTTTCTGTGACCGGAGCCGCTACTATACGGTCGAGTAGCTCCTCAGTTGGCATCACGAGGCTGAGTGCAACCCGAAAAATGGCAACAGCGCATGGTGGCTGGATGGTCACCCATCCAAGTGCCGGCCACGCCCGACAGCGCTTAACTTCGGTGATCTCACGGGAACCGGTATATCCACTGCGGGAAGGCCGTTGCCTTCATCTGATCAAAATAGCAATAATTAGCATAACAAAGTAAGACAAAGTGGAGATGATGTTCTTTACAGGAAATGCTCAATATGTCCACCATCATTCCTCAGCAATAGCTGTAGTCGAGGAATAACGTTGGGAAGAGCACTATAAAGCATGTCGGGAGTTATAGTGAGGCATTGGCGTCTTTCAGCACCCCTAGAGATCACAATACACTTGCGACATCAGGCAACACCAAAGCCAATACTCGCAGAAACTGAGGTCTGGGGACCTGGGAGGCCAAGCATGACGCAAGTGGCGGCTGAGCGCACGATCATCACCAAACGACGCGCGCAAGAGATCTTTCACGCGTCTAGCAATATGGTTGTTTCTAATAAAACCCTATGTCATTCCAAGCATGTGTGTAAATTTTTACCTCTCTATTTACATTATTCCACGGTTTATTAAGTTTTCCAATTTATACTGACTTTTTGATCACCCGGTACATTCAGCTTCAGGTTCCAGGGGGCCTGCACCATTTCTCACTTTTCTGGAACTCATCCAGCTAGCCGGCCGCGGTGGTCGTGCGGTTCTAGCGCTGCAGTCCGGAAACGCGGTACTGCTACGGTCGCAGGTTCGAATCCTGCCTCGGGCCTGGATGTGTGTGATGTACTTAGGTTAGTTAGGTTTAAGTAGTTCTAAGTTCTAGGGGACTGATGACCTAAGATGTTAAGTACCATAGTGCTCAGAGCCATTTGAACCATTTTTTTTCATCCAGCTAATTGTTGTTATCTTCTGGCGTTGCCACTTTGGTACAAACAACCGCATCATTTGCGAACAGTCTTTCTATTACATCATTTTTACTCAACGCAAACAGTAACGGTTCTACGACACTTACCTGGGGTACTCTGAAAATTACCTTTACATCTGTCGATTTTGTTTCCGTAAGAGCGACGTGTTGAGTTCTATCAGCAACGAAGTCTCGAATCCAACCGAAAGTCTGGACCGGTACTCGATAAGCTCGTATTTCTTTCACTAAAGGACATTGCGATCGGTTCCAAACCCCTTCCTGAAGTCTAGTTAACACGACATCAACCTGAGTGCCACTGGCTACAGCGCTTTTGGTTTCATGGAGGAACAGAGCGAGCTGAATTTTGCAAGACCTATGTTTGCGGAATCTGTGATAATTTTTTATAGAGGAGATTTTCGTCTCAAAAAACATTATTCTTTAGCGTACACCAAGTTCCGTAATTCTATAACAGATCGATGTCAACGACATAGGTCTATAATTGTGTGCATCAGCTCTGCACCCTTTCTTGAAAACGAGACTGACCTGCGCTTTTTCCCAGTCTTTAGGAATACTTCGTTGGTCCAGCAAACTACCTTCAAGTGCTGCTAGAAGGAGAGCAAGTTCTTTCGCATAATCTTGACAGATAACTCGTTCTGACGCCTTTCCACTACTAAGCGACTGTAGTTGCTTTTGTATTCAGCGGTCGGTTATCTCAGTATATGCCATTTTTACATTCGTACGAAGATTGAAAGGAGTGAATGTGTTACGATCTTCCGCTGGGAAACAATTTCAGAACACCAGATTCAGTGTTTGGGCCTTGTTCGTACTCGTAGTATTCTAACGAGAGCAAACCGTTCAGTTGGTGCATCTGACGGAAAAATTACAAAAATACTTGGAACAAACAGAACTACTGCAGTTATCTGGGACTTTTACTGTCAAGGAATATGATTGACTTGGTTTTATTTTGATTTGTTGTGTTCGAAGGAGTCGTTAGACAGTTTATAGAGCCAGAATTTATTTAATTATCTATATGTATTTTGAAAATATATTTTAAAAAAGCCTTGGAAAAGTTTTCGGTAAAGTTCACAGTGAAAAATTGTTTAGCATTATGAGAAAAGAGTACACAAAACATTCACGTTATGGTATAAATGGAGACCTGTCAGACATTCACAAATAATAGATCTGACAAGGGTGCAGGATTTCGCACAAGCTTTTTGAGATTAGGTTTTCTAATGCAAAGTTTCTATAGGTGGTCTGTGCTTCGTTCTGAGACAACGTAAGACTAAAATATTATATTTTTTAAAATAAATGCTATGATTCACCAAACTCTTAAGAAGTGTACCATTCATATTAGACAGTAATTGAAATATATGCAACACTCAGAAAACTCAGTATTATACCTCTAAACATTAAGAAAGCAACGGCTGTGAAATGCGAAAGCATAGGTTGTTACGGAATGAAGATCCTGTGATACAGCGAAAAAACAAATACTGCACCGTATTATATTTTCATGAACTAGCAAGAAACATGTGGTAGTTTTCTGCTATTGTCGCCGGACGTCCATTGTATTGCAGAATGGGTCCAGCCTAAGTCTGGATTTATTTTCACAAAGTGACGTAGCAGTAAAGTGCAATGTTTTATTTACTTTAAAAAATTCAAGATTTGTCTGACATTTCTATGAAATAATAAAACAGGAAGGAAATAATGGTAACAGTCATATATTAAAAACTTAACAAAACTTCATTAACAGTACACAAAAGAAATAGAAACTGGCTGCGCTGCTTCCTGCGCCCACATAATATGACTTAATATTCTTGTATCAATAGAAAACGGACAAATTAACACGAAAAAAAGAGTTCTTCAATCACAGTTTTCACTCTTCAGCAGAAACTGCTGGTAATGCCAAAATAGAGGTATGATCCCCAAATTCAACATGATTTTCGAGCAGAGTTCAAAAAATTAGAGTCAGCAGTAGAATACTGGTGATATTTGTACTATTCAACCACTTATCATTTTTCGAGAAACTCGTCAGTGTTACGGTATGGACACAGATCACGCCAGAATGACCTGTTCAGTATGGTACGTGGGACAAAGCACTACAGAAGGTATAAAAATCAGTCTTACCACATACACGCCCACTCCATATGCCTGCAACCCTGCTTACCTGTAAAAGGAAGATAAAAAAGCAGTGTTTAGTGCCTATATTGCAGCGAGGAGAAATACTCGTATTTTATAACGCAAAATTATTTTCTTGTGATTACTATAGCAATTATTTACTTAAATATCCATTTTGTAGGTAGAAAGACCATCTCGCCTATTACTGGTAACTTCCGTTTCACCGCCAGAATACACGCACTATTCGCGATGCTTGGCGCACGAGAGACAAATTACACGAAGTAGATTTACTATAGAACTCCAGCCCATTTATCGACTCCGCCAGCTTCCAGCAGCAACACAGTTTTTGATTTTAATCGAGGCGTTTCAGTAAATCAGGTTCAGGAGACTAGTGCTGGAAATCTTATTGCATCTCGTGTAACTGATCCTTCTCTGGAGAGTGCTACACCTGGGTGTAGTGCTTCTCAAAAACTGATTTGGAACAGACGCTGGGAAACGTCGGCATCATGGGTAAGATCACTGTTCCGTAGAACAGTATAGCAGACGCCGGCCAAGACCATCCAAAAAGTATTACTGGAAGACTGCCCGATCATCTCAACGATCGACTAAGCTCTGTTTCCACGCACGTTGAACCTCGATCGCCTCTAGTATACACAGTAGCCAAAGTTAGAGGTTCCGGCCGCGGCCAGAAATAATATGTTAAAGTTTAGCCCCTTACTAACATTATCTATATTACTAAACACCTATTCCGAGGCATTTACCCAAAGCCATTTGGAAGTTGACTATCTAATTAGGCTTCCAGAGACAACAAAAATTTATCATCGATAGTTCATACCATTATTGATCGAATTTAAATATTTAAAATGCAGGCATAATTTACTTATTAAGAGATACAATCTTACGTTAGAGGTATGAGACATCGACACGAATATTACAATTACGTCATCTTCGTGGTGTAGCAATTTTAATGGCCTGTAGTGTATATATTAACCCCGTTACCCAGTATACCCTCTCCACCCTTCCAGATACTTCCACCTCACCCTTTTTGTAAACAACATATGCCTATCAACTATTTCAACGTTTCTCCTCATATCTCTCTCTCTCTCTCTCTCTCTCTCTCTCTCTCTCACACACACACACACATACACACACACACACACACCAGCCTTCAAACAACGAAGTATTTGAACATATTATAGCTATGGTAACGCCCGAGCTGACAACACAAACCTTGTGCTATCATACATAAAGTACTTGTATAACGTTTGAAACATAGTGAACACACACCCACACAACGGGAAATAAAATTTCAACAGCAGAAATAGTGTCGTGGTAAAAACACATGATTTAGCGATTTTCAGCCTGAAATGGAAGAAAATCAGAAGCAGATAAGGTTTTTTTTTGTCTATCGATGACGAGCTGTATAATGCATGCTACGTATAAAACGATCAGCAAAAAATAATAGATCTATGTGAGATAAAAAGCCGAATTTGCAGTATCAGTGATGCAGCCCTAATTTCAAACACAGTATAAACATTCAACATTTCATGGCTTATTTGGGTAATATCTGTGCGAATGTAAAAAATCAACGTCTGATTATCTCTGGTTTGTGTACAAAAATGGCTATAAATCGAATTTCATATCAACCTCCCAAGATCAGATCATATCATAACAATAGCCAATAACTAACAGAAAATACCACATAAAAGAAGAACCTGCTTCAGCATATATGAGTACAGCATATGTAAACGAACTGTGTCTCGCATAAGGTGTATTTTCTCTCAATTTTTTTAATTCCTGTTTCGTGTCATAAATCTGTGGTTAGAAACGCTCAAAAAAGCCAGGTACGGATTTTTCGCTTTAGACGCAAAGCAAGAGTGCAAGTTCATTTCACTATATTGCCAACACACGACATTTAAATTTAGCCGCTGTGTAAGCGTAAAAATGCCTTAGAATGCATAAATACAAGTTTTTGTCCCTCACTGACATTAAACATTTCGGCTAACAGTCACTTTTGAAACGCGCATTTATTGCGGTAGGCGCAGCGTGTTTCGAGAACTTGATCTCATTTCACGCGCTTCATGTTTTACACTTTTAATTAGAGCAGCCAAGTTTGCATCCTTCACGGAAAAAAATCTGCAGTTTATGCGTCGCTCTTTTTCTCACTGTCAGTCGAAAAAAATACCCAAGTGCACTACATTTAGAAGTAAGTGACTCTCCGGAAATGCATGTGCTAACATCCAGTGCCATCTGCCACTGGAGTAACTGCCTCATGTGTAGGCTACTATTGTTATAGAAATGAGGGGACAACAAAACAACAAAATGAAGGAATACACGCTTGTGTTACGAATTTAAATAGAGCAGCGACGTACTTTTGTTGCTGTTCAACTTTTATGTCGCAAAGGTTATGAAGAAAGTAAAAGAAAATTACCGACCTGGAATGAAAAGTAGAAGAGGGTCACGTGTAAGTGGAACATTTTCTTCCGGTAGTTATCAAGAGCGCAAATATGTTTCACAAAATTCATAACACATAGCTCTATTGTCTTCTTTTACTGTACTACCGGTATCTGTTACAAACCATCACCTGGTACGAAACTCGAACAAAAACACCTTACATATTGCGCAAATGGAAACAAAGGAAAGCAGCTGTTGACACATTCGTTGACAATAATACGCCAATCAGCTTAAAACTGAATCCTCCGTCCGCAGACTTCTTTATCATGGAAAATAGGAAAAGGTACAGGAATATAGTAGACAGGTCACTCAATACGTAATTTGAGTGAAGAGTAAAGACACAAAAATGAACATGGTGAAGAGCTGTAGGGAAACAGGTACTCGCTGAACATCATAAACAGACTAAATACAGAGAAGAAGTGGAATACTTGCTATCCTGGAACCAAGATCGGGTAATACGATCCAAGAAGGAGAGACTTCAAAAATTGGTTGGAACAAATAAAAAAAATTCTTCAACACATGCGCCCAGCCGGTATCAAATATTGACCAGCTGGGGCTTGAAATGTAATTGCCACAGTTGGAAAGTATTGTAGTGTCGTATGCAGTGGTTTACTGAAACAACCAATACATATGTATTTTTCGCTCTAATGTTTATCTTTTCCGGATTTTGGCATTAGCTACGGTTTGTTGATACACAACACCCAGTCCCTGAGCGGAGAGAGTCTCCGACCCAGCCGGGAACCGAACCCGGGCCCTTAGGATTGACAGTCTGTCGCGCTGACCACACAGTACCGGCGGCGGACGAGTTTGAGATTGAAGTAATACAAAACTAGGTGGAATCCCAGTATTGTCAACTTTCATTAAAAATAAATGTTAATGCCGTGTGGCTAGGTCCTCCCGTCGGGTAAACCGGTCACCTCCTGCAAGTCTTTTGAGTTGACGCCACTGCGGCAACTTGCGTGTCGATGGGGATGAGATGATGATGATGATGATGACAGCACAACACCCAGTCCCTGAGCAGATAAAATCTCCCTCCCAGTCGGGAATCGAACCCAGGCCCGTTGGGCGGGCAACTTTCATTATAACAGTGTCTAAATGTTCCCACAGGTCGCTCCAAGGATTAACTGCTTGATTAATGCATGTTTGAGTCTGCGGACGACGGTGAACTCTGCGGACAACGATAGATATGGAAGATACAAGGTAAGAATCTCTCTGCCAAGTCAGACTAGGGGACGATGTGGGGAAGATGCTGTAGTATTTTCTAACGAATTTCACGGCATAGCCTTCCACATTCAGCAATTCGCGAAGAACAACTTGCAAGGTGCCGGGGCTAGCAATGTATTTAACACTAAATTCTTCTAGAATCTTCATAAGGAAATGATGCTCTAACCCCCCTTTTCTCATTCCGACGTTTGCTGTTGCACATGCATTAAGAAGAAACGCGAACTGACTGTAATCGACCCTGCAAGTGGAGTAGAAAAGAATTTGGCACCTGCAATAATTTAATTTGATGGAAATTAATTTGATAAAGGAAAGTTTCATTAAAGTAGTGAGAAATGAAAAGATTGCTCTGCCGATCTACAGAATGAAAGTTCTGTCCAAAATAACGATTTGATTTATTGTGACTAAACTCAAAATAACATGAAACATTTACAATACGTGAAATTGGATACGCAAATAAATGATGTGAAGGTGAAGTTGTCCATAAATTAGCTTCTGACATTTATGACCAAGTGGTATGTGGAGCCAATTCCTTGCAACTCAAATCTTATGCGAAACACCCA
The DNA here is from genome assembly GCF_023897955.1 of Schistocerca gregaria. Lineage (NCBI taxonomy): Eukaryota > Metazoa > Arthropoda > Insecta > Orthoptera > Acrididae > Schistocerca > Schistocerca gregaria. The sequence continues at coordinate 181,904,102 of NC_064929.1, read as the reverse complement.
GCCAACCCAACATTAATTGCTGCTACAGTAGTGAGAACTCAGACAATGAACACCCAAGACAGAACCACATTAGAAAAGATGGGAAAGGGAGCACTCTGCTTAGCTCTGATTGTCACATAGCAAAATTCCCTAATCTGCCGGCTCTGCGGACTTACATTACCAAGCTGTCTTCTTAACTCCATGGACACGACCTGGCGTACCAGAAGCGATGGCTGGTTGCTTCAATGCCCCGTCGTGGTGATGATAATGTCGCGAGTATAGCCCGAAACAAATTATCCTGGACTGGTTGTTCCAGACTAATGACTTCCTAGCAACACAAATGCGCCTCTGAGGGAGACGAAGAAGACTCGCTACACAATCACTGGCGGTACAGTAACTGATTTTAACAAGCGAAGTCACACAGTAACTCCGATACAGTCAACTTTAGCCAAAACTGCTCAAGACGGACAACATAGCTCGCTTGTATGCAGAACGCTAAATTGCCAACTGTACTCGGAAAGTTACGTTGAAGTCGAAACTTCAGCAACTTCGTCAAACAGTTACGAGTAAATGAAAGTTTATTAGACAGCCAACGGAAGGCAGGTTGTTCAGACCAGCGAGAGCTCAGTCTTGTTACCTACTCCGACCGAAAGGCGAGAGCCGACTCTCTCAAGAGCACCCATACAAGCTGAACACAGAATATTCCCGCTCCCATGACAGAATCCGTGGTTAAACGTGACATCAGCAAATCGAAAACCGGTGGAAAATTCCACTCTATTGCCGAAGCACTACTATTCCACCAATTGAGATACTTGGCGTCAATTTCTGCGCCGATTTTGCTACGTCACGGAGCTATCCCTTGAGCAAGCCAATCACAGTTTTTTTGCAGAAAACGCGGGAATTTGCCCGCCAGGACTGCCTGGGAACACAAGTCATTCCCACGCCTCGCTGGAAGTCCGCCATAAAGTGTTTTCACTAAGTTTCTAGCCCCAGTCGCTCCTTCAGGCCCCTATGAGCGTGTCGCCCCCGCTCTTATGACAATGTCGGCGTCTGGAAAGCACCCACTCGACTCCCTCACACCCGTCGGCTTAACCCCTTCAAGATTAGCAGAACCCCCCTGTCACCGGACAACCCGGGTGGTGAGAGACGCCGCGTGGGAAGTCCGCATGTGAAGCAAGAGCAACTTTTCACCAAATGCCATTAGAGAGGAAAATATTATATCTTCTGAGTTCTCAATACTAGCATTGTAATGACAATACTCGGCCATACTTCCCCAAATCGAATTACTCAGAGTAATATATAAATATGGGAGGGGGCAAGTCACTGTGTGCATCTAAAGGCATGCCACCTCTCAAACTTGTACTGTTAACATGCACGAAGCAGTAATGTGTCACATGCCATCCTAATTAGACAGTTAATTAGGAAGGGGTAAGAAACGTTACACTAACGGGCGGAACAGGGTCTGGATGGAACCAGTTTTCAAAGACATGATGACTTTATTGCGTTCTCGAGTATTCTATTGATACTACCGATTAAAACATCTATGTCTACATCGCCACAGTGCTATTTGAAGCTCTATCAGCAGCCGTGTTTGCAGACTAAATTACGTAAATTCCGCTCCGCCTGTTATGTAAACCACTATTTGTAATGTGACAAAGTACGAATACGTTTCGGTAAATATGTTCCATCATCAGTGCGTAACATTTATTCATGTCCTATTCTCACACTGGACTCGCAATCGGGAGGACGACGGGTCAATCCCGCGACCGGCCATCCTGATTTAGGTTTTCCGTGATTTTCCTAAATCGTTCCAGGCAAATGCTGGGATGGTTTTCCTCTGAAAGGGCGCGGTCGACTTCCTTCCCCGTCCTTCCCTAATCCGATGAAACTCATGACCTCGCTGTTTGGTCTCTTCCCCCAAACCAAGCTAGCAAGTCCTATTCTCTTGAATGTTCAGCTCTAAAGGATTTTCTTTACATTATCGAACAGCTTGCAATAGCTATTTAGGTGGTACCAGTCGTAATAACCGCTCTCATTTGTTTCAGAAATACATACAGGAACACAGTTTGAACTTCATATGACGCAATGTTATTAAAAATTTTAGTCTGTGAACCTGGAAGTCGTAGTTCACAAGCGTGGCTCATTAATAAACATGCACCACGTGTATTTTACAAATTCATCAACATCTTCCGGACTTTGAGCATTATCGACACGGGAGCATCATATCGACACATTGCACAGATACTTCAAAGGCTGCAGAAGGACTCGTTATGAGGCGGACTCAGGACAACAGAATGGGGACAAGAATATCACGGGTCGTTCCAGAAGGACTACTCCACCAGAAGATCGGTTGACTGTTCTGCTAACGCTGTCAAATAAACGGGTAACAACAGCTGAAAACCGGCTTGGTGACTGATTAAATATATTACACTTTCAACACGCGAACCCGAGACAGGAAACCTTATGAAATTCCACAAGCGTTGAACAAGACGCCGCTCTTAATGCACACCGCGAATTTCTCGCTATCGTGAATGTAGCTGTCCGGAGAAAACGAGGGTGTGTCACGATATTTGCAACAGCGTTCCCTGGTCGCCTGTCGAGACGCGCTCCCCCACTCCGTGACCGAAGTCTGCCAGTGAAACCCACGGACCGCCACTGAGCGACGTCCACCTGTGAAACTCTACGGATCGCCACTGGCCAAAGAAAGTCCTCAACGAACCACCAATGACTGAACTCCGAGTGCGGACGTCAAAATTTGTTTTTTTCTTTACACTCTGTGATCTTTTTTGCCGCCGAACAGCGACTGTTGTCAACAGCAAAGTTACAAAACAGCGCAGCCCAATAGCGAGGTTTCCCTGCAGCAGAGAGTGTTCCTGCCAAAGCAGCGAGCCTTCTTCAAGCGCCAAAACTCTCCTGTACTACTAAGAAACCTCTCCGTCAGCTTTGTGCTCGTGATGAGAATTACCGGTCTACCGAAATATCTCGATCTATTACAAAATCGACCTATTGAAATATATCAACATCTCGAAGTATATCGACACAGTGAAGTAAATCAGCATACGACTTATGTGGTCCTATTATCATATATCGATCAACAGAAACTCATCGGTCTGTTGTGAAACATCGACCCATCAACGATCTATCTATGTGTAGGAACTTATCGATCAGTCAGTGACAAGAGGAATCGAAAGCTACTGATTTAATGAATTATACCGATCTATCGAAAATATAGCAGTCGATGTACTCAGAGCTAGCTGGCGTAAATTAAGGTTATTGGAGACTACCTGTCGATTGAAATAATAATCTATCGAAAACTATAGTTCAATAAAAATCAACTAACTATGAGGGCGACCTATCGAAAACCTTCAATGTAACGAAATTTATCGGTCCGTAAAACGGACCATACAATAGATAAAAGTCGATATAACGAACTAAATGTAAAACTATTGAAATGTATCGATTCTTCGTAAAATATCGGTCGATCGACAGCTGTGGGTCTATCGGTAGCTGTCGGCCTATCGCAAGTTGTCAGTCTTCGAAAATTATCGATCAAGAAAATCGATCTTCGTAGTACACCACACTGTCAATATATTCCGATCTGTCGAAAAATGTTCATCTACAGAAAAATGTTGGTCGGTAGAAAAATCTTGATGTATCGAAAAATATTAATCTGTTGTAAAATATCAACGTATCGAAAAATGTCGTTCTATCGAAAAGTATAATTGAAAAATAGCAATCTATCGAAAAATACCAGGCCTTCGAAATACGTCAATCTATTGAAACACGTGAATGTATCGAAACAAGTGAACCTATTGGAACGCGTCAGTCTATCGGAACGCGTCAGTCTATCGGAATACGTCGATCTATCGGAATGCGTCAATTTGTCTATATGTGTCAACCTATCGAACGCGTCAATCTATGGAAATGCTTCAATCTATCGAAATGCGCCAGTCTATCGAAATGGATTAACCTGTCGAAATGGATCAATCTATCATAATGCATCTATCTATCGAAATGCATCAATCCTTCGAAAAATATCTATCGATGGAAATATATATATCCATAAAAAAAATACTGATATCGAGAAACATCGATCTATCAACACATACAGGTATTGTGAAATTGAAACGTATCGATCCTATGACAAATATCGATATTCCAAACGTATCGTTCTACAGTAGCATATCTATCTCGCGAGGAATGGCTTTGAGAGCTGTCCTCTACACTATACATTTATTTATTTATTTATTTATTGTATGGCAACGGAGACACATAAGAACGAAACAGACAAATCACTAATATAACTAACGTTAATAATTGCAAACAAACATCACTAATATAACAAAATTTAAGGATTACAAGCAAACATCGACTCTAGAGTTGCGAGCAGGAAGTCGTCGGGGCTCTTCTGGAACACTCTTCAGCATTGTGGCTGATGGTCTGATTTTCTCCGCAGTCACACTGAGGGGATGGTATTTTACCCCATTTATACAGGGAGTAAGCACATGTGCTATGACGAGTTGGAATCCTATTTAGAGTGGACTAAGTTTTGCGTGGTTGGTCAAAACCAGGTGGCTTTTGCGCGATGCAAGGCATGTTATGATTTTTTGCATGCATTCCAATTTTCAGATCACGCGTTTGTGATACTGAAACCTTCTTATGCGCAGGTCTTTTCTGTTTTTGTTGGCGGGTTCCTAGATCGAAGCCTATTAGTGTTTGCAGCCTCAAATTCTTGGTGGATTGGCAGGCTTCGGTTTCCCATGATGGTTTTGTATTCACGTACAAGGGCGTCAGTACGTCGCAGGTGTGCCGGCGGGATGTGGCTTAATGTTGGGAGCCACTGCGTTGGAGTGGGTTTAATTACTCCAGAAATCATCATTTGAGTGTTATGGAACAGGACATCCACCTCTTTTACATGTGGCTGTTTAGCCAAATCGGAGCACAGTATTCGGTAGCCGAGAATACAATTGCTAAAGCAGAGGTGCGGAGAGTGGAGGCTGTTGCTCCCCAGGTAGTACCACAGAGCTTTTGAATAATGTTGTTTCTTGTCTTTAATTTTTCGGCAGTCTCTGTTAGGTGCTCCTTAAAAGATAGCGTTCTGTCCAGCGTCATGCACGAGTACTTCGGAGTTTTATTGTGCCTGGGAATGGTGCTTTCAAATCGAATGTTGAGTTCCTTTCCAATGAGTTTGTAGTTGAGATGGAAGCAACTAACCTCTGTTATGGAGGCATTTGGTTGAAGCCTCCACTTACGGAAATATTCAACCATTATCTTCAGGTCTTTCGGTAGGATGTCCTCAGATGATTCAATTGGGCTACATCTTGTAGCGAGGGCCCAATCGTCAGCATACCCCAACTTTCTTGATTGTGTTTCCAGCAGGTCTGCAATATAGAGGCTAAACAGCAGTGGTGCGAGCACTGATCCTTGTGGTAAGCCATTCTTTAGTTTTTTGATGGAGCTGTAGTCAGTGCCCATACTTATTTGGAACACCCTGTCACTGGGCATGCTGCATGCTATAGATCTTACTCGGAGAATTTTGTGCATGACGCCTTCTCTCCACACAGTGGCGTAAGCTGCTGAGAGGTCAATAAAGGCCACTGATGTTTTCAATTTTCTCTGGAGTCCCGCCTCAATGTAAGTAGTGAGTGACAACACCTGGTCAGGACAACTTCTTCCTGGCCGAAAGCGTGCCTGTTCAACTGGGATCACCTTGAACAATTCTAAGCTAATTCTGTTATATATGAGCCTCTCTACTAATTTGTAAATTACAGACAGCAGGGCAATTGGTCTATAGCTTTTAGGGCTGTCAGCTGGCGTCCCAGGCTTTAAAATATCTATTACCTAAGAGCGTTTGAGTTCTTGTGGGATATTGCCAGTTTGCATGATGATTATACACACTAATAACGTGGATTGCAGATTACACTACTCTGGAAACAAACAGCCTTAAGGACAAAGTCATTTTATTGAAAAGTAATGAGAGGTGATTCATCAACATAGGAATAGACAATAACAAACTCAGACCAAATGGAACACTCACGTTACAATTAAGTACGCCTTAACAGTCGCATCAATACACAGTGTGCCCTTCCTGGAAGGAATGTTGGCATCAATTCTTTTATGCAAATGATCCAAACGGTGCCAAATGGCTTCCTGCAATAGACTGTCCCAAGCATCTTGCACATTTTTTGCTATTCGGCTATGGTTCGTGCAGGCGCTGAAGTACGAGTAAGTTCTCATACGTGTTAAGCAGGTGAGAGATCTGATGACCTGTACGCAACGAAGAGCACGTTGTAACGCAGCAGCTGTATGCAGACGTGCATTGTCCTGCTGAAAAACTCATCACGAGTTATAAATAATGTGTCGTGACTGAATTCACTCTGGAATAGGATGCTCACCATGTCTACGCCGTACACGTGAACATCCATCACGCATACCGACAGAATGTTCTCTCATGACATGGTAACAAAGAGCCATTCCATTCGCCAGTAGACTGCTTCACGATACAAGAGTAGCCGTCCACCGCCGCGTAACGGTGTCAATGGTAGCCTGGCCAGAGGCACACGTGATCTTAATCCTGCTGCAAGCAGACGGTTCCCAGCATCCTCTGATAACACAGCAGGTGGAACACGTGTCCGGGTTTCGTCCCTGCATAATGTTCGGTCGGCCATGACTGCTCTCACAGTCCGTAGGTTTTGACCTGCGTCTGTGCCACACGGGCGTTCAGAACCTGATCTACGAGTGTAGTACTGTAAGCAGCGACACTTTGTGCTCAACATGTGCAGCAACCCGTTGATACGTGTATTCAGCTTGCTGGAGTCCCAGAGTGCGACCCCGTTTAAATGGCTGAAGTCATTCAAAATGAGTACTTGCTCATCGGCGGGCTACTGTGGCACCCTAGATTGGTGATGGCCATCTGACGTGTTTCCGAGGTCTCCTGCAACGCCGGCAACCCGCAACGTAACACCACCGTGCGGGTTATCTCTCGAGCTCGGCAGGCTGACACGCAGAAAGAGGTCTACTTCAGAGGGCGCGAGCAACAGCAGTAGAGGCCTCCACATCCACGGACCTTCCGGTGCACCCGCCAAGCCATTTTACATGGCCATAGCTGGAACAATAGCTGTCGGGGAGCCATCCGCCATGCGGGTATAAGGGCCGTATGAGCAGCAGGCAGTTCGGTCATCAGAAGTAGAAGGCCGCCAGCACAGCGCCACCGCCCCGACTCGACGTCGCCCACGCCACGCGTGACCATCGTACGTCGCGACCCGCTGCTCGGGGGACTCTGATGCTGGAAATCCTTGTAGTGTTCACGAGACGGGACTTTAATTTTTTGTCTTCTGTTGATGTCTAAGAAGATAGCCATTTTCTGAAGAAAGTCTCACGCAGATATTTACTTGAATTACGATGAAATGAGTACCCCTCACTGCCTACAGGTGTTGAGATACAACGGGGACAGTTGAAAATGTGTCCCCCGACCGGGACTCGAACCCGGGATCTCCTGCTTACATGGCAGATGCTCAATCCATCTTAGCCACGGAGAACACAGAGGATAGTACGACTGCAGATACTTATCTATGGTATGCCTCCCGTCAGACCCGCATTCCCATCCTACTGTTCCGCACTATATTCAAATTGCCCCTGACCATTATACTCATTACTCGCGGCTTTTTCCCCGATTCCCGTAAGAGTTCGGGCACTGTTTGTGTATCCGCACAGAAGAAGATGGCCAAATGGCTGACTCAGTATAAATATGAAAACTTAATAAACCGCGGAAAAATGTAGATAGACAGGTAAGAAATTGACACATATGCTTAGAATGACATGGGTTTTTATTAGAAACAACCATATTGCTAGACGCCTGAAAGATCTCTTGCGCGCGTTATTTGGTGATGATGGTGTGCTCAGCCGCCACTTTCGTCATGCTTGGCCTCCCAGGTCCCCAGTCCTCAGTCCGTGCGATTATTGGCTTTGGGGATACCTGAAGTCGGAAGTGTATTGTGATCAATCGACATTTCTAGGGATGCTGAAAGACAACATCCGACGCCAATGCCTCACCATAACTCCGGACATGCTTTACAGTGCTGTTGACAACATTATTCCTCGACTACAACTATTGTTGAGGAATGATGGTGGACATATCGAGCATTTCCTGTAAAGAACAGCATCTCTGCTTTGTCTTACATTGTTATGCTAATTATCGCTCTTCTGATCAGATGAAGTGCCATCTGTCGGACATGCTTTGAACATTTGTATTTCTTTGGTTCTACTAAAACCTCATGTCATTCCAAGCATGCGTGTTAATTTGTACCTCTCTATCTACATTATTCCGTGATTTATTCAGTTTTCAAATTTATACTGACATTTTGATCACCCGGTATATTTACTTGAATTGTTTTTGAAGAACTTAACCTTGTCAAAGAAGTCATCCCTTTATTTAAGATGGGGTTTTCTTATCAATTTTGAACTCCTAACGCATCGCAGAACTTATATTTATTAACAAAAGCTAATTGTTTCAATGAATTTACTTTTGAGTGTAATCAACGGACTTAGTGTGAACGTGCTCCTAGCCGGGACGCTTCACGCACTCTCTTCCCCTCTGAACTCAGCACACTTACTGCCTGCAGATCCACAGCAGCGGGACTCCCAAACGATTGCCGATAACCGGGACAAACAAGCGAGGTGCCGGGGTAAAGAAGAGTTTGTACCTCTTTAATTCAGACGAATTTTGCATGAGAACAAAACATGCACTCGACCCCCTTCTTATCTTCTAGGTAATTAATTATTCGCGTAACGGTAACGGGAGGAAATGATGGTGGACCGTGCTAGTTCATAAAATAAGGAATGCACACTCATAATAATTTAATAAAAAATCGCACTCTTCTCAAAAAAAAGAGAACTTTATCATAATAAACAACAGGAAATGGGATTCTGCCTGTATCTACGACATGATATGCGGATTAAATATTACAATGAGATTTATTATATATCAGAACATAAAAGCACATGATGGTCGACTCACACAGTAAGTTAAAGTATAGGGTGTACTAAAATATTATGAGAATAAGAGTTGGCTCGAGAACGAGGGACTCTTTATGTGATGCAGTAGATTGACGATAATGGCTGAGGTCCTAATGAATCAAATATTAACCTCATAACTATATAGCAGTACCGCAATTAGTAGTGAGAGCTCAAATGGGGTCACATGAAAAAAAAAAAAGCAAGGTGGACTTGTAGCAAAGCGAGCGCACATGCTTCTGAGGGAATCAGTATAAAATTGATAAGGAGCTACAATGCCGGAGCCGCAAAATACTGTACCAGTACTGAAATCTGCAGCACGTCGTCGGTAGGCAGCGTCCTGATGATGTAGGCGCCGACTTCTGCCGTGCAGCAACTCTGTGTCAACCTCTGGCTGCGAAGGCTGTCCGAGAATTCTAAGTTCTTCGGAAACGAGCGACCAAGTCGCAGACCGTCCGACTCCGAGGAAGATCAGATCCCGAATCCCTTCGCCCGCGCAACGCAAGAGCGAAGCCAACATTGCTCTACCCCCTACTCTCCTCGAAATCTGCGAATCAGCATTCAGTTCTGATTCCAAAATTTTCCCACACTGTCTCGGAGCAACATTCGCGCCTGTAGCGACCGTTCCCTCCAATTTCGAGCAGTTAAGTTGACCAATCATGTCTCTGCTATTCAGCCCAGGGCACTGAACTTGCCGTTTGGCCGGCTACGAGAACAACCTGCCTAGACCGCCGGCCATTAGACGCTAGACAGTCGCACACAGCAGCACACAGTCCACAAGTTTTCTCCGAGTCAAGAGGAAAATGTAGTCAGTTGGTGCCAGGAATCTTCGTTCCGAACGCGCCGGAACGGTAAACACATAAACTGCGGCGGCAGCCAGACGTCTCGCAGGTCGTTTCGACCTGCATACAATAAGCGAATAGGCACTTAAGCCTATTGTACGAGCCCCACAGAATTCAGGGAAGTGCAGCCCCCATCCGGAAACACAGTGTGCCGCGTCCTCCGATGCTCGCCTCGCACAGGCCACCCAGGGCAAGTGAAAAGTAGTTTTTGAGCTCTCAGTACAAATACACTCATCACAATAACCTTATTCGGTCTGTTACTACCGTGCAATGACAAAGAACATTAACAAAAATTATGAAAATGAGAGGAGACATGCAAAAGAGGGCATGGAACCTCTCAAACTAATTACTAGACTGTACTCCCTCAGCATGCACATATTATACACTGGTTCCGTTGAACACAATCCTTCACGTATTAATTTTCATTTATCGTTTTCTTCTTTGTTAGTGTAGGTGTAGATTTTGAAGAATTTTTAGAATTGAGATGTAGGTCTGGTATGCACCCACTCTGCGGCGTGGCGTATTCAAACCGACCATTTCATTTCACTTGTCACGCAATTTTTTGCCGTGTTCTCTTCGACTGACGTCAGCGGCGCTGCCCGAGCGTGTCCGCCGCGGGCAGGTCAGGCCGGGTCACGCTTCAGCGTTCCGCGGCACGCAAGAGGGCGGTCGCGATATTGCGGCCCAAATCTGCGCCGCGCACGGCCGAAAATCGAAGCGGCGCGGAGACGCCAACTCTGCCTGCCTGCACCAACGTGCGGCCCAGTGGCTGCATCAACAGAGGCGGCCGGCGGCACGGAGTTACCGGAAAAGTTGGGCTGCGTACATCTACATTATTACTCTGCAATTCACATTTAAGTGCTTGGCAGAGGGTTCATCGAACCACAATCATACTATCTCTCTACCACTCGACTACGGAACAGCGCGCGGGAAAAACGAACACCTAAACCTTTCTGTTCGAGCTCTGATTTCCCTTATTTTAGTTTCATGATCATTCCTACCTATGTAGTTTGGGTTCAACAAAACATCACAGCAAAGTAGATAGAACAAACATATGCAAGGTGCAATACAAATGGCTGAAGGCCAAAACTAAATTTCAAAATTTTAGAATATATTACCACAATCTTTTAAAGGCAGAAGGACACAATGTTTAAAAACAAGAAATCTTAAAAATCAACTGGAAAAATGAAATTAAAGATACAAAATAAACATAAAAAATATATCATGGCTAAGTGGAAAAACTCAAGGCAAAGCAGATAGAACAAATATACGGAAAGTGCAATACCAATGGCTGAGGCATCTACATCTACATGACTACTCTGTAATTCACATTTAAGTGCTTGGCAGAGGGTTCATCGAACCACAATCATACTATCTCTCTACTATTCCACTCCCGAACAGCGAGCGGGAAAAACGAACACCTAAACCTTTCTGTTCTAGCTCTAATTTCTCGTATTTTATTTTGATGGTCATTCCTACCTATGTAGGTTGGGCCCAACAAAATATTTTCGCATTCGGAAGCGAAAGTTGGTGACTGAAATTTCGTAAATAGATCTCGCCGTGACGAAAAACGCCTTTGCTTTAATGACTTCCATCCCAACTCGCGTATCATAATTGCCACGCTTTCTCCCCTATTACGTGATAATACAAAACGAGGTGCCCTTTTTTTTTAACCCTTTCGATGTCCTCCGTCAATCCCATTTGGTAAGGATCCCACACCGCGCAGCAATATTCTAACAGAGGACGAACGAGTGTAGTGTAAGCTGTCTCTTTAGTGGACTTGCATCTTCTAAGTGTCCTGCCAATGAAACACAACCTTTGGCTCGCCTTCCCCACAATATTATCTACGTGGTCTTTCCAACTGAAGTTGTTCGTCATTTTAACACCCAGGTACTTAGTTGAATTGACAGCCTTGAGAATTGTAGTATTTATCGATTAATCGAATGCCAACGGATTTCTTTTAGAACTCATGTGGATCACCTCACACTTTTCGTTATTTAGCGTCAACTGCCACCTGCCACACGATACAGCAATCTTTTCTAAATCGCTTTGCAAACTGATACTGGTCTTCGGATGACCTTACTAGACGGTAAATTACAGCATCATCTGCGAACAACCTAAGAGCACTGCTCAGATTGTCACCCAGGTCATTTATATAGATCAGGAACAGCAGAGGTCCCAGGACGCTTCCCTGGGGAACACCTGATATCACTTCAATTTTACTCGCCGATTTCCCGTCTATTACTACGAACTGCGACCTGCGACCTTCCTGACAGGAAATCACGAATCCAATCGCACAACTGAGACCATACCCCATAGGCCCGTAGCTTGGTTAGAAGTCGCTTGTGAGGAACGGTGTCAAAAGCTTTCCGAAAGTCTAGAAATACGGAATCAACTTGAGATCCCCTGTCGATAGCGGCCATCACTGCGTGCGAATAAAGAGCTAGCTGCGTTGCACAAGAACGATGTTTTCTGAAACCATGCTGATTACGTGTCAATCGATCATTCCCTTCGAGGTGATTCATAATGTTTGAATACAGTATATGCTCCAAAACCCTACTGAAAATGATATAGGTTTGTAGTTCGACGGATTACTCCTACTACCTTTCTTATACACTGGTGCTACCTGCGCAATTTTCCAATCTTTAGGTACAGATCTATCGGTGAACGAGCGTAGGGGCAAGGCCGGCCGCCGAAGTGGGCCTCGTGACACGCGCCGATGATTCATTATGGCCGCTGGAACGTTACCCACGTTTACTTCTCAAAGATCTCGACGATAAAGCTAGGCTCTCCTCTCTCTTCCCCACTCACTCCTCCTGCTACCCACTACCCGGGGAAGACGCTTTGTACAAACATTTGAGAGGTGGCATGAGTCCCCTCTCATATTTCTATCTGAGTTATTCGATTTTCCTCTCCAACTGCATGTGGTGAAAAGATGCTATTCCTTCACAAGCGGACTTCCCATGCAGCGTCTCTCGCCACCCGGGTGGTCCGGTGACAGACGGTTTCTGCTGATCTTGAAAGGGTTAAGCCAATGGGCGTAAGGGGGTCGAGTGGACGCTATCCAGACGCCGACATTGTCATAAGAGCGGGGGCGACACGCCCACAGGGGCCTGACGGAGCGGCTGGGCTAGAGATTCCGTTACTTCGCAGAAACTTGGTGAAAACACTTTCTAGCGGGCTACCAGCCAGGCGTGGGAATGACTTCTACGTCTATATCCATACTCCGCAAGCCACCTGACGGTGTGTGGCGGAGGGTACCTTGAGTGCCTCTATTGGTTCTCCTTCTATTCCAGTCTCGTATTGTTCGTGGAAAGGAGGATTGTCGGTATGCCTGTGTGTGGGCTCTAATCTCTCTGATTTTATCCTCATGGTGTCTTCGCGAGATATACGTAGGAGGGAGCAATATACTGCTTGACTCTTCGGTGAAGGTATGTTCTTGAAACTTCAACAAAATCCCGTACCGAGCTACTGAGCGTCTCTCCTGCAGAATCTTCCACTGGAGTTTATCTATCACCTCTGTAATGCTTTTGCGGTTACTAAATGATCCTGTAACGAAGAGCACTGCTCTCCGTTGGGTCTTCTCTTCTATCAACTCTATCTGGTACGGATCCCACACTGTTGAGCAGTATTCAATCAGTGGGCGAACAAGCATACTGTAACCTACTTCCTTTGTTTACCTATTGCATTTCCTTAGCATTCTTCCAATGAATCTCAGTCTGGCATCTGCTTTACCGACAATCAACTTTATATAATCATTCCATTTTAAATCACTCCTAATGCGTACTCCCAGATAATTTATGGAATTAACTGCTTCCAGTTGCTGACCTGCTATACTATAGCTAAATGATAAGGGATCTTTCTTTCAATGTATTCGCAGTACCTTGCACTTGTCTACATTGAGATTCAGGTGCCATTGCCTGCACCATGCGTCAATTCACTGCGGATCCTCCTGCATTTCAGTAACATTTTACATTGTTACAGCCTCTCGATATACTACAGCATCATCTGCAAAAAGCCTCAGTGAACTTCTGATGTCATCCACAAGGTCATTTATGCATAAGGTGAATAGCAACAGTCCTACAACACTCCCCTGCGGCATACCTGAAATCACTCTTACTTCGGAAGACTTCTCTCCATAGAGAATGACTTGCTGTGTTCTGTTATCTAGGAACTCTTCAATCCAATCACACAATTGGTCTGATAGTCCATATGCTCTTACTTTGTTCATTAAACGACTGTGGGGAACAGTATCGAACTTGTGTTCCGAGGCAGTCTTGGCGGGCAAATTCCGGTGTTTTCATCATAACTGTGAGTGGCTTGCTCAGCGGATAGCTCCGTGACATAGCAAAATCGGTGCAGAAACTGGCGCCAAGTATCTCCATTGGTAGAATAGTAGTGCTTCGGCAATAGAGTGGAATTTTCCGCCGGTTTTCGATTTACTGATTGGCACGTTTAACCACGGCCACTGTCGTGGGGGCAGGAATGTTCGGTGTTCAGCTGGTACGGGTGCTCTTGAGTAGAGTCGGCTCTCGCCTTTTGGTCGGAGGAGGTTACAAGACTGAGCTCTGGCTGCTCTGGACAGCCAGCCTTCTGTTGTCTGTCTAATATACTTTCATTTAGTTGTAACTGTTTGACAAAGTTGCTGAAGTATCGACTTCAACGTAACGTTCCGAGGACAGTTGGCAATTGCACGTTCTGCATACAAGTGGCCTATGTTGTCCGTCTTGAGCAGTTTTGGCTAAAGTTGACTATATCGGAGTTACTGTGTGACTTCGCTTGTTAAAATCCATCACTGTAGCGTCAGTGATTGTGTGACGAGCCTTCTTCGTCTCCCTCAGAGGCGCGTTTGTATTGATAGGAAGTCTTTAGTCTATATAATTGGAAGGAGAATCAGCATTGGTCGAATTTTTTTTTGTTTTCTTACCCGCAAAATCGATTTTTGGTCACTTAGTGACCATCCTCAGTGCTGTAATACACAATTAAAATTGGTAGGCACTGGTATCAACAAGCTTAGAGCGATCACATAAACTGAGGCCTCAGTATGGAAGGCTTTGGCTAAGTTTAGTTGTAGAGAGGTTCTCTTTGCTTTCGTAGCAGCTTCCTAACACGGTACTCATGACACCGTCCGTCTCTTCCGTCTCTCACAATTCCGTGGAGTACATACTTGTGATAAGCGTGTTGAACGATGCTCTTTAACTCTATCCATTGATGCTAACACTGTCAGTGCTGGACATGAAATTTTCGTGATGACCTGTCTGATATTCTGAAATCTCCGTGCCTTTCCTAAGCAGACAGATTTTTCTGCCTTTTTTGTATTCCTATTTACAGCCACATTCAGTGATGCTCTAACGGCTTTATGACCACTGATAGCCTGAGGTCAACGATGATATCTTCCATAATCGGATCTCTGATTAACTGCTCTGGGATAAAACACTTACAATAGTTTCAAATAGTTGTGTTCCTATTACCCGTTCCAATTACTTGAGTCTTTCAGTCTCTAACTGGTATAACGTGACAAGGAAATGTACGCGAAATATCCTCAAAGTTTCCCCTCAACTGATCCAACACTACTGTTGCTGAGGGAGAAGTCTACAAAATCATCTTATGACCATGTTTGCCGCACCTTCAATATTTATCTTCATTCAAATTTAATTTGAAATAATTTTTTCAACGGTTGTAGGCGCTAGAGTCTGGAACCGCTCGTCCGTTACGGTCGCAGGTTCGAATCCTGCATCGGGCATGGATGTGTGTGATGTCCTTAGATTAGATAGGTTTAAGTAGTTCTAAGTTCTAGGGGACTGATGACCACAGATGTTAAGTCCCATAGTTCTCAGAGCCATTTTTAGATATAGCACTTCTCTGTTTCCGAAAAGACATCTGACTCCGTATGACAGCTACACATCTTGACGAAAGTACGATCTTATGCGATATCGAGCGAAACTTGCGAGTGGATTGAGGATTTCTTGAAAGAAAGGACGGAGCACGCTATCGTGGATGGAAAGTCATCGACAGATGTAAAAGTAACTTCAAGAGTGGCCCCCGGAATTATATTAATTATCTTGTAGAAAGTAGCTGTAGTAAGTAGACTTTTCATGGACAGTACCAATTATCTCTAATGAAGCACTGTCTGAAAAAAAGTGCGTAAATATTGCGAAAGCTAATTTTATATTGAAACTCTTCCACTGGTCTGGGTTTGCATATAAGCTCTTCATGAGATTTCAAAGTGGTGTGAATACTGGTAACTTGCTTTTGTTCAGAAACATAAAACTGTGCACTTCACAAAAAGAAAAAAAAAACAAAACATAGCCTCCTATAATTATAATATTAATGAATCATGACTGGACTCATCAACTCAACAAATACTTGACGTAACAGCCTGTAGGGATATGAAATTGAAATTACATAGGCGCATTGTTGTAAGTCGTAGGTAAAGCAGGTATTACACTGTGGTTCATTGGCAGACTAATAGGGAAATGTCAGGCGAGTCAGGTGCCCCCAGCATTCGGGAGGACGACGGTTCAACCCCGTGTCTGGCCATCCTGATTTAGGTATCCCGTGATTTCCCTAAATCGCTCCACGCAAATGCTGGGATGGTTCCTCCTAAAGGGCACGGCCGACTTCCTTTCCTAATCCGATGAGACCGATGACCTCGCTGTCTGGTCTCCTCCCCCAAAACAACCCAATTCAGGTACCCCTACCTGTAGGCTTTATGCAACACGCAATGCTTTCAAAAACCGCGTGGGAGGTTCTCATATTCTGTCGCTCGCTACGCGCAAACTGTTAGTCCTACAGAAAAAATTAGCCCAACTTTTTTGCTGGGAATTCAATATTCTTAAATTTTGTACTGGGATATGTCCATTAGTGACGTTCAAACGCGCTGTTTTTAATAACTCGAAAATCGTGGCCTCAAGCAAAAATGTATCCCAGTACAAAATTTAACTACGTCAAATTTCATACAGAAAGGCACTGTTCATTTTTTTATGACAGTTCGCACATAGCGTTAGAAAATCTCGCCGTGGTTTTCAAGGAGTTGTGGGTTGTATGAAAACCATACGGAGGAGCAGCTGAATCACCCCGTGCATATACACTACTGAACATTAAAATTGCTACACAAGAAATGCAGATGATAAATGGGTATTCATCGGAGAAATATATTCACATGTGATTACATTTTCACGCAGTTTGGGTTCATACATCCTGAGAGATCAGTACCCAGGACAACCACCTTTCGCCGTAATAACGGCCTTGATAAGCCTTGGCATTGAGTCAAACACAGTTTGGATGGCGTGTACAGGTACAGCTGCCCATGATGCTAAAACACGATACCACAGTTCATCAAGAGTAGTGACTGGCGTATTGTGACGAGCCAGTTGCTCGGCCACCATTGACCAGATGTTTTCAGTTGGTGAGATATCTGGAGGAAGTGCTGGACAGGGCAACAGTCCAACATTTTCTGTATCCAGAAAGGCCTGTACAGGACCTGCAACATGCGGTCGTGCATTATCCTGCTGAAACGTAGGGTTTCGCAGGGATCGAATGAAGGGTAGAGCCACGGGACGTAACACATCAGAAGTGTGACGTCCACTGTTCAAAGTGCCGTGAATGCGAACAAGAGGTGACCGAGACGTTTAACCAATGGCACCCCATACCATCACGCCGAGTGATACTCCATTATGGCGATGACGAATACACGATTCCAATGTGCGTTCACCGCGATGTCACCAAACACGGATGCGACCATCATGATGCTGTAAACAGAACCTGGATTCATCTGAAAAAATGAAGTATTGCCATTCGTGCACAAGGGATCGTCGTTGATACACCATCGCAGGCGCTCCTGTCTGTGATGCAGCGTCAAGGGTAACCGCAGCCGTGGTTTCTGAGCTCATAGTCCATGCTGCTGCAAACGCCGTCCTACTGTTCGTGCAAATGGTTGTTGTCTTGCAAAGGGTCCACATCTGTTGAGTCAGGGATCGTGACGTGGCTGTACGAACCGTTACAGCCATGCGGATAAGATGCCTGTCATCTCGACTGCTCGTGCTACTAGGTCGTTGGGATCCAGCACGGTTTTCCGTATAACCCTGGTATCTTCTGCAATAGGAGATACTGTGTGCCACCAACTTCACCGTGGTTTGCAGAGTATAGATATACAGGGTGAAAAGTATTTAAACCGACAAACTCTGGGAGGTTGTAGGGGACATCAAAAGAAATACTTTTCCCTAATGTCATTTTTTCCTATGGGGATTATTTAAACCAGTGGAGGCCGTATTACGCTCTTCAGTTGTTAGAGAGCGTAGTACGCTGTTCAGTAGTGCATTGTCTCTGTTTACTAATGGAACGATACTACGCACTACGTAGCGCACCACAACGGACGAGCTGCACAGCGAGTTTATCAACAACAATATCCTAATCGCCGTATCCCGCATCATACGACATTTGCTACAATGTACCAGCCTCTGCGTAAACCGGGTCATTCAGCAGATTACCTGGACAGGGACGCCATCGCACGGTAAGAACGCTGCAATTTGAGGACGCTGTCTTGCACCATGTGGAGCGGGAACCTTCACTCAGCACTCGTGCAATTGCACGCAACATGGGGACGAATCAGACGAATGTAAGAACAGTCCTTCGAGAGCAATTTTTACGTCCATTTCACTTACAGCGTGTCCACAACTTGGAAGCAGTTGATTATCCAACCAGAGCACAGTTTTCGCAGTGGTACCTGGGACACTGTGAAATGCATCCTACATTTCCATCCTCTGTGTTGTTTACCGACGAAGCAACGATCTGGCGTTATGGAGTCTTCAACATGCACAATTCCCATGTTTGGAATGAGGATAACCCACATGCCATAGTTACTAGCGCTCATCAAGGGCGGTTCTTCGTTAATGTGTGGGTCGGTGTTTCTGGGGACTGTTTAATTGGGCCGCATCTGCTACCTAGGCCATTAAATGGCAGGCACTATTACAATTTTCTCTCGAGAGGATTGCCAGAATTGCTGGAAGACGTCCCACCCCCTAGAAGACAACGCATGTGGTTCCAACATGACGGGGCGCCGGCACATTTCAGCCATCGTGTGCGTCGATTTCTGGACCGACGGTTCCCAGAAACGTGGATTGGCAGAGGTGGTCCTGTACCATGGCCTGCTCGATCCCCAGATATTTTGCCTCTGGACTTTTTTGTGTGTGGAGAGATGCGCAACCTTGAAACTTCCTGGCAAATTAAAACTGTGTGCCGGACCGAAACTCGAACTCGGGACTTTAGGCTTTGCCCGCGAAACACAGTTTTAATCTGCCAGGAAGTTTCATATCAGAGCACTTTCCGCTGCAGAGTGGAAATCTCATTCTTGATGCGTAACCTTGTTTACGCAACTCCTGTTGCATTAGAAGAGGATCTGGTTGCCCGAATAGTAGCAGCAGCAGGAACAATTCAGGATACTCCTAGGGTTCTTGCCCACGTCAGACAGAACATGATCCGACGGAGTAACCTCTGTTTATGTGGCAATGGAGCCATTTTTGAAAAGCGACTGTAATTGAAATTGGGTTCTGTTAATGTGTCGTCTCTTGGTCATAAAAAGGACAGTTCCCTTACAACCGGGCATAGTCATTTTCTTTGCACAAGTTGGAACATAAGCCACAGTAACTATTACATTCAAGCAGCATAACACTTCCGATTATCATTTACTGGTATATATCACACAAAAAATAAATTATGATATGTTCATACTCACACCAGCTGGTATCATTTCGCAGTGTCTGGTAGCAAAATCCTCCAACCAGATCATCATCATTATCATATATGTCGAGGAATATGTGCCTCGGCCCTTGAAAATTAACCCCAAATGGGCGTACTCTAGTATACTGCATTTGCAGTGATGTCTTATCCGCAAATTTGTGTGATTTGGTATTACGTCTAAAACAGTTTTGCGTATAAATATGGCATCAGGCTCAAATGCATTAACATAAATTCCAATTTGAAGGTCCGAACATATGGAATGCCACGATGTTGGCTGGATTTACAAGTATCAAACACAAAAAGTTTTCGTGGAAATGGCGAAATCTAGATAATGAAATGGATATAGGGCTTCTTAATTGTAATTACACCCTTGATTCCTCCATAAATATGTGTCCGGACTGAGTAAGAACTCAGCCGCTCGTGTACTAAAATATTCTCGTCTCGGCATCACAGCCTGCACGATGAGCGTGTGACACGCAGAGCGATATCCTGGAATGCAGTACAGGAAAGGGGATGTGCTGGCCTTTGTGGAAGATCTTGGATATCTGGCTGAGATGTAAGGTTTTTCTGATAAGGAATTATGGAGTGTTGCAACACTGAGACTAACACGTGAAGCTAAAACGTATGTACGATATACGGTAGTTCTTAAGGAAGCCACAACATCCAAAAAATTTAAAAAATTGTCACTTCAGAGATATACAAAACGAAAGAGTGCCAGACACTGTAGGGAACTATTAGGGGTGATAACAAAGAGAAACTGTGCAACAATTAGTGGATAGGATAAGGAAAATTAATGGATGAGCCTATGAATTACTTAAATACTGGTGTGACTCACGCAACTTTCCTGATCTTTAGGTACGAATCTTTCCACGAACGAGGGGTTGTATGTGATTGCTAACTACGGAGCTAATGTATAAGCATACTCTGAAAAGAACTTAATTGGCATACATAATTAATTTGCCACAAGAGAAATCTTCCTCCACCGGTGAAAATACTCCTCATAGGAAAAAAAATGACATTAGGAGAAAATATTTGTTTTGATGCCCCTACAACCTCCCAGGGTTTGTCGGTTTAAATACTTTTCACCCTGTCGATGTAGAAATGGCAGAACTAGCGTGAGGGTTACAAAAACTGATCTGATTGTGTTTCCTGGAGATGCGATGTCAGCGCGGGTGCAGCGGGCGCCCTTTGGCCAGCTGTCAGCGACAAAGCGAGCGTGGCTGGCAGCGACGGGCGCCAGCTGGCAGCTGCAGGCGGCAGCTGCAGCTGCGTATCGCCCTGTGGCGTCTGAGTGTGACACAAAGTCTGGCCGCGCCGCGACGATACGCCCTCAGCCGCGCACCGCTGGTGGCGCAGCGTCCCAAGTACGCGTTCACCTGCTCCAGTACTCCACTTTCCTCCGTCTCTTCACGTTTTGTGAAGCAGTGTCAGGAGCGTCCCATAGAACTGGGACAGGACCGCTCTTTTTTTCCCATCAGGATGATTCAAAAGTCGTGCACATACTAAAGGAGTTGAGAATGCAGTCGAAATGTAAGAGGCGATCACAAAGTTTGCGTTCGAGGGCGTTGCCGTGGCGTAAATGGAACGTAGTGCGTGACACATACAGTGGTTACGGTATGAAATGAAATGTCGTGTGACGAGGGCCTCCCGGCGGGTAGACCGTTCGCCTGGTGCAAGTCTTTCGATTTGACGCCACTTCGGCGACTTGCACGTCGATGGGGATGAAATGATGATGATTAGGACAACACAATACCCAGTCCCTGAGTGGAGAAAATCTCCGACCCAGCCGGGAATCGAATCCGGGCCCTTGGGATTGACAGTCTGTCGCGCTGACCACTCAGCTACCGGGGCTGACAGTGGTTACGGTTTACTACAAGCCACACCACAAGTTGGAAAACGGGGCCAAATTTCTAGTAGTTTCCTGTCGAGTTGAGATTTTCACAAATGTTTTATTCGTATCTTACAGAAACTAGCAGTACGACAATAAACAGCCTTTTAAGCACGCAGCTAAGGGCAATCAAGTAATTTATAGCAATACAACAATTTTAAAAAATTTAAAGAACATTAGTAAACAGGCTATTAAATTAAATACAGAACTTTGTTGATAAGGTACGGTGAGGTAGTGAAGCTACCAACACCGCAATTAAAAATTATTATACAAGTCTCAGCAAACACACGATTAACGTCAGTAAAAGGAATTTAATAACTTGGAGGAATTTAAAAAAAATTTAAACAAGTGTCCTGGAATATCATTAGAACACAACAGATATGACGGACCCGTGTAAGGCGGCCACAAATCACTCTCAGGGATGCTCAGGCTAGGCAGAATACTGACCAATTTAAATACGCCCGTAAACACAATTGTCACTCTCAGGCTGGTCACTGCACCGACTTTTAGCCAGCGAAAACTTGTTATGTGATGGCTTAACCCGCTGACAGTATTAGAGCTAACCTCGTGCAAGTAAACATTACACCACAGAGTCCTGAATGAGCGACCAGATGATCAACCAGCAAGGAGCATGAATTTACTGATAACCCCAAAACTACACCTCCCATCGGACAGTAACGAGAGGAGGAGGCAAGATCACTGTCTTCACACCGGTTCCAGGGACTGGAAACCCAGCCGCCGGAGACCACAAGGCAGAAAAGATGCTGGTTACACAAATTATTACTTAATGATTAAACCTTCCACGAACATAACTTGCAATTATGCTTGAACAGGCAGTACACGACCTCCGATGACAAGGATCCACACATCCAACCGCGCACGCGTCGCCAGCGTATCCAAGACGCCACGGTCACGCGACAACACGCTCTGTCAAGGGAGTGCACGTCCTCTCTGCAACGTTGACGGGTAGTGACCGCTCCTTCACGTTAGATGTCTCCTTTTAAACTCCAGTGTTGAAACGGAGGACTTAAAGACGCTTGTTAACGTCCCACCAAGGCGAAGTTACCAGCAACTAGTCGTGGGGCGATTTTGTATACAACCAACAAGCGGGGAGCTCTCCCGTCAACTCAACCCGCTCATTACACACAACCGACATACATCACGTGGCGACTCGGTACAACCGACCACGCCTGCTTCGCGCTGGAGAGCCACACTGCGCTCCCGTGTCCACCACACTCTCCGCGCGCAACCCCGTACTTCAGCGCCACCACACGAGGTTACAACCGATCAAAGATCTCACTTCCTCCATAGCAGTTTCCCGGAAGAAAAAATGCAGATATCGATAGCACAGGGAAAGGACAACCAAGCAGCCACTTAATGACAGACAACATATCAAACAAACGTGTCAGGGGAAGAATAGGAAAACCAATGCAATCCAAACACAAGGTGTAGCACGAGTCGATACACGGCTCAGTGCGACTCTGATGCGGCATTCGTGTCTTCCCAATGTGCGTGCGGTAAACATGGAAATACGAACTGTGGCGGTTTTATTACCAAATTCGTCCAAACAGGACCGACGCGCTGTTACGCTTTTTCTCGACACCCAAAGGACACACACCAGTTAGAGACCCATCGGAGAATGAAGAAGTGCCTGTCGAAAGCCACCGCTGTGGAGCGGTGCGCCAAGTTCCGTGGCGGTCGCGACCCGACGAAACACGTCAGTCGATCTGGGAGACAGCCGAGCGCCCGCCCCGTAGTTCTGAGTTCTGATCTCTGCCTATGCAGTTCCAACACCTTTTATTCTTTAAAACAGTGAACGAGTGCTGTTCGTAGAGGACGTGCAGCAGGCAGTTTCGGACTTCTTCACGCAGTACGATACGGTGTTTTACTTACCGGTATAATCAACCTGGTGCGTCGGTGAAGTGATGGTCTCAATGCTCAAAAGCTCAAGGTGGTTTTGTCCGGTTGGATAACCGATACTGCACTGTACAGCCTTGGAATGCGAAGTTTTCGATCGCCCGTTACACAAAAACTTCGGAATAAAAACTTAAGCCTTGCAAGTAATTCTGAGCCACAGTTCCGCAACCACAGGAACAACAAGGTCGATCGATGCAAACGCACCTTACGTTCATTAGTCATAATGTATTATTTACTCCGCCATGTTGTACATTACACATGTAAATAGGCTGATTAGGTTTTTATGTTGGTAACACCCTGTAGCGCTCTGTATGAGAATCACTGGCTGTGCTGGGTGCAGTCTGTGGCTGGTTTGCATTGTTGGAATTTGCTATTGTAGTGTTGGGCAGTTGGCTGTTAACAGCGCGTAGCGTTGCGCAGTTTGAGGTGAGCCGCCAGCAGTGGTGGATGTGGGGAGAAAAATGGCAGAATTTTCAGAGCGGACGATCTGGACGTGTGTCCATCAGAAACAGTAAATTTGTAATATTGGATATCATGAACTGATATATAATGACTTTTTAACACCATTAACGTAAATACATTGTTTGTTCTCTATCAAAATCTTTCATTTGCTAACTATATCAGTAGTTAGTGCCTTCAGTAGTTTGTATCTTTTATTTACACTCCTGGAAATTGAAATAAGAACACCGTGAATTCATTGTCCCAGGAAGAGGAAACTTTATTGACACATTCCTGGGGTCAGATACATCACATAATCACCCTGACAGAACCACAGGCACATAGACACAGGCAATAGAGCATGCATAATGTCGGCACTAGTACAGTGTATATCCACCTTTCGCAGCAATGCAGGCTGCTATTCTCCCATGGAGACGATAGTAGAGATGCTGAATGTAGTCATGTGGAACGGCTTGCCATGCCATTTCCACCTGGCGCCTCTGTTGGGCCAGCGTTCGTGCTGGACGTGCAGACCGCGTGAGACGACGTTTCATCCAGTCCCAAACATGCTCAATGGGGGACAGATCCGGAGATCTTGCTGGCCAGGGTAGTTGACTTACACCTTCTAGAGCACGTTGGGTGGCTCGGGATACATGCGGACGTGCAATGTCCTGTTGGAACAGCAAGTTCCCTTGCCGGTCTAGGAATGGTAGAACTATGGGTTCGATGACGGTTTGGATGTACCGTGCACTATTCAGTGTCCCCTCGACGATCACCAGAGGTGTACGGCCAGTGTAGGAGATCGCTCCCCACACCATGATGCCGGGTGTTGGCCCTGTGTGCCTCGGTCGTATGCAGTCCTGATTGTGGCGCTCACCTGCACGGCGCCAAACACGCATACGACCATCATTGGCACCAAGGCAGAAACGACTCTCATCGCTGAAGACGACACGTCTCCATTCGTCCCTCCATTCACGCCTGTCGTAACACCACTGGAGGCGGGCTGCACGATGTTGGGGCGTGAGCGGAAGACGGCCTAACGGTGTGCGGGACCGTAGCCCAGCTTCATGGAGACGGTTGCGAATGGTCCTCGCCGATACCCCAGGAGCAACAGTGTCCCTAATTTGCTGGGAAGTGTCGGTGCGGTCCCCTACGGCACTGCGTAGGATCCTACGGTCTTGGCGTGCATCCGTGCGTCGCTGCGGTCCGGTCCCAGGTCGACGGGCACGTGCACCTTCCGCCGACCACTGGCGACAACATCGATGTTCTGTGGAGACCTCACGCCCCACGTGTTGAGCAATTCGGCGGTACGTCCACCCGGCCTCCCGCATGCCCACTATACGCCCTCGCTCAAAGTCCGTCAACTGCACATACTGTTCACGTCCACGCTGTCGCGGCATGCTACCAGTGTTAAAGACTGCGATGGAGCTCCGTATGCCACGGCAAACTGGCTGACACTGACGGCGGCGGTGCACAAATGCTGCGCAGCTAGCGCCATTCGACGGCCAACACCGCGGTTCCTGGTGTGTCCGCTGTGCCGTGCGTGTGATCATTGCTTGTACAGCCCTCTCGCAGTGTCCGGAGCAAGTATGGTGGGTCTGACACACCGATCTCAATGTGTTCTTTTTTCCATTTCCAGGAGTGTAGATGGCAGTATTGGCGGTCGGTGTATTGCAGAAGTTCAAGTAACGAAGATTTTTGTGAGATAAGTGATTCATGAAAGGTATAGGTTATTGTTAGTCAGGGCCATTCTTTGGTAGAGATTTTTGAAAGTCAGAATGCGTTGTGCTAAAAAATATTGTGTGTCAGTTTAGTGTTGATCACAATAGGTAAAGAGCGAAATGTCTGAGTACATTCAGTTCTGCTCAGCTGTTTGAAAATAAAATAATGTAAGAGGTTTACCAGCACAGTAATTCATTAATTTTTCTAAGGGGACGTTTGACACAAAACGCTCCAAATGGGGGCCACCACACTGACAATGGTTGAAATGGCTCTGAGCACTATGGGATTTAAAATCTGAGGTCATCAGTCCGTTAGAAATTAGAACTACTTAAACCTAACTAACCTAAGGGCATCACACACATCCATACCCGTAGCGGTCGCGCTGTTCCAGACTGAATCGCCTAGAACCGTTCGACAACAGTGGCCGGCTCCACAATAGTCAATATGGGGATAACATCTTGGGAAAAAAATCTGGCGCTCTCTGCCAAGTACAGCAAACATGGGACGATCGTGGTCACACGATGCAAGTATTCTCGCGGGAAGTGTTTCCCCATCGCGAATTAGCATCACGAGCACGAGGTTTTGGATATTCACCTACAAAAAAAAGAAAAAAAAAGAAAGGAAAACACTCGAGCGTGCAACTGGACCTCCCTTTCCGATCCGAAGCCGGCGTATGTGGCACTGAGTACGTCACGTATTTCCACAGAAGAGGTATTCCGTCAAGCTGCATCCAACAATGCTTGCACAGAAACATTACATTATGTTCGTTCGAATTAAGGGCCGTGTGTATTCCTTGTCCTTGTTGTTTCTGACATTCCAAAGGGTTCATCGGCTCAAAATTACTCACAAGACAGTAAGTTCCTGTTCGAAATTTGTACGCAACCTTTTGAATCAGCCAGTACACACATAAACAGTCAGACAGTTAGGCTTAGCAGCAATCTGCGACTCGTTGTAGACAGCGTTATAATGTACGAGTGACTATTGTCTTCCACTGCCTCTGGAGGCATACAGAAGACTTGGACACAATTTATAACTGATGCGGTGAATTACAGCTTTCTCTTCATATGGAAAAGGTACGTTAATGAAAACGAGCCAGAGAAACAATCCTCTAATGCTCCAGTACAGTATTATTTGCATGCTGCTTGATACAATCACGCAGATTAAGTATGTGGCCGTAAAATTGCAAAGCGACATGAGAACTAGCACGTAAGGTCGGTTGCAGCTCATCTGTAAAGGAGACCGCGTAAGGAGTTTTGAGGCTCATTCCTGACGAGCACTGCTCGACTGTTTGGGATCCTCACCGGATCTATTTAAAGTATCATATTCAGCAATTCAAAGGCGTACTACCAATTTTGTAACTGGTACTTTCGATCAACACACCAGTATCACGAAGATGCTTCGGGAACTCGAATGAGAATCCGTGGAGGTAAGGTGACATTGTTTTCACCAAACGCTATTGAGAAAAGTTAGACAACACGTATTTGCGACTTTACAGGCGTTGACATGCGTCAACGGGTACAGATGAAAATCTGTGCCCCGACCGGGACTCTGACTTGGGATCTCCTGCTTACATGGCAGACGCTCTATCCATCTGAGCCACCGAGGATACAGACGATAGCGCGACTGCAGTATGTACATGGTTAAGGCTCACCGGCCACTTGACCATCTTCTTCTTCTGTGCGAATGCACAAACAGCGCCCGAACTCTTACGGGAATCGGCAACGCGCTGCAAGTAATAAGTATAATAGGAGGTAATTGGGGGGGGGGGGGGGGGGGGGCGGGCACACTACGAATGTAGTGTGGGACAATACGTTGAGAATGTGGGTTTCGAGGGAGGGGTGCCAGAGATAAATCCCTGCAGTCGCGCTATCCTCTGTGTCCTCGGTGCCTCAGATGGATAGAGCGTTTGCCATGTACGCAGGAGATCCCGGGTTCGAGTCCCGGCCGGGGCACACATTTTCATCTGTCCCCGTTGACGTATGTCAACGCCTGTAAGCAGCTAAGGGTGTTCATTTCATTGTAATTTCATCCTAACGAGCTGCATCGTCACCGATGATATCTGTTAACGAGCACAAAGAATACAAAATTAGTCACCGCGACGTGGCATCACGCTTATACCGTTCAATAAACTCTAAAGAAGATCAAAAAGACTTAGAGTGATTTAGACAAGTTATCTGCAACGTGCGAAAAGTGTCAATTGGCACTGAACAAGTGTGGTGAAGTCAACATGAATACTAAAAACACACTGCTTTCATTTCGGTCAAATGGCTCTGAGCACTATTGGACTTAACATCTGTGGTCATCCGTCCCCTTGAACTTAGAACTACTTAAACCTAACTAACCTAAGGACATCACACACATCCATGCCCGAGGCATTATTCGAACCTGCGACCTTAGCAGTCGCGCGGTTCCGGACTGAGCGCCTAGAACCGCTAGACCACCGCGGTCGGCACATTTCGGTCACGCCATGAATTACGCAAGTATAAACGTCAGTTCAACTAGATGTCTAGAGATTATAATTACAGGTAACTTAAAATGGAACCATCACATATGTGTAAAGAGAACCAGAGATACTATTCCATTTGCAGAATACTTGGAAGCAGTAATAAATCTACTAATTTGACTGCCTACACTATACTTCTCCGTCCTTTTTTAGAGTGTTACTGCCCGGTATGTGACCTTTACCTGCTAAAAATGACGGAGGTCATAGAAAGCCTTAAAAGAACGCACTTCGTTTTCTGTTATCATTAAATAGGAGAGAGAGTGTGTCATGGATATTACAAGGGAGTGCTTAGTTACTGTTGGGTATCGTTCAGGTCTTCCTGCAAGTGTTTGTCAGGTTGTACATCTACATCTACATTTATACTCCGCAATCCACCATACGGTGAGTGTCGGAGGGTACCTAGTACCACAACTAGCATCTTCTCTCCCTGTTCCACTCCCAAACAGAACGAGGGAAAAATGACTGCCTATATGCCTCTGTACGAGCCCTAATCTCTCTTATCTTACAATTTGTGGTCTTTCCGCGAAATGTAAGTTGGCGGCAGTAAAATTGTACTGAAGTCAGCCTCAAATGCTGGTTCTCTAAATTTCCTCAGCAGCGATTCACGAAAACAACGCCTCCTTTCCTCTAGAGACTCCCACCCGAGTTCCTGAAGCATTTCCGTAACACTCGCGTGATGATCCAATCTACCAGTAACAAATCTAGCAGCCCGCCTCTGAATTGCTTCTACGTCCTCAATCAATCCGACCTGATAGGGATCCCAAACGCTCGAACAGTACTCAAGAGTAGGTCATATTAGTGTTTTATAAGCGGTCTCCTTTACAGATGAACCACATCTTCCCAATATTCTACCAATGAACCGAAGACGACTATCCGCCTTCCCCACAACTTCCATTACATGATTGTCCCACTTCATATCGCTCTGCAATGTTACGCCCAAATATTTAATCGACGTGACTGTGTCAAGCGCTACACTACTAATGGAGTATTCAGACGTTACAGGATTCTTTTTCCTATTCATCTGCATTAATTTACATTTATATATATTTAGAGTTAACCGCCATTCTTTACACCAATCACAAATCCTGTCCAAGTCATCTTGTATCCTCCTACAGTCACTCAACGACGACACCTTCCCGTACACCACAGCATCATCAGCAAACAGCCGCACATTGCTATCCACCCTATCCAAAAGATCATTTATGTAGATAGAAAACAACAGCGGACCTACCACACTTCCCTGGGGCACTCCAGATGATACCCTCACCTCCGATGAACACTCACCATCGAGGACAAGGTCGGAACGTGTGTGGAGCTGTCTGATTGCAACGAGATTCGTGGTTCGCCGACCCAGGACGTCAAAGTTGAGTATTTCAGATGTTCAGATGTGTGTGAAATCTTATGGGACTTAACTGCTAAGGTCATCAGTCCCTAAGATTACACACTACTTAACCTAAATTATCCTAAGGATAAACACACACACACACACACACACACACACACACACACATGCACGGTCAGCCGCAAAAGTTCAGTAGTGTTTTCAAGTACCCAAGCCACGTCCATTCATGTTGTGTGGTTCGTTTCGGTGGTTGGCTGTTGGGGAAGTTTTCCTGTAAACAACACCGTGTGTTTGTATTGATGAAATTTTGTGTTCGAGTTCTCATGAACCGATTGGTGACAACCAAGTCGTTTTGTCGGTCAGTCCGTAACTGTCCCCTGGATGGGTTCCAACGGATCAAGTGTAGTCTTGCCTAAGTGAACAAGAACAGACCAACCTCCATGGAGGCTTCTGAGTGCCACCGGTGTTTAACTATGTTTTCAGCTGCTTAAAATTTAAGGCTTATGGTTATTTTTTTCTTTTCTTAAAGATTTTGCAAAATTAATTCTTAAATTTATCTTTCAAGCTTAAACAATGTGGCCTTCGGCCTTTAAAAGATTGTGGTAACATATTTTAAAATTTTGAATCTTAATTGTTGCCTTCACTCATTGGTATTGCACCTTCCGTATATTTGTTCTATCTGCTTTGCCTTGAGGTTTTCCACTTAGCCATGATATGTTTTTTATGTTTATTTTGTCTCTTTAATTTCATTTTTCCTGTTGATTTTTAAGATTTCTTGTTTTTAAACATTGTGGCCTTCTGCCTTTCAAACATTGTGGTGATATATTCTAAAATTTTGAAATTTATTTGTGGCCTTCAGCCATTTGTATTGCACCTTGCATATGTTTGTTCTATCTACTTTGCTGTGATATTTTTTAATTGTTTTATTGCCATCTTAATTGGATTTTTATCTTATTGGTTTGTTAAGATTTCTTATTTGGAGGCCTTCAGCCGTGAAAGAGTTGCATTCGGTAATGGTCCCGCTGTGTGCAACTTTTGTTGTAAAAGTGTTATTAAATTAAAATTAGAAGACGAAACTGACCCCAACCTGTTTGGCTCTTTTCACAACCGTAATTACCTGTTCATCCCAGCGGGTTTTGCGGGCGTTTCAAACGGCAAGGGCTATCTCGTTATTAATTAAATCATATACCTTATCATCTACTACGTTTAGTATCCCACTTCCTATCGGTATCACCTGATGTAATTCGACTGCATCTATTAACCTTGTTTAATTTCTGTTCATATTCGTTTTTTAACGTTTTCAAAGGTATCCTTCAGTCACTCTTCCAAGTAAATTATCGCCTCTGACAGAATGACAATCTCAACGGCAAACTGCGGAGTTTACGTAAAAAAAGGAGGAAAGGTGACCCTGCTTACGCCCCATTGTTTAGAAGGTACGGTACTGTCTGATGTTAAAAATGCACAGAAACTAGGGTCTGGTAACCTCTCTAACATTTGAACTAAGATCCAGGTTGCTGGCTTCGTAGTAAATTATTTCTGATTAGATAGCTAAGCTGGGGACGGAAATAGACGGAGCGTGGGTCCCATCACGTGGCGTGTCGCATTTTCTCATAATCTTTGAATTACCGCTGCCCGCCATACCGCAGGGCGAAACTGTTTATCGGGCCCGAGATTGATCCGTGGGGAGCACGCGACTCGACCGATATAATAACAGGGCCCTCCCAAAGGTGACGAGGCGCCAGAAAAACTCGCCGTTCTTTTACGTCTGGACTCGACGCGTTTCCGTGTATTCATAGCTGCCATCGCGCGGGAGGCAGCAACTGATTACACCTCAGCCGACCTCCAGGGCGAAATTGTTGCTTCGATTAAATTATTTTTGTGAAGGTTGGACATAGGCTATAAGGGCGTCTAATGTTCGACTAGGAGATCTAATGGGTACCTGTATTCGTCGGTTTCCAGTGTCATTCATTTATACTGGGACGTGGAATTACTGCTGTTGATGATGAGATGATGATGAAAATGAGCACCCAGAGAACGTCCAGTACCAGCTTAACAGGTGGAGGGTTAACTCTTTCAGAGCAGAGTGAATCACACACACTCATGCCCGAGGCAGGATTCGAATCTGCGACCGTAGCAGCAGTGCGGCTCCGGACTGGAGCGCCTAGAACCGCACGGCCACCGCGGCCGGCCGTGCTGGGCACGATATGGTGCTGAGTCATCAGTCCAGGCCTTTCTGTGTTTATCATCATCTTCTTCTCTGTACAGAGTGTTTCAAGAAAGACTTCACAATTGAAAACTCATATAAATTTATTGAAAGAAGATAATCAGCTGAGTTTACATTTACATCGAAATTTATACTCCGCAAGCCACCCAACGGTGTGTGGCGGAGGGCACTTTACGTGACACTGTAATTACCTCCCTTTTCTGTTCCAGTCGCGTATGGTTCGCGGGAAGAACGACTGTCTGAAAGCCTCCGTGCGCGCAGAAACTCACCCTCTCGAAACCTGGACAGCAAGCTACACCGCGATGCACAGCGCCTCTCCTGCAGAGTATGCCACTTGAGTTTGCTAAACATCTCCGTAACGCTATCACGCTTACCAAATAACCCTGTGACGAAACGCGCCGCTCTTCTTTGGATCTTCTCTATCTCCTCTGTCAACCCAATTTGGTACGGATCCCACACTGATGAGCAATACTCAAGTATAGGGCGAACGAGTGTTTTGTAAGCCACCTCCTTTGTTGATGGACTACATTTTCTAAGGACTCTCCCAATGAATATCAACCAGGCACCCACCTTACCAACAGTTAATTTTATATGATCATTCCACTTCAAATCGTCCCGTACGCATACTCCCGGATATTATACAGAAGTAACCTGCTGCCAGTATTTGTTCCGCTATCATATAATCATACAATAAAGGATCCTTCTTTCTATGTATTCGCAATACATTACATTTGTCTATGTTAAGGGTCAGTTGCCACACCCTGCACCAAGCGCCTATCCACTGCAGATCTTCCTGCATTTCGCTATAATGTTCTAATGCTGCAACTTCTCTGTATACTACAGCATCATCCGCGAGAAGCCGCATGGATGTATCGATTGTGAAAACCAATGGTCCCATAACACTCCCTTGTGGCACGCCATAGGTTACTTAACGTCTGTAGACGTCTCTCCATTGAGAACAACATGCTGTGTTCTGTTTGCTAAAAACTCTTCAATCCAGCCGCACAGCTGGTCTGATATTCCGTAGGCTCTTATCTTGTTTATCAGGCGACAATGCGGACTCCCTTCCGGAAGTCAAGGAAAATAGCGTCTACCTGGGAGCCTGTATCTAATATTTAATAGGTCTCATGAACAAATAAAGCGAGTTTAGTGTTGTTTTGTAGGGAAACACATAACGTTGTTTACCTTAAAGTGTATATGGCTTCCGTTGGTTATCCTGCACACACCCCGTCGGAAGTCAACTTCTTCCCAAACTCGCTGTAGCATTGCAGGTGTACCTTGCTCAGTGGCGGTGTAAATTCTTGCTCTACGTTCAAGTAGAGAAGCCGGCACACGAGGTACAAACACGATATCCTCGATGAATCCCCATAGAAAAACCGGCTGGCGTCAGGTCTGGGGAACAGGGAAGTCATGTAATTAGAACATCACTGCCAATCCACTGACCTGGAAAGCAGTCACTGAGAAAACCCTCGGATTTCAGTCAGGTAGTGGGGTGGTGCATAAACTCAACATTTCGTTCATGCTCATCTTCATCGGTCTGTGGTATGAAAAATTATTGTAACGTTCCAGGTACACTATCCCGATGATAGTTCTCTCACGGAAGAAAAGGGGCCGTATACTTTGTCCTTTCTCAATGCACAAACATCTTTCACTTTCACGAACATGTTGCAATGTTTTACGTGAATTTTCATTGCCCCAGATCCTATAGTTAGGTGTATTAACCTTGCACGTAAGTGAAAAGTCGATTCGTCAGAAAAGGTTATTTTGTCCAGGAAATGTTCATTCTCGTGTAATCGATTTAACATAACAGCGTAGAAGTTCTTGCCAGTAGTTTTATCAGTGTCCTTTATTGCTTGCACGATCGTCAATCTGTGCGGTTTCAAATGCAAACTGCTTCTCAACACACGCCAAACAGTCCTATGCGCGATATGCAGTTCACGAGATGCACGCCGTGTCCATTTCGTAGGGATGTTGACGAAACGTTGTCCTCCTCGCTCTACGATGTCGTCAGGTGTGCTTCGACGGCCTGATGATTCCCCATGTCTTACCGAGCAACCTGTTTCTACAAAACATTTTTGTCACTCATAAACTGTAGGTCTACTGGGAGGATCTTTAGTTCACTTGGTACGGAAATTAGGCTGAACTGTTGTAGTCGACTTCGATTCTTCAAACCAAAACGCATAGTTAGTACACACGGGTCTAGTGAAGGCAGACATCTTTAACGCAACTGACGCTAGAGCTCCTTCCGGTGTGATTCGGCACTAACGAACTATGCGAGACAAAATTTGATGTATTTCCCTACAAATTGAAACTACAGTTGCCTCTCTAGGTACTATGAATTTTCAAAGTTATAAAGTCCTTTTTGAAATAGCCCGTCCAGACTGACTCCCCACCGCCCAACCCAAATTGCTAAGGATAGAAACTTGAAATTTGGAGAAGGTGAGAATCTTATACTGTTGGTGTCACGTAAAAAGGGATTTCTAGAAATTCGAACCCTATGGTGTTGAAATAGGGGCTGATTTTTTTTTTATGTCGCTATTAAATGCAATTTTGAAGCTAGAGCTACGAAAATGGTATTTGGTTTCTCGGTCAGAAATAAGGAAATACGTGTTTCAGAATTTTTGAAAATTTAGCCATACGTGGATGAAATAGTGGGTGAAAACTTTCATTGATACTATATCGTTATTAAAGAACTAGTGACGTATTTTTGAAGCTACATTTATGAACATTGGCATTTGACTTCTCGATTACAAGTAAATAAATACATGTTTCAGTGTTTTCGAAAATTGAACACCTAAGGAGGTAATACAGAGGATGCAATTTTTTACGAAAATATTTTGTTATGAAAGCATTTTAAAGCTCAATGTATGAAAATTTGACTGTTGCTTTTCAGTTAGAAATAAAAAAATACACATTTCACTGTTCTTGAAAATTTAACTTCCATGAGCGTGAAATAGGGTTTTTGTGGTTATGTTTCACTGTGCAGACATTTTTTAAGCTAAAGCTATGTAAATTTCTATTTGTCTTCTCTGTTAGAAATGAAAAAGTACTTGTTTCACTGTTTCTGGAAACTCAACCCATAACGGGTGAAACAGGGAATGAAACGTTTTATGAAGATATTTCATTGCAAAAGCATTTTTAAAGTTAAATGTTTGAAAATTGGTGTTTAGCTTCTCGGTTGGAGATGAAAAAAATGCGTGTTTCACTGTTTTTGAAATTCAAGCCCTCAGGGGGTGAAATACGGTCAGTCTGATCAACTGATTCATCATCACTTTTCCATAGTGGTAAGGGTAGAAACCCGAAGTTGGTGTGGCTCTAATGCTGCAGGTATCGTTTAAGAAGTGACTGTCCGAAATTCCACTACCAAGGGGATGAAATAAGGGGTGAAAGGCTTTATGAAAGTATGTTGCTATTAAGGGAATTTTGAAGATAGAACTACTAAAACTAGTATTTGGTTCCTCAGCCATAAAAATTATATGTGTTTCAGCATTTCTTGGAAATTCAACCACTAAGACGGGTAAAACAGTACACGAAAGCTTTTTCAAATAAATAATGACTAAAGAACTGCTAAAGGAATTTTAAGGCTACAATTGGTATCCGACGTCTCGGTTACAAATAAAAAATGCGAGTCACAGAGTTTCTGGAAATTCAAACCCTAAGGGACTGCAATATGGGAAAATTTTTATGAAAATATTTCGCTACATTAAAAATATTTTAAAGCGTAGTTTATGAAAACAGGTATTTCACTTTTCGATGAAATATAAAGAAATAATTGTTATGGGATGAAAGTTGCTATAGAAATATTTCCACAAGAACGCAAAAGGCATGATCAACAAAAACTTTGGATTCTAGCTACCAGAATTGCTTTTTGACCAGAAGTACATTCGGAAATACCATGATTCTATGGCCTTAATTAGTCTGAAAAGCTTAAAAGGTGTTGCGAGTTTATGAAAAACAGTAAAAATTAAGTTAAATAAAAACAAAAAGTCTGCAGGTCATATAGCCTATACTAGCGAAGTAGTGGGCGCTAATCTACATACCAATAATTTCTTAAAATATTGTTTACGCTAAATATTCTTTATTGTTGAACGTCCTAAAACTAGATAACATTACAAAGAAGCACATAACAGAAAGTATTTTTTTGTGATATAATCAGAAACAAGCAAAACACACACAGAATACCCCAAGAGGACTCGTCAGTATAAAGGGTATGACAAGAAAACCACTAAAGGCAAAAAACTCTATTAAACATGGGCTCCAAAACGCCTACCTTAAGAGCTATGATCACTTGATCATCTTTGATATCTTCTATTGCAAGCTCTTTGCTCTTCTTATTTTGAGTGGTCGTATTGGCCAACACAGAAAAAAAAGGTCCAGTAAACATGGGCTCTGAAATGCAGTCGTTAAGAGGTATGAGCAGATCTTCAGCTTCGACAATGTGAAACAAATCACTTCTACTGCAAAGTCTTTGCTTTCCATATTTTGAGTGGTGGTAGTATTGACCAAAACAAAGAAAAAGATCCGGTAATCATGAGCTCTACAGTGCATTCCTTAAGAGGTATGAGCAGTTCTTCAGCATCGATACAGTGAAGCAAATCTCTTCTGCAGGCTTTTCTTCCTTGCTCTTCACATTTTGGGAGGAGGTAATATAGTAGAAAACAATTAAAAAAACGTGGGCTCTGCAAGAGATATGAGCCTTTGTTCAGTAGAAGAGATGTGTTTCACAATATCGAAGATAAACAACTGCTCAAAGATCTTGAGGTATGCATTCTAGCACCCATGTTTACTAAACATTTTTGCGTCGAATGATCTTCGTGTCACATCCCTGAATATTTACCATTCCTGTATAGAATGTTTCTAGCAGCCCCTACCTATTGGTTTTATGCAACCTGCAACACCTTCAAAAACCACGTGTGAGATTTTCATACTCTCTCGGTTGCTACACATAAATCAGTATTCCCAGAGAAAAGTAAAGAGAAGAACCTTTTTGAAGGAAATGTAGTGTAGGTAAATTTTGTACTGGGGACGTTTTCTCTGGAGACCATGGTCTTAGTCATTGAAGAAAGACGTGTTTGAAGGTCACTCTTGTTCGTTTTCCTTGAATAATTCGACAACTACGGCCTCCAGGGAAAAAATAACCCAGTACAAAATTTTCCTACAAAAATGTCCTCTTCATTTTTTTTTTCCTGTAAGACGCATAGTTTTTGCATAGCAAGTAAGTAAGGGACTACGCAAATCTTGCACATGGCATTTGAAGGTGTTCTGGGTTGCATAAAACCGAGCGGTAGGGGCAGATGAATCACCCTATATATTCGACGTCAGCACTCCTGCCACACTCGGTTCCTATCACTTACATAGTCGTTAGTATTGGAGGCGCAAGACTGTGCATGGATACCTACGTTACTACACCGAGGTCAGCCAACGTGTCCCCCTTGCATTTTATCCTATAGTTGGTAATTCTACTGCAATAAACATACGATCCTCTATCACAGTGTGATATAATTCCAGCTTAGAATGTAGTACAGAAGTCAGACTGCAGTTGTAAGACTCTGGGGTCATAAAAGGAAAGCAGAAGTGGACGAGTGAGGCGGGGCAGCAGCTATCCACGATTTTATGTAGTCTGTACGCTGAGCAAGCAGTAAAGGAAATGTAGGAGAAATTTGGAAATGGAATTACCGTTCAGCGAGAAGAAATTACAACTTCGTATTTTGCTGATGGCATTGTAATGGAAAAGGATTTGGAAGAGGAGTTCAACGGAAGGGATACTAGTATCTTGGAAAGACTAATAAAGAGACTACAAACAAAAGTACGTCTAAGATTGAGGAATGTACCCGAATTAAATGAGGCAGTCCTATGACAATTATATTTGGAAATGAGACGGTAAAAGCAATAGATGAATTTTTTAGCAGTGCAGTATTATAAGTGACGATGGACGAAGAAGAGGGGATACACACTATTTGATCAGAAGTATCTGGACATCTAGCTGAAAATGACTTACAAGTTCGTGGCGCCCTCGTAGGAATTCAGCATGGTGTTGACCCACCCTTATCCTTGATGACACTCTCGTAGCCATACGTTCAATCACGTGCTGAAAGGTTTCTTGGGGAATGACAGCGCATTCTTCGCGGAGTGCTGCACTGAGGAAGATATCGATGTTAGTCGGTGAAGCCTGGTACGAAGTCGGCGTTCCAAAACATCCCAAAGTTGTTCTATAGAATTCATGTCTGCACTCTGTGCATGCCAGTCCATTACAGAGATGTTATTGTCACGTAACCATTCCAGCAAAAGCCGTGCATTATGAACCGGTGCTCGATCGTGTTTAAAGATGCAATGGCCATCCCCTAATGTCTCCAACATTGGGAAGCAAGAAGGTCCTTAAAACATCAGTAAAGGCCTGTGCTGTTACAGTGCCACGCAAAACAACAAGGGGTGCCAGCCCCGTCCAAGAAAAACTAGACCACACCAATCACCGCCTCCGAATTTTACTGTTGGCACTACACATGGTGGCAGATGACGTTCACTGGGCATTCGCTATACCCACACCCTGTCGTCGGATTGCCACATTGTGTACTTTGATTCGTTAATCCACACAACGTTTTTCGACCGTTCAATCGTCCAATGTTTACGCTCATTACACCAAGAGTGGCGTCGTCTTGCAATTACCGGCCTGATTTGTGGCTTATGAGCAGCCGCTCGACCGTGAAATCCAAGTTTTCTCACCTCCCGCCTAACCATCATATTACTTGCAGTGGATCCTGGTGCAATTTGTAATTCCTGTGTGATGGTCTGGATAGACGTCTGCCTATTACACACTACAACCCTCTTCAACTGTCGGCTGTCTCTGTCAGTCAACAGACGAGGTCGGCCTGTACGCTTTTGTGCTGTACGTGTCCCTTCACGTTTCCACTTCACTATCACATCGTAAACAGTGGCCCTAAGGATGTTTAGAAGGTTGTAAATCTCGCGTACTGACGTATGACGGAACTAACACGCAATCGCCTGATCACGTTTGAAGTCCGTGAGTTTCGCGGAGCGCCCCATTCTGCTCTCTCACGATGTCTAATGACCACTGAAATCGCTGATATGGAGTACCTGGCAGTAGGTGGCAGCACAATGAACCTAATATGACAAATGTATATTTTTGGGACTTTCGGATACTTTTGATCACATACCGTATAATGTACACTCCAGGAAATGGAAAAAAGAACACATTGACACCGGTGTGTCAGACCCACCATACTTGCTCCGGACACTGCGAGAGGGCTGTACAAGCAATGATCACACGCATGGCACAGCGGACACACCAGGAACCGCGGTGTTGGCGGCCGAATGGCGCTAGCTGCGCAGCATTTGTGCACCGCCGCCGTCAGTGTCAGCCAGTTTGCCGTGGCATACGGAGCTCCATCGCAGTCTTTAACACTGGTAGCATGCCGCGACAGCGTGGACGTGAACCGTATGTGCAGTTGACGGACTTTGAGCGAGGGCGTATAGTGGGCATGCGGGAGGCCGGATGGACGTACCGCCGAATTGCTCAACACGTGGGGCGTGAGGTCTCCACAGTACATCGATGTTGTCGCCAGTAGTCGGCGGAAGGTGCACGTGCCCGTCGACCTGGGACCGGACCGCAGCGACGCACGGATGCACGCCAAGACCGTAGGATCCTACGCAGTGCCGTAGGGGACCGCACCGCCACTTCCGAGCAAATTAGGGACGCTGTTGCTCCTGGGGTATCGGCCACGACCATTCGCAACCGTCTCCATGAAGCTGGGCTACGGTCCCGCACACCGTTAGGCCGTCATCCGCTCACGCCCCAACATCGTGCAGCCCGCCTCCAGTGGTGTCGCGACAGGCGTGAATGGTGGGACGAATGGAGGCGTGTCGTCTTCAGCGATGAGAGTCGCTTCTGCCTTGGTGCCAATGATGGTCGTATGCGTGTTTGGCTCCGTGCGGGTGAGCGCCACAATCAGGACTGCAGACGACCGAGGCACACAGGGCCAACACCCGGCATCATGGTATGGGGAGCGATCTCCTACACTAGCCGTACACCTCTGGTTGATCGTCGAGGGGACACTGAATAGTGCACGGTACATCCAAACCGTCATCGAACCCATCGTTCTACCATTCCTAGACCGGCAAGGGAACTTGCTGTTCCAACAGGACAATGCACGTCCGCATGTATCCCGTGCCACCCGACGTGCTCTAGAAGGTGTAAGTCAACTACCCTGGCCAGCAAGATCTCCGGATCTGTCCTCCATTGAGCATGTTTGGGACTGGATGAAGCGTCGTCTCACGCGGTCTGCACGTCCAGCACGAACGCTGGTCCAACTGAGGCGCCAGGTGGAAATGGCATGGCAAGCCGTTCCACAGGACTACATCCAGCATCTCTACGATCGTCTCCATGGGAGATTAACAGCCTGAATTGCTGCGAAAGGTGGATATACATTGAACTAGCGCCGACATTGTGCATGCTCTGTTGCCTGTGTCTATGTGCCTGTGGTTCAGTCAGTGTGATCATGTGATGTATCTGACCCCAGGAATGTGTCAATAAAGTTTCCCCTTCCTGGGACAATGAATTCACGCTGTTCTTATTTCAATTTCCAGGAGTGTATACTAACAATAGCAAGAGAGAAGTATTTCTGAAATACAGAAGTTTGTTAACTGTGAATATAAACCGAAATGTTTCGAAGTCTTTTCTGAAGGGCATGTTGAATTTTGTAGGGAAAAAAAGACAAGGAGCTCAGACAAGAAGAGGGTAAAATCGTTTGCAATGTGATACTACAGGATAATGCTGGTGATGAGAAGGTACTGAACCTAAATGGGGAGGGAAAAGATACACGGCAAAACTTGACCACAAGAAGGGATCACCTGATAGGACATATCCTGAGGCATTCAGGGTCTTCAGTTTGGGAATGAAAGGAAGTATATGGGTTAGAGGACTGCTGAGGGAGACCATGCCTTTACTGCAGTAAGCACATCTAGAAGGACGTGGGTTGCAGCAGTTACGCACCGATCAAGGGGCTTGCACAGGATAGAGTAACATGGAGAGCTGCATCAAACCAGTCTGCCCACTGAAGACCACAACAAGAACGACAGTGACAAAATAATTTCAATTATAGAGCTGGCTTTTATATATAAAAACTCTGTGCGCAAAGTAGTTAGCTGTCTGACTGGCAGACTGTAAGGTTTTCCGGTCAAGGCCTAAATTTACGTAGTATTGGTGTTTCATTTCGATGATATACAACATGGTGTCTACAGTTCCGAAATAACCTTAATTTAGCTTGCAATGTTTCGGTTATTTGATACCAAACACACTAAATTTTAGGCTGATGTGTAAGTTCGTAGCTTTTTTATCTTGCATGTGGGTACCGCGAGTGTAGGTTTTTTTATCGACTGTCATTTTTTATAAATGGTTCACTGTTGTAAACCGAATCTGAATATTCTCATTTGGGGTTAGTGAGTGAAGCTGTAGACGCTAGGAAGTGGGGTGCCAAATCGGAACGTTTCAGACATACTCAAGTATTTTTCAGTAGAGAGGTGACAGCAGATGAGAGAGCCAGAAACAGTTGCACCGTGTCTGGAGATAATGCCATTCACAGACCACGGCAACAAAATGGTTTTCTCGTTTTAAGGAAGGTAGTTTCGACATTAGTGACCTCCACATTCAGGAAGAGCTTCGGGATTTGATGAAGACCGTTTAAAAGCCTTAATCCACATCGTCCGCGTCAGTGTATTCCGAAAACTGACAAATGCGATCATTCCACAATCGTGCGGCATTTGCCTGCAATGGGAAAGGTTCGAAAACTGAGGATATGGGTGCCGCAAACTCTAAAACCAACATCACAAAAATCAAGGGGAGACCATATTTGCATCTCTACTTTGTCGTTATCAACTAGCTTTTGGGCAACACAAACCATTCCTATCCTGTATCATTACTGCTGACAAGAGATGGTGTCTTTACGCTGACATAAGGAAAATAAAGGCACGGCTGAGCCCAAACAAAGCAGTAACTCTCCGTACAAAGACCTGCACGCATTCACAAAAGATAATCATGTGGATCTGGTGTAAACGTGATGATGACGTGGTGTAGTACGAATTACTTCCCTGAGGTGTGACCATCACTTCTGAAATTGTTTGTCAGCAACTGAGACTGAGCTGTACTGCGGCTCCCGTTGGTGCTCTTTGTAAGTTTCAAGCCTCTGTTGGAGGCCAGACCGTATCATTTAGTTGACACGGTTGCGGTTGTTTGTCTTCTTCTCGTGTTGACTGACGCCACTTGGTTTCGCAAGCGTTTCCTGTCCGCTAGTGGCAGCAGCGGCGGTTATCGATATGTAGTAAATGGTTACCCTATCTTTGGGGCGACGTCGTTATTTTCCCGGATCGTCTGAGTGAGCCAGTTCGGTTGGGGACTCAGGAGGAGCCAGGACCACGCAGTGCGTGAACACGCCGGGACCACTGGCGGCGTGCATGGACTGCCGGATCGAAGGCCTGCGGTCATGAGGGTGCACAGCCTCGTCGTAAACCGGATCCTGTGTTGAGTGCATTTGGATTGAAGTAGAGAAACCTCCACCATTGTTGAGACATTGTGATCCTCCAGCGACTTGGCTTCGTGTTGCTGCTCGTAGTATTGCCAAAGCAAAGAGTAGCGAGTGGAGTGCTTGGGCGAGGCGGATCTGATTAGATTTTCTGGACTTATAATTATTGTTTGCTGCGTTCTCTTTGTTACTATTTGTTGCCGCTGCTGTCTGGTAAGGCGTGTAGTGACAGTTTTCTTGATTGTAGGCCGGCTGGCTATTCTTGTACTATGGTGGTAGTGATTCCTTTCTCATTCCGGGCACTCTAAGCACAGTATTCAGCAGGGGGAGTCCAGACCGCCGGTTCCGGCTTTGGCGTATTTTTACATCTTTGCATTTGGCTTACTGGACGTCAAGTACCCTGAGCAAGATTATCATCAGTCATCAGTTAGACTGCCACTAGTCTGAGTTACGATCTTGTGAAGTGAATGTAACTCTTGGTTGCCTATCTCATCGCTCGCGAAAGTTTTTTTCGCTGGACCTACTCAGTTGTCGATTCGTGGTGCATTGTCTGTGACTGGCCCTTGTGTTTTATTATTTTATTTGC
This sequence comes from Schistocerca gregaria, assembly GCF_023897955.1. NCBI lineage: Eukaryota > Metazoa > Arthropoda > Insecta > Orthoptera > Acrididae > Schistocerca > Schistocerca gregaria. Next base: position 181,861,379 of record NC_064929.1, on the reverse strand, counting down.
TGTTTTATTGTATGTTTCTAATTTTTTTTGTATAATTGGCATTCTTGGCGTTACAGCAGGCTTAAATATTGTGCTACCATTTTGCCTCACCTGTTTGGTAATCAGTTACTTGTCGTTCTAAATTAACCTTTGCTGTTGTATTGCTGTTTTACTATTGTTTTCTTTTTAATTTTTTTTATATAATGGCCATTCTTGGCGTTACAGCAGTTTTAAATGGTTGTGCTACCAAGTTTACAACCATTTTGCCTCACCTGTTTGGTGATCAGTTACTTGTCTTTTTAAATTAACCTTTGCTATTGCATTGCTGTTTTATAGTATGTTGTTAAAATTTTTTATGGTGCCACTCTTGGTATTACAGGCCTTCAGCCGTGACTGTGGTTACTTGCCTTAATATTCTAATTGGGACCACATTGGCTTGTTTTTAAAACATTATTTGCTGTGTCTGTATTTTATGCTTATTTGGTAAATTGTAATGCACTGAAAGCACTATTAATTACACAGTTGTTTATTCCTTCATTGACAACGTGTGATATATTTACTTATTGCTGAGTCTGGAATTACCGTTTTAAGTAAATGTGTGTAATTGCAAAAGGGAACCAATAGTAACTGATTACGGTCCCGTCCACAATCGTTACCCAATCCTGCCTTCCTTGATTTCTAGGTTTCAGAGATGTCTTGCACGTGCAAATTCAAAAACAACAACCAGGAAGCGTGTGTGAGCTGATGCTGCCCCACGACAATGCCCGCCCGCAGTCTCCTGGACTGACAAAAAACAATACCCAGTAGTTAGGTTGCGAAGTCATTCCGCATCCACCTTGATAGAAATTCACCTCATCTGGCGCCTGCAGGTTTTCAACTTTTTCACTCTCTGTCGAATAATCTGCAAGGAACGTCGTTTCTAGATAAAATGAGCTCCGAGCATGACTCGAAGAGTTCAGCGCCTCGAAATCATATGATTTGTACAATCGCGGAATCGAAAAGTTACCCAGAGTTAGCAGAATGTTTTAAATAGTCAAGGACAATATATTATTGATTAAAGTCTCTGTTATGTGTCGATGTTGTATTTATTACATATGGAAGAACGCTACAAACTTCTGCAACAATCTAGTATGTTAACTTGTTCATATACGAGTCTGCTGGCCTTTAGTGTACACGCTTACTTACACTAGCATTTCTTGAAAGATACAATTCCATGTAGTTCCCTGACGGATGGGAGGGGGGGGGGAGGGGCGGCGGAGCAGATTTGTATACCGTGTGTTGTGTCACTTGTAGTACACCGCTGTTAGAGCGATTGTGCTATTTCAGACATTAAAACGTTCGTTACTTCACGGACATTCATTGGAGGAAGATTTTAATGGCAGAAAATACTTCTAAACACTAAAGAAGAGTCGGCTAATTATTTTACCGATTTTGAATCGTGTTGGAGAAGCAGTTATTTACTGATCATTTGATTTTAAAACTCACAAGCCGTTTTTGCGCACTAAATTATTGAATTTCATGTCTGCCAGTTTCCGAAGACAACTATCCTTTTTCCTCTTCGTACATGTATCACCACATTTTGCTCAGGTCTTATTCTCTAGAATTATAATTTATGAAGGAATTTCGTCCACCCCGATAGCTGAGTGGCCGGCGCGGTGGTCTGTCACGCCAAGGGCCCGGGGTTCAATTCACGGCTGGGTCGGAGGTTTTCTCCGCTCAGGGACTGGGTGTTATGCTGTCCTCTTTATTATTTCATCAGTGGAAGGCAACGGGAAACCACCACTGGAATCACTTCCATAGACGCTCATGCGTTGGACCTCTCTGACGAGGCTTCCCCCATAACAAGACCTCCCATAAGGCAGAACACAAAGTAAATTAAATAAGGAATTTCCCTCGACAGGAACCAAGCGCACGAGAGACTTAAACATTGCGAGTTGTGAAGTTTGACTTTTAACTTGAGAGTGGTGTTCATGAGAAACATGTACGGTGTTCTTGCACATATTTGAGTAGCAGACGAGTCTGCAGTTCAGGACAACATCCATGAGAAAAAATATGCCAAGCTATGTAACAACGTAAATAAGGTCTTACAGAACCTAAAAAGAAGTGGCTCTGAGCACTATGGGATTCAACTTCTGAGGTCATTAGTCCCCTAGAACTTAGAACTAGTTAAACCTAACTAACCTAAGGATATCACACACATTCATGCCCGATGCAGGATTCGAACCTGCGACCATAGCGGCCGCGCGGTTCCAGACTGAAGCACCTAGAACCGATCGGCCGCCCCGGCTGGCAGGCATTTCAACTACAGAAGGGGTACAGAAAGTCGATTATGAAAAGAAGAAGTGTGAAAAGGAAGAGGAAGAAAGACAAGCGGAAGAGAAAAACGAAATATCACTTGAGAACATTCTACTGGTTAAGACCTCAATAATAGCACCCACTTACGACGATATATTTGCTCTGAAATATGTTTCAGTATTAAAAGAACAGTTGTTTACATAACACGCGTGCTCGAAAAAATATGGGACGTGTCTGCGTGTTGTCTGGATGGTTGTCGTGCATCCGGTGGAGTGTACATTAAACATTTGTGAATTGTAACTGAAAATTTTGATGTGTAATTGCAGAAAGCACCCGAAAGTTATATGTGCATGCATGTAAAAGATGCATGTTCTATTGAAAATTAAAATCTCGCATTCCTATGCACAAGTTAAAATATACTCCATTTTTCTGTCTTCGTTCGTGTGGGAGATAGAGTGTTTTGAAATCGAATGAATATTTTTGAAACACCCTACCACAGATGGTATCCACTTGGACAAAGTAATTCTCTTTATTCACATGAAGTAATGAGTGCTGTCGACAGGGGATCTCAAATTGATAGTATATTTCTAATCTTCCAGAAGGCTTATGACACTGTTCTTCACAAGCGGCTACTAATCAACCTACTTGCCTATGGAGTATCGTCTCAGTTGTGAAACTGGATTCGCAATTTCATGTCAGAGAGGTCACACACTTTGCAGTACTTGACAGAAAATAATCAAGCAAAACAGAAGTGATACCTGTTATTCCACATGAAACTGTTACAGTTGTTATAGTTATAGTGTTCCTAATCTGTATAAACTATTTAGGAGACAACCTTAGATTGTTTTCCGTGATGTTGTCGTTTACTGTTTAATCAATTCATAAGAAGAAAACCAATTGCAAAATGAGGTTGTTGTTGTTGTGGCCTTCATTCCTGAGACTTGTTTGATGCTGCTCTCCAAGCTACTCTATCCTGAGCAAGCTTCTTCATCCCCCAGTACCTACTGCAACCTGCATCCTTCTGAATGTGCTTAGTGTATTCACCTCTTGGTCTCCATCTACGATTTTTACCCTCCACGCTGCCCTCCAATACTAAATTGGTGATCCCTTGATGTCCTACCAACCAATCCCTTCTTCTGGTCAAGTTGTGCCACAAACTTCTCTTCTCCCCAATCCTATTCAGTACTTCCTCATCAGTTATGTGATCTACCCATCTAATCTTCAGCATTCTTCTGTAGCACCACTTTTCAAAAGCTTCTGTTCTCTTCTTGTCCTAACTATTTATTGTCCATGTTTCACTTCCATACATGGCTACACTCCATACAAATACTTTCAGAAACGACTTCCTGACACTTAAATCTATACTCGATGTTAACAAATTTCTCTTCTTGAGAAACGCTTTCCTTGCCATAGCCAGTCTACATTTTATATCCTCTCTACTTCGGCCATCATCAGTTATTTTGCTCCCCAAATAGCAAAACTCCTTTACTACTTTAAGTGTCTCATTTCCTAATCTAATTCCCTCGGCAACACCCCATTTAATTCGACTACATTCCATTATCCTCGTTATGCTTTTGTTGATGTTCATCTTATATCCTCCTTTCAAGACACTGTCCATTCCGTTCAACTGCTCTTCCAAGTCCTTTGCTGTCTCTGACAGAATTACGTCATCGGCGAACCTCGAAGTTTTTATTTCTTCTCCATAGATTTTAATACCTACTCCGAATTTTTCTTTTTTTTCTTTACTGCTTGCTCAATATACAGACTGAATAACATCGGTGAGAGGCTACAACCCTGTCTTACTCCCTTCCCAACAACTGCTTCCCTTTCATGTCCCTCGACTCTTATAACTGCCATCTGATTTCTGTACAAATTGTAAATAGCCTTTCGTTCCCTGTATTTTACCCCTGCCACCTTTAGAATTTGAAAGACGGTATTCGAGTCAACATTGTCAAAAGCTTTCTCTAAGTCTACAAATGCTAGAAACGTGGGTTTGCCTTTCCTTAATCTAGCTTCTAAGATAAGTCGTAAGGTCAGTATTGCCTCACGTGTCAACATTTCTACGGAATCCAAACTGATCTTCCCCGAGGTCGGCTTCTACCAGTTTTTCCATTCGACTGTAAAGAATGCGTGTTAGTATTTTGCAGCTGTGACTTATTAAACTGGTAGTTCCGTAATTTTCACATCTGTCAGCACCTGCTATTTTTGGGATTGAAATTATTATATTCTTCTTGATGTCTGCGGGTATTTCGCCTGTTTCATACATCTTGTTCACAAGATGGTAGAGTTTTGTCAGGACTGGCTCTCCCAAGGCCGTCAGTAGTTCCAATGGAATGTTGTCTACTCCGGGTAGAAAGAATATTTTATGGTGCGAAAAGTGGCAACTGACTCCAAACAAGGAAAAGTTGGATGTCATCGACTGAGTAGTTAAAAGAATTCCGTTAAATTTCCATTACACTATAAATTACACAAATCTACAGGGAGTCAATTCACGCAAATACCTAGGTATTACAATTACGATCTACTGAAATTGGAAATATCACATGGAAAATTTCGTGGGCAAGACGATCGAAAGGTTGATATTTTTGCAGAACACTTGGATTGTGCAACAACTCTGGTACCGCGTGACAGCGACGGTCGCAGGTTCGAATCCTGCCTCGGGCATGGATGTGTGTGCCGTCCTTAGGTTAGTTAGGTTTAAGTAGGTCTAAGTTCTAGGGGACTGATGACCACAGATGTTAAGTCCCATAGTGCTCAGAGCCATTTGAACCACTTTTTTGTGCAACAACTCTACTAAGGCAACTGCCAACACTACGCTTGTACGTCCTTTCTGGAGTATTGCTGTGCGGTATTGGATCCGTACCAGATACGATTGATGGAGACCATCCAGGAAGTTCCAAGAAGAACACTAGTTTAATATTATCGCGAAATACACAGCTGAGGATTAAAACAAAGGTGATTTACGCTGTGGTGAGGTCTTTCCATGAAATTACAATTACCAACTTTCTCCTCCAACTGCGAAAATATTTTTTTGGCGCCCAGCTACACAGAAACAATTTATCGTAGTAATAAAATAAGAGAAATTAGAGATTGCACTGAAAGATTTAAGTGTTGGTTTTTCCGGCTTGCTTGTTCGGCAGTGGAACGGTAGAGAAATAGTTTCATGGTGGTTCGATGATCCTTTTGCCAGGCACTTAATTGTGAATTGTAGAGTATTCATGTAGATTTATATGTAATCGGTCATCGATCCACTGTGGAGGGTAATCGGTATTTTTATGAAATAATCATTTACCGTGCAAGTGTGAAAGAAAGTATAGGTAAGTGTTCACAATCTAGATGAGAGCAAAAATGCACCGAGTACATACCAAGAGAAGGCAATGGAATGGTGGACCATTTACCACGTGTCAATGCCTCACCTGGAACAAAAAGAAAATACGATCATCACACATTTGGGTTCCAAATTATCTGCTTAAAATCTGGTTCATTTATGAGTAACTTCTTTTTCGACAGTTAATGAACCGTCTCCTTTTGTTCAGTTCTGACCCATATTAGTATTGGGTTTCAAAACAGCGCACTCAGCACTGCTGAGTGAAAGACTGATTCTGTAATGAAACGAAATGGCAGCGGATAAAGACATGAAGAAAACGTTGAAGGTAGTTTGAGATCGAGTTCTTAGGAACACATCTTTCAAATTACAGTCATTCGTTGGAATCATCGGCTGGGTTTTGGTCCGCTGATGACGGATAAAATATAGTAAAAATTGTGTTTGGAATCTGACATAGATTTCATCGGGCCGTGGGGCCTTGTTGCGATTCCAGCTGATATTGGTCCTGTACTGAAACCATCTGGAATTTAAAACCTGAGTAACTACTCAAATACCACATGCAGTTAATGGTTCCATATTCAGAGTTACATCTTGCACTACCTGTTAACAGCATTTTTAGTAAGTAGATGTAGCTGCTGGGAATCTGGCAACAGTAGCGACTCTAGAATGAGATTTTCACTCTACAGCGGAGTATTCGCTAATATGAAATTTCCTAGCAGATTAAAACTGTGTGCCGGACCGAGACTCGAACTCGGGACCTTTGCCTTTCGCGGGCTTTTTCTGCAAGGTTCGCAGGAGAGCTTCTGTAAAGTCTGGAAGGTAGGAGACTAGGTACTGGCAGAAATAAAGCTGTGAGGACAGGGCGTGAGTCGTGCTTGGGCAGCTCAGTTGGTAGAGCACTTGCCCACGAAATGCAAAGGAAGTTTCATACCAGTAGCGACTCTATTAGACAGTTCCACGTATCTCTTCGTTGATGATTCTCCTCCACGATAATTGGAACTGCCTCTTCCCCTATTTCTAGTTTTTCTTTTTATGACGTTACGTCTACATTTCATTGACACTTCTTTTGTTTCTGTTTGTGACCTTTCTGCTCCCGCCTCCCTCTGAAATTTGTTTTGACAGTGTCGTTTCCACGGCGACTGCGAGACCCCGCCGTTATTTCTGCCGCCCCTGACCGCCCCACTGCGTTCACGTAGCACCACTCGCCACAGAACTGCTAGCAATAACGGCACACCGTGGGTCTGCACGCAAAGTCGGCGGCCAAAAGAACACGAGGCGTATTTCTGGTAGCGCCTCTTCTCCTTCGCCTTTCTCTTCCTCTTCCTCCGCAACATTGTTTCGGCAGCGTGGCGTGCGTCTTCAGGAAGTGGGTCAGTGCAGGGGCAGGTCGCCGGCCAAGGTTTTGGCGGTCACAGAGTGCCGCACCGGCAGATACCGAGCGAGCCGTCACGGCGAGGTGGGGAGTTCCGCAGGGTTCCACTCGCGGACCGAAATTACTTTCGCTGTCGTGTCGTGACAGCGTCGGGTGGCTTACCCTGCTTTATTAAGCAGGCGCTGACGGGGTCTGTCCAGAAGGATGATAGCTTTCATGACTGGCCGCTACACATCGAGAATGGCGGTTCGTTGATGCTCGACATTCATTGTTGCAATTAATGAATAACGTGTTGATCTGAATCTATGAAGGATAGCCAAAAAGTTTAGACTATTACCTCTGAGACGCCCGCTAAACCCACAGGGCGTACTGGTGATTAGGATTGTGGAAAGGGCCAAATAAGATGTCGGTGAGCTTCACCTTAAAATTGCAATTTATAATTATTTAATAACACTTTTAAACCAAAACGGCACATAGCCTAATCTTTACGAAAAATGGTTCAAATGGCGCTAAGCACTATGGGACTTAACATCTGAGGTCACCAGTCCCCTATAACTTAAAACTACTTAAACCTAACTAACCTAAGGACATCATACACATCCATGCCAGAGGCAGGATTCGAACCTGCGACCGTAGCGGTCGCGCGTTTCCAGACTGTAGCGCCTAGAATCGCTCGGCCAGATCCTTCACGAGTTTCAAAATAAAATTCTTTCACGGCTGAAGGCCTCCAAACAAGAAATCTTAAAAAGCAAGAAGATACATTTCAAGTAATTGAAGACATCCAGTTAAAATTGCAATTATATATATATAATCAGAACTAGGCGGAGAGCCTCAAGGCAAAAGTCAAAAGTGAATAGAAAAAGTTATATAACACGAAATACAAACGGATGAAGGCCACAATTAAATTTGTTTTAGGTTATGGGGAAATTTTGAGACGTCTTCCGGGGGGGGGGGGGGGGGAGAGCTGCCCTCGAAACATTAACGTTCACTTAGGTGAGACAGGTGGTGGGCCCAACTACATTAGATCCGTCTGTAACGCAACCAACAGACAGTCACGGACCGACCGACGGTACGACTTGCTAGCCACCAATCGGTACATGAAAACCCAAAGACAAAACTGTTACGGACGTGATTATCCACAATGAAACATGTATTAAGCTGTCAAAACTACACACCATATTGGACAGCGACAACAGATGAGGCAAGGACGCTACCTGAAATTACATTAGTGGCCAGGGCAGGTAACCGGAACACTAACGGCCACAAGGCAGAAAATTCCGCTTGTGCAGCTAAATTGTAGTGAACCAATATAGTTAATTCCACCGCACAGCGGTTCTATTTCACCACTACAAACAATCGGTGTTGCTCACAGACAAAGCTTCCCAACAGCGAACTACTGAAACGAACGACACAAAATGAACGGGCGTCGCTTGTGTACTTAACACACCACTTGACTTTGATATCCTGAATCGGTGAGCCACGAAGCTCGCAGCGATCGGACAACTCCAGACACGCTTCAACAATGGGCAGGGACAACCAGCAGACCCAGCCGACTGCACCGAACATAGATGTCCACCAATCGACCGGCGGCAAAGGTCGGGTGAGCCATGTCGTTACAGACCTCACTGTTCCTACCCCACTGCACTAATGCCGCACTGCAACTCCCCAACTGGCAGACCTGAACTGGCTTACGGCAGGCATCGAGTTTGAAGTAACAGCAGTCGAGCAAAGATACTGTAAGAGGGGATATACTGATACGCGCTGCTAGCGCCACTCACGGTCAGGCAAAGCAGCAGCTCACTGACACCAGCAATTTAAATTAACGTGGTTGCCGTTGTGGTCTTCAGTCCTGAGACTGGTTTGATGCAGCCCTCCACGCTAATCTATCCTGAGCAAGCTTCTTCATCTCCCAGTACATACTGCAGCCTACATCCTTCTGAATCTACTTATGTATTCATCTCTTAGTCTCCCTCTACGATTTTTACCCTCCACGCTGCCCTACAATACTAGATTGCTGATGCCTTGATCCCTCAGACCATTTCCTACCAACCGGTCCCTTCTTCTAATCAAGATGTGCTACAAACTCCTCTTCTCCCCAATCCTATTCAATACCTCCTCATTCGTTATGTGATCTATCCATCTAATCTTCAGCATTCATCTGTAGCACCACATTTCGGAAGCTTCTATTCTGTTCTTGTCCAAACTATTTATCGTCCAAGTTTCACTTCCATACATGGCTACACTCCATACAAATACATAAACGACTTCCTGACACTTAAATCTATACTCGATGTTAACAAATTTCTCTTCTTCAGAAACGCTTTCCTTGCCATTGCCAGTCTACATTTTATATCCTCTCTACTTCGACCATTGCCCGCATCTCGTGATCGTGCGGTAGCGTTCTCGCTTCCCGCGCCCGGGTTCGATTCCCGGCGGGGTCAGGGATTTTCTCTGCCTCGTGATGGCTGGATGTTGTGTGTTGTCCTTAGGTTAGTTAGGTTTAAGTAGTTCTAAGTTCTAGGGGACTGATGACCATAGATGTTAAGTCTCATAGTGCTCAGAGCCATTTGAACCATTTACTTCGACAATCATCAGTTATTTTGCTCCCCAAATAGCAAAACTCCGTTACTACTTTAAGTGTCTCATTTCCTAATTTATTTTCCCTCATCATTACCCGACTTAATTCTACTACATTCCATTATCCTCGTTTTGCTTTTGTTGATGTTCATCTTATATCCTCCTTTCAAGACACTGTCCATTCCGTTCAAATGCTCTTCCAAGTCCTTTGCTGTCTCTGACAGAATTACAATGTCATCGGCGAACCTCAAAGGTTTTAGTTCTTCTCCGAATTTTTCTTTTCTTTCCTCTACTGCTTGCTCAATATACAGATTGAATAACATCGAGGAGGGGCTACAACCCTGTCTCCCCCCCCTTCCCAATCACTGCTTCCCTTTCGTGCCCTCTCGACTCTTATAATTGCCATCTGGTTTCTGTGCAAATTGTAAATAGCCTTTCGCCCCCTGTATTTTACCCCTGCCACCTACAGAGTCTGAAAGAGAGTATTCCAGTCAACATTGTCAAAAGCTTTCTCTAAGTCTACAAATGCTAGAAACGTAGGTTTGCCTTTCCTTAATCTAGCTTCTAAGATAAGTCGTAAGGTCAGTATTGCCTCACGTCTTCCAACATTTCTACGGAATCCAAACTGATCTTCCCCGAGGTCGGCTTCTACCAGTTTTTCCATTCGTCTGTAAAGAATTTGCGTTAGTATTTTGCAGCCGTGACTTATTAAACAGATAGTTCTGTAATTTTCACATCTGTCAACACCTGCTTTCTTTGGAAGTGGAATTATTATTTTCTCCTTGAAGTCTAAGGGTACTTAACCTGTCTCAAACATCTTGCTCACCAGATGGTAGAGTTTTGTCAGGACTGGCTCTCCCAAGGCCGTCAGTAGTTCTAATGGAGTGTTGTCTATTCTCGGGGCCTTGGTTCGACGTAGTGATGTGGAAGGACGTAAAAAAAGGGTGTAAAATACATGATGGAGAGCACATGAGCCATGTACAGCTCAACTTCCAAGCAAGTAGAGTACCATAACAAATTTGTTGTTTGTCTGTCGGTAGGCCTACATGTCTGCAGTACTGCTGCACCCCATCCCTCCAGAGAGTCCAGGAGAAAATGGTGCCGCCCATTGAGAAACCGGAAATAGCTGCTGACATTTTGATTCGCTCTCTCTAGAGGGGATGCAGCGGTACTGAAGTGAGGCGATTCAGAGGTGTACCAAAATTCCGGACGTGTATCTCCAGACAAACAGTAAATTACTGATGTAACTTGAGTTTTTTTAGGCTTCCAGAAGCCGGCTCTTCTGTGAAAAAATCTCTTGATCAGCAGGTGTCCCTCAGGTAGGCAGATCACACTGGTGGTCAGTGTATCACCCAAGATCATATAACATGATAGATTACGCCCATGAATCTTATAGGCTACCACGACCAACGGAAAACGTTATGCGATAAGCTCCTGATTTCGTCACAGGCCTTGCCTTACTGCTTATGGTTGGAGGACCTGGTCATTCCAACTGAATAATTTACACTACTGGCCGTTAAAATTGCTACACCAAGAAGAAATGCAGATGATAAACGGGTATTCATTGGACAAATAAATTATACTAGAATTGACATGGGATTACATTTTCACGCCATTTCGGTGAATAGATGGGAGAAATCAGTTCCCAGAACAACCACCTGTGGCCATAATAACGGCCTCGATACGCCTGTCCATGGAGTGTACAGGTACAGCTGCCCATTCAGCTTAAACACGACATCACAGTTCATCAAGGATAGTGACTGGCGTATTGTCACGAGCCAGTTGCTCAGCCACTATTGACCAGACATTTTCAGTTGGCGAGAGATCTGGAGAATGTGCTCGCCAGGGCAGCAGTCGAACATTTTCTGTATCCAGAAAGGCCCGTACTGGACCTGCAACATGCGGTGGTGCATTAACCTGCTGAAATGTAGTGTTTCGAAGGGATCGACTGAAGTGTAGAGCCATGGGTCGTAACACATCTGAAATGTAACGTCCACTGTTCAAAGTGCCTTCAATGCCAACAAGAGGTGACCGAGACGTGTAACCAATGGCACCCCATACCATCACGCCGAGTGATACGCCATTATGGCGATGACGAATACACGATTCCAATGTGCGTTCACCGCGATGTCACCAAACACGGATGCGACCATCATGATGCTGTAAACAGAACCTGGATTCATCTGAAAAAATGAAGTATTGCCATTCGTGCACAAGGGATCGTCGTTGATACACCATCGCAGGCGCTCCTGTCTGTGATGCAGCGTCAAGGGTAACCGCAGCGATGGTCTCCGAGCTGATAGTCCGTGCTGTTGCAAACGTCGTCGGACTGTTCGTGCAGATGGTTGTCGTCTTGCAAACGTCCCCATCTGTTGACTCAGGGTTCGAGACGTGGCTGCACGATCCGTTACAGCCATGCGGATAAGATGCCCGTCATCTCGACTGCTAGTGATACGAGGCCGTTGGGACGCAGCACGGTGTTCCGCATTACCCTCCTTAAGCCACTGATTCCATATTCTGCTAACAGTCATTGGATCTCGAGCAACACAGCATCTTCTTCGCGTCTGTCATCTTCGTGGTGTAGCAATTTTAATGGCCAGTAGTGTACTTTCATGGATCCTGAGGAATAGAGTTTGATCTGGCAAAATAATATTTAATCAAGCAGTTTGTAAAAATCACGGAGAACACACAAACGTCGAGTTTGTTTAATAACGTGACAATAATTTTACGTAATTGAAATAGAACAATGATAAGAAAATGAATGATTGTCAGTGTTGTCAGTAGCACGCAATTACTATTGAGAGAGTGCCCATACACATACAGAACAAATATTACGTTTCGAAAAATTATATAATTACACAAAAAAAGGCACCAATTCGAACAGAAGCACACAACAGACCAATGAATAAAGCAACAATCAGAAATACATCTCATTATGTGGATGAGCTCCAATGAGTCAACTAGACTACGAAACAAAACGTAGGAGGTTACGAAAAACATACCCTTTGAAGCAAGAATCAGATGGCAGGAGAACTTCCATAACAGTGCGTGAAGCTAGTAGGTCAAGTTAGGGAGACTAAAAAATAGAAAACAAGGGTGAACTACTCTTCCCTCAATATATCGCGATTCCAGAAGTCGGGGAGGTGCCCTGCACATGCTGCCTTACCGTGACTGCCATTCAGATGCTTGCCGAACTGCGTCTGCTGTTCACTGTTGCTGGGCTGCGGATGTCGTCATCCTCCTGATTACTTGTCGTGGATGCTCGTAAGTTCAAAGTGAGTCTTCAAAGTTTTGACAAGAGACCGAAGTCAAGGAAAAGACGTACGGGCGCAGAATCCAGAGTAGCTTCGCTAGGTAGAAGTTAGAATATCCATACAAATCCGGATGACACTCTCAATTTTTGGCAGCCTTCCTTGAGACATTGAATAGGCGTCCCACACAATCTTTTCCGGTCAGTCGCAGAAAGGGCCTATGTGTTTCTCCAATGAGGGATCTGGATGTCCGATCCCTGGCCCCCACCATAAAGTTGAAGATGTATCCGCCAACGCGATACGTGTATGAGGAAATGAGAAAAAAAGTTCCGCCCTGTTCACACCTACAGACTTGTTTGTCGCAGTTTCTGAGAACTTTCCCACGGAAAGGGCAAAGTTCGAAAATTTGCAGACACACGAGGGGCTATTTATTTTTGTTGAGGAAGCATACCTGGAGACGACAGACAGGAGAATAGGGGCAAGTGAACGCCGTAGAACTCCACCCAAAAGTTGCCAACAAGTAGATTTCTCCCCCGTTCCACCAGTGGTATCCTGTAGAGGAGAGCAGTCTTCCATTCCGCCGCTCTCTGCCAGAGGAGGCTGAGCCAGGAGGTTAACCGCTGAGAGTGTCGAGTGGCTGCCCGTGCAGGCCGCTAGTACAAGAGCCGCCTTCTGAGTGACGCGCAGCTCTTCCCGAACCGCTAAATCTAAGTTCGTGTTTATACACTCCTGGACCAGCGTTCGTGCTGGACGTGCAGACCGTGTGAGACGACGCTTCATCCAGTCCCAAACATGCTCAATGGGGGACAGATCCGGAGATCTTGCTGGCCAGGGTAGTTGACTTACACCTTCTAGAGCACATTGGGTGGCACGGGATACATGCGGACGTGCATTGTCCTGTTGGAACAGCAATTTCCCTTGCCGGTCTAGGAATGGAAGAACGATGGGTTCGATGACGGTTTGGATGTACCGTGCACTATTCAATGTCCCCTCGACGATCACCAGAGGTGTACGGCCAGTGTAGGAGATCACTCCTCACACCATGATGCCGGGTGTTGGCCCTGTGTGCCTCGGTCGTATGCAGTCCTGATTGTGGCGCTCACCTGCACGGCGCCAAACACGCATACGACCATCATTGGCACCAAGGCAGAAGCGACTCTCATCGCTGAAGACGACACGTCTCCATTCGTCCCTCCATTCACGCCTGACGCGACACCACTGGAGGCGGGCTGCACGATGTTGGGGCGTGAGCAGAAGACGGCCTAACGGTGTGCGTGACCGTAGCCCAGCTTCATGGAGACGGTTGCGAATGGTCCTCGCCGATACCCCAGGAGCAACAGTGTCCCTAATTTGCTGGGAAGTGGCGGTGCGATCCCCTACGGCACTGCGTAGGATCCTACGGTCTTGGCGTGCATCCGTGCGTCGCTGCGGTCCGGTCCAAGGTCGACGGGCACGTGCAACTTTCGCCGACCACTGGCGACAACATCGATGTACTGTGGAGACCTCACGCCCCACGTGTTGAGCAATTCGGCGGTACGTCCACCCGGCCTCCCGCATGCCCACTATACGCCCTCGCTCAAAGTCCGTCAACTGCACATACGGTTCACGTCCACGCTGTCGCGGCATGCTACCAGTGTTAAAGACTGCGATGGAGCTCCGTATGCCACGGCAAACTGGCTGACACTGACGGCGGCGGTGCACAAATGCTGCGCAGCTAGCGCCATTCGACGGCCAACACCGCGGTTCCTGGTGTGTCCACTGTGCCGTGCGTGTGATCATTGCTTGTACAGCCCTCTCGCAGTGTCCGGAGCAAGTATGGTGGGTCTGACACACCGGTGTCAATGTGTTCTTTTTTCCATTTCCAGGAGTGTATGTTTTTGGACGTATGAAAAGTTTCCTTTAGTATTTATTCTTATGTACGACAACTCCGGTTGATCGTAAAAAAATAAAACAATCTTCACACGTGATAAGGTAAAAAATCAGTTTAAATTGTGTGTTACGGCCACTAGTCTTACAACAGTTTTTGCAGCTGACCTGGTATTGTTACTCAAGCTGATATTTCTCGGCAACAAGCTGTACAAACAGCGATGCACAAATATTTGCTGCTTTTCCGTCTGAATTTTGGCACACATTTAGCGGCTGCAAATAAACACCGAATAACAGTTTTTTGTGTCAGTACCAACGAGTACTATGATTAATGCTGCATGTGTGCATAATTAATATCACACCAACCGTACGTATTTGTACTGATCAAACAAGAGCAGCGGAGAAAAGGAAACACTGCTCCCCTTTCCCACGTTTTAGCCTGGTGACGCGTGTTTATTCTTCGCTTTCACTTCAACGCTACTCAAGCGGGAAAGGCACATTTTTGCCCACGCTCTCACAACTAACGTAACACGCTAGTTTAACGTTGTTCTCATTACTACTATCACACGAATGCTGAAATGGCAGATATTGAGAGAACCGCTTGCAAAAACAGAAAATTAATAACACTAATTTCATACCTATATCAGTGACGTCAATCTGTTGTAGAACAATGGAACACGTTTCATGATCAAGCGTAAAGGCAGTTTTGAAGAACAAAAACGTTTTTCTGTAAAACTCAACATGGATACCGCAAACAGAGGTCTTGCGGAATTCAGTTCTCTCAGTACGCTCACGATGTCCAGAGCTCCACAGACAGAGGCGCCCAGGTTGGCCGTTGGTTTTCCTATTCGATACATTTCTGCACTGCCCATTACAGACCAAAATACGATCTCACTGACTGACTGCCAAGTTTACTATTGAATACAGCACTTCCTTGCAGAAAAAACTGATAAATACCCAGCGAGTTGACTCAGTCGCATTCGGGAGGATGACGATTCAAACCCTTTTCCGGCCATCCTGATCTAGGTCTTCCTTGAGTTCCCTAAAGCGCTTCAGGCAAATTCCGGGATGATTCCTTAGAAAGTGCGCTGCCGATTTCCTTCCCCATCTTTCCGTAATCGGATGTGACGGATGGCCTCACTGTTTGGTCATTTCCCCCAAATCGACCAACCAACCAGAAATGATAAATGTAAACGTCTTTGCTACCTAAAAGCTGCGGCCTGTTAATTAGAAAGGGTGTGTGTCAAAACCTCTCGCTATCAATGTGAAAGCAAGCATTTTTAAATTCCGATTACATCGTCGCCCATGTAGTCTCATCTGGAACAGGCTTAGCTACCCTCATTTTGAACACGAATGTACATGTGGATGTTACATTCGATGTGTGATACTAATGAATTTAACCTACATCTGACTAGCTGTAAATGAGACTGAATGTAAAGAAATGTTATGAATATTACTCAGAATGCCTTTCTCGTGAAAGAATCAGACATAATGGCTAACTGTTGTGTAACAGACAAATGCATTTACTGAAATAATGTAAAAACTTCGCAAATAAAAATTGTTCCTCATTTAATCTCAGATAGTTGGTTCAGATCATACCACAGATTCATACCTTGTAACAGACAATTCGGCTGTACCCTGTCTGTATACTGCAAGACTATGAGGTGGCAAACTGCATTTACGTAATCACTGCGCGGCAAACTGCCATATCTTGTTTTATTTTAAGCAGTTTTTTGTAAATCAAACTTTCGTTACCTTTTTTTAAAAAGAAATGCAGCTCACGTTCCACACAATAGTGCACCGGATTTACTTTTTATTGAACCATGAGGATTAGCTGCAGTGAAATGTTTGTAAAAGGGTGTTCTGAAATTACATTGACGTCCTTTTAATGACATAGAAGTAACTCAGCTAATATGAGCCCCAAAGAAGGCTACTACCATACACTTTTGAACACATTTCATACACCATTGAAGATGATAACGGGAGTACCTCACAGGAGTGTTACAAGGCCGCTACCACTAACACTTTATATAAATGATGTAGTGGATAAATTTGAAAGCAACGTGAGCCTATTAGGGGATGATGCTATTATGTGTAGGAAGTTCCCACTGCCAAGAGCCGGTAGTGAAATGCAGGGAATTGTATTGACGACTGGTTCAGGGTCTGAGTGCTGACTCTGAACGCGAACGAGTGTAACGTACTGGACACAGACAGGAGAAAAGGTCCACCATTGTTCCATTACACTGCTGGCAACCAATCACCGGGAGTGAAATGCCTAGGAGTATGCCATCGGCACCCACCATCACCGGAATGACCAAATAAACAAACGGGGGGAAAAGCGGACATCAGCCTGAGATTACCCGTTGACTTACATCAACGCCTGTATGCAGCTAGGGGTATTCATTTCATTGTAATTTCATTCTAACGAGCTGCTTGGTCACCGATGGCATCTGTTCCTTCGGACATGCCCGAAAGAGCAGATACCATAAGGCTCACCGGCCATTTGACCATCTTCTTCTGTGCGGATGCACAAACAGTGCCCGAACTCTTACGGGAATCGGCAACGCGCCGCGAGTAATGAGTATAATGGGCAAAGGCACTATGAATACAGTGCGGGACAATAAGTAGGGAATGTGGGTCTCACGGGAGGTGTGCCAGAGAGAAGTCCCTGCAGTCGCACTATCCTCTGTGCCCTCGGTGGGTCAGATGCAGTCGGCTTTCAGCCGTGATACCGTGCGGACGGGCTCTGCGCGCCGGGCAGCTCTCCGCAGGTGTTGTTGTTTACCCGCTAGCGCGCGGTCGCGTCGTTGTATTGCCGTATAGTACCTATACCGACCAGCTATGGCGTTCTCACATCGACAAGCTACAAACTAACGTTCGTTCACAAGATCGAAGGCCCACGAAACTGAACGGTTTCTTCGAGACATCATGCACAAGAACTGATAGGCACTCATTTGTCTATCGTATCCAGCACTGTGTACCTCAAACTGATTGACGAAGCGGCCTGAAACAGACTACTCCAACGATCTGGAAACGGCTTCCGCTTCTGTCACGCAGATGGCAATGTGAGCGTGGTAGGAGCTGACCACGCTGGTCTGGGGGTGCGTACCGTACACATCTTTGAACTATCGTTCGAAGCTCCTGCCAACCTTGTCGTAGATGCACTGCGGCCATACGGCACTGTTCTGAGCCACACAGAGGAGAAATGGAACACATTCTAAACGTACCCCGTCCTTACGGGGTACGACAAGTGCGCATAGAACTTAAGAAGCACGTCCCATCATATGTTTTCGTTGATGGTTACGGCGCAGTTGTTATATATGATGACCAACCGAGAACCTGCTAGGGCTGCGGCCAGGAGGGCCATGTTAGAACTGAGTGTCTGCAGCGACGCCTCGTTCAGGTGCTCCGCAATTAACTTCCCCAACGATCCACGGTGACCTCTCTCCCGCTAACCTATGTGGAGGCGGCGCGACATGATGTGATGGATGATCAAAACCTGCTACCTCCTCAAGCCGCTGCGAACTCCGTTGGAGAGTCAGTGCCGTCGACGACGCCGCAGCCAAACGGTGCAGAGATTCCTAAAGCCTCTGTCCACGGCAGTGTCGTGGGCACCCAGCCGCCGTCACTGTCGGGATCGGACACAGGGATTCCTGGTATCAGAGACCTTGCCGAGCCCTGCCCTTCAGTGGATGTCGAATCTCAGGCCCGCAAGCAAAAATCACCCAAGTGATTCAAGGAGAGGCGATTGTCAATGTCAATGGTGTCCACTCCACTGTCTCGTCGCTTAAATATGTAGGATTCTCGATGCAAAGCGATTTGAAATGGAACTACTGCGTAACGATTTTAGTAGGGAAGACGAATGGTCGACTTCTGTCTATGAGGAGAATTTTAGGAAAGAGTGGTTCACTTGTAAAGGAGGCGCCATATAGGAGGCTGGTGCGACCTATTCTTGAGTATTACTCGAGCGTTTGGGAGTTATTGAACGCAGTTTTCCGAAATTCCTTCACCAGGGAAGACGAATGGAATATTCCAGAATTTGAAACACGAACATCTGCTAGCATGAGTTTCTTAGAAGTAGATACCTTAGGGGTTGCGAAGCAACTCAAATCGCTTGATACGGGCAAGTCTTCAGGTCCAGATTGTATACCGATTAGGTTCCTTTCAGATTACGCTGATACTATAGCTCCCTACTTAGCACTCATATACAACCGCTCGCTCACCGATAGATCTGTACCTACAGATTGGAAAATTGCGCAGGTCGCACCAGTGTTCAAGAAGGGTAGT
Source organism: Schistocerca gregaria (assembly GCF_023897955.1). Lineage (NCBI taxonomy): Eukaryota > Metazoa > Arthropoda > Insecta > Orthoptera > Acrididae > Schistocerca > Schistocerca gregaria. Next base: position 181,842,427 of record NC_064929.1, on the reverse strand, counting down.
AGGAGTAATCCATTTAACTACAGACCTATATCATTGACGTCGGTTTGCAGTAGGGTTTTGGAGCATATACTGTATTCAAACATTATGAATCACCTCGAAGGGAACGATCTATTGACACGTAATCAGCATGGCTTCAGAAAACATCGCTCTTGTGCAACGCAGCTAGCTCTTTATTCGCACGAAGTAATGGCCGCTATCGACAGGGGATCTCAAGTTGATTCCGTATTTCTAGATTTCCGGAAAGCTTTTGACACCGTTCCTCACAAGCGACTTCTAATCAAGCTGCGGAGCTATGGGGTATCGTCTCAGTTGTGCGACTGGATTCGTGATTTCCTGTCAGGAAGGTCGCAGTTCGTAGTAATAGACGGCAAATCATCGAGTAAAACTGAAGTGATATCAGGTGTTCCCCAGGGAAGCGTCCTGGGACCTCTACTGTTCCTGATCTATATAAATGACCTGGGTGACAATCTGAGCAGTTCTCTTAGGTTGTTCGCAGATGATGCTGTAATTTACCGTCTAGTAAGGTCATCCGAAGACCAGTATCAGCTGCAAAGCGATTTAGAAAAGATTGCTGTATGGTGTGTCAGGTGGCAGTTGACGCTAAATAACGAAAAGTGTGAGATGATCCACATGAGTTCCAAAAGAAATCCGTTGGAATTCGATTACTCGATAAATAGTACAATTCTCAAGGCTGTCAATTCAACTAAGTACCTGGGTGTTAAAATTACAAACAACTTCAGTTGGAAGGACCACATAGATAATATTGTCGGGAAGGCGAGCCAAAGGTTGCGTTTCATTGGCAGGACACTTAGAAGATGCAACAAGTCCACTAAAGAGACAGCTTACACTACACTCGTTCGTCCTCTGTTAGAATATTGCTGCGCGGTGTGGGATCCTTACCAGGTGGGATTGACGGAGGACATCGAGAGGGTGCAAAGAAGGGCAGCTCGTTTTGTATTTTCGCGTTATAGGGGAGAGAGTGTGGCAGATATGATACACGAGTTGGGATGGAAGTCATTACAGCATAGACGTTTTTCGTCGCGGCGAGACCTTTTTACGAAATTTCAGTCACCAACTTTCTCTTCCGAATGCGAAAATATTTTGTTGAGCCCAACCTACATAGGTAGGAATGATCATCAAAATAAAATAAGAGAAATCAGAGCTCGAACAGAAAGGTTTAGGTGTTCGTTTTTCCCGCTCGCTGTTCGGGAGTGGAATAGTAGAGAGATAGTATGATTGTGGTTCGATGAACCCTCTGCCAAGCACTTAAATGTGAATTGCAGAGTAGTCATGTAGATGTAGATGATCCAGGTTCGAAGCAGTTCAGGTGCGGGCTGCTATGTTTGTTACCAGTAGGTTCGATCAACACGGAAGTATTACGTCGATTCTTAGGGGAACGCAAAAGCGAATACCTGGAAGGAAGACGATGTTTTTTTCGAAGAACGTTATTGAGAAAATTCGGAAAACCAGCATCTGCAGCTAATCGCATAACGATTCTTCTGCCACCAACGTACAGTTCGCATACAGACCACGAAAATAAGAGGAATTGGGGCTCATACGGAGGCATATAGATCGTCGTTTTCCCCTCGTTCTGTTTGCGGATGCCGAGATTTTCTAGGCGCTACAGTCTGGAAATATATCTGTCTGGAAATATATCTGCTACGGTCGCAGGTTCGAATCCTGCCTCGGGCGTGTGTGTGTGTGTGTGTGTGTGTGTGTGTGTGTGTGTGTGTGTGTGTGTGTGTGATGTCCTTAGGTTAGGTTACGTTTGAGTAGTTCTAGGGGACTGATGACCTCAGTAGTTAAGTCCCATAGTGCTCAGAGCCATTTGAACCATTTTGTAAAATCTTATTGGACTTACCTGCTACGGTCATCAGTGCCTAACCTTACACGCTACTTAACCTGAATTATCCTAAGAACAAACACACACACACACACACACCCATGCCCGAAGGAGGACTCGAACCTCTGCCGGGACCAGCCGCACAGTCCATGACTGCAGCGCCTCAAACCGCTCGGCTAATCACGCGCGGCTGTTGGCTGTTAATTACTCGGCAAGTTGTATTGCTGCGGTATTTTGCTGCGGGCAGTAGCGATCGTTTCAACGCTAGACACCCTCCCCTGTGTTTTGAACGACTGTTAAGTTGCTCGATAATTGCGGCACTCCATTTTTGCCAGTAGCAAACTGCTTAAAAGTTTGGTTGACTAAAATCCAACCAGCACTGTTTTGATTAGTTGAAATTGATCTAAATTTCTGTTACCCTTCTGGCCGTTTTATTACGAGTGATAGTCTGTAGAGCAGTTAATTGTGTTAAAATCACGTCACATATTTCCTATACTGGAATTTGTTTAATATTTGAAGCGACTACTGCCCAGTAGCTATTTGCTGGTTTTCCTGTATTAAGCGTTTTTAGTCAGAAATAATTAAAAGGGGATATCACCCACTTTATCTTTTCTGTATTGAAATTTCTTTAATATTTGAGAGGGCCTATTACGCTACACCTGTAATTAAATTTCTTTTATCATCTTGCAGGGTATAATGAAATAATAAGCAACTAGTTGCATAAAAGAAATTTAATTTTTTTACTGGTTTCAGACACTTAGTGCCCTTCTTCAGAAGGAGATACCTATTACATTTTTTGCGAGTGTCAATAATAAAGTGCATACAGCAAAACGCCATGGTCCTAAAAAATATGCAGCAGCAACTAGTAACACAATACTGAATCCATTAATACAAGACCTCTCAGATGCCCACATGTAGTTTACAGTATCTGCACAAAAGGACTGCACAAAACTATTTTGTGTAGATACTGTGAACTACATGTGAGCAACTCTATTAACGGATTCAGTATTGTTACTTATTGCTCCTGCATATTTTTTAGAAGTATGGCATATTCCCATATGCACTTTATTGTTGACACTGGCAAATAATGAGATAGGTATAAGCTCCTGAAGAGAAGTACTAAGTGCCCGAAACCTGTGAAGAAATTAAATTTCTTTTAAGCAAGTGGTTGATTATTATTTCATTACATACAACTACAATTTCTGAAGATGGATAAAATACTAATCTTGCAGGGACTAGTCTCTGGTTACCTTTGCTACATTCAAATCATTTTTGACATATTAAGGTGCTAGTTTTCGATCTTTATAGATTACGTTTCCTGTCTTGGGTTTCAATGTAAGGAAAGACTATTGGTTCTAACTTGTCTTAGGTAATCCTACGGCCTATTAAATAAATGAACTGAAAGAGGCTTCGAGCATTAATTTCCAGGACTCTAAAGAGCGTAAGTGGCATCAGTTGTTTACTGATAGTTGAAATTGTATATCGCTCAGGTACAAATGTACGCTAATTTTGTTTAATACATGTTGCTAAAATGGCTCTGAGCACTATGGTACTTAACATCTGAGGTCATCAGGCCCCTAGAACTTAGAACTACATAAACCTAACTAACCTAAGGATATCACACACATCCATGCCCGAGGCAGGATTCGAACCTGCGACCGTAGCGGTCGCGCGGTTCCAGACTGAAGCGCCTAGAACCGCTCGGCCACCAACGGCCAGCTTAATACATGTGGTTAAACATTAAGGTTAATTAATCGCCAGACTGCTTGCCACACAACGATCCCTATAACCTAGTTGGAAAATATGTACAAGATAGCGGAGCAGTGGCAACTTCAACTCAGCCGTGCTCAACAATGGCGCAGGTCATTCCTTATGCCGCACCCTATATTACCAATGTGGGTGTTAAAACACCATACCACGCAATACCTTTAGGTATTTTATGCTTTTTGGACGTAACTTCTGGTTAGAGATAAATTGCGCTATGAAGTCAGATTGGTAGTAACGCATATTTCGTGTACACTAAGTCCTTTCTGTGCACATTTACTAATGTACTAATGGTTGTATAGTGATGAATAGCGAAAACTGAGAGGGTGAAAATATTCGCTAATGAGAGCGAGCCGGAAACGAGCCGATTACGAAGTAATAGGAGCAGTTGCATATTGGTTAGGAACTGATAATTCGGACATAGGAATGAATTGTATTTATCTGAGAGCACATGTCCACCAGAGAAGTGTGACCGTTTTTGTCCTACACACGACGTTTCGACCCATAACACGTGCCGCATCTTCAGGGCGACCCGTCCTTGACCACGGACCGGTATGTAGGTCGGCCCCGCCACTGCTGCGCTCAGCCACGCGATGGGGCAGACCCAGTCGATAGGATAAATACGGCGCCCATACGGATAGCATTCCGGGGGTTGTATATTTGTTTACGCGGTAGCGCACCAAATCTGAAAACGCGACAGAAGTTATGAGGTCAGCTGCGACTTCGGCACCGCCACGGTTGGTGGAACTCGTTAGCGACTCTTAGTAATTATAGTGGAAAAGTACGCTGAAACGTCTGAAGGTGTTAAAATAAAATACTTCATTATCCAGTCTTCAGTAATGACCAATGACGCGAAAAATTCATCTGAGGGCTTTGATTTTATCCATACTGGATGAGAGGTCGTGGTTGTGAAAGTCAATGTTAAAAAATATATCGGCTTAACCACTTGTTTATAGTGTAAAACACTAAGATTGACCCGTTTCGGAAGTCAAGCTTCCGTCATCAGGCGACACCATTTTAGAATTATTTATATTTTGACGACTATGTGGAGATGCACCTTGGAAGACACGGCTGCAACAAGGGAAGTAGCCCCGATGTTCTCATTTTTTTTTATCAATTTTATTGTGTCTGGTGCATGTTTCATTTCAGCGAGTTTTAACAGGTTCTTTTACTTTTTATTATTCTGATGATGGAAGCTTGACTTCCGAAAAGTGTCAATCTTAGAGTTTTACCCTGTAAACAAGTGGTGGAGCCGATATATTTTTTAACATCCTCTTGGTGTGATTAGAGCATTGCATCGTCGCGATTGTATTCACACAAGCAGTCCGCACAAGCTAAACTACCCACAATATCACTTGACCGACATGTTAAACGTCCAGTAGAGTTATTCCAATAGTAATTTCTAATGAAGCACTTATTAGACATATGTTACGTGGCCAAAGTTTAAATGAGTTTGAATTGGGGAGAAAATAGCGTTATGATAGAACTTAACTAAAAGAAGGGATCCGTTGATGGGAGATATCATGAAGTCAGATCAGTCATGGAGCGAGGTGTAGGGGCCAAAAATTGTAGAGGGATACCAAGGGATGAGTACAGTAAGCAGGTTCACTGCTCGAAAACCGAAGTGGAAAGCTCTGTGATATTTGGCGAGTCGTGGAATGTATGTCGGAAAGGCAGACCGGAGGCCATAGGAGAGAGAGTTTTCTTAGCAGTCGACAAAATTATTGTTTCTACTGAGGCCGAAGCTGTGTGTGACAGTGAAGTAATGTGATCACGGATAACAGGCATAGATGAAACCTTGTCTATTGTTGGAAGTTTTTACCGGTAATCCGACTCCATTCTGACAGTTTATCATCCAAAGAATGTCTACAATCGGTAGCGCGAAAATATCCAATTCATGCATTTCCTGTTCGCGTCTTTAACCTGCCGAGTACAGACTGGGATGTCTATGGATTCATTGAAGGGGGTACAGACACAGTCCTGCGAAGTTATGGTTGAACACGTTTCTGAAAACTGTCATGAGCAGCTAGTTCGGCAGCCCACACACAATGGAAATATCTTAGATCTTGTAGCTACGAACAGTCCGGACCTTATCGACAATGTGATTATAGATATGAGGATTAGGTATCGTGAAGTCACTCCAGCATCTGTGGCTACGAAATTAAATAAATGAGTTAAGAAGGTTAGAAACAGCAGATAATCAGTTCTTAGCGTCTCGTTTAGATAATGAACAGACAGCATTTAGTTCCAGTATGATGGACATAGAGAAATTGTGGGGCAAAGTTGAAACAGATTGTAAATCGCGCTCTAGATAACTATGTGTCGAAAAGGACCCGTCCAGGTTTACCAACGAAATTTGGAAAATGCTGAAGAAGCAAAGGCTGTTGCACTCTCCATTCAGAAAATTAACCTACAATTGACGACAAACAAATGTTAGTAGAGATTCCTGAGTCTGCGCAAAGATCTACGCGGGAAGCATACGACGACTACCATCGTTATACCTTAGCAGAACGCCTGGCAGAGACAAAACTGATCCTACGCAAAATCGCTAAGCGGGTCTACGACTTCTATGCAGTCCCTTGTTGACCAGTCTCGCGTGGCAGTTGAAGATAGCAAAATTTCGCGTTCAACAAATCCTTTACACAGGAGAATCGTACAAGCGTACCGTCATCTGAACGTCGAACAAACTACCGTATGTACGACATAGTAATAAGCATACCTGGCGCAGAGAAACAAATGAAAGATTTGAAAGCAAGTAAGTCAGCAGCTCGGGATGGAATTCCAGTTCGATTTTACGAAGAGTACTGTACGACATTGGCCCCTTACCTAGCTTGAATATGGTGCCTACGCAAGCCTGCAGGGTTGCCACGTCTTGCAAAGAAAATCGCTCTCATTATTTCATTGTCGCACCTCGTATAACATAGACAGCGCATGTCTCTATCTCTGCCGTGTAAACGCTTGAAACCAGCATCTAAGTCACGTGAGTCCGAGCAGAAAGTCTATTTTGTGGCATTACGTGCTGTGGAAGTGGAGCTGACAGTTACAGTTCCTGTCATTTACAGCTGAAATCAAGCACTGAGTTTGAGAAGTCTACGGTCTGTAGTACTAGTCTTACACATGTAGCAGTGCAGTTTGAGTTGCTAATCATAAAGCAATGGTGATCCTTTGTACATTGAAACCTATTTACAGTTCTTCCAACAATGACTGTTCTTGAGTGAATACTTTTTTCTTTCACTTGGATTTCTTGTAGTTCGTCGCTTCCACAAAAGTGTTATACATATAGCACAATGGCCGAGCGGTTCTAGGCGCTTCAGTCTGGAACCGCGCGACCACAACGGTCGCAGGTTCGAATCCTGCTTCGGGCATGGATGTGTGTGATGTCCTTAGGTTAGTTAGGTTTAAGTAGTTCTAAGTTCTAGAGGACCGCTGACCTCAGTTGTTAAGTCCCATAGTGCTCAGAGCCATTTGAACCATTTGAACATGTGACACAAAATTGAAATGATACGTCATTTTGTTGCAAGCATGTTAACTATCAGAGAGTGTCTACATTTTCCTGGACCCTTCTGTATTTACCAGTGTCATTAAAAGGTGTGAACGTACGATGAACAGAATAGGCTTATAGCAGCGCCTCTCTGACACTCTCCGTAACCTCATGCGTGGAGGAGGCAAGCACCCTGCAATGAAGGCACCTTGGGGAGGTATATATCAGTCATCAGACGCGTCGCTGACAGGTTTGAAAAGTAAATACCGGGTGATCAAAAACTCAGAATAAATTTGAAAACTGAATAAATCACGGAATATTCTATATAGAGAGATACAAATTGACACTCATTCTTGGAATAACATGGGGTTTTATTAGAACCAAAAAATACAAAAATTCAAAAAAATGTCCGACAGATGGCGCTTCATCTGATCAGAATAGCAATAATGAGCATAACAAAGTAAGACAAAGCAAAGATGCTCATCTTTACAGGAAATGCTCAATATGTCCACCATCATTCCTCAACAATAGCTGTAGTCGAGGAATAATGTTGTCAACAGCACTGTAAAGCATGTTCGGAGTTATCGTGAGCCATTGGCGTTGGATGTTGTCTTTCAGCGTTCCTAGAGATGGTGGTCGATCACGATACACTTGCGACTTCAGGCAATCCCTAAGCCAATAATCGCACGGACTGAGGTCTGGGGACCTGGGAGGCCAAGCATGACGAACGTGGCGGCTGAGCACACGATCATCACCAAACGACGCGCGCAAGAGATCTTTCACGCGTCTGGCAATATGGGGTGCTCCTGCATAAACATCGTACGTTCCAGCAGGTGTTTATCAGCCAGGCTGGGGATGATGCTATTCTGTAACATATCGTGGTAGCAGTTACAAAACCAGAATCACGCATTTCCTCGAAGAAAAAAGACCCGATAACGGTAGATGTGGTAGATCCAACCCATACCGTGATTTTCTCGTCGTGCAATGGAGTTTCCACGACAGTTCTAGGATTTTCGGTAGCCCAAATTCTGCAGTTGTGGGAGCTGACAGACCCTCGGAGCGTGAAATTAGCTTCGACGGTCCACAAAACGTTACTCAACCAGACGTCATCTTTTGAAAAGCCCACACCGCAAATGCCCTCCGCTTCACTAAATCGGAGGGTACGCCTAAGTGCCACTGTATGGAATGTCGGTGCGACGTGAGGCTGCACGAGCGCTGACTTCCCCGTGCATAGACGAACCCGCTAGTCTCTATTTCTTCCTGAACTGTCTGATCAGCACTATGCCTTGTGCTCGGTCGATCACTATGGGGTCTATCGCCTAAACAACCCGTGGCTTCGAACTTCGAAATCATTCTCGCCGCAGCTGCATTTGTCAACGGACCTTTACCCGTTCGAATCCCCATCCTATGGCGATAGGATGGTAACGCTGATCTAGGACATCCCCCATTCTGATAATACAGCTTCACTAAAAGCGCCTTTTCAGGTAACGTCAACATGCTGCGACTGCTGGCGCATCTGATCCTCTCTCTCATTACAGCTCGTTTTATACGCGATTGTCATGCGCAGTCACTGACGTTTTGCTGTCCAGCGCCATCTGTCGGACATTTAGTGAACTTTGTTTTTTTTTTTGGTTCTAATAAAACCTCATGTCATTCCAAGCATCCGTGTCAATTTTTACCTTTCTATCTACATTATTCCGTAGTTTAACAAGTTTTCAAATGTATACTGACTTTTTGGTCACCCGGTATTTTTTTCAAGGTCCACTATAGTTTTCCGAGCATTGTACGGGGCGCTGAAGTCGCGATACCGTGATTGGATCTCGAAAGCAGGCCGAAACGCACACGGTTGTGGGGTAGTGAAGTATTCAGCTCATTATACGACCGAGGTGGGCTGAGAGGAGTGGAGCCGCCGCCGGCTGCCAGAAGCGCTGGGACGCGCGCCAGGGGAGCCGGGTTTCCACACCTTTAGAGAATTCCGCGTTAGCAGACCGGCGGAGGTGTCCGCACAACGCCCGTTTGCCGTGGCCGACCACCTTATTGGCCGCGTTTACAAATGGTTCAAATGGCTCTGAGCACTATGGCACTTAACATCTGAGGTCATCAGTCCCCTACAACTTAGAACTACTTAAACCTAACTAACCTAACGACATCACACACATCCATGACCGAGACAGGATTCGAACCTGCGACTGTAGCGGTCACGCGGTTCCGGACTGAAGTGCCTAGAACCGCACGGCCACCATGGCCGGCGCCGCGTTTACACGAGAACGGTTGTCAGTAACCTGCAGCGCCATTTAAAAACAGCATATGGCTTAAGGTGCAGAGCAACGTAACTGAAGCATTTGCATATTGGTTAGTACACTGTTTAGCTGGCCCATCCAATTACATTGAGTTGAATTATTACAACTGCACAATACAGGGTGTTTCAAAAATGACCGGTATATTTGAAACGGCAATAAAAACTAAACGAGCAGCCATAGAAATACACCGTTTGTTGCAATATGCTTGGGACAACAGCACATTTTCAGGCGGACAAACTTTCGAAATTACAGTAGTTACAATTTTCAACAACAGATGGCGCTGCAAGTGATGTGAAATATATCGAAGACAACGCAGTCTGTGGGTGCGCCATTCTGTACGTCGTCTTCCTGCTGTAAGCGTGTGCTGTGGACAAAATGGTTTATTCCTTAGAACAGAGGATCTCTCTGGTGTTGGAATTCCATCGCCTAGAACACAGTGTTGTTGCAACAAGACGAAGTTTTCAACGGAGGTTTAATGTAACCAAAGGACCGAAAAGCGATACAGTAAAGGATCTGTTTGAAAAATTTCAACGGACGGGGAACATGACGGATGAACGTGCTGGAAAGGTAGGGCGACCGCGTGCGGCAACCACAGAGGGCAACGCACAGCTAGTGCAGCAGGTGATCCAACAGCGGCCTCGGGTTTCCGTTCGCCGTGTTGCAGCTGCGGTCCAAATGACGCCAACGTCCACGTATCGTCTCATGCGCCAGAGTTTACACCTCTGTCCATACAAAATTCAAACGCGGCAACCCCTCAGCGCCGCTACCATTGCTGCACGAGAGACATTCGCTAACGATATAGTGCACAGGATTGATGACGGCGATATGCATGTGGGCAGCACTTGGTTTACTGACGAAGCTTATTTTTACCTGGACGGCTTCGTCAATAAACAGAACTGGCGCATATGGGGAACCGAAAAGCCCCATGTTGCAGTCCCATCGTCCCTGCATCCTCAAAAAGTACTGGTCTGGGCCGCCATTTCTTCCAAAGGAATCATTGGCCCATTTTTCAGATCCGAAACGATTACTGCATCACGCTATCTGGACATTATTCGTGAATTTGTGGCGGTACAAACTGCCTTAGACGACACTGCGAACACCTCGTGGTTTATGCAAGATGGTGCCCGGCAACATCGCATCGCCGTCGTCTTTAATTTCCTGAATGAATATTTCGATGATCGTGTGAATGCTTTGGGCTATCCGAAACATACAGGAGGCGGCGTGGATTGGCCTCCCTATTCGCCAGACATTAACCTCTGTCATTTATTTCTGTGGGGACACTTGAAAGACCAGGTGTACCGCCAGAATCCAGAAACAATTGAACAGCTGAAGCAGTACATCTCATCTGCATGTGAAGCCATTTCGCCAGACACGTTGTCAAAGGTTTCGGGTAATTTCATTCAGAGACTACGCCATATTATTGCTACGCATGGTGGATAAGTGGAAAATTTCGTACTATAGAGTTTCCCAGATCGCAGCGCCATCTGTTGTTGACAATTGTAACTACTGTAATTTCGAAAGTTTGTCTGCCTGAAAATGTACTGTTGTCCCAAGCATATTGCAACAAACGGTGTATTTCTATCGATGCTCGTTTAGTTTGTATTGCCGTTTCAAATATACCAGTCATTTTTTAAACACCCTGTATCTACTTGGTTGAATGGAAACTTTAGAATGAGACAAGTCGCTTCCGCAGTATTTTTACACAATTTTCTCCCACACTTCCAGGAATAAATCCTGTTATTGTTGTTGTTGTTGTTGATGTTGTTGTTGTTGTGGTCTTCAGTCCTGAGACTGGTTTGATGCAGCTCTCCATGCTGCTCTATCTTGTGCAAGCTTATTCATCTCCCCAGTACTTACTGCAGCCTACATCCTTCTGAATCTGCTTAGTGTAGTCATTCTTGGCCCCCCTCTACGATTTTTACCCTCTACGCTGCCCTCCAATGCTAAATTGGTGATCCCTTGATGCCTCAGAACATGTCCTACCAACCGATCCCTTCTTGTGGTCAAGTTGTGCCACAAACTTCTCTTCTCCCCAATCCTATTCAATACCTCCTCATTAGTTACGTGATCTATCCACCTTATCTTCAGTATTCTTCTGTAGCACCACATTTCGAAAGCTTCTATTCTCTTCTTGTCTAAACTAGTTATCGTCCATGTTTCACTTCCATACATGGCTACACTCCAAACAAATACTTTCAGAAACGACTTCCTGACACTTCAATCAATACTCGATGTTAACAAATTTCTCTTCTTCAGAAACGCTTTCCTTGCCATTGCCAGTCTACATTTTATACCCTCCTTACTTCGGCCATCATCAGTTATTTTGCTCCCCAAATAGCAAAACTCCTTCATTACTTTGTCTCTCATTTCCTAATCTAATTCCCTCGGCAACACCCCATTTAATTCGACTACATTCCATTATCCTTGTTTTGCTTTTGTTCATCTTATATCCTCCTTTCAAGACACTGTCCATTCCGTTCAAGTGCTCTTCCAAGTCCTTTGCTGTTTCTGACAGAATTACAATGTCATCGGCGAACCTCAAAGTTTTTATTTCTTCTCCATGAATTTTAATACCTACTCCTGTTACTATTTTGAATTCTCGAATATATGAAACAAAATGATCAGAAGTTACAGTTCATGATCATACTCTATCTGGCCGTCGTTCTCGAATTCAACACCTGCAGTAAAATCTCTGACGTCCTGCATAATGCTGGCCATCATCGACTCTAAAATTCTTAAAATAATCAGAGGCAGATTCGGTTGCCTTGGGGATGCCCTCTTGGGTGCTACGACGTTCTCACTCTGCAACATGGGAATCGGTGTCCAATCTGTGTATCAATTTCGGTAAAATAGAGCATAAACGACCTTGGTGCAGACTCTGTTGATTTCACAGTATACAAAGTTGTCTGTGATTATTTCTGTCCAACAACATCTCCGTTCCTTAGCAACTGTCAAGCAGTTTGCAGCGTTGGGACTAGTGTTACAATTTGATCAATTTGCATATGAAGATAGTAACTGTTCTCCAAAGAACAGATACCATCGATGACCGTGCAACCTCTCTAGAATAAATGATAATTAATTGGAACCCTCAGCTGCGGACAGGTGTTTTTGCTATACCTCGATGGGGACAGCTGAAAATGTGTGCCCAGACCGGGACTCGAACCCGGGATCTGCTTACATGACAGACGCTCTATCCATCTGAGCCACGAGGACTCAGATGAATAGCGCGACTGCAGGGACTTATCCCGTGCACGCTTCCCGTGAGACACACATTTTCAGTTGTCCGCATTGTGGTATATCAACAACACCTGTCCGCAGCTGAGGGTTCCAATTAATTATCATTTATTCTAGAGAAGCTCCGCGGTCATCAGTGGTATCTGTTCTTGCGAGAACAGTTACTACCTTCGTATATATAGTTAAAGGCTACCCAGCCACAGATCTTCGTCTGTGCGAATGCGCACAAGTTACCAGAACTCTTAGGAGAATCGTCACCTTAGTGTGCACGAGTAATGAGTGGAAGGTAAAATATCTATCAGGTACATTACATACGTAAATTATGGACAGCTGGGACTGTGGGTCTCATGGGAAGCGTGTAAGGGATAAGTCCCTGCAGTCGCGCTGTTCATCTGTGTTCTCGGTGGCTCGAATGGATAGAGCGTCTGCCATGTAAGCAGGAGATCCCGTGTTCGGATCCCGGTCGGGGCACAATTTTTTAGCTGTCCCCATCGAGGTATATCAACACCTGTCGGCAGCTGAGGGTTTCAATTAATTATCATCATCAATTTGTCCCTCGCTTCCCATACCCTGACTAGAAGATTTCAGTAGCGGGTGATGGACAAATCATTGCGCGAAATTAATCAAATGGATTGAAATGACGCAAATGGATCGATGTGGACTGAATCGATAGAGATGCAGTAAAATGGAACGATATCAGTGCAAAGTGTTCAGATACGCCGAACCTACAGGATAATGAATCTGTCGTGACAACTAAAAATTTATGCCAGACCGGGACTGCAACCCACCATACATCAAGCAGTCACATCCTGGGAGAATGCGTACGGAACGATTTAGACTGCAGAGGCCAAATAAAACTGACCTTTGGGAAGGTAAGCGTCAGACGTCACCGAAACTTCCATTGTCTCTCGGATGTTTGCTACTATGATGTATGAGCAGTACTATCACAGGTTGTCCCATCGTGAGATACGTGGGAATAGAATTAACAGTACCACTGAAGGCGCGGAATCGGTGGAGGAGTGTGGCCTACCCAAAGACACTGGATAAACAAGGTAATTCAAACGCTTTCGCATAAACTGAAGAGCTGAGTCGAAATATAACACGAATATCAGCTTACGGTCTTGGAAGTAAACCTGGGTCCTGTGAAAGCTTTGGAATGTTGGGAACAACAAGGATAACCAATGTACACAAGCCATAATTTCAGGAAATACAAGGTGGTTATAGTTTATCGTTCCCTATTTTGTAAGTAGTGTGTCAGAACTCTCCATCACATTGATTAAACATTACAATGAGTATCAAAAACAATATAGCCAACTTAAGGCTATCCTTTGCATTTGTAAGATACTGCGATTCTCTTTGGAAATAAATAAGCGCTTAGATATCGATAGTCACAATATGAGATCGAAACCTGGAAATTCGATTCTAAGCATTGTTGTGAGACGAGGTCTGTCTGCGAAAGTAAAATTTCACTAGTGTTCGTCGAGAGCTCGGAGACAGAAAACCTGTCACGCTGCCCTTACGTTGGTGATGGCAGATGTTACCACACTCAAGGTCTGATTTCATTAATATGGCCAGGAGAGATTTAGATGGCTTAGCCACGACTGAAGATGGATTAAAGGTAGGGGTCGTGATTATTAGTCAGAGTTTGCAATACTCCCGTGGTTTTTTTTTTGTCAGTTCAAGATGCCTCCTTATCCTCCAAATAATAATTATTCTCCACATCTAATTCATAAACATTTTGTGGTTATTAATGTTAATTAACTTTGAAATTGAGATAATTTGTTAATCTGGCACATACCCGTTATTGATACGTAGAAGGTCACTGTCGGGCATTTCGCCATTATTAACACTTGCATGAAGAATTATGTTACTAGTCATGATGATTTCTCAAGTTTTTCAATAGACTTAATTTACGAATCCCCCTCTTACAAGTTATTTAGTAGTTAGCAGGACCCAAGCAAACTCCTTTTTATTAAATTCATTCTTAGCAACAATGAGCTTCAGCCGTTGCTGCTGCGAATTACTGTAAACCACCTGTAATAAGCCAGTCACTAAATGAGTGTGAGTGGTGAGTTTGAGAAGCGAGTGCAAAACTTAGGGTCAGAACAGAGACACTGACACACCACAACGTGTCATGTACTCTAATCCAGCAAATTCCGTTGTACAAGCCAGATTCTGTGTCACCTGTAAATTCTTACTCAAATACGCAGTCAGATAGCTTATCCAAATGTCAGTTTTAAGTTTTGGATGTAACAATCTGTTGAGGGCTTAAATGACAGTGAAACTGTCACTAGTAAAACACGCACACAGTGTTATGCTGGTTAGATTCCGATTACTAATAGCTCAGGTTGCTTATCGAGTCCATTTTCACAGATGAACATACACTCCTGGAAATTGAAATAAGAACACCGTGAATTCATTGTCCCAGGAAGGGGAAACTTTATTGACACATTCCTGGGGTCAGATACATCACATGATCACACTGACAGAACCACAGGCACATAGACAAAGGCAACAGAGCATGCACAATGTCGGCACTACTACAGTGTATATCCACCTTTCGCAGCAATGCAGGCTGCTATTCTCCCATGGAGACGATCGTAGGGATGCTGGATGTAGTCCTGTGGAACGGCTTGCCATGCCATTTCCACCTGGCGCCTCAGTTGGACCAGCGTTCGTGCTGGACGTGCAGACCGCGGGAGACGACGCTTCATCCAGTCCCAAACATGCTCAATGGGGGACAGATCCGGATATCTTGCCGGCCAGGATAGTTGACTTACACCTTCTAGAGCACGTTGGGTGGCACGGGATACATGCGGACGTGCATTGTCCTGTTGGAACAGCAAGTTCCCTTGCCGGTCTAGGAATGGTAGAACGATGGGTTCGATGACGGTATGGATGTACCGTGCACTATTCAGTGTCCCCTCGACGATCACCAGAGGTGTACGGCCAGTGTAGGAGATCGCTCCCCACACCATGATGCCGGGTGTTGGCCCTGTGTGCCTCGATCGTATGCAGTCCTGATTGTGGCGCTCACCTGCACGGCGCCAAACACGCATACGACCATCATTGGCACCAAGGCAGAAGCGACTCTCATCGCTGAAGACGCCACGTCTCCATTCGTCCCTCCATTCACGCCTGTCGCGACACCACTGGAGGCGGGCTGCACAATGTTGGGGCGTGAGCGGAAGACGGCCTAACGGTGTGCGGGACCGTAGCCCAGCTTCATGGAGACGGTTGCGAATGGTCCTCGCCGATACCCCAGGAGCAACAGTGTCCCTAATTTGCTGGGAAGTGTCGGTGCGGTCCCCTACGGCACTGCGTAGGATCCTACGGTCTTGGCGTGCATCCGTGCGTCGCTGCGGTCCGGTCCCAGGACGACGGGCACGTGCACCTTCCGCCGACCACTGGCGACAACATCGATGTACTGTGGAGACCTCACGCCCCACGTGTTGAGCAATTCGGTGGTACGTCCACCCGGCCTCCCGCATGCCCACTACACGCCCTCGCTCAAAGTCCGTCAACTGCACATACGGTTCACGTCCACGCTGTCGCGGCATGCTACCAGTGTTAAAGACTGCGATGGAGCTCCGTATGCCACGGAAAACTGGCTGACACTGACGGTGGCGGTGCACAAATGCTGCGCAGCTAGCGCCATTCGACGGCCAACACCGCGGTTCCTGGTGTGTCCGCTGTGCTGTGCGTGTGATCATTGCTTGTACAGCCCTCTCGCGGTGTCGGGAGCAAGTATGGTGGGTCTGACACACCGGTGTCAATGTGTTCTTTTTTCCATTTCCAGGAGTGTAGGCTTTATTGGTTGTAGGTACGGTATATATAGGTCACCATTAGTTCTGATTGTTCACTCTAGTAATTTTCATGTCTTGTTCCATCGTCGATGGTTTATGTCCATATTTTATCAGGTATTCAGCAAAGGGACAATGGCTACGATCATATTTCTTATATGTTATTTATACCTAGTTTTGAAATTCCTGCCTGTCATCCCCAGATATACTGATCCACATTCTTGACGTTCTAAGTGGTATATACCTGGTGCTACGTATTTATCTGGTTTGTCTGTTGTTGCTGATAAATGTGACTGGAGTGTGTTTCTTGTTGTGTAAGTAAGATGTAATCCCTGTTTCTTTAGCATATTTGTTATTCTGTGTGTCGATTTGTATTTGTATGTTAGAGTGTGTCATTTCTTTCTGTTACTCATGTCATGGATGTTATTGTTTGTGTTTCTATGCATGCTGCAATGGTATTTGCGTTCGCTGCTTGTTTTCATTTTTCTTTAGCTGTGTTTTGACTTTTTGGATAACTCTTTTAGTAAATGGGTGTTGCAACCACTGTTTGTGACTTTGAGTTGTAAGGTTTGCCATTCTTTTGCATAGTTTTCTTTGCTGAGTGAGATATTATTTAGTCTGTGTAACATGTCGTGAGGCTGCTAATTTTTGACTCTGCGGATCGTCAGATGAAGCATATATAATTGTATCTGTGACTGTCTGTTTTCTGAACACGTCAAATGTGTACTTACTGCCATTTCTGTTTGTTGGTATATCCAAGAAATGTATTTGCTATGGTGTTTCTTTCTCCATGGTGAATTAAAATTTTTTATACATACTGTTTGTCTATATGAAGCTTATCTACTTTCTCTGTTGGTTCATCTACCACAAAGATTAGGTCATCCACATACCTGTATCATTAAACACGTTTGTATCCTTATTTTGTGATAACTGTATCGAATATTGTGTGCTTCTAAGTGGTTGATGACTCTGTTTGCCAGTGTTCCCGGTAGTGGAGATCCTATTGTACGCCTAGCTTTTTCCAAGTAAAATTCCTTGTCAAATTGGAAGTAATTCTGGAACGTAATTGCCTTGAGGATTTTATTATTTTGTAGCTCTCGTTTTGCTACAAAAATAACTGAAATGATACGAATAAACATTTCTAATAACACTTTTCTTAACTGCACTAAAACTGGATTATCCCAACCATTTCTACTATGCTTTCTCTTCCAAATACTATTGTTATTTTAGTGTGAACAGAATTTCAATTTATAACAGAGCGCCCTAAATATTTTTTTCATTGTTAATCTGGTTTCGATGTGTGAATTCCAGTAACTAGAGGATATTACGTTAGCCAATAGCATAGCAAGCGGACGGCGAGATAAACTGAGTTGTTCCTGGTTTCAAATACTATAATTACAATAAATATGGTATCTCTTTTGTTACTCTGTTGTTAGTAATTGGAAAGCCCTATTTGCAACCGAACAAATCGACAATATACACTACAAGCCATTAAAATGACTACACCAAGAAGAAATGCAGATGATAAACGGGTATTCATTGGACAGATATATTATACTAGAACTGACATGTGATTACACTTTCACGCAGTTTGAGTGCATAGATCCTGAGAAATCAGAACCCACAACAACCACCTCTGGCCGTAATAACGGCCTTGATACGCCTGGGCATCGAGTCAAACAGAGTTTTGATGGCGTGTACAGGTACAGCTGTCCATGCAGGTTCAACACGATACCACAGTTCATCAAGAGTAGTGACTGGCGTATTGTGTCGCGCCAGTTGCTCGGCCACCATTGACCAGACGTTTTCAATTGACGAGACATCTGCAGAATGTGCTCGCAAGGGCAGCAGTCGAACATTTTCTGTATCCTGAAAGGCCCGTACAGGACCTCCAACATGCGGTCACACATTATCCTGCTGAAATGTAGGGTTTCGCAGCGATCGAATGAATGGTAGATCCAAGGGTCTTAACGCATCGGAATTCTAACGTCCACTGTTGAAAGTGCCGTCAATGCGAACA
Source organism: Schistocerca gregaria (assembly GCF_023897955.1). Lineage (NCBI taxonomy): Eukaryota > Metazoa > Arthropoda > Insecta > Orthoptera > Acrididae > Schistocerca > Schistocerca gregaria. Next base: position 181,823,982 of record NC_064929.1, on the reverse strand, counting down.
AGAGGTGACCGAGACGTGTAACAAATGGCATCCCATACCATCACCCAGAGTGATACGCCAGTATGGCGATGACGAACACATGCGATGTCGCCAAACATGGATGCGATCATCATGATACGAAAAAATCACGTTTTGCCATTCGTGCACCCAGGTTCGTCGTTGAGTACACCACCGCAGGCGCTCCTGTCTGTGATGCAGCGTCAAGGGTAACCGTAACCATGGTCTCCGAGCTGATAGTCCATGCTGCTGCAAACGTCGTCGAACTGTTCGTGCAGATGGTTGTAGTCTTGCAAACGTCCCCATCTGTTGACTCATAGATCGAGACGAGGCTGCTCGATCCGTTACAGCCATGTGGATAAGATGCCTGTCATCTCGACTGTTAGTGATACGAGGCCGTTGGGATCCAGCAAGGCGTTCCACATTACCGTCCTGAACCTACCGATTCCATATTCTGCAAATAGTCATTGGATGTCGACCAACGTGAGCAGTAATGTCGCGATACGATAAACCGCAATCGCGATAGGCTACAATCTGACTTTTATCAAAGACGGAAACGTGATGGTACGCATTTCTCTTCCTTACACGAGGGATCACAACGACGTTTCACCAGGCAACGCCGGTTAACTGCTGTTTGTGTATGAGAAATCGGTTGGAAACTTTCCTCATGACAGCACATTGTAGGTGTCGCCACGGCGGCAACCTTGCGTGAATGCTCTGAAAAGCTAATCATTTGCATATCACAGCATCTTCTTCGTGTCGGTTAAATTTCGTATCTGTAGCACGTCATCTTTGTGGTGTAGCAATTTTAATGGCCAGTAGTGTATGTTCCTAATAACTGATGGAAGGAATATTAGTGAGTGCTAAGAGACGGAGTTGTTAAAAATTACGTTACGGAGCTCAAAATGAGCAACTGCTTGTAAGGGTTCTACCTTATAATCATGCAACACAAATTTGCTTCGAAGTCGCATGAAAAATCGTTACATGCGCCTCCCAGTCTAGTACTGCTCGCGCTTAGCACTGCGATGTGGCCGAGAGTAAACTGAAACAACTTCTAATGCTGCGAACTCTGTGCGATTACGCGCGGTCATTACTTGTTGATGTGCATCGCGCATGGTGCCTACTATGGTGAGAAGTGACAGCTGCCTTGCGACGCTGCAGATGTAGGCGGCTCCAGCTCTCGCCTCTGCGCGAGCTCCTCCCCTCCCCCCCCCCCCCCCCCCCCTCCCACGCAACGGTAGCAAGTGTGTCGCTCACGGTGCAGTTGCTCGCGTGCCGCACCACAGCGCAAAACAGAGCGCCCGAAATAGCACACCTCCGCCGCCGCTGTCCCTGACCCTCACACCACAACACGCCCCAGCGCGGAGACAACTGCTGCCTTCCAGCCTCACGCACACCTCCCCCATCTCTGTCCCAGCCTATCCAGTACACACAACTGACAAGTAGTCGGTGTGACGTCACCAAGTTGGTGCCGCGCCACGCCAAGTCCTGCGTGACATCCCTTAAGTTACGGCCGAGTCTCAATCGCAAAAGCTGCCGTCACGCACACCGTGCTTTCAGTAAGCGCTTAACATTTCTCCAAGCACCATCCGCTGTGTTTGAGTCCCATCGTAGATTATTTTGTTTCGGTATTGTCTCGTGTATTTTTACATTTATCCCGAACCCAAACCGATTTACTCCGAAGTTGGTTTCTGCAAGTTGTTCCTGTCTTCAATAAATAATTCGTTTCATTGTTCTGGAACCAAGACTTATTAAACTGTGGTCCGGTAGTATTTACAAATAGCTTCTTTGGAACTGGAGTTGTTACATTCAGGTGTCGGGATATATTATCAGTCTCTCATCCACTTCTTCCTTCTTTCAGTAAGTCTGTCCTAAGACAGGTATCAACTGGACGTTCTCCTTATTTCTCTGTGCAGAGCATCCTCCTAACTCAATTCCTCTCTTCACATCTGTTAGCATTCCATAACTTATTCTTCTTTTCCCTCCTTCTCCTCGCAATGATTCTCCGTAAGAGATAATTCCTATGTAATGTTTCTGTATCCCACCCATGAAGTTCCTCTCTTCTCCTACTAGCAGTCAGAAAACCTTCCAATCTCCGAAAGCTGTCTTTCCCATAGAAGTCCTGCGTCTCACCACCTCTGTACGACTTCTGCTGACAATTATCAAGCTTCCCAAATACTGGAACGACTGAAATGGCGCTATCACCATTCAGCCTAGTATTACATTAATCGTGTCAAATGGTTCAAATGGCTATGAGCACTATGGGACTTAACTTCTGTCCCCTAGAACTTAGAACTACTTAAACCTAACTAACCTAAGGACATCACACACATCCATGCACAAGGCAGGATTCGAACCTGCGACCGTAGCGGTAACCCGGTTTCAGACTGTAGCACTTAGAACCGTTCGGCCACACCGGCCGGCTACCTGCCACAAGCAAGTTGTGATTTGTATAGGCATCTGCTGCAGAGATAGTTTTAGACATCTTGATACTGTTCTTCGATCGATTACAATGCAGTCTGTGTTACCTGGCTTTATCACCAGCAGGTTTCCATGTAAGCAGTCTTCCTTGATGGTTCCTGTGCCAGATGGTAATCCAAAAGCCAACACTCTCACAAAACCATATTAACTTACCTCCTCTTTCATTCTGTTGTCCCTGTCCATAATCTTCAACATTTCCATACCTCTACACGCTGTTGCAGTCTCCCACCATCACTGTTCTTATTTGACCTTTCCCATCTTCTTCATATACGTTTTCCATCTGTTCATATGCCTTGTCCACTGCTTCCGAAATAGGCATGTACACTTGAACAAATAATGTGTCTACATGGACACTCAATATCCTCATTGCTATCATACTATCACTGACTGGCATGATCAGAGTTCTTCTGACACAGGAAGACTGCTCCTTCTCTGTGGTCTCCTCCCTTGTAAGTCGTACGCTCCAGAAACCAACTCTCCTCCTCACTCCCAACCCACTTAGGTCCTAAACCGCTGATGTTAAACAACATGTGATCATAATTATTCAGAAATCCCCCAAAACATACGTTTTTCACATTATGTGCATTTTGCTGCCACCTACTCCCAGGTACTCCATATCGGCGACCTCTGGAGTCATAGACAGCGCGAGAGAGCAGAATGGGGCTCAGCGCGGAACTCACGGACTTCGAACGTGGTCAGGTCATTGGTTGTAACTTGTGTCGTACATCTGTGCGAGGGATTTCCATACTCCTATAAATTCCTAGGTCCACTGTTTCAAATGTGACAGTGAAGTGGAAACGCGAAGGGACACGTACAGCACAAAAGCGTCTGTTGACAGATAGTGACCGACGACAGTGGAAGGCGATAGTAATAAGTAACAGGCAGACATCTATCCAGACCAATACACAGGAATTCCAAATGCATCAGCATCTACTACAAGTACTATGACAGTTAGGAGGGAGGTGAGAAAGCCGGCCGGTGTGGCCGAGCGGTTCTAGGCGCTACAGTCTGGAACCGCGTGACCGCTACGGTCGAAGGTTCGAATCCTGCCTCGGGAATGGATGTGTGTGATGTCCTTAGGTTTGTTATATTAAAGTAGTTCTAAGTTCTAGGGGACTGATGACCTCAGATGTTGAGTCCCATAGTGCTCAGAGCCATTTGAACCGTATCCCCCACAGCAGCTTTCTCTAATCCGTTGTCTTGTATGGCTTCACCGAGGTATTAGAATATTTTTACTCTCTCAATCCATCCCATTTCTGTTTCAAAGAATTCTGGTCCATGTTTGTCACTTGTCACGAATTTGGTGTTCTCTTTCGAGATGCTGTCTTGCCAGCGATCCTTTCTGGTAGGTTGATCTGTACCGCCGCGCCTTCTAAGTTCTCTGAAGGTATTGCAAAATGTGGTGTCACCGCCAGACACCACACTAGCTAGGCGGTAGCCTTCAAATCGGCCGCGGTCCGTTAGTATGCGTCGGACCCGCTTGTCGCCACTATCAGCGATTGCAGATCGAGTGCCGCCACACGGCAGGTCTAGAGAGACTTCCTAGCACTCGCCCCAGTTGTACACCCGACTTTGCTAGCGATGGTTCACTGTCTACATACGCTCTCATTTGCAGAGACGACAGTTTAGTATAGCCTTCATGTACGTCATTTGCTACGACCCAGAAAGTCACCATATTCAGTTACTATGAATGTATTCTGTACAGATAATGTTGTGAATCATGTACCGTCAAGAGCGACGTTCATCATTAATGAATTCAAGTTAAGTATCAAACTAATTAGTCGGCTTTCTGAATTCTCATCCCTTGTCATGTTCCAGACCTCACGTCAGTATAGTTCTTCCCTCCTCACCCCAGCCTGCGTGTGCTAAAACGCTTGCATTTCGGCCTCCACTCGTAACACTATGTTGGCTCTTCTGCTAACAAAAAACAAAATCTTCAGCGAAAGCAAAACAATTGACTTTAATTCCTTCCGATTTTCTTCCTAGACAGATTGGGCTCACACCTTGATTTTAAAGTTCGGAATTCCAAATTCTCACTATCTTCACCAGGAAGCATTGTGATAATCCACCGCCCTGTCACACACCTGTCTTGATTTCAGATGGTTGGGACAATTCTCCCATGAACCTCACTTTGGAAGTTGTGCCTGTTGAGGTTTCTCTGATAATGTTTGCCAGCTTGTTTTTGACTCCAAATCCTCTGATGATGCTATCTGGGATCTCTATCTACTTTTTTTGAAGTCAACGAAAGAAACCACTTTATTTTAGCATTCCGTTCTCTGCAAGTTAACTGCCAGTCCCCATACATCCCATTTTCGCTTCAACTTTGCAGCATAACCGCTTGACAGTCACCGAAGACAAAAGTATAAGAAGTTTTATTACCAGTACCTTGCGAAATTTCATTACCATTTCTGCTATCAGAGAGATTTCAATGTCTAGCGAGAGAGGACTGTGAGAAGTCTGCAAGTAGGACAGGGGAAAAACCCCTAGTTAAATGAAAGGACTGGCTTGCGATTGTCCATCTCTTGAACAGGGGGCGGACGAAAATATGTAAACACTACGTGGAATGCGTGCCTGAACATAAATGCGGATGCTAGCGAAGCCTCCAGGTTGCGTTGTTGTGTTTGACCAGGAAGTGTACCTGTGCAGATTCCTCAGTCATAGTCAAAACAGTGTGGGTCCAAAACTGCTCATCGCTGGTGCAAACGTATGTAACAGGAAAACTTGTTTCCGAAGCCATAAAACGTGGATTATGGTCGCATGAGTTTCCAACTCCTGACCCATTTTACTTTCCAAGAGGGAAACACTTCGGCGGTTCAGTGACGATTTGGGCAGTCGCGTCACTTTAATCCAAGGGCCTCACAAACACTCTCCAAGGTCGCATTACTGCCAAGCTGTTTAGCTGATCAAGTCCACCCTACAATACCATGTTTGTTCCCCAAGGGTGAATCGGTGTTCCAATACGACGGGGGTTCTTGTTCACACGGTTCGCATTATCCAGCACTGGTGTTTCGACGGCGAGGATGAATTGTTGGATCTCCCGTGGCCACCAAAGTCACCAGATTTCAATATTACTGTGGCCTTTTCGTCTGTTTTGGAGAGAATGGTGCGTGATCGCCATTCACTTCCAAATTCGTTGTCTCAGATTGCCACTGTTTTACGGGAAGAATGTTCAAATGGCTCTGAGCACTGTGGGACTTAACCATCTGAGGTCATCAGTCCCCTAGAACTTAGAACTACTTAAACCTAACTAACCTGAGGACATCACACACATCCATGCGCGCGGCAGGATTCGAACGTGCGACCGTAGCGCTCGCGTGGTTCCAGACTGTAGTGCCTAGAACCGCTCGGTCATCCCGGCTGGCAGAATGTTATAAGAATAAATTTCCTTTACTTTACGTCTATGCTCACAACCGGTTTTGGTCAAAAATGACCATCTTCAGATCTGTTTTATAAAATCATGTCCTAATGTACTGAAGCCCTAGTGGCATCGTCAAATGGTGGTCATTATAGACCAAAACTTGTAGTCTGATGACGAAAATATTTGTGGCCATAGACTTAAAGTAAAGGAAATTTATTCTATATTCTTGTCAATATTTTAGTCTCGATCGTTTCGCAGCTTGTGTAATTGTATAAGATTCCCTTGAAAACCAAACAAGAGCCGTGTTACCCGTTATGAGACGACTCGAAGTTTTTTTGAATGCCAACAGTTTTCGTACGCCATATTATGGCATGGAAATGTGTTCAATATTTAGTAATTTTGTATTTCCATAATTGTGTCCACCCATATACTAGATATGGCTGGAAGCGGAGGAGTATATGAGCTGTCCAAAAGCTGCAGAGCCAAAATTACTCAGGCGATAGAGCTCTCAAAACCCAGTATTTTGAGACAGGGTACCAACTGTCGGAAACGAATGTTTGACGCGGTAGGAGGTCTTCAGAGAGATATTCGTGGAAGTCACGTGTTGGTAAACTTCAGATGTTACCCAGTACAAAATGATTATTTCGTAGACGACTCGGGAAATATTTCAAGCGCATTTATCCTGCATTATGGCATTTACGTGTGATATTTTCGTTGCGTTATTGTACTGAAAACACTGCGCTTGTCAACATTAGTAAAATAAGTAAACATAGAGTGAGCCTCGTATGGGTCTTCATATCCTTTTTAGTTACTTGAGCCGTGGCTGGCTCATGCTATGCGGTAGATTAAACCTTCGTTGCGATTTTGTGTTTAGTCTCCCGCGGTTATCGCGATTATGCTTTATCCTTTTCTTCCGCGGGTGGCAGCAGCGGTGTATATCCATATTCGCACCTTGGACTATCTTTGACCTGGCTAAGTGTCATGTGGCGAGTCGGTTGGCGTGGAGCAGAGAGGAGTTCTCCACGGGACGTTGTTTGGCCGGGCCTGCTGGCGACCTCTATGAGGTGTCGGAGTGTGTGGTGCTGTTCCCATTGCTACGAGGTCCGTGGCTTACCGACCCTGGACACGAAAGTTGAGTTTTGATTTAATCTACCAGCAAGACAAGACTGTTCATAGCGTGTCGTTTGGAGTTCGTTGTCGGCTGTTGGGATATTCCCGCGAGCAACAACGTGTGTTTTCAAGTTGGCAAGTTTTAACCAACCTCCGATGGAGTTTCACTGTTTCTGGTTATTTGAATTGAGAAGCACCAGCGGAATCTTCTGCCTTGTGGTCAATAACGTTCCGGTTACCTGCTCTTGCCGTTGAAGTAAATTTCAGGCAGTGTAGAAATTCTCATCGTGTTGTTGCTGTCCAGCACGGTGTGTACTTTGACAGCTGTGTGTATGATTGGTTGTGGGTGCCAGTATATTCTACGTTGTTCCATTGAACTCCCTGTTGTGCCCTGGTCGGGTGAAGTGGGAGTTATCTTGTCGGTGGGTCCGTTGACTGTCGGTCGGTTTGGTTCTCGTCGGGTCGTGAATGGTAGGCCCGACTGCCTGTCTCACCTAAGCTAGCGTTAGTGTTTGAATTCCAGGCTGACCCTCGAACATCTGAGCGTCCTTGGGTGCACTGCCTTTTTTTATTTGTTCTTGTTATTTGTACTTGTATGGCTTCTAGCCGATTTTTTTAAAAGTAAGGGTGTTATGCCCTTAAAGCACAAGATTCTTTCTGCCTTCAGCCTAATTTATAGAACTGTTTCATGTAAGAGCTTTGGCATTTTAAAGGTTTTCATGTTGTTGATATTTAAGTGCACCCCTTCAGCCGATTTTGAGTTTAAGTTGTTTTGCTCTGAAAGCCTTCAGCATAAATTAACGAACTGTTTCACGTAACGCCTTTCGTATTTAAATTTACTTTTTGTTCTGAGTTCTAAGTGTTAGGCCTTCATCCGATTTGAATTTAACTGGCTTGCTCTTGAAGTGTCTGATTCTTTGGGCCTTCAGCCTGACTAAGGAACCGTTTTAATATAAGGCTTTGCTTTTAAATGGCTGTTTTGCTTGAGTTTTGCCTAATTAAGAACTTTTTTACGTAAGGGCTTGTCTTTTTTTAATTAATATTGTTTAGCGTTAAGTGTTGGGCTGTCAGCCGATTTTGAATTCAAATTGTTTGATCTGATAATCTCAGATTATTTGGGCCTTCAGCCTAAATAAAGAACTGTTGTACGATAAGATTTGCCTTTTCAATTTCTGATTATTCTTTCGTTTTAAGTTATTAGCCTTCAGTCGTTTTTAAACTAAAGTGGCTTTCAGCCGGTAATTAAGTCTCCCAAAAAAAGTTTTGGGGCTGTTGTAATGTTTGGTCAAATAATAAAGTTGTATGTTCGAGTGTAACTGACAGCCCCCTTATTTTGGCCCCTTCGCACAATTTAAACTATCTGTCCTGTCGTGCGGGTTAAGGAGGGCGTCTCATTACTTTAACTTGTTTTAGGCACCTCAATTACTTGAAAATGACGTAAGTCGAAATTGCCACTGTGGAAATTATAATAAAGAATACAGTGGATGGTGAGCACGACGTCATTTAAAAAAGTTGTTAGATAATTAGCACCTATCTGTACATTTGAGTCCTAACACTATTCACAGTGGTGAGTGCCTGCGGCATCGCCTATAGGCTGTACCGCAGAGCACAGCTGTGTCCGGCACTGCAGCCGCTGTCTGCCGCAGGCGCAGTGAAAACAACCAACCGGTAATGCCAGACCTGTCCAGTTAGCCCAGTTATACATACAACATTCAATGGGCCCATGTGAGGCAGAGTTACAAGGCCGTGTGCCAAGGAAACCTTTCAATTCATATTCGAATACTTGTAGAAATTTTTTTAGACGTCTCATGAAAATTAAAACCGCTGAACAGTGCACACCTTTCTGTACAATACTTACCGAAGTGTTGTCCAGATGCATATCGTATTTCCGGCTAGTATTGTTTTGAATGAGTCAATACTGCCAACAACAAGTCCCATGACAGACTATATGTAGAAGGAGGGGAGAAATAGCGCACAGACACCGTAGGTCAGCCTGACAGCCCTTCTCTCCCCGGCCGGAGTGGCCGTGCGGTTCTAGGCGCTGCAGTCTGGAGCCGAGCGACCGCTACGGTCGCAGGTTCGAATCCTACCTCGGGCATGGATGTGTGTGACGTCCTTAGGTTAGTTTTTTTTAAGTAGTTCTACGTCTAGGGGACTGATGACGTCAGATGTTAAGTCCCACAGTGCTCAGAGCCATTTGAACCATTTGAGTCCTTCTCTCGACTGAGAATGTTCCTGGAGAGAGCACAGAGTTGCCCCGAAATCTGAAAACACACAGGTAACAGAATGAATGTGAGCAAAGTGAACAAGCAATAGCGTTTCTGTGTCAGAGACAGTCGAGACCATTCTTACATTTATTTTTGGCTAAGATCTTGAATAAAATCCACTGCCATGACATCTGAAGCTGTTACATTTACATATTGTTTTGGGCCTATGCCCTACGTCTAGAGATTACACGTTCAGTTTTATATTTACAAATTCATTGCTGGAGTTCACTGTTAGCATACATATGGAGTATCCAAATAGTAACAGCATGTTTCTTGACAAAGTAATCATTCATTAATATTTCTGTTGCGGAATACGGTGGTTCAAATGATTATTTTGGTGACAAATGCGAAAATGTGATTTGGATACTCCATGAGTATACTGACCAACGAACTCCAACAATAAATATGGAAACATAAAATTTTAAGTCTAACTACTTGGAGAAGGGCATAGCCCGAAACCAGGTCTGAGTTAAATAAATCAGCTTCAGTTACGACTTGAAGTGGATCTCATTCAACATTAGCCTTTAAAGGAACGGTCAAGGTGTTCCACTGCCTCTCAAAAGAAGTGAAGCAATCACAAGCAGATCATAAAACGAAGTGAAGCTTCACGGGTTGAGAATGTATGTGATATTACTTCAGTGTCCCCGAAGTCGAGTCAAACTTACGAAGAGGTCAGCAGTACGAACCCACTTTATCACTATGATGTTGCACAGCTTCTGTCCTGGATGCACGAACTGATTCGGTAAGCTTTTTACAATAGTGACCAGAAGGTCAGTTTTGAGAGTAGCAGGGACAAAATTCAGAAAGCGGAAAATTATTCAAAACTGTATGGAAACCACATAAACATTACAGTTATATGAAAGGAACGAAATGGAGTGAGACAGGGTTGTAGGATAGCCCCAATGTAATGCACTCTGTATATTGAACAAGACGTATAGGAAAACAAGGAGAAATTTGGAACAAGAATCAGAGGTCAAGGAAAAGAAATAAAAACTCTGAGGTTCTGCTGACATTGTAATTCTGTGAGAGACGGTTAAGGATTTGGGTGAGCAGTTGAACGGAACGGATAGTATCTTGAAAATAGGTTGTAGGATGAACATCAAAAAAGTAATACGAGGGTAACGGAATCACCTGAGGCGACGCTGAGAGACTTAGATCATGAACTGAGACACCAAAAGTCATGCTATTTGGAAAAATAATTAATGATGATAGAAGTAAAGAGGATATAAAATTCATCTGGCTACAGCAAGGAAATCATTTCTGAAAGACAGGAATTTGTTAAGATCTAATATAAATTTAAATATTAGGAAGTCTTTCCTTACCGTATTTGAGTGGAAAATTTTTTTGGAAATTTGTGGTAAGTTCCTATGGGACCAAACTGGTGAGGTCATCGGCCCCTAGGCTTACCCAGTACTTAAACTAACTTACGCTAAGGATAACACACACTCATGCCGGTGGGAGGAATGGAACCGTGGCAAGACGCCTAAGACCACGCGGCTATTTGTGTGGAGAGTAGCCTTGTTCGAGAGAGAGAGAGAGAGAGAGAGAGAGAGAGAGAGAGAGAGAGAGCGACGTGAACGATAAGGAGGTCACACAAGAAGAGAATAAAAGCTTTCGAAATGTGGTGGGATAGAAGAATGCTGAAGCTTAGATGATTAGGACGAGTACTTAATGAATACACAGAATTGGGGAGAAAAACAATATATGTAACAAAAAATGGTTCAAATGGCTCTGAGCACTATGGGGCTTAATATCTGAGGTCATCAGTCTCCTAGAACTTAGAACTACTTTAACATTAAGGACATCACACACATCCATGCCCGAGGCAGGATTTGAACCTGCGACCGTAGCGGTCGCGCGGTTCCAGACTGAAGCGCCTAGAACCGTCGGCCACACCGGCCGGCTATATGTAACAACTTGGGTAAAGGAAGGTATCAGTTGATTAGAGACAGCCTGAGGAATTAAGTAACAATTAATTAGGCAGTGAAGGGAGGTGTCGAGGGCAAAAATAGCAGAGGGAAACATAGAGATGGTGCAGGTACTAACGTATGTAGGCTGCAGTAGTTATTCGGAAATGAAGAGCGTTGCACAGAATAGTCTAGCGTAGAGAGCTGTATCAAATTAGTATTCAGACTGGACAACAATAACAACAATCGAATATGTTCTGATAGATGCACACAGCCATTGAATCTGAACATTCAGTCAGTATCCCACTGTAGTGACTGAACGCTCCGCCGCTCTTGGCACTGCGAGATAATCAAAGCGCCCTCGCAGTTACAATAGAACTGATCGCACGCTTCTGCGAGGCGTCTTCTGGGTCACTGAGCTTGCTGCAGCCACCCCAGTGAGTAATTTCCCACTCGCTCTCACAGCATAGCTTCTATCTCTCTGCTGTTTGAACCACCATCCCAAAACCACAGTGACGCACGCAAAAAAATTATACGTATACCATACTACGTCATGCTCAAAAAATTGCGAAAATTTTAATTTTTTGAAAAGAATATTATTTATTCGTCTACGTCAATGTTCCCTTTTCAAAATAATCCCAATTAAACCTCACACACTTAGCGCTTTTTTCAAATACCATTCGCTTCCGGAACTGTGGGATAGCTTTAGTCTCTCTCATCAATGCGTCTTAAAAATCATGTACGATTGTGACCCGTATGTGCTTTAAGGCTTTCTTTATTTTTAGAAACAGGTAATAGTAGCACGGGGCATTTCTGGCGAATATGGTGGCTAGAGCATCATTACTTTACTGCTTTTGGCCAAAAGTGTGACAGGGTGCATTATCTTGGCAAAAAACTCGTGCATTGTTGTGCCAAAAATCCGACCGGGCGTTTTTCTCGAACTGCCTCACGCAAACAGCGTTTAATTTGTAATTAGTAGTACTCGCTGACCGTTCCGTCGTGTGCCAAAAACTCGTAGCGAACTATGCCGCTAAAAGCGAAGACGTTGTTGTTGTTGTTGTTGTTGTTGTTGTTGTGGTCTTCAGTCCAGAGACTGGTTTGATACAGCTCTCCATGCTCCTCTATCCTGTGCAAGCTTCTTCATCTCCCAGTACCTACTGCAACCTACATCCTTCTGAATCTGTTTAATGTATTCATCTCTTGGTCTCCCTCTACGATTTTTACCCTCCACGCTGCCCTCCAACACTAAATTGGTGATCCCTTGATGCCTTAGAATATGCCCTACCAACCGATCTCTTCTTCAGGTCAAGTTATGCCACAAATTTCTCTTTTCTCCAATCCTATTCAATACCACCTCATTAGTTACGTGATCTACCCATCTAATATTCCGCATTCTTCTCTAGCACCACGTTTCAAAGGCTTCTATTCTCTTCTTGTCCAAACTATTTATCGTCAATTTTTCACTTCCATACATGGATACACTCCAAACAAATACTTTCAGAAACGACTTCCTGACACTTAAGGGGAGAAATAGCGCACAGACACCGTAGGTCAGCCTGACAGCCCTTCTCTCCCCGGCCGGAGTGGCCGTGCGGTTCTAGGCGCTGCAGTCTGGAGCCGAGCGACCGCTACGGTCGCAGGTTCGAATCCTACCTCGGGCATGGATGTGTGTGATGTCCTTAGGTTAGTTAAGTTTAAGTAGTTCTAAGTTCTAGGGGACTGATGACCACAGATGTTAAGTCCCATAGTGCTCAGAGCCATTTGAACCATTTTTTTTTTATGTTAACAAATTTCTCTTCTTCAGAAACGCTATCCTTGTTATTGCCAGTCTACATTTTATATTCTCTCTACTTCGACCATTATCAGTTATATTGCGCCCTAAATAGCAAAACTCCTTTACTACTTTAAGCATCTCACCCGACTAAATTCGACTACATTCGATTATCCTCGTTTTGCTTTTGTTGATGTTTATCTTATATCCCCCTTTCAAGACACTGTCCATTCAGTTCAGCTACTCTTCCAAGCCCTTTGCTGTCTCTGATAGAATTACAATGTCATCGGCGAACCTCCAAGTTTTTATTTTTTTTCGCCGTGGATTCTAATACCTATTCCGAATTTTTCTTTTGTTTCCTTTACTGCTTGCTTAATATACAGATTGAATAACATCGGGGAGAGGCTACAACCATGTCTCACTCTCTTCCTAGCCACTGCTTCCCTTTCATGCCCCTCGACACTTAAAACTGCCATTTGGTTTCTGTACAAATTGCAAATAACCTTTCGCTCCCTATATTTTACCCCCGCCACCTTCAGAATTTGAAAGAGAGTATTCCAGTCAACATTGTCAAACGCTTTCTCTAAGTCTACAAATGCTAGATACGTAGGTTTGCCTGTCTTTAATATATTTTCTAAGATAAGTCGTAGGGTAAGTACTGCCTCACGTGTTCCACCATTTCTACAGAATCTAAACTGATCTTCCCTGAGGTCGGCTTCTATCGGTTTTTAGCATTCGTCTGTAAAGAATTGGTATTAGTAATTTGCAGCCGTGGCTTATTAAACTGATAGTTCGGTAAGCGAAGATACTGTGAGCATAACCTTCGTTTGTGCCATAGTTCCACCGTCATATCCGCAAATCGGTGTTATGAAATGTTTACGTAGACCTGCATCGTTATTGAGACATGACTTTCTGTACCGGCAACTCCAGACGAATGTATTGGTCGCTGTTGTGGTGGAAAGACACTTTCTTCTTCGCCAAATGGGGCCTTCTTTCCTTCAGTTTCTTCTGGAATGGGGATACTGTTTAGTTTATTCCGCCTTTTTCGAGCAATCCAAAAAATTTGGAAGCATAACCTTACCATGCGACAAGATTGCTGTCGCCTTTTCCCCAGGATATTCACCAGCAGTAACCGATGGCTTAGACTTTGCTTATTTTGCAGGATGTAACTATGAATCATTGCTGACAACGTGTCTCAAGTTGCACTTTAGTCTTGTTTAAAGGGGTAATATTTTCTATAGCGCCACGGAACAAACGCAGTTAGTCAAAATGTGGTATGTAGTATATAGTCTTACGTACTGGTATTTATCGATGACTAGTTTAGGATGGCAAGTTTGGCCACCAAGTTTCAGGTGGCGATATAGCTACCACTTCATAACCGTTTGCTAGTTCACATTGAATGTCTGAATCTAGATCCGGTCATCAATGAAGTGTAACGTAGAATTGTGACTATGTACTTGCTGTGTCAGCCATCAGAAACGGTGCGAGGTGCCGGGGCTAGCAGTGTATTTAACACTAAATACTTCTAGAATATTCATATGGAAATGATGCTCTAAGCCCCCCCCCCCTTTTGTAACTCCGACTTTTGCTGTTGCACATGGATTAAGAAGAAACGCGAACTGACTGTAATCGACCCTGCAAGTGGAGTAGAAAATAGTTTGGCACCTGCAATAATTTAAAATGATAGAAATTAATTTGATAAAGGAAAGTTTCATTAACGTAGTGGGAAATTATAGGGTTGCTTTACCGATCCACAGAATGAAAGTTATGTCCAAAATAACAATTTGATTTATTATGTCTAAACTCAAAACAATAAACAAAACACATGAAACATTTACAATACGTCAAATTGGATATTCAAATAAATATTGTAAAGGTGAAGTTGTCCATAAACTAGCTTGTGACGTTTATGACCAAGTGGTATGTGGAGCCAATTCCTTGCAACTCAAATCTTAAGACAAACACCCAGCCAACCCAACATTAATTGCTGTTACAGTAGTGAGAACTCAGACAATTAACACACAAGTCAGATCCACGTAAGAAAAGACGGGAACAGGCGCGCCCTGCTGAGCTCTGATTGTCACAGAGAAAAATTCCCTTATATGCCGGTGCTGCGGACATACATCACCAAGCTGTCTTCTTAACTGCAAGGACACGATCTGGCGTACCAGAGGCGATGGCTGGTTGCTTGGACGTCCCGTCGTGGTGATGATAATGTCTCGAGTATATCCCGAAACAAATTCTCCTGCTCTGGTTGTTCCAGACTAAAGACTTCCTAGCAATACAAATGCGCCTCTGAGGGAGACGATGAAGGCTCGCTACACAGTCACTGACGGTACTGTGATTGATTTTAACAAGCGAAGTCACACTGTAACTCCGATACAGTCAACTTCAGCCAAAACTGCTCAAGACAGACAACATAGGCCGCTGGCACGCAGAATGCTCAATTGTCAACTGTACTCGGAAAGTTACGTTGAAGTCGAAACTTCAGCAACTTCGTCAAACAGTTACAATGAAATGAAAGTATATTAGCCAACGGAAGGCAGGCTGTCCAGAGCAGTGAGAGCTCAGTCTTGTAACCTACTCCGATCGAAAGGCGAGAGCCGACTCTCTCAAGAGCACCAATACAAGCTGAACACAGAACATTCCCGCTACCATGACAGAGGCCGTGGTTAAACGTGACAATCAGCAAATCGAAAACTGGTGGAAAATTCCACTCTATTGCCGAAGCACTACTATTCCACCAATTGAGATACTTCTGCGCCGATTTTGCTACGTCACGAAGCTATCCCCTGAGCAAGCCAATCACAATTATGATATTGCAGAAAACGCGGGAATTTGCTCTCCAAGACTGCCTGGGAACACAAGACATTCCCACGCCTAGCTGGTAGCCCGCCAGAAAGTGTTTTCACTACGTTTCTGCGTTGTAACGAAATCTCTAGCCCAGCCGCTCCGTCAGGGCCCTGTGGGCGTGTCGCCCCCGCTCTTATAACAATGTCGGCGTCTGGAAAGCATCCACTCGACTCCCTCACACCTATCGGCTTAACCCTTTCAAGATCAGCAGAACCCGCCTGTCACCGGACCACCAGGGTGACGAGAGACGCTGCGTGGGAAATCCGCGTGTCAAGGAATAGCAACTTTTCACCGCATGCAATTAGAGAGGAAAATCGAATTACTCAGAGCAAGATAGAAATATTAGAGAGGGCTCATCCCACCTCTCAACGGCACACAGCTGTTTCGAGGGTGGACGTTCAGTGCCCCACAAACCAATCTTCATCATCATCATCATCATCATCATCTTCATCATCATCATCTGTACAAATTGTAAACAGCCTTTCGCTCCCTGTATTTTACCCCTGCCACCTTCAGAATTTGAAAGAGAGTATTCTAGGCAACATTGTCAAACGCTTTCTCTAAGTCTACAAATGCTAGAAACGTAGGTTTGCCTTTCCTTAATGTTTCTTCTAAGATAAGTCGTTAGGTCAGTATTGCCTCAAGCGTTCCAAGATTTCTACGGAATCCAAACTGATCTTCCCCGAGGTCGACTTCTACCAGTTTTTCCATTCGTCTGTAAAGAATTCGTGCTAGTGTTTTGTAGCTGTGACTTATTAAAGTGATAGTTCGGTAATTTTCACATCTGTCAACATCTGCTTTCTTTGCGATTGGAAATATTACATTCTTCTTGAAGAGTGAGGGAATTTCTACCGTCTCGTACATCTTATTCACCAGATGGTAGAGTTTTGTCAGGACTGGCTCTCCCAAGGCCGTCAGTAGTTCTAATGGAATGTTGTCTACTCCCGGGGCCTTGTTTCGATTCAGGTGAAAGATGTCATAGCAGAAACGTAAAGTTCGTTAGACGTATTTGTGGCTGGTCGCGTTCTCTGCAAACAACCATCAATTGAATAACCACCCCGGTATTCAAAAAGATCCAGTGTAGATATAATTTGGGTGGCTTGTCTTAGATAATCCATCTGTACTGGGGAACTGAACACGACGGCGGCCTCCAGGTGGCGACGTCTCCGGCAGTAGCGGCGTGAGGGCGGGCGGCTGCGTGGGTGTGCTCGGTCGCCGGGTGACCTCAAGGTCGGGCGAGCGGCTCTGCTAGCGGAGTGACTTACGGCCCGTCACCGCGGCGGGTGGGGCTGTCCCCAGAGTTACGGCCTATTGGCGTCGGCTTGGGGAGGGGGAGGAGAGCCTCTGGTGGTGCTGCCTACAGCCTGACTCAACTTCCCAGCCCAGCGCAGGTGGGGGAAACAGCGCGGCTGTGACACGGACTCATTCTACCTGTCTGCGTGCGGGCAAATTTAGACAAGTCCGCGGCATTTTCTTGCCAGTCGTTATAAACTACTCACTTCCTGACTTTGTGCCTCATTGATATTCCTGCCTGAATACTCTCCAATTTCTCTACTTTCTCCCTCGCCATGCGAGATTAATGCTGTAAAAAGTAACATTATTAACTCATTTTCTAATGCCAACTTTCGGAATAATGAGAACAAGCCTCTCTCCCCAGTGCTCCATGCCGTATTCTCTGGAAAGAGGGATCGACATGAGAAGTCCAGTCCAGTCATCCTAAATCTGCGACCACAGCGCAGTGTCCCGCGAAGGGTGCCTAATGTGCTATTATCTTTTTCGAGCCATTGTATTCCATTAGCTCATGGTTCGCAGCAAATTTATGGCCATCATTGAGGAATGGGGACGGAAAGGAAGGTAGAGGGAGACTCAGACAGAGAGAGAGAGAGAGAGAGAGAGAGAGAGAGAGAGAGAGAGAGAGAGAGAGAGAGACAGAGAAAGAGAGAGAGAGAGAGAGAGAGAGAGAGATGTGAAAGAACAAGGGAGAATGTGGGATAACAAAGTATAACGTTGGAATACAAGGGATAATGTGAGATTATGGAGGAGAATGTGGGAGAATAATGTAGAACATCCAAGGAACAAGGAGCCTGTGTGAGACTAGCAGAGACTGAAAATGCAGAAAAAAAAGGACCATGTGAGAAAATGACAGAGCATGAAAGAATGAAGGAGAACATGGAAAGGAAGGAGCAGACCAAGGCAGAGAGAGGGAGAAGATGAGAATGGGGGAGGAATTGGATGAACGTGGGGGAAAGAGGCAGGCCATAGGAGACTAGGCAGAACTAAGTAGACTATGGAGGAATGGAAGGGAAATTGGGAATACACGGCAGACTGTGGAATAACGAAAGAGCATAAGGAAGAACTTTGGAAAACAAGGTAAAACTTCTGAAATTCTACATTTATACTCCTCAAGCCACCCGACGGTGTGTGGCGGAGGGCACTTTACGTGCCACTGTCATTACCTTCCTTTCCTGTTTGTCACGTTTGGTTCGCAGGAAGGACGACTGCCGGAAAGCCTCCGTGCGCGCTCGAATCTCTCTAATTTTACACTCGTGATCTCCTCGGGAGGTATAAGTAGGGGGAAGTAACATATTCTATGCCTCATCCAGAAACGCAACCTGGACAGCAAGCTACACCGCGCCTCTCTTGCAGAGTCTGCCACTTGAGTTTGCTAAACATCTCCGTAACGCTATCACGCTTACCAGATAACCCTGTGACGAAACGCGCCGCTCTTCTTTGGATCTTCTCTATCTCCTCTATCAACCCGACCTAGTACGGATCCCACACTGATGTGGAGTACTCAAGTATAGGTCGAAAGAGTGTTTTGTAAGCCACCTCCTTTGTTGATGGACTACATTTTCTAAGGACCCTCCCAATGAATCTCAACCTGGCATCCGCCTTACCAACAATTAATTTTATATGATCATTCCACTTCAGATCGTTCCGTACGCATACTCCCAGACATTTTAGAGAAGTAATTGCTACAGGTGTTTGTTCGGCTATCATATAATCATACAGTAAAAGATCCTTCTTCCTATGTATTCGGAACACATTACATTTGTCAGTCGTCACTCCCTGCACCAAGTACAGTGTCGCTTAGCAGTGACAAATGTAAGCACACGCAGCTGCTCTCGGTCGTACAGCCATAATGAGGTCGGACACCTTTTCACATCAGTCATCCCGAGTACAGATGACAGCTCTACTAATGGACTACCTTGTGTACACAGTCCTACCGCCATATCATCATCATCATCATCATCAGCCAGTTCAACCATTAAATGATGTGGCCTCTTCGAGTCGTGGATTCAGGTAGCCTTTCAGCAGTCTTCTCCAAGTGGGACGGTCTAGGGCAGTTCTCTGCCAGGTGTTTACCAGCGATCTTCTTGACGTCTTTGTCCCATCTGTCTGATGGTCTTCCTGTAGACTTCCGGTGCTCTCTCGGACTCCGCTCCAGTACTAGCTTCGTGCATCTGTTGTCTTTTCTTGTTGCGACGTGGCCAGCCCACTGCCATTTCAAGGAACCTACTGTCTCTAAAATGTCATTAACCTTCGTCACAGACCAGATGTCGTCTGCCCTTTTCCTATCCTTTCTTGTATAGCGCAGCATTGATCTCTCCATGGTTCTCTGCGGTGTCCTTTTTGTGAATGAGTTCAGCGTCCATGTCTCGCAGCCATGCGTTATCACAGGAAGCATGAGTTGATCAAATAGTGCTTTCTTCAGATTTACTGGCGTGTTTGATCTGAATACTGTTGAATTCTTCCCAAATGCTTGCCAGCCAAGCTTGATGCGTCGATAGATTTGTGGCCTTATGTCTCCCTTCATATTTATAACCTGGCCAAGGTAGACATATTCACTGACCTCTTCTAGTAGACTGTCCTTGACTTTCACATCTCCAGCTGGGACCCATTTTTTGGGTATTACTTTTGTTTTCGAAAGGTTCATGTTCAAACCAATCAGATGACATTGCGGTGCAAAATCTGCAACTAAGTTTTGGAGCTCTGCAAAGTCTTTGGCCAGTAAGGCAATATCATCAGCAAATCTCAAGTTGGTAAGCCTTCTTCCATTAATTCTAATCCCCTTACCTTCGCAGCTCAGCTTTGACATAGTAATTTCGAATACAGCAGAGAACAGTTTTGTGGGGAGATGGGATCGCCTCGCTTGACACCCCTCATGCAGCGGAATTCTCGAGTTGATTCGCCGATGTTAACATAAGCTGAAGAATTCTCGTAGATTTTCCTGAGCACTTCAATGTATGCTGCTCCCACTCCTTGCCCACTCAAAGCTTGGAGGACAGCTACACGGCTAACGGAGTCAAATGTCTTTTCAGAGCCAACAAAGGCAATGCAGAGAGGCAGTTGGTATTCATTCGCTCTGCTTATCACTTCACTAACGGTCAGAATGTGGTCAATAGTGCTAAAATTGCTTCGGAATCCTGGTCGTTCTATAGGTTGTACGAGTGCATATCGGCGTCCCTCGGAAACGATGCAGGACCTGCGTTCATCCATTCCGAGACGAAGCTGTTTGGAATGCCAACGGCCTGTATTTAGCGGACGGCCTTGCCGAGCGCACGCCGGCGCAGAAAACAGCAGAGCGCGCTCGCGCGACAAGTAGGCCGTCGGCTGCTCTCGCTGCCAGGTGTCCGCGCCTGACCCCTGGCTCGCAGCAGCTATATTTACCTGCGCTGCGCCGCGCCGCTCCCTGTCTCTGCCAGCGATCCGGCCCGCGGCCCGCCCCTGACAACTGCCTATAGCTGTCTGCTGTCACGACCCACCTCAGCCAACACCACCTAGACTACAGGCCTGCGCGCACCCTTGTGACGTCACACACTGATGGCCAAGTCTGTATCGGAACGCTCCTGTAAAGCACTCTGCAGCTGTACGAACTTTAAGAGTTTTAGAGCTGTGACCGCATAGAGATACTCGTGCTTTCCTGTCCTACATGTCCTTGTAATGAAAGTATGTAAATTTATATCATTGCGTAAAGTTAAGAACTTTGTAACTCTGGATGAGCACCTCAGCTGGG
The DNA here is from genome assembly GCF_023897955.1 of Schistocerca gregaria. Classification (NCBI taxonomy): domain Eukaryota; kingdom Metazoa; phylum Arthropoda; class Insecta; order Orthoptera; family Acrididae; genus Schistocerca; species Schistocerca gregaria. The sequence continues at coordinate 181,803,221 of NC_064929.1, read as the reverse complement.
CGGAGAATAAAGTCGCAGTGTGCCGACAGTACCTCCACTATTGTGATGTGATTCAACAAGGCATGAGTAGTGAAAACAAAATACGGCTGGAACTAACCACGAATGCCTGTGTGCGTTACACCTGCAACATTCGCCGATATGATCACGTTAGTGCTTCATACTCCTAGCTAGGGCGGCTGCGGCCGGACAAATTGCGTGACTGCCACACTCTATGTCTACTTCACCGACTCCTCGTCGCGAAGCACCCCAGTACCTTACTTCAGAGATTAAAAACCTGTCATGCCATCATAATCGAAACACGAGGTCACTCATATTTGGTATCCTAACTGTGCCCACTCACAAAACAAAAACTTTTGCAAACTCCTTCTCAGCTGTCGCTGTCCGCCTCTGGAACAAACTGGCCCTTACCTTGCGCAAAATTCAATCTCCTGCTGCTTTTAAGAAGAAGTTGAAGCATTTCCTACTATCATCCTCATAACGTTCTCCACAAAATTAATGTACAAGGCCAATCCTTCATCTGTCAAATAGCAAAGCTATTATCTCCTATCTTGCTCCTGAGATGCCTTCCTCTTCCTCTATCTCTATTAGCCACGCAATCTTCTTTTTCTTTATATTTCCTTAATTATGTTTCATCGTGTCTCTCTATTCTTCTCCTCCCTTCACCATGAGTCTTCCTCATACTCCCTGCTGTTAGCACTCCTATCTAAAACCTGTCTCTTCAATAATGTCTAATTATAACAATAATTATGATCTACGAATATAAACACTGTAGTATGTATTTTTCCAGGTGTGCCTTTCTAATTGTTTATTTCACTTTTTGTACTAGATGTAGTTTAACATGCCTACTAAAACATACGAATGTAAAATAAGTAGAATCCCTGGTTAGATGTAAGAGAGGGCCTGATCGCCCTAATCTTGCCAGGTTAAATAAATCAATAAATAAAAAGAATAAATGAACAAAACTGCCCCATGTTACTTCAAGATGTAAAATCATTTTGTCGATTTGCCTTAAATGTGCGTTTCTAGGCTTGAATACGAACTTTAATTTTAAGTTCTGTCTTTTACGTCAGGAACTACGCTTTCTTGCAGTAAAAAATCGGCAATATGCAACAACAAGCAGACGTTTCCGGTTTTAAATAAAGCAGCTGGAGCTCCTACAGAATTTAAGAATTTGTTTCCCTGGTTATTTTCGTAAATTTTCCTCTCCACTTCAAAATTTGCTGATGTCACACGATGCTCAAATCATTCGACGAAATGGAGCACCTCATGACATAACGTTTAATAAATCAAAAAACCCAAAGAAATATTTTATTTCCCTGTTTCTCTAGAAATTTAGAACCTTAAACATGAAAAGAATGTTTCTCCTATATCCTTGATTGAAATTCGTGTCACAGAGTGCTGTTAATTTAATCATAATGCACTTATCTCCAAATTATGCTTCATATACTGCTTAATCTGTCGAACACTGAATTCATTAAAGCAATTTTCTAAGGTAGTTTACTCAAATTGAAATTATTTCCGAATAGCTGTATATGTAAAACTGAACGAAATCATTCTGTAGCTCTTCCAAATAAATTTACTGGAAACTCAATAATCTGGTAGGAATGATAAGGAATACTAAACATTTTTGACTCACACTAATAATATAACAATTCTGTGAGACAATAGTTGCAAATAAGAGACATTTCACAGCCAGTTTCGTATTAACCTCGCAGCCATGGTCCTGAATTAAGAAACAAATGATACTAGTACATGATACATAACTGCTTTTAAAAACAATTGGCAAATGTGTTGCAATGGAAACAAATAACACGCTACAAATTATTTGACATTTGCTTACCCTTCAATGATGCGTAGACACGAATTCATGTCTGGGAATAGCTTTAATCCAGCGATTTCTCAACTTCACACATTTGGGAAATCGAAACATGTGCACTTTTTTGCCTTTTGGGGCTTTATAATTTCCCAGGTAAAAGGGAACGCAGCACTTGTATCCCATACTTCGAAGAACTGTAGGCGAATACTGTATGAAACATATGTCACTTTCACGTGAGACACACTTTCAACACAACATACACGCCAACAGGACTACCGACTGAAGATAAGATGGCCAACAGTTTGTGACGTCACGTGCCACTATGGCGGCTGTGCGTAGGCCTTGTATCTAGAAGGCTGTGCCTCAGCTCGCGACAGCTGCTAGAGTGGTGCGCGGGTAAGAAGGCCCCGAGAGACACGAAGAAAATTTACAAGCGGAGGCCACGACGTTTGGAACGCGGATTTACTTCAAACTTTGTACACTCGTAGTACTCCATTAGGACGACAAAATGTGTAAACAGTAGCGCGAACTTCTCAAGCGTTATTGAGAAAATGGAAGATAATTTCGGTCGTCAAATATACAGGATGAAGAGTATTTAAACCGACAAACTCTGGGAGGCTGTAGGGGACATCAAAACAAATATTTTTCCCTTATGTCATTTTTTTCCCTATGAGGAGTATTTAAATCGGTGGAAGAAGATTTCTCTGGCGACAAATTAATTAAACCAACAAAAAAGTCCAGAGGGGACATATCTGGGAATCGAGCAGGCCATGGTACAGGACCACCTTTGCTAATCCACGTTTCTGGGAACCGTCGGTCCTGGCGTAGAGAAACAACTGAAAGATTTGGTAACAAATAAGACGGCAGGTCCAGACGGAATACCGATTCGGTTTCACAAACAGTACTCTACGGCATTGGCCCCTTACTTAGATTGCATTTATCGCGAATCTCTCGCCTAACGCAAAATCCCAAGTGACTGTAAAAACTAACTCCTATATACAGGGTGAAAAGTATTTAAACCGACAAACTCTGGGAGGTTGTAGGGGACATCAAAACAAATATTTTTCCCTAATGCCATTTTTCCTATGAGGAGTATTTAAACCGGTAGAGGAAGATTTCTACAGCTGCAAATTAATTAAACCAACAAACACTTTTCCATTTTTTTATGACCAAGAGACAACACATTAACACAACCCAATTTCAATTACAGTATATTTTCAAAAATACCTCTACTGACATGTAAACAAATGTTACACCGTCGGATCATGTTCTGTCTGACACGGGCAAAAATTCCAGGAGTATCCTGAATTGTTCCTGCTGCTGCTACTATCCGGGCAACCAGATCCTCTTCTGATGCAACAGGAGTTGCGTAAACAAGGTTGCGCATCTCTCCCCACACAAAGAAGTCCAGAGGGGACATATCAGGGGATCGAGCAGGCAATGGCACTGAACCACCTCTGCCGATCCACGTTTCTGGGAACCGTTGGTCCAGGAATCGACGCACACGACTATTGAAATGTGACGGCTCTCCGTCATGTTGAAACCACATGTGTTGTCTCGTAGGGAGCGGGACGTTTTCACCAATTCTGGCAATTCTCTGGCAAGAAAATTGTAATAGTGCCTGCCATTTAATGGCCTAGGTAGCAGATACGGCCCAGTTAAACAGTCCCCAACAACACTGACCCACACATTAACGAAGAACCGCACTTGATGAGCGCTAGTAACTGTGGCATGCGGGTTATCCTCACTCCAAACATGCGAATTGTGCATGTTGAAGATTTCATCACGCCCGATCGTCGCTTCATCGGTAAACAACACAGAGGATGGAAATATAGGATGCATGTCACAGTGTCCCAGGTACCACTACGAAAAACTGTGCTCTGTGTGGATAATCAACGGGTTCCAGGTTGTGGACACGCTGTAAGTGAAATGGACGTAACAATTGCTCTCGAAGGACTGTTCTTACATTCATCTGATTCGTTCCCATGTTACGTGCAGTCGCAAGAGTGCTGATTGAAGGTTCCCTGACTGGGTGTTGTGTGATGTCCTTAGGTTAGTTAGGTTTAAGTAGTTCTACCTTCTAAGGGACTGATTACCATAGATGTTAAGTCCCATAGTGCTCAGAGACATTGGAACGATTGAGGGTTCCCGCTCCACGTGCTGCAAGACAGGTTCCTTAAATTGCAGCGTTCTTAGCGGGCGATGGCGTCCCTGTCCAGGTAGTCTGCTAAATGACCCGGGCTCACGCAGACGTTGGTACACAGCAGCAAAGGTCGCATGATGCGGGTTACGGCGATTAGGATAAACCCGCTGTGCAGCTCGTCCGTTCTGGTGCGCTACGTAGTACGCACCAAGCATGTCAGTGTACTCACTCCAGGTGTATCGCTCCATTAGTAAACAGAGACAATGCGCTACCACACTGGACAGCAGTTGCCTATAACTGAAGAGCGTAATACGGCCTCAACCGGTTTAAATAATCCGCATAGGAGAAAATGACATTAGGGAAAAATATTTGTTTTGATGTCCCCTACAACCTCCCAGAGTTTGTCGGTTTAAATACTTTTCATCCTGTATACCTGCGAGTGGCCATTTTACCATGAAGCAGCGGCAGCCGAGTGGGTAACGTTCAAGCCCCGTAACCGCTGGATCGAGTCCCGTTCCTCAGTCTTTTTTATTTCTAACACAGTCATTTTCTTCACTATTTACGTTACAATTGACATAATGGGAGAAATACGTGCAATAGGATCAACTTTTATTAAATTTACAATGTTATTTGGCAGTCTACAAATTTTAATCGTCACAATTAATATAATATTCAAAACTGTCGACTAGTAAACGACCAAAATCATAAAGTGATACTGAAAGTGTATGCTTGTCCGTGTCTTTAAAATTGTTCGTATTTGATCGAAAAAGAACGAGAAATTGCTTCTCGCGAAGGCGCTATTAACCCTTTTGCGGGCAAAATTATTGAACAGTTGTTTTTAATGAAGGGAGAGCAGTTAGTAGTTAACAGATTGGTATATTTATCATACAGGATATCAAATTTGCTCCAACTGTGAAAGTGAGGTCACACAACAAAGTGGGAAGTGTTCTTTCTATTGCCCCTCCCTTGGAGTTAAATGACAAAAACAACTTTTTCTCTATATGTCATATTTATTTCATAAATTTACTTCTCTTGTTACAATGATTGTTCACAATTACTTGCCATGAAATTTTCTGAAACATGGGTCTATGCAAAGTGGTATTTGACTATATGTACAAACACAGGCAGTGCTATTTTCCGCAGCTTTGGTACTACAATGACGCCACGTCCAGTAGGTTTCTCCTACAGAGCCGCGTCGCATCCACGCCACAACAGATGCTCAGAGCGGCCTCCATAGGATGCAGTGCAAGGATCCACATGTTGCATCATGGACCGCCGCACTCTTTCGCACTCTCTGGTCACTCTCCGAATAGCGTCACAGGCGGCATGAACACGCTGCTGAAAGGTCTACACGAAAGAAAATGATTCAGCATACACAACGCCTTTCAGACGCCACAAGAGGTAAAAATCCGGTGATCTAGCAGGCCATGCTATAGAGAATCCGCGGCCTATCCAACGTCCGTGGTGGATGTTGTTCAGGCCCGCATCTCGTGGTCGTGCGGTAGCGTTCTCGCTTCCCACGCCCGGGTTCCCGGGTTCGATTCCTGGTGGTTTCAAGGATTTTCTCTGCCTTGTGATGGCTGGGTGTTGTGTGCTGTCCTTAGGTTAGTTAGGTTTAAGTAGTTCTAAGTTCTAGGGGACTGATGACCATAGCTGTTAAGTCCCATAGTGCTCAGAGCCATTTCTTTTGTTGTTCAGGTGTCGGTGAACTGTAATGCGTAAATGGGGTGGTACTACGTCATGCAGAAACCACGTAACATACCAAAGCAACCCAGACAGAGTGTTTCGCAGGATGTCCAGGTACGTTCCTCCATCAAAGCGTTGTGGAACAATAACCGGTCCAAGTATGTGGTCGCCAAGAATCACTGACGCTGAACCGACGCTGATGAGACGCCTCAATCATTCCCGGAGGATTGCCTGTAACCCACAGATGACGGTTATGCAGGTTGATGATACCAATTCTGCTGAAGTTTTCTTCGTCGGTCAAGTGCACTGATGGTAGAAATCCAATATTTGTGATGTTCTGGTGCAAAAACAAACGACAAAATTCTTTCCGTAGAAGGAAATCCGCAGCTGATAATTATTGTACTCTCTGCAGTTGATAAGGATAGGTGTCGGTTGCCATGCAGGATACACATAATCGCACTTTGGCTTACACCATTTTGGCGGGCTACTTGCCTGGACCTTGGGTTCGTCTCCTTGTCCTCTAGAATCCGATCATCCAAATCTGGTGTAAGCACAGTTCAGCTCCTCCGTGCATGTTGGTCTGTCTAAAAGGACCCATGATCACACAACGCCGAAAAAGGACTTGAAATATTGTGTCATGTGGTTGGTTGGTATAACCGTGCTGAGTCTCGACCGTTTCCATCTGCTTCGCTTGTTTCTGACACGAACACCGGACCACTCCATTGCTTACAGTACGCTGAGTCAATCATACAGCGTGCAACACACAAATAATACGCTAATGGCCATTAAAATTACTACATCAAGAAGAAATGCAGATGATAAACAGGTATTTATTGGACAAATTTATTATAGTAGAACTGACATGTGATTACATTTTCATGAAATTTGGGTGCTTAGATCCTGAGACATCAGTACCCAGAACAACCACCTGTGGCCGTGATAACGGCCTTGATACGCCTTGGGTCAAACAGAGCTTGGATGGCATGTACAGGTACAGCTGCCCTTGCAGCTTCAACTCGATACCATAGTTCATCAAGAGTAGTGACTGACGTATTGTGATGAGCCAGTTGCTCGGCCACTATTGACCTGACGTTTTCAGTTGGTGAGAGATCTGGAGAATGTGCTGACCAGGGCAGCAGTCAAACATTTTCTGTATCCAGAAAGGCCGGTACAGGACCTCCAATATGCGGTCACACATTATCCTGCTGAAATGTAGGGTTTCGCAGCGATCGAATGAAGGGTGAGCCACTGGTCGTAACACATCTGAAATGTAACGTCCACTATTCAAAGTGCCATCAGTGCGAACAAGAGGTGACCGAGACGTGTAACCAATGGCACCCCATACCATCACGCTGGGTGCCAGTATGGCGATGACCAATACACGCTTCCAATGTGCGTTCACCGCGATGTTGCCAAACACTGATGCGACCATCATGATGCTATATACAGAACCTGGATTCATCCGAAAAAAAAATGACGTTTTGCCATTCGTGCACCCAGGTTCTTTGTCGAGTACACCATCGCAGGCGCTCCTGTCTGTGATGCAGTATCAAAGGTAACCGCAGCCACGGTCTCCGAGCTGATAGTCCTTTCTGCTGCAAACGTCGTCGGACTGTTCGTGCAGATGGTTGTTGTCTTGAAAACGTCCCTATCTGTTGACTCAGAGATCGAGACGTGGCTGCACGATCCGTTACAGCCATGCGGATAAGATGCCTGTCATCTGGACTGCTAGTGATACGAGACCTTTGGGATCCAGCACGGCGTTCCGTATTAACCTCCTGAACCCACCGATTCCATATTCTGCTAACAGTCATTGGATGTCGACCAACGCGAGCAGCAATGTCGCGATACGATAAACCGCAATCCGACCTTTATCAAAGTCGGAAACGTGATGGTACGCATTTCTCCTCCTTTCACGAGGCATCACAACAACGTTTCACCAGGCAACGCCTGTCAACTGCTGTTTGTGTATGAGAAATCTTTTGGAAACTTTCCTCATGTCAGCACGTTGTAGGTGTCGCCACTGGCGACAACCTTGTGGGAATGCTCTGAATAGATAATCATTTGCATATCACAGCATCTTCTTCCTGTCGTTTGAATTTCGTCATCTTCGTGGTGTACCAATTTTAATAGCCAGTAGTGTACGTGGCACGTGGTCAGAAGCGCTTTCATTCGCCAGCGCCATCCAACGCGGCAACGACGCATTTCTGCACACAGGTTCATCGGACGTTTCTTCTTCCATTAACTGTCAGGATTTCGTACCTCCAGTTTGTCGGTTTTATTAATGGCCACCCCGTATGCTTCAACAGCGTCTTTGTTACGTTTGTAGCGGTAGGTGGTAGCTGGGTCGCATGGGTCGCTTTTGCACAAGCAGGACCGCCGCTGCCGCCCTCGCTAGTTACAAGGGGGCAGGAACCGTGACGGGCTGCATACAGATCGATCATAATCTCATTGCCTTAATGGGAAACTTCCCTCTGGCAACTTTGTTTTATAAACAAACAAACACGCTTTGCTTTCACGTTTCAAAATAACCTGCAGGTTCGTGGGTAACGTTAACAGAATATCTTAACAGAATATGCTACAGACTATGAAGACATCTCTTCGTGCTTATTTTGAAGGCGTCAAACTCCTGTCGACATCGAAGTTTCATTGAGGTGCACGTTATTTCAGTTATAAACCAACAGTCTGGTAGCCCTCTTCATATTAAAAAAAATATTATACTGTAAAATTTATGACCTCTTTCTAAAAGCTTCGTCCAGCATTCATATTAAGCTCAGCGCTATCCGCTAAGAGTAAGATTTTGCGTCTGAAACGATAACCTTGTGGCAGTTAGATACATGGCTCTACAGGCGTACTCCGTCACATTCTTTTCGTTATGATAATTTCATGTGACCATTTACTTATCTTCTACCCAAGGTTTCAGTTTCACAAAACAAAACGTCAAACATTCATTGCACAACTGTTTCCTTAGGTGAATAATTGACGAACACTCTGTGTTCAAAATCCATGCACTATCGTAAAGTGAAAACTTTCTATTGTTGCGCCGAGCGGGACGTTATTGTAACCTTAATTGTCGGTGCGCTCAGTAGCTAACAGTATTGAGACAATTTCTGTACAAGTTTGTCGAGTTTCTTGTGTAAGGTTATGAAATAAAGACGGTTTTTGTGAAACTGTGTACTGTGTGGGGTGATTTCGGACAATGCCAAGAACGTATAACAGCAGTAGAGGTGCTACAGTACAGTGTAATTATGACCCGGAACTTTTAGATAAAGCTGTTTATGATATTCAGAGTGGCAAATTGTCGTACAGAAAAGCGTGAGATTTGTATGGTATACCTAAATCAACCCTACAAAATAAAGTACAAGAAGCACATCCGAAAAAAATGGGAGGACAGCCAGTGTTAAATAAAGAAGAAGAAGAAGAAGAAGAAGAAGTGTTGAAGCAAGGTATCTTGAGGTCTGCAAATCAGGGATTTCCCTTCACTAAATTGGATATTAGATATTTAAGTAAAGGCTACCTTGATAAATCTGGTCGAAAAGAGAAGAAACTTCGTAATAATTTGCCAGGAGAAGAATGGGTGCATTTATTCCTCAAACGACAGTCATAAGATCTTTCTGTTTATTTAAGCGAAAATATTAAATGAGCTCGTGCAGATCTTATCTGAGATTTAGAAAACACACGTGTCCGAAATCACCGCAGTCCATGGGGTGACTTTGGACACTTTAACTGCCTCAGATAAATATACCTACACATACACTTTCTGATTCTGGGGTATTTTATTCGTTACACATATACACTACCACTTCCGTAACACTCAATTCAATGCAACAATATATACGAAAGTTACAATCAAAATATCGACAAAACCGTCCGAAATCACCCCGTCAAACGGGGTGATTTCTGCGTATAATTTTGCTGGATGTTGTATCGAGAATTAGTGCAGGGACTCGTAGCTGTCGCTAAATGTAGCGTATTGTGCGTAAATAGGCGAGGAAATCCGCAGCTGTTATATCATTCTATTGGAAACCAACCGCTGTGAACAACTACTGCGGTGAAGTACCTAGTATTAATTACCGAAGAATATCAAAAAAGAGTAGTTAAACTACGAAATATGTGGCTTTCAAACACTTGCACGACCGATTTTTAAATTGATCATGAGTCAGAGACGCTTACCAGGTCGTATTAATAAAAGAAAAACAACTCCTCTCGAACAGGCCATGAAGGCCCAACGGTACCTACCGGCCGCCGTGTCTTCCTCAGCCCACAGCCGTCACTGGATGCGGATATAGAGGGGCATGTGGTCAGCACACCGCTCCCCTGGCCGTATGTTAGTTTACAAGACCGGAGCCGCTACTTCTCAACCGAGCTGCTCCTCAGTTCGCCTCATAAGGGCTGAGTGCACCCCGCTTGCCAACAGCGCTCGGTACACCGGATGGTCACCTACCCCGGTGCTAGCCCACCACGTTAGCGCTTGACTTCGGAGATCTGGTGGGAGCCGGTGTTACCACCGCGGCAAGGCCGTTGGTGTACTAATAGAAGAGATGGAGAATATCTACGAAGACCAGCGTGTTTTGTCACAGGGTCATTCAGTCGGCGCGACAGCGTTGCAGAGATGCTCGACAAACATCCGTGGCAAGATGGTTCACGAGAGGCGTTGTGCATCACGGAGAGGTTTACAACTGAAATTCTGAGAAAGCTCTTTCCGGGAAAAGTCGGACAACACATTACTTCCTCCCTCGCACATCACGCGAAATGACCATGACGAGAAAATTCGCGAAATTAGAGCTAATACGTAAACTTACCGACAATCGTCAATCCTTCTTCCCCCACCATTCGTGAGTGGAGGAAGGAAGGGATAAAAATAACGGCGGCATCAGTCCTCTGAGGATGACGTATTGGAGGAACGCGGAAACTACTGGCTAAGGAGATAATTCTAAGCGTTACTGCTTAGAATCTATCCATTCAGTTCTTTATATAATTTGATCGAGTAAATTTTACGTAGTGGATCCTCTTTGTATTTTCCTTCATATGTTCTACATATGAAGGGCTTATTTCAACAGTGGTACAAGTCCATTTTTGTTCATTTTGAGGTACAGAGTCCTAAAGTTAAATGAGCACTTCAGAATCTGCAGTTGAGATACCAGAAATATTCAATCATATGACTTCTTGCAAGAGATGAACCTTTCTTTCCGTTTGTTTGGATCATTAATTTCAGGAGCATTATAGACAGAAAAGAGGAGGTATTGCACTTGTCCCACCATTGAAATAAGCCCTTCATATGTACATCATATGCATTAATATAGCGAAGATCGGTCTATCATCTAATATGATTTTTTGAATTTACCTCGCAGTTTCAGTCTTCATAACGAAAAGTGCGTACATACGATAAAGTGCATAAATACGGCGCGGACGTAAATATTAATTTGTGGTAGAGATCAGTGTATTACCACAACCTTTCCTTCGCATTCACATTAGTTCGGTCGGCAACTCACAACCAAATTGACACCTTCTACCTTAACCAAATCTTAGAGCTACGCTACAGTTCAGTCTGTCACTACAGTGGCTGTAAAAGTAACGGATAAATTTCGTGAAGCTCGTATTCGATGTTGCTGACACACATATCCGTTATAAAGTATTCGTTACTCGTTATTGACGTTACTAAATGTCGTTATGTTTAAACCCCCTAAAACACGCCATTAGCGCTGTGAAATATGTGCAGTGATATTTGTTTTCGATAACTGAATGGCACGACAGAGCGGAAATTCCAAGTAGATATCACCCAAAGCGTTATTATGACATACCAGATAACGCAGCAGAAATTATTTATGTTTCCTGAAAGTCTGGCCGTACCGTTTTTGTAACACTCTGTATATAATCTCCCAGTCGGTAGCCTCAATTGAGGAATTTCGAAGGCACACAGTTCTCGCACAAGTCGTTCACGCCTTCTATCCCAAGCGCGAAATATGTTTGGGAGGAAGAAATTGGGGGATTACGAATACTGTTGACTTTGCCCGAGTCGGACAAGAATTGCGTGCGTGAAAGAAGAGATGGTGAGCGATAGTACGTATTGGTTATTTCGAGTCACCAACAGTTAGCTCCTCAGAGAATAAGAAATTGGAAGAATCAGGAAACTATCTTGTCAGCTCGACGTGTGCGGAGTATAATTCAGGCGAATTCGTTGAAGGTAACGGAGTAGTGCCGACACAACCGAATCGGGAGCGAATTGCGTGCCAGTAACTAAACGTTTTCAGGGAGCAACGAAAGTCTCGTACAGTCATTCGTTAATCGGAAACGAATATATGCGTTATGCGTCACAGCCATAGTCACCACAACCAAGCCTTCACGGTGGGGATACTATCACTATGCCGAGACTGTCGCTGTTGTACATGCTTTCCTTACCTACAGAAGTCGAGATGGATAGGTGCCACAGTTGCTATTCGAAGCTGTCAACGAGTTCAAATAGAGTGACAGGACGACAGAGAATGCCAACGGCTCCGTCGACGCAACTGATGTCAATTCGAGATAGCGCTGAGGTAAACGCTTCTACTCCCCTTTCGAGCGGTGCAGCTGTTTAGACGTCCCGCTTTTGGATCACAGAGGATGTTTACTTCGTCTGTACATTCACGCCACATGTGTTTACCACGCCAAAGTCGCATTCCGCATCGTCGCCATTTCCATTTCCCGACAGAAATACAGCGGTTCTTTTGGGGGAGTAGGAAGGGAATATTATCATCCACAGGCAACAACAACGCTGCCGATGTCCCGGTTCAGAGAGGATAAAAAAAAGGCGAGTTTTTGCGTAACGAGTTTACTGCAATCAGCCAGCTGGAAGCGGGGGGGGGGGGGGGGGGGAGGGACGACTGAAAAGCGGCGAGGGAATAGCGGGCAAACGCAGGCGCTCCTGGTCTAGCTACGGCCACAACACACACAGTGCCTGCCTAGACCACGGGGGAAATCACGCACGACACGCTATCCCGTGGAAAACACGCTGGCGCTCCCTCCCCCTGTGGTGTGTGTGTGTGTGTGTGTGTGTGTGTGTGTGTGTGTGGGCGCGCGGGCGCGTGTTTGCTGCGCCTTCATTCCATTATACATAAATACTGTTAACAAATATTCCTACACCAAAATGTTTTACTCATCACGTACAAAAGGCATTTTGATTTTAGGCGGAATATGAGCATGAGTTGCAATAGGACTCCTGCGAATCTAGAAAACCAGGTTTACTGCAAATGCAAGAGACCTATATACGAGGGTGGATCAAGGGTAATGCCTTCTTTGTCATAAAAAATTTAATAATGAACATGTTGTTGTCAGGCCTTCAGTCCTACGATTGGTTTGGTGCAGCTCTCCATGCTACTCTATCCTTTGCGAGCCTGTTCATCTGCAGTTAACTTCAGCAACCTACATCCTTCTGAATTTGTTTACTGTATTCATCTTTTAGTCTCCCTCTACAATTTTTACACCTCACACTTCCCTGCAACACCAAATTGCTGATCCGTTGATGACTCAGAATGTGTCCTATCAGTCGATCCCTTCGTTTGATCAAGTTGCGGCACAAATTTCTTGTCTCCCCAATTCCATTCAGTACCTTCTCATCTTCAACATTCTTCTGTAGCATTAAATTTCATAAGCTTCTATTGTCTTCTTGTCTGAACTGTTTATCGTCCATCTTTCATTAGCATACATGGCTGCACTCCATACAAATACTTTCCGAAAATACTTCCTAACACTTAAATATACAGGGTGTAAACGGTATAAGGCGCCAAAATTATACAGATGGCACATCTCGCAAAGCTTGACAAAAAAGTCTAGTAACATGTCAGCGTATTTCCTACGGTTGTCCCAGAAAAAAAAAGTTCGTCTCAGGATAATGGTTTTGGAAAAGCAGATACTTGACCGTGCACGTACGTAAGCAATCGGCTCCCCTAATTGCCCGCTGCGCTTATTGACATCGAGAGCTTAAATCGTAAACACATAGGCAACTGCGGCCTGAGTGGCTGAGTCATTGTAATACACCGAGCGACGACAGTAGGCGAGTAACCTGTGCAGATGTTATTGCAACTCTGTTAACTGTTAGGATGGAAAGGAGATTTACTATAGCTGAACTGTGCGATATGCATTTAATTTATGGCGAGGCAAAAGGTGCTTCTCACAACGACGACTTCTTGCACGAAAGACATTTACTGCTGTGCACCAAAGGTTTGTGTCATTGTAATTCTCTACTTGTATGCAATTATTATGCATTTACATCTTAATAAAGTACAGTAGTTATCTGCGTCTTTATAAATTTTCGTCCGTATGGGAAACGCATCTTCTGTTGTGATATGCTTTTCGTATTTGTTACATCATGACAGAATCCAGCTGACGAGTACGTATTTAATTTCCTCATATTGAGAGGTACTGACTCTTTGCTGCCCCGCGCAGAAGGCAGAAGCCCACAACGCGCCGATCGTACATTGGAAGCTGAGAAAAGAATTCAAGGAGGATCCTTCTCAGAGTACTAGAAGCATCGCCCGCCACGTGGGTATATCGCAGGCGTCCACACGACGCCCGTTTGCCGTGGCCGACCACCTTACTGGCCGCGTTTACAAATGGTCCAAATGGCTCTGAGCACTATGGGACTTAACTTCAGAGGTCATCAGTCCCCTAGAACTTAGAGCTACTTAAACCTAACTAACGTAAGGACATCAAAAACATCCATGCCCGAGGCAGGATTCGAACCGGAGACCGTAGCGGTCGCTCGGTTCCAGACTGTAGCGCTTAGAACCGCACGGTTTTTGTTACACAGTGCGCAGCACGATTTTGTCAACAAAATACGCGTCACAGAAGAAGCGTGTTTCACTCGAGACGGAATAACTACTTTCCATAACATGCAAACGTGGAGTGTACGCAATCTTCGACACGTAGTGGCAACACGCGACGATTTTCCGTAAATGTGTGCGCGGGTATGCTCGATAATTACATTATTGGCTCCTATTTTTTACTTTCACGTTTGACTGGTAACTATTACCGAACGTTTCTAGAAGAAACATTGTTACCAACGTTGTTAGAAAAAATTCCGTTAGGCATACGTCATAACATGTGGTTCCTCCACGATGGTGCTCCACCCCACATTGGTCACAGAGTACGAAGATTTTTGGATAGTCGATTTCCAGGACGATGGATCGGGCGTTCGGGTCCACGTCGATGGCCTGCATGCAGCCCTGATTTAACTCCACTGGATTTTTACTTTTGGGGCCATATGAAGGGACTTGTTTATGCTGAGCCAAATTGACGCAGATGATTTTTAGATGCTGCCAATACCATAAAGGCCAATGTTCATGTGTGTAAACGAGTGCCACGAAACTGAGTTCGCCGTAATGAAGCATGTGTAGAAACGAATGGTGGTCATTTCGAACATTTTTTGTAGTATTGGTGTAAGAGGAAACGAAGTAATGGGTTTTCTTTTCGTTACGATGTTGTTGTACAGAAGGAAAATAATGTGAATTTAGTATTCATTATGGCATTGCCGTAAAAAGGTGAAAGAGTTGATTGTAATTAATGCACAACTATCTACTTGGTGAATGATTGAATTTGTACTAATGGAAATACATTGTGTTTGATATTAGCTTGTCATTACTACTACGACCTTCGTTACCGACTTGTTGAGAAACAGACTGGTTGTATTCAATTCACGTAAAGCGAATTACACATTCTTGACAACCCAAAAACCGTTTACATTCCTTTTTTCGGGACCACCTGATTATCACACCAGGTCGTTGTACATGTCCAATGATTTCAATCCTCTGGTCGGCGAGTTGCCTTTATCTGGCCGCCCCGTCATTTTAGGCAATCAGCTCGGTACGCCGTGTACTGTCGGTTGACTACGTAAACAGAAATGCGTATACTATCTATCCTAAGAACATTAGGTTTTAATAATACAAAAATAAAGTACAAGATACAAGAAAATGACATTAGACTTTTTTGTCAAGCACACCGAGATGTACCATCTGTATAATTTTGGCCCCTTATACCGTTTGCACCCTGTCTATTCGATGTTAATAAATAATGAACACACAGCTCGAGAATTAGAACAGATCACAGCCTGATCTGTCCTCTACACAAAACTGCACCGCGTACGATTGTAACATAGTCCTTCCATTCAATCAACGCACAAACGTTGAAATGACAGATACTGAGATAATCGAAAGTGAAATGCAAAAGGAACTAAAGTCGCTTAGTAGGTTGGTTGGTTGGTATGGAGGAAGGGACCAAACAGCCAGGTAATCGGTCCCATTGGATGAAGGATGGATGGGAAGGGAAATTGGTCGTGTCCTTTCAAGGGAACCATCTCGGCATTTGCCTGAAGCGATTTA
Organism: Schistocerca gregaria; assembly: GCF_023897955.1. Classification (NCBI taxonomy): domain Eukaryota; kingdom Metazoa; phylum Arthropoda; class Insecta; order Orthoptera; family Acrididae; genus Schistocerca; species Schistocerca gregaria. The sequence continues at coordinate 181,787,224 of NC_064929.1, read as the reverse complement.
GGGAAATCACGGAAAACCTAAATCAGGGTGGCCGGACGCGGGTTCGAACTGTCGTTCTTCCGAAGGCGAGTCCAGTTTGCTAACCACTTCACCACCTCGCTCGATGAGTCTTTTAGTAGGGGAACGGCAGCAACATCCGATGAGATTCCTAAAAGATTCTAAAAAGTTGATGCGAAAGAACATGACCCGCTTCTAGTTTGCTGGAGCAACGAAGGGTACCTAGCGATTGGGTAAGAGCGCGTGTCATTTCCGTATCCGTGAACGGCCGTAGGACAGATGAACATAACTATGGGCCTACATCATTGGCGTCAGTCTCTCGTAGAAGTATGGAACTTGTTGTATGCTCAAGAATTGCGACTTTCTTTTAGAACAAAAATCTCCACCACTAAAATCAACATGCATTTCTAAAACAGAGACCTTGCAAGACTCAGCTCGCTCTGTTCCTCCATGAGATCCACAGCGCTCAGGTAGATGCCGCGTGCATTCACCTCAAGAAGGCATTTGATAGCGCCCCTCATTGCTGTTTAGTGAAAAAGCATCGACCACATTTGATACTGTATTCAAGGCATCCTTGCAGATAGACCTCAGCACGTCGCCCCACACCAACAAAATAGACAGACGTATAGGTACCTTCCTGGCAGATTAAAACTGTATGCCGGACCGAGACTCGAACTCGGGACCTTTGCCTTTTGCGGGCAGGTGCTCTACCATCTGAGCCACCCAAGCACGACTCACGCCCCGTCTTCACAGCTTTAATTCTGCCAGTACCTCGTCTCCTACCTTGGAAGATAGGACTACTGATACGTGCAAAACAGTACTCTTGCACTAATTTACTATTATTTAAGCTTCAATAAACATCAGGATACTCGGAATAACTTCGTTTAGGTAAGGACCCTACTGAGGTACATGACATAGGAAAATGACGGTCAAACACAAAGGTACATTTAACACTTATATTCCACTGATTGAAGATGGATGGTCCACACTGTGATACACTTCTAAATAAAGTACTTCGCCTGTCACTGATGTCGAAGGTGGCGTGAGGCGGTGCTGCGTAGTAACATTGCGCAGGTACGGCTCTTGATGTACATAGCTCTGTCTTCCTCTTGGTGGCGACGATAAAATTGCAAATTTCTGAGCTATTAATTTATTGCCGTACTGCGCCAATCACGTAGAACACGTCCGAGGCCAAAAACCAAGTCTTGCAGGTAAATTCGGGGCCTCTAGTGCTTGACCAACGTAATGCGTGTTCACCACTTGCAGGGCAGCTGCCGACTGACTGAGCCACTTGCGCGACAAATCTCACTCACGCGCCCCACCACCTTTTCCATTCCACCACAGAACGGAGTTCTGTTCCACCTATGATCCCTACACCTTCTCAATTTACACTTCTGCTTACAAAAACCCTAAGTATGAACCATCTACAATTGCATGACAGCATATACATACAAAATTGACATAATTAATTAATGTTGTACTTGAAATATTACATAATTATTTACAAAATAGGCTTTAATAAATTTATTCCACCTACGTCAAAGAGGCTATTTTAAACAGATAAACTACACTTAAGAAAAGCTTACTCTCGTTATAGTATTTGCTTAATTTTTCAAAATTATTACGGAACAAAAATTTTAAAATATACAGATTAATGGCAGTATTATATTTACAATAGTATTACAAGGTGTAATGAAAAATGACTCATACCATTAAATTATGCATCTCTTCAAGTTTCGATTCGTAAGGCGCGACATGGTTAGTTGTAGAACACACCACTAGAGTACAGGTGGGTCATGTAATGGACTATGACAGTGGAGAGCTAATTTTGCAATATTAAGGTGCAACAACATGTTTCCTTTCAGACGTTCGTTATTAGCTCACTACCGAACTGCCTCAGTGTCGGATCAGTCGTCTTTCTTATCATGATTCTCCTCTTCTTCAGTGGTCCCTAAGGTCACGTGACTCAACTCCGTGTGATTTCGTCTTATGGGGTTATTTCAAATATCGTGCGTTCCTGCCTCCACTGCCATTAATTATGAAGTATTGCAAGGATACGATCGCTGACATAGACCATCACGGTTTGGGACATGAATGGCAAGTGTGCGGCTATCGTATTGAAATTTTCCGCGTCACAAACGGAGCTCGTATATATAAACTGCAAAGCACGCTAAAACCTAGGAGAGATGCTAAATTCACTGATACATGCCTACTTTGTGTGTGTCATGTAATTATCGCGCTTTCTGAAACCGGTGCTATAATCCCGTATAAGCTGGCGCAAGGATCGTCCCTACCCGTCCCGCTGAAAGGTAGTTAATTCTGAAAGCAGTTCACAGAGATAAAATCAGCTCTGCAGCTTATCTCAAAAACACCCCACAAAGTTACCTTCAGATAAGGGGACCGAGTAGTGTACAGGAGGTGTACGTCATTGTCGGCTTCATTACATCAGTCGCTGGGCAATTCCAGATGTGTGAATGGGAGCATCATCGTCTAGATTAACGTGTCATTAACCAGGAAACACAGCTTATCGCACTGGATGAAGCTGGTCGCTCAGAATGCAGACGTCACCCCGCCCACACAGCACAAATGGACAAACTCAACGGTGTGACACCGCTCCCCTCAGCGCCAATGGGCTCCTTCACAGCGGGGCGGAGTCGGTAAACACGGTAGGCTTCTACTGGCGCTCTACAGATGTAAACATGTCCTCCGGATCGCGAGTGATGGGGTCGTCCATTCGTGTGGCCTGTTGACTCACTCCCGTAGCCATCGTGTTCATTCTGCGTATTTGCGGCACCAATCCCATGTCTCAATAAATTGCTTTGTGTTTTCTACGATTTCGGGACATACGCTGTGCCGTGGGTTTCTGCCGGATACGGTTCACTCCGGACAGTTTTTCGATTACACATCTTCCTGTAACGTTTGTCCATTTCAGATGTTACCTGGCATGCTGTTGTTAGTCTTTGGCCGTAATCCACAGCCAAGTCCTTCCGTATCTCCAGGAATCTTCGACAGCTTCTGTTACTACTGTTATGCTTGTAAGATTGTTCCCCCCACCCTCCACCGTCACCACCCCCTCCCAGTCTGATGTATACTAAGGTGACAAAGGTCACGGGATACCTCCTATAATCGTGTCGGACCTACTTTTGCCCGGCGTAGTACGTCAGCTCCGCATGGTTTGAACTCAACTAGTCGTTCAAAATTGAGATGTTTTTATTTTTCCCACTTCCGCGTTGCAAATGTTTTGAGTGAAAAGCCCAGTCGATGCGCTGTTGTTTTCAATTCTACCAACATTGAGAGTTGTTTAGTTCTCGGGGTTTGTAAAATTCCTGGATTCATGTCTCGTCGCTGTGTAGCCTATGAAAAGGATTACGGAAGACTCCAAAATGAATTCCAAAGTACAGTGCACTTTCAATACCAATATATTACCAGGACTCTCGTGTCCGAGCCTGGTGAACTGTACCGGTTGCTTCAGATGTACCCAAAGTTGACATCAAACGACACAGAGTTCACAACAATCAACAAACGAGTGAGCCTACAATACATTTTCTCGCAACCCTAGCCAAAAAACGAGTGCCTCAAGGCACCTGCGTGACCTCTATTTGTAATTTTGTTAACAAATTACAATTTTATGTAAAATCACAATTAAAAGTTAAACCGAATATGAGATACACATTGCTAAAATTTACAATCTCAGCGCTGAACAAGGTGAACCTATTTTCAACTTAGTTTCGAGTTAATATAACATTTTCTGACCAATTATGTTACAGGTAGCCCGCATCTCTTGGTCGTGCGGTAGCGTTCTCGCTTCCCACGCCCGGGTTCCCGGGTTCGATTCCCGGCGGGTTCAGGGATTTTCTCTGCCTCGTGATGGCTGGGTGTTGTGTGATGTCCTTAGGTTACTTAGGTTTAAGTAGTTCTAAGTCCTAGGGGACTGATGACCATAGGTGTTAAGTCCCATAGTGCTCAGAGCCATTTGAACCATTTTTTGTTACAGGTAACAATTAAATTTCTAAATTTGTTTATAACAAATCAACTACTGCCTGAATTTTAGTGCTAACATATATCGGAGATTCAATTAACGTGCTTTATTTATGTGTTCTATTTAATTTGCTGTAGTAATTTTATAATGATAGGTTTACTGGTACATCCTGACTATGCGCTAAATTTCTTTCGATTAGTTACAGTATTAACTTTACATTTATATTGTGTTTGTCTCATGAGAATAATGTTGAATGCTTTAGGCATATTCAAAATGCACATGCTGGCTTTTACACATATGGTTTGAGCAAATAATCGTTTTCGAACCATATATCTTCTGAAATAGTGGTTACTTTTGTATGTAATTTGGAAACAGGTCACATTACAATTGGACAATTAGGACTGGTGTTTATCATTAATGCTCTCCGAGGGGTTCTGATAGGTAGCAATGAGATACAATAATATTTCAAAATCCACTTCAGAAATACTGAGCCATGCTGCCTCTATAGCTGTGCATAACTGCGAAAGCGTTGCTGGCATAGGATTTTGTGCACGAACTGACCTCTCGATTATGTTAGATGTGATTCATGACGGACCATCAGAGCCGCCGAATCATTCGCTCGAATTGTCCAGAGTGTTCTATAAATCGATGGCCAACAATTGCGGTGTGGTGACATGGCCCACTGTCATCCATAAAAATTCCATCCTGATGTGGGGACATGAGGTCCACGAATGATCTCCATGTAGCTGAACACATTTCCAGTCCATGATCGACCTAGTTGGACCAGAGGACCCAGTCTATATCATGTAAACGCAGCCCAAAACAAAAACATTATGGAGCCACTACCAGCTGTTGACAACTTCGTCCATGGATCTGTATGGTCTGCGCCACACTGGGACCTAACCAACAGCTATTAACAACTCAAATAGAGACTCATCTGACCAGGCCTCGGATTTCCAGTCGTCTAGGGTCCAACCAATATGGCGACGAGCCCAGGAGAGGCGTTGCAGAAGATGTCGTCACTAGTCGATTAGCACTGACAACTCTAAGCAAACACCGTTGCTCTCGATCGTTAAGTGAAGGCTCCGTGGTGAAAGATAATGCCTGAAATTTGCTTTTCTCGGCAGACCCTTCACGCTGTGGATCTCATAACATTGAATTCCCGAGCGCTTCCCGAAATGAAATCCTCCATGCGTCTAGCTCCAACTACCATTCCGTACTCTGTTAATTTCCGGCGTGCGGCCATAATCAGGCCGAAAACGTTTTCACATGAATCACCTGAGTACAAATTAGAGCTCCAGCAACACACTGCCCTTTCGTATCTCCTGTATGCTATACCACTGCCATCTGTATACGTGAATATACTCTACAGGCCATTAAAATTGCTACACCATGAAGAAATGAAGATGATAAACGGGTATTCATTGGACAAATATATTATACTAGAACTGACATGTGATTACAGTTTCACGCAGTTTGGGTGCATAGATCCTGAGAAATCAGTACCCAGAACAACCGTCCTTGGCCGTAATAACGGCCTTGATACGCCTGGTTATTGAGTAGAAACAGAACTTGGATGGCGTGTACAGGTACAGCTGCCCATGCAGCTTACCATGATACCACAGTTCATCAAGAGTAGTGACTGGCGTATTGTGTCGCGCCAGTTGCTCGGACACCATTGACCAGACGTTTTCAGCAGGTCAGAGATCGGGAGAATGTGCTGGCCAGGGCAGCAGTTGAACGTTTTCTGTACCCAGAAAGGCCCGTACAGGACCTGCAACATGTAGTCGTGCATTATCCTCCTGAAATATAGGGTTTCGCAGGGATCGAATGGAGGGTCGTAACACATCTGTTATGTAACGTCCACTGTTGAAACTGCCGTCAGTGCGAATAAGAGGTGACCGAGACGTGTAACCAACGGCACCCCATACTATCAGGACGGGTGATACACAGGTATGGCAATGATAAATACACGATTCCAATGTGCGTTCACCGCGATGTCGCCAAACACGGATGCGACCATCATGATGCTGTAAACAGAACCTGGATTCATCCAAAAATATGACGGGGTTGCCATTCGTGCACCCAGGTTCGTCGTTCAGGCGTTCCTGTCTGTGATGCAGCATCAGTGTTAACTGCACCCATGTCTCCGAGCTAACAGTCCATGCTGCTGCAGATGTCATCAAACTGTTCGTGCAGATCGTTGTTGTCTTGCAAACGTCCCCATGTGTTGACTCAGGGATCGAGACGTGGCTGCACGAGCCGTTACAGCCATACGGATAAGATGCCTGTCATCTCGATTGCTAGTGATACGAGGCCGTTGGGATCGAGCACGGCGTACCGTATTACCCTCCTGAAGTCACCGACTCCACATTCTGCTAACAGTCATTGGATCTCGACCAACGCGAGCAGGAATGTCGCGATACGGTAAACTGCAATCCGACCTTTATCAAAGTCGGAAAGGTGATGGTACGCCTTTCTACCTCCACGAGGTATCACAACAACGTTTCACCAGGCAACGCCGGTCAACTGCTGCTTGTGTACGAGAAATCCGTTGGAAACTTTCCTCATGTCAGCACGTTGTAGGTGTCGTCACCGTCGCCAGCCTTGTGTGAATGCTCTGAAAAGCTAATCATTTGCATATCCAAGCATCTTCTTCCTGTCGGTTAAATTTCGCGTCTGTATCACGTCATCTTCGTGGTGTAGCAATTTTAATGGCCAGTAGTGTATGTGTCGTTTCACTTTCATCACTCACACTCTTATTGGGGTAAGCAACGTGACCATATTTCCCGACGAGTAGTGTGGTCATTTTTCCCGATCGGATTTCAATTCGCTGTTAGCGAATTACAGATGAAATTATTGCAAGGTGGTTAAAATGGCTCTGAGCACTATGGGACTTAACATATGAGATTATCAGTCCCCTACAACTTAGAATTACTTAAACCTAACTAACCTAAGGACATCACACACATCCATGCCCGAGGCAGGATTCGAACCTGAGGCCGTAGCGGTCCCGCGGTTCCAGACTGAAGCGCCTAGAACCGCTCGGCCATACTGGCCGGCAAATTACTGCACCGAATGAAATAACAAGGAACTACACTTGTAGGACAAAATACGTTGTTCAAACAATCGCATTGTAAAAAAGTATAATCCTTTGTACAAGTGACGTGTGACATGAATAATATAACTGACTTACGTGACACCAAACTACTGAGAATCAGGTAAGTTTTTACTAAAAACAGTGGACCATCTTCCACTGTCAGTCACTGACAACAAAGATGGTATCTATCACAACTAGTTTTACCACTTCTAGGGTCACAGCAGAACTGATCAGCGCAAAAAATATATGTCCACTTTTCCCGCCCTGGCTGTTTCACCTCACCTACCTCTAACCGCATTCTGCCAGTAGGAGCGTATAGAGATACCATTCCTTATAGGCTCTCTACCAAATCACAGAATTAGTAAGCCACTCTTTGTCCCTAAAGAGGGTTCCGTTCGGCTTGTATGAATCTGATAGCGACAATTGTTTTGTGTGTTCGTCGTTTCCTTACTGGCTGATTCTCGTGAACAGCGGGGGGCCGTAAAGTTTTGCTTCTCGCACGGAAAAAGCGGCACAGAAATTCTTCAAATGTTGAAAACTGCGTAAAAGTATGATGCAACGGGAAAAACTCAAGTCGTTGAATTGTTTTTCCTTTTCAAAAGAGGTGAAATCCCAACTGATGACGAATTATGCTCTAATCGACCTACCACGACTTGAACCGACAAAAATATTTAAAAAATTCTAGAAATCCTCGAGAAAGATAGAGTTATTTAGAATCACAAAAAAATTTAAAGGAAGATTTGGGGATGAAAATTGTAGCTGCCATATGCGTGTGTCGACTGCTTAACATAAACAATGTTGCGTGGTAACTTAATGTGCTTCAAACGTTTCTCCGAGGTCGTCAGCTAACGAATCACGGTGCTCCGTGTACGATCCTGAAATGAAGCAGCAATGAAGTCTGTAGACACGCCAAAAAAAGACTTTTCAAGTGCAATCAAAAGTGAAAACAATGCCGATTACTTTTTTCTGTGTGGGGGGTGGTGGACATTCCTCGCAGCCTGTACGCCTTGAGGACGACTTTAAGTAAGGAGATCTTTATTGGAAAATACCTTCTATAGTAGTATGTTTCACAAAGGCGCCTTATGGACTTGCCCGGACATGAATCTCGTTAAGCGGTACTATGCAGTCCCCAGAAGAAGTCGAAAAAATACTTTTGAAGATTCCCGGGTGCTATTGAATACAAAACATTTCAAGGTGCATAAGGCAATCGTCGCTAGCTGAGCTCATAGCATAAAAGTTCGCTAATCGTGAGGAGGAGGAAGATGAGTGTTTCACGTCCCGTCGACAAAGAGGTCATTAGAGACGGAGCACGACCTCGAATTAGGAAAGGATGGGAAAGGAAATTGGCTGTGCCCTTCCAAAGGAAACACCCCGGCATTTGCCTGAAGCGGTTTAGGGAAATTACGTAATCCTCCCGAAAGCGAGACCAGTGTGCTAACCACAGCGCCAGCTCACTCGGTTCGGTAATCGTATGGCCGCCGGTTCGAATCTTGCTAGTATCATCCTTTTTTTGTTGAAATTCTATACATATTTTACAAGTGAAAATTAATTAACTAATACAAAATGATAATGTTAATAAAAATTTAAATTACTAATCGCTTGAAAAGGGAGTATTCACAATAAATTCAAATTTGGTACATTAGAGCGAAACATCAAATAGTAAATAAAGAGTTTTATATCTTTAGAATTTAAACTGTACCATTGATGTATCTATTTTTTTTCTGTTTAACAATAATGCATATCACATGTCTGAGTTTATTTTTGGACGACCAATAATTAAAAATAGCAAGATGGTATTTATATTTAAAATGACTGAATATTTGTTAATAAACATTTACATTTCTTAATAAATATGGAATTCAAATAAAGGTACAATAATAATTAAGTGGAGATTCGAACCGGCGTGACTATTACTAAACTTATAGGCTAGCCTGTCAGCAACCAGAAGTTTAGGTAATTACCTGAAAATGTTGATTAATTAACAGCGGACGAAAAACTTTTTAGAGTGTTTTTTAATTTTATTAATTTTGTTATGTTTCATGAATTGCAGCGTACTGCTTTGCGAAGTCGATGACCTGGTTCTGAGAGGCATATTCTACCGTTTTCTCGGGTTTTACTAGACGCCATAGGTTATTGTGAAAACTGGTGAAGAAATACGAAATAGGAGAACTCTTAAATGATTAGCGAAGCACTTGTGCAAGAAAGTCACTTCGTTTAGATGCGGCATATGTTCCGAAAGACGAAAACGGAATCTCGGAAACCGTTTTCCGCTGTCGCGTTTACATGTGAAGGCCTGAAGCGGATTTGCTAGCCCAGTTAAATGTGGTGCCTGGAAAACCATAGTTTCTGGTTTAGTCAGCACAGTCGCTATTTATCTTCAATTAGACGAGGTGTAAACAGCTTCAGTCTAATATTTCCCCCTATCCTTCACTGTACAAAAAGCCACTCCGTCCGTATTAGCCGAAAATTTGTAAAAACAAGACGAAACCTAAGAGCCCAAGCACGTTTCAAAACCTGTTGCGTTTACATGGGAACGAAAATCGATCGCAGAACAGGAGAACGAGTAACCAGAAGCGGATTTCCAGAATCGATTTTGAAGTCCTTACATGGCCACCCAGAAGCGTCATTGGGAAATTGGTTTACCTAATCCAGTTTTTGGTGGGCAGGGGGGGGGGGGGGGGGGGGCTGTAAACGGGTTGACTGTTAGACTGCCGGCGACGCAGTACAAAAACTTGCCCGGAATTGAATAAATGGGCGACATGCTATTTTGTAACAGTTCACGATCCTTTCGTGTCCTTTATTGTCTGCTGGAGGCATTCCTTGGAAAACCAATGTCAGCCGTACATACGAGTTTATTGGACAGCATGCAAGGCACCCAGGGTTTGTGTGTGTGTGTGGGGGGGGGGGGGGGGGGCACTTTGGCGCTATCAGCGATCGATGACGGCAGATGAGCGGCGCAGACACTTCAGCGGTGACAACAGTAGCCATACCCGCCTACGCTCGCTGGAAGCCTCAGGGCTCACAACTCGGCCACAATCTATGGCACGCCACGTTCTCAACAATAACACTATCACTTTTATCACGTTTTTGACGGAAATTTTTATTATTTTTTTACTTTTTTATTTTATTTTTTACTTCTTAACGCTTTTCTTTCACACATCTGCATACCCTATAAATCGGCGGTTTATGCACATACAGGGTGTCCGAAAAGTTTTTCCCTGATTACATAAATTGATAAGTCAGGCTAGAAGTAAGATACAAATATGAAACTTGTGTCGAATTGTTTACAACTATCAAAGTGTTTTTCTGTTTTAGGTTCGCAGTACGTAAGTAGTAGATGAGGTGCAGTGCCCAAGAAGCCACGTTAACCAGTCAGGAGAAGACACAGTGTGTCCTGTGGTACCATGAGACACGATCACCAACCACAGTTCAGAGACACTTCCACACAACATTTGGAACGAATCCACCTGATGCCAAGAGCATTGAAGCCTGCTGTGAGAGGTTCAAGAACACAGGATCGGTTGCTGACCTTCCGAGGTCGGTCGACCAAGATCCTCCGCAGAGAGGGTGGAAGCTGTAAGGCAGTCACGTGAATTACAGATGCCAAAAAGCTCTCTCCATGGCACTTTACACAAACGTTTATTGTTTCGTGCATACAACGTGCAAATCGTTCAGGCCTTGTTGCCCAATGACAGTACACGTCGATATGACTTTGCTACCACGTATTGAGGACCATGATGGTTATCTCAGACGAATTGCCTTTTCCCACGAAGCGACCTTTTTCGTCAGTGGAGTAGTGAATCGCCGTAATATGCGCATTTGGGGTTCACAACCCCCTGGCGAGGTCATGGAGTGCACCAGAGGCAGTCCAAAGGTGAATGTTTGGTGCGCGCTATTACACGATCGAATTATCGGGCTGTTCTCCTTCGCTGAGGCTACCATCACATCTGCAGTATCTCTGGACATGTAGCAAATGTATGCTGTTCCTCAGCTGCTTCTGTATCACCCCGATGTCCTGTTTCAGCAAGACGGTGCACCGTCTCATTGTGGTTTGGACGTCCGTGCCTGTTTCGATATGACCTTTCCTGGGCGATGGATTGGTCGTGATGGGGCAACGGTTTTGCCTCCACGCTCTCCTGACGTAACCCCATTAGATTTCTTTTTGTGGGATTATGTCAAGGACGAGGTCTACCAAACACGTGAACCAGATCTTGAAACCCTGCGGCAGCGGATAACCACAGTCGTTGAATCGATCCCTCCAGTGATGTTGCCTAATGTGTGGACGGAAACTGAATATAGCCTAGATGTGCTACGTGCTACCAAGGGTGGTCATGTGGAAGTTTACTGATGTGTGAAAAAAACTTTGATAGTCCGTAAACAATTAGACACCAGTTTTATATTTGTATCGTACTTCTAGCCCGAGTTATCAATTTATGTAATCAGGGAAAGTCTTTTCGGACACCCTGCATAATATGCAACCAGTCACAGTCTGAATCTGATACGATTTACTATAGGGGAGTTTTCTGCAGCCGGAGCATGATGTACCTGGGGACACAGGGTGTTTCCTCGTTGGTGTTTCGGTATAGTGACCGGTTTCAGATCCGCACGAAGAAACAGGCACTAAAAGAGTGCCATAAGCACTTTCCGCTATTTTCTACTGTTTTTGTTCTTGCGAGACATGAGGCTCTGTTTAGCGCAGCGTTTGTAAGTATAACGGACTCTGCATATTAATGTTCTGTATAATTTACCACGGCTATTTGGAAGATACTTCAGTTACAGAGTTTTACGGTGAGTAAAGTTGTATATATTCTTATAACCAGTTATATTGAAGGGTACGTTTATAATATTGCAGGTATTTTCTTGTTTTTCGGTATCTTATGACGCGCATGCAATATTTGTATCGTTTAGTTATCAGATACGTTGCACTGCCACGTCATCTTCTCTGCGAGGATGCGCAGGTGTTAATTCTTGATCGTGACGAGATGTGTAGCGGGGTGTGGTGGTAGTGAGCTTGTACAGGAAGGACGCAGAACATGGAGCTCCTGGGAATTATTTTATTGATCCGATGGAAACATTATTATTACAAAAGGAATATTATAAATATGCACAGAGTGAGATGCATTTACTGAGACAGTTATTATTTTGAGAAAAACTGGGATTGCAGCAGTATTTTGTTAGGCATTCTTTCTTCAACACACACAGGTAAATCAAGAATTTCATGTTATTTTTGAAAAAGTTTGGCGCAGTCAGTTATTGGATTTGAAAAGATGAAAAGAATTTAATCATTAGTATAAAGACATTTGAGCTAGAATTAATTTTCGTGTTGAGCTGCATTTCATATTCCTCCAGTGTTGATCTTGCTTAGTTGTAATTTGTAATGAAATATGTTTCTACTGCTTACTAAGCCCCTAATCGTGAAATTTTGTAAATGTAATAACGACAAGAAATTTTTTGTACCTTTTCTTGAGAAGAACAGTTTTCTTCTGTAGAGTAACTTAGATTCTCTTACGTCATTACCCAGTTCCCATTACCTGATGAACATTCGTTTTTTTAGGAGATATAAATGTGATGACAACAAAGTTTGCATTGCACTGTTGACTTAAATTATTCTCATTAAAGTTCAGAGGTCTTTTTTTTTTTACAGGCATAGCATATTACAACCTTCTCGCAATGAGATTCGCTTTTCATTCTCACAAGCAAATTTCGTTCTTAACTGTGAACATGTGGTTACCTTATGTACATATTTCCTTTCTATGAGTGGAACGTTTTGGTATGCAGTAGCTTACATTCATGAAAATAGTATACATTCAGATAGAGACAGCTCAGAAGTAAAGCAAACAGGTGCACAATAACATAATCTTCTTTATCTCCGTTATTTATTAAGATAAATTTCAGTATAAGGTGTGGGCGGTTAAGTCATACTTTGTCGGCCGCTCATCATCTTGTACATTTCCGCAATGATCCTTTGAAGATAAACGTGAAAAGAAGACACTGTTTTCTGTGGCTGAATGTCTGAACCTCTCACATCCACCACGCACTGTTCTTTGACAGTTTTGAAATCAAATTTTTGCTCTTCATTTTAAAAAAAATGAGTTGGTATACTTAGACTGACAGTTTTAACCTAGACAATCATGTCATTAATACAGCAAATTCGCAAAATTGTGGGAACTGAGAAACTACTACTACTACTACTAATAATAATAATAATAATAATAATAATAATAATAATAATAATACGAAGAAAGTAAATTGGAAAAAGAAAACACCACATGGCAAGCACCCGTATCATCTAACACAGCCGCACATCGATTAAGACGCATACAACATATGGCTAAGAAAAGGTAATATATACAGTGAGACGGAAGGATTCATGATTGCAATACAGGATCAAACAATAAACACAAGATATTACAGCAAACATATTATTAAAGATCCCAATACCACAACAGATAAATGCAGACTTTGAAAACAACAAATAGAAACAGTAGATCACATCACAAGCGGCTGTACAATACTATCAAATGCAGAATACACCAGAAGACATGACAATGTAGCAAAAATAACACAACAACTTTCCATACGACATAAACTAATAAAACAACGCGTTCCCACATACACAAGTACGCACCATAAAACGTACTGGAGAATGATGAATACAAATTATACTGGAACAGAACCATTATAACAGATAAAACAACACCACATAACAAACCTGACATCATACTCACTAATAAAAAGAGGAAATTAACACAACTGGTCGAAATATCCATACCCAATAAAACAAATATACAGAAGAAAACACGAGAAAAAAATTGAAAAATGCATCCAACTTGCTGAGGAAGTAAAGGAAATGTGGCACCTAGAGAAAGTTTACATACCAATTATACTATCAACTACAGGAGTCATACCACACAATATCCACCAGTACATTAACGCAATCCAAACGTATATTTACAACTGTAGAAATCTGTAATTATTGATACATGTTCAGTTACCCGAAAGTTCCCAAATTCAATGTAACATATACCGTACAGTTAAAAGGAAGTCATGCTTGATCAAGGTCCGAGTTACTTTCTATTTTTAACCAGACATAACGTCTGAGAAAGGAAAGAAATAATAATAATAATACCTATTACTTTAGCTCTAATGATAGCACACAAACATGAGGCCCTGAGGACGAAGAACTACAAAAAATTTATCATAAAAACCACTCAAGACGATAGACGTCGATTTTGTGCAGTTCACTCTTAGACCATGCACCACATGAGACCTCCCTCCCAGTCTAGAATATCTGACGAAACTCAGTGAGGCCTGCTCATACCTTCACTGGCAAATACACCGAGCTCTACGAATATCGGATCCTTCCACACAGCTAAAGCGGTGGCGATAGCTGCAAGATCATGAAACACATATCGTCTGAGCGGTCGGAGGTGACAAGCGTGACACTGACGTACGTCAGTCTGATAATAGACCATTCCTGTTATTCGCTGTATCAGTCCTGTGCGATAGGAATTTTAATGATAAGGCTATTCAGAAGGAATCAATAGATGTTATAAAATGGATGTATATATGAACGTACGTATGTTCCACATTCCCTCCTAAGCCATTGGACCGATTTCAAAAATGGCTCTGAGCACTATGGGACTTAACATATGAGGTCATCAGTCCCCTAGAACTTAGAACTACTTAAAATTAACTAACCTAAGGACGTTACACACAACCATGCCCGAGGCAGGATTCGAACCTGCGACCGCTCGGCCACTCCAGCCGGCCTGGACCGATTTCAACCGAACTTGGTACACGTATCATATATAGTCTGGGGGGAATAGCTGTGGGGTGTGAGAAGCACCCACCTATCAAAGGTCTGCCGAAGGAAAAGAAGTGTAACCCACGGCGCGTGAATTGCCTGACATTATTCACCAGTATTTGACAACGAATCCCCTCAACGATAATAGAATTCTGGTCTGGCACAAATTTTGAGCTTTCGCCATGAAGCGAATGTCCACTCCCACTCAGTGTTTGCAATTCTTTTTTTCTTAATTACATTATAATAATGATGCAAGAATATTCATGAGTCAGAGTGCAAAGCTGGATGATGTGAAGTAGAACGTTCTATGAGAGAGAAATTTACGTAGATGACCTCAGGAGGTGACGGGAATAGGAGAGAATCTTCTTTACGGAAAACGAAGGTACTTGTAATTGAGTTACGGATTCGTAGAAACATATGCTTTATTTTGGTTTTAGGACATAAGTTATTAGCTGTTCTAACGTTTGCACTGTTTAGAGACGTGCTATTTCTGTACGATGAAGTACTTATTCTCTTTTAAATAATAATACACTGCGCAGTATACGTTTTATCGTGTATAGCCGCATCGTTTCAGGAATTTATTCCCATTTTGAGGCTCTACTATGGACGAGGATTGGAACTTTAATAGTGGTAACTATTTATTTACAGCTCGTACAAAATAGATGCGTGTTTCAAAGTTTTACTGGCCTTCAAAGTAATCACAAGCATTACCCGTTGCCAGCGACGTGGAAGTCGTAGGATACTCTTAGCACTGCCAGTTGTATTCACTGTTCGAGCGGCGCTGTCTATTGCCCGACGAATTTGTAGCAGCTCTGAAGCGAATGCCGTGAAGTGTTTCCTTCAGTTTAGCATTCGAGTTGAAATCACGAGGGCTTAAGTCAGGGGAGTGCAGTAGGTGGTACAGCATTTAGGAGCCCCATCAGTCAAACAAATCAGTGACAGCTTGCACTGTACGTGCTTGAGTATTGTCCTGCAAAATGATGGTCAGGTCCTGCAGAAAGTGTTATCACTTCTGTCTGTATGCTATTCATTTTTGGAACACAACCTACCACCAGCCTAGGGATAGAAGTGATGACACTTTCTGCCGGATCTGACCATCATTTTGCAGAACAATGCTCAAGCACGTACAGTGTTGTTTGACTGACGGGGCTGCTAAGTATTATACCACCTACTGCACTCCCCTGACTGAAGCCCTCGTAAGGTCAACTCGATTTGTAAACTGAACGAAACACTTCACGGCATTCGCTTCAGAGCTGCTACTTATACGCCGGGCAATAGACTGCGCCGCTCGAACTGTCAACGCAACTGGCACTGCTAAGAATATCCTACGACTTCCACATCGCTGGCAACGGGTTATACACAATGCTGGTGACTACTTTGAAGGTCAGTAAAACTTTGAAACACGTGTCTATATTGTAAGAGCTGTAAATAAATAGTTACCACTATTAAATTTCAAATTCCTCGTACATTAGTATTGAATGTGATGTCTGCGTGTGTGCGTTGTTCCGCTTCTACTGCTCCGCTACACAACTAGCTCTTTACTCACACTAAGGTTTTTTACATTGTACTACACACGCGACTTGTAGTGAAATTGCGTGCTTATGGAATATCGCCTCAGTTATGTGACTCGATTAGTGATTTCCTGTCAGAGAGATCACAGTTCGTTGTAATTTACGGAAAGCTATCGAGTAAAACAGAAGTGATATATGGCTTTCCCCAGGGTATTGTCATAGGCCCTCTGCTGTTCTCTATCCATGTACACGAATTAGGTGACAACCTCAACAGCCGTCTTAGGTCGTTTGCAGATGACTGTCGATTAGCGTCCAGTACAGTCATCAGAAGATCAAAACAAATTGCAAAACGATTTAGAAAAGATATCCGTATGGTGTGAAAATTGGCAATTGAGCCTAAATAATGAAAAGTGTGAGGTCCTTCAAATGAGTGCTAAAAGTAATCTGTTAAACTTCGGTTACACGATAAATCAGTCTAATCTAAAAGCGGTAAATTCAACTAAATACCTAGGAATTACAATTACGAACAACTTAACTTGGAAAGAACACACTGAAAATGTGGTGGGGAAGGCGAACCAAAGACTGCGATTTATTGACAGGTCACTTGGAAGATGCAATACATCTACTAAAGAGACTGCCTACACTAAGCTTGTCCGTCCCCTTTTGGAATACTGGCGTGCGGTGTGGGATTATTACCAAACAGCATTAACAAAGCACATCGAGGAAGTTCAAAGAAGAGCAGCACGTTTTGTACCAAATAGAAATAGGGGAGAGAGTGTCACGGGAATGATACAGGATTTGGGGTGGATATCATTAAAACAAACGCGTTCCTCCTTGTGACGGGATCTTCTCATAAAATTTCAATTATCAAATCTCTGCTGCGATTTCGAAAATACTTTGTTCACGCCGACCTACGTAGGGAGAAACGATCGTCATAATAAAATATGGGAAATGAGAGCTCGCACAGAAGGATACAGTTGTTTGAGAGTGGTATAATAGAGATTTATCGTGAAGGTGTCTCGATTAACCCTCTGCCAAGCACTGAACTATGATTTGCAGAGTATGCATGTAGATATAGGTGTAGATGTAAATTTTTTTAATCGGGAAATACGGGAAAATCCCAGGAAGGGCGATGTTTAAAAAATTAATTAATCCGAAATTATAAATAAAAGTACATACAGATATTTATGTGCATGTATACCGGTTGTTCAAAAAGTCAGTATAAATTTGAAAACTGTATAAATCACGGCATAATGTAGATAGGAACAAATTGACACACATGCTTGGAATAACATGAGGTTTTATTAGAACCAAAAAATACAAAAGTTCAAAAAATGTCCGACAGATGGCGTTTCATCTGATCAGAATGGCAATAATCAGCATAACAAAGCAAGACAAAGCAAAGATGACGTTCTTTACAGGCAATACTCAATATGTCCACCATCATTCCTCAACAATAGCTGTAGTCGAGGAATAATGTTGTCAACAGCACTGTAAAGCATGTCCGGAGTTATGGTGAGGCATTGGCGTCGGATGTTGTCTTTCAGCATCGCTAGAGAAGTCGGTCGATCACGATACACTTGCGACTTGAGGTAACCCCAAAGCCAATAGTCGCATGGACTGAGGTCTGGGGCCCTAAGAGGCCAAGCATGACGTAAGTGGCGGCTGAGCACACGATCATCACCAAACGACGCGCGCAAGAGATCTTTCACGAGTCTAGCAATACTTCGTTTTTTGTTCTAATAGAACCCCATGTCATTCCAACATGTGTGTCAAGTTTTACCTCTCTATCTACATTATCCCATGGTTTATTAAGTTTTCAAATATATACTGACTTTGTGATCACCCGGTATATTACCTACCGCAATATAATTGTTTAGTTAACGATGTATTGCATGGCACGACACTTTTCCACCTCAAATACTTTATGGTGAAACTGCGCTTGTAAGTTTAAAGTCTTCACAAAAACTACCGGTGGCAAGATACTGTAGCATAATAGATAAATGCCGACTCGGTGGAATTACGTCTGTCATTGTAGTATTTTGTTTTTTGATCATGCATATATAGGCACAAGCAGCAGTTAATACGGGAGAGAGGGGACGCAAGGCTTTAACAGTGCATTTTCGACGTAAATGTGTTGGTCAGTTTTGAGACTTAGGTGTTAACATTTTATCCCGAAGAACTGATCCACTCAATATCTGGTACAAGTGCTTTAGATCTACACTTCAAAAATGGTTCAAATGGCTCTGAGCACTGTGGGACTTAACATGTGTGGTCATCAGTCCACTAGAACTTAGAACTACTTAAATCTAACTAACCTAAGGACATCACACACATCCTTGCCCGAGGCAGGATTCGAACCTGCGACCGTAGTGGTCACGCGGTTCCAGACTGAGCGCCTAGAACCGCACGGCCACACTGGCCGGCTAGATCTATACTTAAAACAACAAACAAATACATAGCAAACGGTAAAGGCATAGTATTGTCTCAATGCGGTCAGCCACATAGTGCTATATTTGGCTAGACGAGAAGTTTATATTGAAACCATGAAAAACTTTTAAAATACTGAATTTAATCCGAACCACTGTTCAATAGAACAATATTACTCGGCAGTATTATTGGTCGGATAGAGGCCGATTTTGTCATGCCTGTATCGTCATCGTACTGGTATGTGGAGATGCGCGTTATTGTTACAACACAGTTTTATGTAAAGTTATAAATTCGTGAAATATGGAAACGTGTTTATCTAGGATATTGATTCGGGTGTCGTTGTGAAGAACTTGAGACAGTCGGCCGCGGTGGTCTAGCGGTTTTAGGCGCTCAGTCCGGAACCGCGCGACCGCTACGGTCGCAGGTTCTAATCCTGCCTCGGGCATGGATGTGTGTGATGTTCTTAGGTTAGTTAGGTTTAAGTAGTTCTAAGTTCTAGGGGACTTACGACCACAGATGTTGAGTCCCATAGTTCTCAGAGCCATTTGAACCATTTTAGAACTTGAGACAGTAAAAATGTTCACCAGAATATACACCGCCGGAAGAAATATCAAAATACGGAGAAGCAGTTGTGTAACGTGAACGAAAGATGGTAGGCTAGAAGCTGAACGTTTCCTCTGCTACAATGCAGCAGTCTCCGAACGGCTACGTGGCACAACCGTGAGGAAGGGCCATCATGTTAGGCGTATGGCACTGGCGCATCGTACTGCATTTGCAGCAGCAATCTGAGCAGCAGCTACCACCTTAGTGACAAGTAACTGTTACAAATCGGTTTCTACAAGGACAGCACTGTAGTGTGCGGTGCAGTGACCCCAGTTCGCCGCCATTTGTGATTTAACTGGTGTTGAACGAGAGCTCATTGGAGGGCAGAGTGGATGTCTGGTATGTTTTCTGACGAAAGTTGATTCTGTCTCGGTGCCAGTCATCGCGGAGTGTCTGTTAGAAGCAGGCAGTTAAGGTACGGTGTCACCGCCGGATACCACACTTGTTAGGTGGTAGCCTTTAAATCGTCCGCGGTCCGTTAGTATACGTCGGACCCGCGTGTCGCCACTATCAGTGATAGCATACCGAGCGCCGCCACACGGCAGGTCTAGTCTAGAGAGATTCCCTAGCAGTCGCCCCAGTTGTACAGTCGACTTTGGTAGCGGTGGTTCACTAATTACGTCCGCTTTCTGAATTCTAATTCCTTGTCCTCTTCCAGACCTCACGTCAGTATAGTCCTTCCCTCCTCACGTCAGCCTGCGTGAGCTAAAACGAGTGCATTTCGTCCTCCACTAGCAACACTGTGTTGGCTCTTCTGCCAACACAACATAAGGGCCGGCAGCCAACCTTTTTGTATGCTACAGACATTAGACCTACACATACGGGTAATGGTCCGGGGTACGAATTTGCATGACATTAGGAGCATTGTCGTGGTTATCGCGTGCATCCTAAATGCAAATTTTTACGTCAGTCTGCTGTGCTGCCATTCATGAACGGCGTTTCAGCGGTTGTTTTCCAACAGGATAACGCTTGCCCACATACCGCTTTTGTAACCCAACAAGGACTACAGAGTGTTGACATGTTGCCTTGGCCTGCTCGATCGCCAGGTCAGTATCTAATCGAGCTCGTCAGACGAAGACTCCAGCGTCATCCACAACCAGCATTAACCGTCCCTGTACTGACCGACCAAGTGCAACAGGCACGGAACTCCATCCCACAAACTGACATCCGGCTCCTGTACAACACAAGCCGTGCTCGAATTGAACACTCTGGCGGTTCAAAAAAATGGTTCAAATGGCTCTGAGCACTATGGGACTCAACTTCTGAGGTCATTAGTCCCCTAGAACTTAGAACTACTTAAACCTAACTAACCTAAGGACATCACACACATCCATGCCCGAGGCAGGATTAGAACCTGCGACCGTAGCGGTCGCGCGGGTCCGGACTGAGCGCCTAGAACCGCTAGACCACTGCGGCCGACTGTCTCAAGTTCTTCACAACGACACCTGAATCAATATCCTAGATAAACACGTTTCCTGCCCGAGGCAGGATTCGAACCTGCGACCGTAGCGGTCGCGCGGTTCCCGACTGTAGCGCCTAGAACCGCTCGGCCACCAAGGCCGGCATTCTGGCGGTGCACTGATTATTAATGTACCAGCATTTCACATTTGCAATAGCTAATCTCGTTCTTTCATTCACCTGTGATCTTGCAACGTTAATCACCTACAGATGTTATCTAGGCAAATGTGTTCCCAAAATTTCATTACTCTGCATTAATTTTTTTTCTTGTGCTACTAATTTTTTCCGTCGGTATAATACTAGTATCAAATTAAAAATTAGAAAATAATGAACGACGTCGTCTCATGTGGCTAGTAAATATGGTCTGAATAGTAAAAAGAAAAACAAAAAAAAACCCAAGTCAGACGAATTTCCTCGTCAAACGGGAAACAAAAAGTGTAATAACTCCAGTGCCGAGCGAATGCGAGAGCTACGGCAGTGACGAAAAGGAAATGAAGGAATGCCACAGAGCGATAACGTAGCTGGAACAATGGGCGTACAGCGGTCAGTGACAGTCCACACTTGTGATTTACCCATTCTGTAACCATGATACTCTATGTAACTGTTGTGTTACAGAGATTGATGATTAACTCACATATTAATATGAAAAAATGGCTCAAATGGCTCTGAGCACTGAGGGACTTAACCATCTGAAGCCATCAGTCCCCCAGAACTTAGATCTACTTAAACCTAACTTACCTAAGGACATCACTCACGTCTATGCCCGAGGCAGGATTCTAACTTGCGACCGTAGAGGTCTCGCGGTTCTAGACCGAAGCGCCTAGAACCGCGTGGCCACACCGGCCGGCTATTAACATGAAACACATGTTGTAATTTTATTTCGTCGTTCTTGCGAAAAATGTACGACGCGCACCCGAAATGCGTACACAGAATTTTTGTTTGAAGCGATTTATTGGGCAGAATCTTTGAGTGGATAGCTGATATGAAAGATGTCAACTCACCTCTCTCGCACTCCCTAGTAACTCCCAATCCACATCATGGCACTTCAGTTGGAAAGACTTCCAAGGGTTTTTAAAATAATGGTAAATTGAATTCAGTGAGTTTGAAATGAGTTAGATTTCGCAGGAGGCTTATTTCATAATTTAGTTCATCCGAATCAGCAATAATTTTCGTAATTTCAAGCCCCCCCCCCCTATGAACCTACGTCATATACGATCGCTAACAGTTGTGAAAAAGATCATTTTGAAAACTGAAGGCTTCGGAGCTTTATATTGTAAGACGCACTAAACGTTTTGGTTTCGCTCATGATTAAATGCAATATTTTAGGACAATCAAATTACGAATATATTACAAGAAGCTTCGTTATATGATGTATAGATGAGAACCAATTAGCCCGTAAAAGCCGATATGTAAAACTTTCATTTTAAGGCAGATCATTGGATGTCAGTTTAATGTAGGTAAAATCTGTTTGGCTAGTACATTCCTTTTGTTGTCTTGCATTTACATAAGAAATATGTTTGTTTACAGTTACAGTATTATTATTATTATTATTATTATTTTCCAGAACTGAAGATGCTAGAAAAGCAAATGGATATGTCAATAAGGTCATGCTTCCTCAACAAAGCATGAAAATGTAAACAAAATTTTTTAAAAAATCGGTCATCTGTTTTGCGAAATGATTTTTCTGAAAGGGGCATGAAAGGGAACCAGTGGTTGAGAAGGGAGTGAGACATGGTTGTAGTTTATCTCCAATGTTATTCAATCTATGTATTGAACAGGTAATAAAGCAAACCAAAGAAAAATTTGTAGTAATAATTGAAGTTAAGGAAGAAAAATAAAAACTTTTAGGTTCACCGATGACACTGTAATTCTGTAAGAAACAGTAAAGGGCTTGGAAGAGTAACTGAACGGAATGGACACTGCTTTGAAAGGAGGATATAAGACTAACATCAACAAAAGCAAAACGAGGATAATGGAATGTACTCGAATTAAACCAGGTGATGCTAAGGGAACCAGATTAGGAAACGAGATACATAGAGTAGTAGATGATTTTTGCTGTTCGTGTAGCAAAATAACTGATGACGGTCGAGGTAGACAGGATATAAAACGTAGATTGGCGTTTCTGAAGAAGAGAAATCTGTTAACATCGAATATACATTTGTTAGGAAGTATTTTCTGAAGGTATTTGCCTGGAGTGTAGCCATGTATGGAAGTGATTTTTAGGCGATAAACAGGTTAGACAGAAAGAGAATATAAGCTTTCTAATTGTGGTACTATAAAAGAATGTTGAAGATTAGGTCGGCCGGTCACATTACTAATGACGAGATACAGAATAGAATTGGAGAGACAAGGAATTTGTGGCACAACCTGACCAAAATAAGGGACTGGTCGATATGATCTATCCTGAGATATCAAGGGATCACCAGTTTTTAGTACTGGAGGGAAGCGTGGGCGGTAAAAATCGTAGAGGGGGAGCAAAAGATGAAGACACTACGCAAGTTCAAAATGGTTCAAATGGCTCTGAGCACTATGGGACTTAACATCTGTGGTCGTCAGTCCCCTAGAACTTAAAACTACTTAAACCTAACCAACCTAAGGACATCACACACATCCATGCCCGAGACAGGATTTGAATCTGCAACCGTAGCGGTCGCTCGGTTCCAGACTGAAGCACCTAGAACAGCACGGCCAAACCGGCTGGCACACTAAGCAAGTTCAGAAGGCTGTAGGTCGCAGTAGTTATTCGGAGACAAAGCTTTCACAAGATAGAGCAGCATGGAGAGCCGCATCAAATCCGTCTTCAGACTGTAGAACACAACAGTAACAACAAGTGAAATGGATACGATAAACATTTGGCGCGGCTTTGACTGCCGCTCTAAATCATGTACAGCGAATGAGGTGCGTCAAATGTCTAAATTTTTTTTAGACAAGCATTTTACACAATACTTGATCGATAACTTTTATGTAGACAGTAGATTTTATGGGAGCTTTGATTGTGCTGCAGATAGCACCACGCGAGAACATAACGTCTTCACCCTTCAGCTGTAAGACAGCCTCGTCACGCGACAGGACGTCATCGCAGCACCGCAGGTTCCGCGAAGAATGTCGCGAACAAAGGACAGTCCGTTGCGCCTTTTCTTACGTACACCGCTCACCGTTCACTTCCTCTCTTCTTCCGCGAACTGCTTGAAGAGAATAAGGGGAGGACGCGGGATAATCCCATTTAGCGCCCGGCGCTCACAGACGCTCGGCATTCTTCGCTGCCGCCCCCCCCCCCCCCCCCCCCCAACACCGCACATCATGCCAAGACCTAGCGACGCAGAGACTAGAAGGGCAGCCAATCAATAAGCAGTGTGGCTACATGCGGAATGTTAGCGACAAAGCCAAGAACCGCGTCCAACGACTGTCATCACCGAAACGCTATTTTACTTTATCGTTCTATTTTACTTTCACGGTCGCTTTCGACCACTGTCGAAGCTAGCAAATTGTATCTTTTTTTTTTTAACGTAACAATTGGGCAACATCAAATCATGGTATTGGAAATCGTCAACTGGCAAGCTACTAATTAATCTTGAATGAGTATCTAATACAGAAACTTGACAGAAATAGTTATTGAACTTTATGCCAGGGCGTAACTCGAACCCAGGACGGTCCAATTTTAATTTTTCATTGAGCTTCCTCAGGAAAAAAGTACAATTCATTCAGAAATTTTAAAACGTTTTAAACTGAACAAATACACTGCCATCAAATATTAAATAAAAATTGCATAACGTCACGAGTTACATTTCAATAAGTATTACAAAAAAATTAATAAATTATTCCATTTTTTTTTGTTTCAAGCCCTCATCTGGTTTTTACTACATTTTGTTTCCTGCTAATATACAGAAATACTATTTACGAGGAAATATACAAACGTAATATTTCACTATCTTGATTGAATTTCGTAAACCACGCAAAAGTGAGCAAGGACAACAGCTTTCAGATCAAGGAACAAAATACACGAAAAAGACTCTGCTTTTAGTGGTTAATCCAAATCATATAGAAGAAAATTAGAAATGGTGGTACGTCCACCACATGAAACGTTCAGAACCTTTAATGTTAGGCGGCGTCAATGAATATGTAAAAAAAGCAAAGATGAAATGAAAAACTATAATGACGGCAAATACATCCGCAGTTATGAGAACGATTTAGCTTTGTAAAAGAGTTATGCAGAGAGTATAGAAAACAAGTGAAATCGAACAGCACAGCTGGGCAAATTTGCCAACACGATTAATTTAAATTGAAAATACTAGAATCTTCGGATTCGCTTAAAACATCGATTACAATAATCAGCTTGGTCAACAGAAAAAATACACACGGAATTGTGAGCGCTAGTGACGTATCGAATATGGAATGACATCGAAAGTCGTTTTATTAAAGCGAATAGCCAATTGCGTTAGCCACGCCAACGATCTTAATCGCTTTGTACCGGTTCTTCTGTTTCCAGTGGGACCAACGAAATAAACAGATTACGTAAAGACCCGCTTGGCTAAAGCTCTTTCGCAATCACCGCTACTAATAATGCACTCTAGGCCGACGCACGTCTTAAACGCCTGTACCCTGAAGAAGTAGCGGAACAATGGATTCTCCTTACTGTGATTGAGCTACCAGTTTGATCAAAATTTTCAGAAGATTCTTTTCCAATGTTGAAAAAAATAAATTCTTCGTGTGTATTTGCAGTCTGTGTGAAACACACGACGGCAACCCGCATAAATTTCATCATGGTCACATTTTTTGCAAATTTTTTACAGTCACATTTTAACTGCGCTCTAACAACACTGCGTGTATTCAGATGTGTGTCTCAAAAGTCTAGCTTCATGTCGAGAAAACAGGAAGAGAAAATATGCCTTCATTCCATTTACAGCTCTCCATCTTCCATTTGGAATAGGTTTCGTTGTAGAAAAGAACTTTCGAATGACGGACTTTAATTAAGAATTTTATTTCTTACCTGTTTGGTCATCTGTGTTTTGATGACAACTCCATCGCGAACAGGAATCATCAAAGGCGAAATAGGCGATCACGTGCTGCTTTTGTTCCGTCCGGGAGGGAAATTCCGAGCGTGCTTTTGCGCGAGCGATTGTAGGTGCAGGAGCGGGGGAGAGACTCGTTACGACGGAAAAAAAAGAGAGACCCCTCACCCCCGCACGAGCTGTCGCACTTGAGCTGTCGCAGCCTACCGACTGACTGCCAGCGCGAGTCCAAAGCGGCGCGGCGTCAAATTGGGCCGGCGCCGCCAACGCCATCTCTGCGCCGCCCCGCCAACTAGCACAATTACGTCGCGAGCTTTCGATTGTTCAAGAATTAACCGATAGCAAAAGAAAAAAGAAAACGACAGCTCTAGGTCGTTCGAGATCTCCGACAGCAAACAAACCGCTCATCTTATTTTTACTCACCCTTAATTTTTTCTACCTTGGGTACAAAAGAATTTATTCATATTACTAGTGTGTTGTGATCTGTCAGACGTAAGGTCACATTTAGAGCCTCGCTGACAAAATTCTCAATATTTATGAAGATGTTGTCTAATGAGGAAGATGACAACTCTGCTATTCGTGTGGGCTGCATCGATACTGCTTTCAGGTGAAAAGTGCTTAAGATTTTCATAGCTTTTTTGTCAGTTTAAAGTAACAGATTAATAAAAAAGGGAAAATCTCGTTGTGGAAACAAATTAATATTAAATGTCCACATAACTAATATCTCACTTCGTCACTGTAAAACGTGTTTAATGCAGTCTCCTTTTTTAAAAAAGAAATAAGTTTTTATTACCCAGAGATGATCTATATCTAATAAAACTATTATTTCTTCCGCATCTCCTACTGTTTTGTCTCTATGGTACCTGCTTCAAAGACTCTAATTGAAAATTACTTATTTTTATAAGTCTTAATTCACTAACCTTGCACCAGTTTGAAGTTCCCATAAATACGCAAACAATATAAATGAATTTTTTGAGAATTTCATGTCATATTGGCATCTCTGAAAATAAACAATACACACTTCAGCTAGCCAAACAATAAAATTAAGGGAAGTCTTAACTGAAAGGTGCTAAATGAAACATGCAACACTGATGTTTATATTTATTTTATTTATTTATCTCTAGTTCTGGTGATCCATGTTGTGACACTATCACAGGATATGGAATGTGTCAATTTTACAAGCTTTTGGCCAGAATTTATACATTAAACAAAACAAAAACAGTAAACAGTAACTTAGGTCTCACTACAAAAAAAATACATTTTAGAGATAGATAAAGATTACAAAACCAAAACAGTAAAGAGTAACTTAGGTCCCACTACAAAAATACATTTTAGGGATAGATAAAGATAACAAAATAATAAGTGTTACAGAGAAATAAATATTGCAAAATATATGTTTACAATGAAATTATTTGGTATTACAAATACAAATTTGGGCATACATTTGCAATTTACAATACAAGACATGTTAAACAGTGTAGTTCAGGAACTCTTCTACTGTATAAAATCATCCTTGCAAAAGGAACTGCCTTACAGTTTTTTTTACACAAGAGATCATCATCTACCAAACACTTAATTCTTGAAGGGAGGGCATTAAAAATCTTACAGCCACTGAAATGGACTCCTTTCTGCACCATACTTAGATTTGGC
This sequence comes from Schistocerca gregaria, assembly GCF_023897955.1. NCBI lineage: Eukaryota > Metazoa > Arthropoda > Insecta > Orthoptera > Acrididae > Schistocerca > Schistocerca gregaria. The sequence continues at coordinate 181,759,680 of NC_064929.1, read as the reverse complement.
TGTTCATAGTGGATATCATGTTTCCTTCTAGTATTGTGACTGTGAAATGCACTATTCACCTTAAAGATGGATTTTTCTTCCCTTATTAAGCATCAAAGAGAATATATATTGCGCAGTGGATGTAAGTATTTCAAACTTCTTAAAAAGATTCCTGCATGTGGCTCTGGGATGGACTCCACACATGATCCTTGTGGCTCTCTTTTGTACACTCACAGTACTTTTTTATACAGTGGCTGACTTCTCCAAAATATAATTCCAAATGCCAAAACTGCATGAAAGTAACCATAATACATGGACTTCATGGTTTACATATTTCTATAAGAAGAAACAATGCACAAAGCGTACGTTGCTGAACTTAGTCTTTTGCATAGATCCAGGATGTGGTTTGACCAGTTCAGTTTGGTATCAATATGCAAGCCTAGGTATTTTGAGGAATCTACCCTGGTTATTGTCTGCTCACCTATTTTTACTACTATTTCCGCATCTTTCGATGTTTTGTGGAACTGAATGTAGTTTGTTTTACAGTAATTTAAAGAGAGACCATTAATGTTAAACCAATTCACCAGTTTGTTTAAAACCTTATTTGCTGTTACCTCAAGTTTATCTACTGAATTATCATTAAGTAGTGTAGTGTCATCAGCGAAAATGGTGAATCTACAATATTCCATACGTAGAGGGATATCATTTATAAATATAATAAAAAGTAGAGGGCACAGAACTGAGCCCTGAGGCACTCCACATGTGTTGGCACCCCATTCTGAAGATAATGGGACACCATCTTGACTATCTACTACAACTTTTTGTTTCCTGTTTGATAGATATGCGTCTAGCCATTTCCCAAGAATGTAAAAGAATATTGTAAAAGAATATTCTACAACACTTATTGTTTTACAAAGTGGTTTTCGGTCTGTTGCACCATTATCAGATACAAAGATAAATACAGTATTTTGTAGCACCAAAGTTTTTAAACTAGTGCATAACGCACAACGAGTTTAAATTTCATAGAGTGGCTAACACACGAGTTACAGCCCTCCTTGTGGTTATCAACGTTAACTCGGCCGCCATGTTGAATGTGGTGAATCGTTTAATTTTTCCTTCCAATTTGTCTATCGAAATATAAAATACACATGCCTAAATCGTGTTTAGCGTTCAGTTGTGCAAATCGAAGTGACAGGAGCTAACATAGAGATGCGCAGTAACTATCAAACGGGACAAATTGTTTCTAACTACAATAAGCTACATCTGATCAAAGAACATTGAGAGAAAAGTATATACTACTTAAATGATCAGAGACTCCTTTTGTCCAAGAGAATCTCAATTGTCTTTAATTTTCCACAACTTTTACAAAACAAAGATAAAATCGCACAACCAGGGCCCAGAATACGAGACTTCGACATTTCGATTGATAATACTCTAAATGAGACATCATCGGCTCATAACGAGTCTGTAATTTAAGAAATACAAGTATATTGCTTATTCATATTTTCATACAAACAAAAATACCTCTAATATTAGCTAATCAAAACGCATTTCGAAGTGTTCTTCATAATCTTCAGTGAAATCTGATCATTTTATATTGATTTATATATAGTTTGAGAGCAACAAGAAGTTATAGTGGGTGTGCGAAAATATTTCCATTCGTCTGGGGATTATATCTACATTGAAAAGCTTAGCCGTATTTCGCCTAAAGCTTTCCTTGTTTTTGACAGAAAAAAATCGCTGTTTAATGCTCCCTGAGAAAAAAAAAACAAAGCTAGCATGAGCTATTAAGTTAGTCAAAATCAGTTTCGGGGGAGATGACACAGTAGACGATTCCCTTCACTACATATAAAAGACTGACGTGTATTCAGATTCCTTCAAACGTGACGGAAGTATAGCCACGCTATGATACTTAAACTCTTTGGTTTGAGACTAAAAAGGAGAGGAGTCATTTCAGTGGAACAGAGATACTCTGTAATGAACTATTTTAAAGTCTTTGATCCTATAAAATTTCACAGGGATAGGTCATTGTACCTGATGAAGGGTGCAGTTGAAACCCGGCTTGTAAACTAACAAATATTGTAGAATATTTGCACCACTGTTGTGTATGTTTCATTCATAGTGTATAAAATATTCTACTAAAAACCGACGGAACAGTCAGTCAATGCTGATTGATAGTTTTTCTTATCAGTAAATGCCGAAATTAATAGAAACGGTAGTACAGCCAAGAATGAATGACTGATGTAATGGGTTTCAACCAGTGCGATGAGGAGAGTACATCATGGTCGGCTACAATCAAAACCAGCATCATCCGAGCGGTTCAACATTTACAGTGGAAACAGACGTTGCATGGCAGCGATTGTGTACATATTATTAAATCACCGCAGGTTCCTATCTGCTGGGGAGAGCCTAAGGAACTTCTAGTATACTGTTTGTGTAGTTTTCGTGAAACTGGTAAACAAAGAAAAAGAAAACATAAGTATTGTAATGGGTGACTGGAATTCGAGTGTAGGAAAAGGGAGAGAAGGAAACATAGTAGGTGAATATGGATTGGGGCTAAGAAATGAAAGAGGAAGCCGCCTAGTAGAATTTTGTACAGAGCACAACTTAGTCATAGGTAACACTTGGTTTAAGAATCATGAAAGAAGGTTGTATACGTGGAAGAACCCTGGAGATACTAAAAGGTATCAGATAGATTATATAATGGTAAGACAGAGATTTAGGAACCAGGTTTTAAGTTGTAAGACATTTCCAGGGGCAGATGTGGACTCTGACCACAATCTATTGGTTATGACCTGTAGATTAAAACTGAAGAAACTGCAAAAATGTGGGAAATTAAGGAGATGGGACCTGGATAAACTGAAAGAACCAGAGGTTGTACAGAGTTTCAGGGAGAGCATAAGGGAACAATTGACAGGAATAGGGGAAAGAAATACAGTAGAAGAAGAATGGGTAGCTCTGAGGGATGAAGTAGTGATGGCAGCAGAGGATAAAGTAGGTAAAAAGACAAGGGCTGCTAGAAATCCTTGGGTAACAGAAGAAATATTGAATTTAATTGATGAAAGGAGAAAATATAAAAATGCAGTAAATGAAGCAGGCAAAAAGGAATACAAACGTCTCAAAAATGAGATCGAGAGGAAGTGCAAAACGGCTAAACAGGGATGGCTAGAGGATAAATGTAAGGATGTAGAGGCTTATCTCACTAGGGGTAAGATAGATACTGCCTACAGGAAAATTAAAGAGACCTTTGGAGAGAAGAGAACCACGTGTATGAATATCAAGAGCTCAGATGGCAACCCAGTTCTAAGCAAAGAAGGGAAGGCAGAAAGGTGGAAGGAGTATATAGAAGGTTTATACAAGGGTGATGTACTTGAGGACAATATTATGGAAATGGAAGAGGATGTAGATGAAGACGAAATGGGTGATACGATATTGCGTGAAGAGTTTGACAGAGCACTGAAAGACCTGAGTCGGAACAAGGCTCCCGGAGTAGACAACATTCCATTAGAACTACTGACGGCCTTGGGAGAGCCAGTCATGACAAAACTCTACCAGCTGGTGAGCAAGATGTATGATACAGGCCAAATACCCTCAGACTTCAAGAAGAATATAATAATTCCAATCCCAAAGAAAGCAGGTGCTGACAGATGTGAAAATTACCGAACTATCAGTTTAATAAGTCACAGCTGCAAAATACTAACGCGAATTCTTTACAGACGAATGGAAAAACTGGTAGATGCGGACCTCGGGGAGGATCAGTTTGGATTCCGTCGAAATGTTGGAACACGTGAGGCAATACTGACCCTACGACTTATCTTAGAAGAAAGATTAAGAAAAGGCAAACCTACGTTTCTAGCATTTGTAGACTTAGAGAAAGCTTTTGACAATGTTGACTGGAATACTCTTTTTCAAATTCTAAAGGTGGCAGGGGTAAAATACAGGGAGCGAAAGGCTATTTACAATTTGTACAGAAACCAGATGGCAGTCATAAGAGTCGAGGGGCATGAAAGGGAAGCAGTGGTTGGGAAAGGAGTGAGACAGGGTTGTAGCCTCTCACCGATGTTATTCAATCTGTATATTGAGCAAGCAGTAAAGGAAACAAAAGAAAAATTTGGAGTAGGTATTAAAATTCATGGAGAAGAAATAAAATCTTTGAGGTTCGCCGATGACATTGTAATTCTGTCAGAGACGGCAAAGGACTTGGAAGAGCAGTTGAACGGAATGGACAGTGTCTTGAAAGGAGGATATAAGATGAACATCAACAAAAGCAAAACGAGGATAATGGAATGTAGTCCAATTAAATCGGGTGATGCTGAGGGAATTAGATTAGGAAATGAGACACTTAAAGTAGTAAAGGAGTTTTGCTATTTAGGAAGTAAAATAACTGATGATGGTCGAAGTAGAGAGGATATAAAATGTAGACTGGCAATGGCAAGGAAAGCGTTTCTGAAGAAGAGAAATTTGTTAACATCGAATATAGATTTAAGTGTCAGGAAGTCATTTCTGAAAATATTTGTTTGGAGTGTAGCCATGTATGGAAGTGAAACATGGACGATAACTAGTTTGGACAAGAAGAGAATAGAAGCTTTCGAAATGTGGTGCTACAGAAGAATACTGAAGATAAGGTGGATAGATCACGTAAGTAATGAGGAGGTATTGAATAGGATTGGGGAGAAGAGAAGTTTGTGGCACAACTTGACTAGAAGAAGGGATCGGTTGGTAGGACATGTTTTGAGGCATCAAGGGATCACAAATTTAGCATTGGAGGGCAGTGTGGAGGGTAAAAATCGTAGAGGGAGACCGAGAGATGAGTACACTAAGCAGATTCAGAAGGATGTAGGTTGTAGTAGGTACTGGGAGATGAAGAAGCTTGCACAGGATAGAGTAGCATGGAGAGCTGCATCAAACCAGTCTCAGGACTGAAGACCACAACAACAACAACAAGTATTGGTTAACGCAGAGGATGTCCTTTCGACAATACGTTTCTAGTAATTAAAGGCTAATACAAAAAATAAGAGATAGTCCACATGGGCGTACAATCACTGCGAAATTCTGAATTATAATCTGTCGCTCCAATTGTATGGTACTGAAACATAACTTCAGGCGAAAGAAAAGAGACGGGGGGAAAGGAGCGAAGGAGGATCAAAGGGGAAACAGCCTAATCTGTATTACACACATCTAAAAATGATTTGCAACACATGAATCCCTAGAGTTCCGGAACCGTACAGAAAATTGGAATAGAGGTCTTCATAAACATCATTTCCGCCCCTTTTATTGTTCATGAAAACCACACGTTGCATGTTGTACCACCATACATCGAGACCTTCAGAGGTGGTGGTCCAGACTGCTGTTCCTCTAATACTCAGTAGCACGTCATCTTGCATTGATGCATGACTATAATCGTAGTGGCATGATGCATTGTAATCGTAGTGGCATACTATCGACAAGTTTAACAAGGCACTGTTGGTCCAGATGCCCCACTCCTCAACGACGATTCGGCGTTGATACCTCAGAGTGGTTCGTGGGTCACGTTGTCCATAAATAGCCCTTTTCAGTCTACCCCAGGCATGTTCGAGAGGGTTCATGTCTGGAGAACATGTTGGCCACTCTAGTCAAGCGATGTCGTTATCGTGAAGGAAGTCATTCGCAAGATGCGCACGAGGGGGGGCGTGAATTGTCGTCCATGAAAACGAATGCCTCGCCAATATGCTGCCGACATGGTTGCACTATCGGTTTGAGGATGGCATTCACGTATCTTACAGCCGTTACGGCGCCTTCCATAACCACCAGCGTCGGTTCGTCGATCCCACATAATACCACCCAAAAACAGCAGGGAACCTCCACCTTGCTGCACTCGCTGGACACTGTGTCTAAGGCGTTCAGCCTGACCGGTTTGCCTCCAAACACGGGTCTGACGATTGTCTGGCTGAAGGCACATGCGACACTCATCGGTGAAGAGAACGTAATGCCAATCCTGAGCGGCCCATTCGGCATGTTGTTGGGCCCATCTGTAACGCGCTGGTTGCAAAGATGGAAGTCGGGCGTTAAGTTTCACATCAGGCAGCCTATTGCGCACAGTTTGAGTCGTAACATGACGTCCAGTGGCAGCACGGAAAGCATTATTCAACGTGGTGGCGTCAATGTCAGGGTTATTCCGAGCCATAATCCGTAGCTAGCGGTCATCCACTGCAGTAGTAGCGCTTGGGTGGCCTGACCGAGGCATGTCATCGACAGTTTCTGTCTCTCTGTATCTCCTCCATGTCCGAACAACATCGCTTTGGTTCAGTCAGAGAAGCCTGGACACCTCCTTTGTTGAGAGCCCTTCCTGGCTCAAAGCAACAATTCGAACGCGATCTAAAGGCGATTTTGGCAGTCTAGGCATGGTTGAACTACAGACAACACGAGCCGTGTAGCTCCTTCATGGTGGAATGACTCGAACTGTCTGACCTCATCGCTCTAATAGGCCCCGTTCCTGCATGGTTGTTTACATATTTGGTCGGGTTTAGTGACATCTCTGAACGGTCAAAAGAACTGTGTCGGTCATACAATATCCACAGTCAACGTCTATCTTCAGGAGTGTTGGGAACCGGGATGATGCAAAACTTTTTTTGACGTGTGTACTAAAGGGCGAACCCAACGTGTCGCGCACAACTGCTGTTGTTGGTTTCTTGTCTACCTGTTTGCAGAGGCAATGTCAATTTCTTTTCCGACATTTCATATAATTATCGACTGAATTTAAAAGTTTAAAATGCTGACTTAATCTACTCATTAAGAGTTATAATCATATTTAGGGTTTATCACAGTAAGTCAAGTACTACATTTATAAACTGAGGCAGCGTGACAAAGCATACCTTACAACTTACTGGCAGGCGACAATCGCTGTTGGGGCAATAACCAGCTACGTATCGCAGAGGTTAGGTTGAGGGTGAAAAAAAAAAAGCGTAGCCTGAGATGGATGAATTCACGGAGTATATTCGTCCTGTATTTGCGAATGAGAACGCTTACTAACTTGCAATAAACTGAACATATAATTTGAAAGCCTTACGAAACTTTTTCTCTCCGATCCCTCCACAAAATGATGAAGGGAAAAAAGTTTTATCGCTTGTACATTTTCGTACACATCGATGATGGTGCTTTCATTTAGTAGTTCTATACTATTAACTCCATTCGCAATACATTTTACAGACGGTAACCACATAAATCAATCACGGTAGGTGCAAAATTATATCATTGTACGACACACAGCTCAGAAGATACTGATACGTCCGCTAAACCCTCTGGGCACAACAGGTGATAAGGATTTTCGAAAGGGCCAAATAAGGTTGGGGTCAGTTGTTGTTGTTGTGGTCTTCAGCCCTGAGACTGGTTTGATGCAGCTCTCCATGCTACTCTATCCTCTGCAAGCTTCTTCATCTCCCAGTACCTACTGCAACCTACATCCTTCTGAATCTGCTGGGTGTATTCATCTCTTGGTCTCCCTATACGAGTTTTACCCTCCACGCTGCCCTCCAGCACTAAATTGGTGATCCTTTGACGCCTCAAAACATGCCCTACTAACCGATCCCTGCTTCTGGTCAAGTTGTGCCACAAACTTCTCTTCTCCCCAATCCTATTCAATACCTTCTCATTTGTTATGTGATCTAACCATCTGATCGTCAGCATTCTTCTGTAACACCACATTTCGAAAGCTTCCATTCTCTTCTTGTCTAAACTATTTATCGTCCATGTTTCACTTCCATACATGGCTACACGCCATACAAATACTTTCAGAAATGACTTCCTGAAACTTAAATCTATACTCGATGTTAACAAATTTCTCTTCTTCAGAAACGCTTTCCTTGTCATTGCCAGTCTACATTTTATATCCTCTCTACTTCGACCATCATCAGTTATTTTGCTCCCCAAATAGCAAAACTCCTTTACTACTTTAAGTGTCTCATTTCCTAATCTAATACCCTCAGCATCACCCGACTTAATTCGACTACATTCCATTATCCTCGTTTTGCTTTTGTTGATGTTCATCTTATACCCTCCTTTCAAGACCCTGTCCATTCCGTTCAGCTGCTCTTCCAAGTCCTTTGCTGTCTCTGACAGAATTACAATGTCATCGGCGAACCTCAAAGTTTTTATTTCTTCTCCATGGATTTTAATGCCTACTCCTCACTTTTCTTTCGTTTTGTGGTCGATTTCACCTTAAAATTGTAATTCTTTCACGGCCGAAGGCCTCCAAACAAGAAATCTTAAAAACCAACAAGATAAAAATGCAATTAAAATAGCAAATAAAATAATTAAAATTTATGTGGTTTCACAGCTAGGCTGGAAGCCTCAAGGCTATCGTGGATAGACAAACATAAAGAACATGCAATACAAATGGCTGAGATCCCACAATCAAATTTTCCTGATTTTAAAATAAATTACCATAACCTTCCAAAGACAGAAGGCCCCAATGTTTTAGCTTCAAAGGTAATTTTAAGAGCAAGCTTCCAAGGCCCACAATGAATTTTCCAAAATTAAAAAAAATATAACTACAGGCACTAAGTCTTAAGCAGCTAAAACCAGAGTAAAAGGAAAGACAACGCAATGGCAATAGCCTTTCAGCAAATATCCACTTGCCGGAATTCAATCTTACTTACATGAAACACAATAAAACCAAGAATTCTTTTCATCATTGGCTATGATAGATTATAAACCGACAATTAAACACCGGTGAGAAAGCCAGTAAAGACAACAGCACTCATAAGCCTCCAGGGGGTTAGTCTGCCCTCGTTCACTTAGGTGACACAGGTGATGAGCCCAGCTACACCTGATCTGTCGGAGCCCAACCAAGGGACGACCAACAAACGACTTGCTTGCCACCAATCGGTACATAAGAATTCAAACACATAATGTTACGGGCGCGCTTATCTACTATCGAATATGTGTATGTAGTCACCGTGCCATCAAGGAATATCGCTGAGTGGCTGCGTGGACATTGCACATTACACAGTTACCCATTGAGGGTAAAGAGACTTCTTGATGGCAAAATACGGATTTTCACTCCTCCAAAAGTGCCAATTTTGCTTATTGACCAGTCCTAATGAAAGTGGGTTTCGTCACTAAACCAAACGAACAATTCTGTGGACAATAGTGTTGGCGAATGCGGATGGGTTTGTATTTTATGTGGGAAGAGATACACGTCTTCAACAACACTTTGTCACAATGTCTCCCAGTTGGGCGGTCGGTGTGGCCGTGCGGTTCTAGGCGCTTCAGTCTGGAACCGTGTGACCGCTACGGTCGGAGGCTCGAATCCTGCCTCCGGCATGAATATGAGTGATGTCCTTAGGTTAGTTAGGTTTAAGTAGTTCTAAGTTCTAGGGGACTGATGACCTCAGAAGCTAAGTCCCATAGTGCTCAGAGCCATTTGAACCATCTGCCGGTTTGTTCCCACCTGTTGTGCAGCTCGTCTGATCGATTCCTTGGGGCTGCTTTGAAACACAGTGCGTGTCTTCTCGATGTTTTTCATGCGTTTTCATCCTTTTTGGACGACCAAAGTTGCCAACCCTGTCGTCACGAACACTACCCGTTCTCTCAAACTTGCGACTCAAGTTCTTGCTTGTTAGCACACTTGGGACGGTTGTCTTCAGCTTGAACTCGGTCGAAAACTTCCTGTGAGCCACGGTTGGGCTATGATGTTGATCTCTTAGAAGGCTTCACAAGCACTCTACGCTCACGCAAGCTGTATTGTGACATTTTCACGTGCAAATGGTCGACAACAAGGCGCTTGCGCATTTGTACTAATTCCCATCATGCCCCGCGACCAACGTGCAGTTTGAACGCCCTACAAACGGTTCAGAAGATATGACAGTTTTATTTCATATAGTTCAATAGCTGTTACCCTGTATCTCATCTTTTGCGCACAATATTTGTCATTTGCATAGCTCACTTAAGCAATATTTTTCAGTAACGCTTAATTTTTATAAAACCTAGCAGAAAAATTTCAGAATTCCTTAAGTATGTAAAATTCCTAAATACGTAAAGAAAAAAAAATACGCCTGGGGCGGCCTCTCCTGTCAACAGTTATTTGATGCTTTTGATTTGATGACATTTCTGTTTATTGTTTTATACAGAACACCGCACGAGGAATGGTCATTATGACATTTCAAGCAAAAAATCTTCACACGGACGTATGCCCTACTCCGAACGGTTTCTGAGATCGAACACATGTAACGTACATTGTTGTCTATTCTCTGTTGTATTCAGCAGAGGGTCGGCTTCACACTTATGAGCTGTGCGTGGCTCGTGCTCTCGCCATCATCTGCCTTACACCCTGCTTTCACCGTACTTCCACCTCACTACGTTAATTTAAATTACTACTGTCACTGAGTTTCTGCTCTGCGTGAGCGTGAGCGGCGTGAGCAGTGTGTATCGATATGTTCCCTCTCGTAGTATCTTTGCTCGATTGCTATTACGTCCCGGTTGTTGTCTGTCGTTAGCTAGTTCGGGTCGCGAGTTCGGGCTGCCAATCAGTTGAAACGTATCTGGACTGCAGTCCGGACCTGCCAGCCGGGGAGTTGCAATGCGGCAGTAGTGCAGTCGGGTTGGAGCAGCAGTGAGGTCTGCTTCGACATGGCTCGCCCGACCATTGCCGCCACGCGTCACTTGAGCCGGGCCACGGTCTCGGTGGATCGTCGGTCGGTCGTCCTACCGGACGACGCGTATTGGCTCGCCGATCGTTCATGAGTCGGCTGTATGTGTGCGCGTCGACTCCCGATTTGTCTTCGTGCGTGCTTAGTTACTGTTGGGTATTGTTCAGGTCTACGTGCAAGTGTTTGTCAGGTTGTGTGAGTAGTTCGCGTTATTTCCACTGACGACTAATTTAGATGTTGTCGGCATTCTGAAATAATTCGGTCGGTTGCGGCGGACAAGGGAAGTTATCTCCGCGCGCTGTAGACGGCTGGGGCCGCTGGCAGCCCCTGCGCAGTGTCGGAGCGTGTGTGGAGCTGTCCGATCGCTACGAGCTTCGTGGTTCACCGACCCAGGACGTCAGAGTTGAGAAGTGGTTTCAACTACCCAAGCCACGTCCATCCATGTTGTGTGGTTCGTTTCGGTAGTTCGCTGTTGGGGAGGTTTTCCTGTGAGCAACACCGAGTGTTTCTATTGCTGAAATTTATCCGCGATGCGGTGCATTTAACTGTATTGGTTGACTACAATTCCAGTGCACCAGCGGAATTTTCTGCCTTGTGGCCGTTAATATTCCAATTACCTGCCATGGCCACTAACGTAATTTCAGGTAGCGTCCTTTCCTCACCTAATGTCGCTGTCCAACATGGTGTGTAGGTTTGACAGCTAATACGTATTTCATAGTGGATAATCACGTTCGTAGCCTTTTGTGTTTGAGTTCTCATGCACTGATTGGTGGCAAGCAAGTCGTTTGTCGGTCGGTCCGCGGCTGTCCCCTGGTTGTGTTCCGACGAATCAAGTGTAGTTGGGCTCACTACCCGTCTCAACTAAATGAACAAGGGCAGATAGACCTCCATGGAGGCTTCTGAGTGACGTTTCCTTTGCTGCCCTTCTCACCGGTGTTTAATTGTCTGTTTATAATCTATCATAGCCAATGATTTAAAATTTCTTGTTTTTACAGGACTTGATGTATTTTTGAATTTTGGAAAATTAATTGTGGGCCTTAAGCCACTTAAAACCTTATTCTTTAAATTACCCTTTAAGCGAACACATGGTAACTTCCTGCCTTCAAAGCTGATGGTAATATATTTGTGGTGCTCAGCCGCTTGTATTGCACCTTGCAAATGTTTCTCCTATCTACTTTTGCCTTGAGGCTTTCCAGCAAAGCTGTGATACCATATATATTTTAATTATTTTATTTGCTATTTTAACTGCAATTTTATTTTGTTGACTTTTAAGATTTCTTGTTTGGAGGTCCTCAGCCGTAAAATAATTGGATTTTTGAAACTAGTAGTTCTAAAGGTTCGGCTATGTGCCGCTTTGGTTCAAAGGTGTCATTAAATTATAATAAATTACAATTTTGAGTGGAACTGACCACAATCCTAATCACTGCTCTGCCCTGCGGGTTAGCGGGCATATCAACTTTTATGATGTACAGCAGGCAGTAAACATTACAATATGACTTTTAAAATGTATCAGTTTAAAAATAAGTCTTTTTAACACAATCATCTCTAAGCATTATCGTACACACCGCATTACAGTTGTCCTACAGTTCATAATACCTGTTCGAATATCCTCACGTCAACTTGAGTGCATTTGTGCACTCTTGGGAGACGATGTGTTGCTTGTCCGGTATCCAAAAGCAACACCCTCACGATGTTAAGCAGAATTATTCTCCAAAAAACGCAAGTAATTCTGTCTGGTCATTCGCTCTTCTAACGGGACTGGATCTATCAACGAGTTATCGATCACGTTGCTTCAAACAACGATAGGAAAACGAACTTGTAAATTGGTTTCCATCGTAGCGTATGGATTTTCTTGTGATCATTGATGATTATTACGTGTGTTGTTGAATCCATCCCGTGAAAACTTGGCTTCATCAGTGAACAGCATTAATGGAAGCAAATGACGACTGTCATCCAACTAGTAACAAAATTAGTGTGGCATTTTCGCCAGTGTGAAGCTTATGGATGCCGTGTATGCGAAATAGGTACAAGTCTCCCGCATACAATGTTCGCCATTCGCGTGTTTGCGGTACATTTGTCCACGAAGAAAGCTGCTGTATGCTGGTAGCGTGACTACGATCCACCATTTCAACAACTCCTGGACGTTCTTGTACGGGTTGTTGAATTACACGTTCGGAAGAAAAATGGGAACTTGAAGGAATACTGCGAGGCCTATTCGGAAAGTAAGGTCCAGTCGAAAAGGGCGATGCGACGCGATCGACGGACATACTAGGGACATCCGTGCCTAGCTTCATCGGATTTTCACTGTAGTTCCCGTTTCGCAACCATCGGACCTTACTTTCCGAATAGCCTTCGTAGTTTCAGGAAGTGTGCTGAAAGCTGTAGCAAACACTTTACGTTCAGTAATTCGACGTGTCAGAAAATACCGAGGATATCCTTCGACACCAGCAGGAGCACTACCGTCGCAGAAGCAGTAAACACACACCATATCTGCATATTCCTCATTAGTGTAAATGTCTGGCATTTTAGCCAGCGCGTGTACAAACACAGTTAGCTGATGCTTCTCTCTGTTGCACTCTCAATTCTTTGCATTAATTCACTCACAGCACACCATTGCACAACTGCGCAATAATAGGCTAGTTTAATGGCAGAAAGACATCCAGAACAAAGAGGTTGAAAGCAACGTGGTAGGCTGGGCTCGAATAAAAGGCCAAAGTGGATGGCTGCCACTAGCCCAAAAACAAATTTACATTGAATGTGTTCTATCGGTTCTGTCCTACGCCTGAATACCACATGTAGTGTAGTTTAGCTTCGGATATGTGAAATTTCTGGAAGTAAGTGTGTCATTTTTTTTCTTCTTTCATGTTTATAGGACGATGGATTTGGCAGACATTTCAGGAGCATATTTAAAGTTCGATTAGTGTATTTGCCACCTTTCTACGAGCGCTGAAATAGTTTTCGGATTCTTAAACCTTGATTATCGAGGGATAATCTTGCAGCCAAAAATTTGGTTGTAAAATACACTCCTGGAAATGGAAAAAAGAACACTTTGACACCGGTGTGTGAGACCCACCATACTTGCTCCGGACACTGCGAGAGGGCTGTACACGCACGGCACAGCGGACACACCAGGAACCGCGGTGTTGGCCGTCGAATGGCGCTAGCTGCGCAGCATTTGTGCACCGCCGCCGTCAGTGTCAGCCAGTTTGCCGTGGAATACGGAGCTCCATCGCAGTCTTTAACACTGGTAGCATGCCGCGACAGCGTGGACGTGAACCGTATGTGCAGTTGACGGACTTTGAGCGAGGGCGTATAGTGGGCATGCGGGAGGCCGGGTGGACGTACCGCCGAATTGCTCAACACGTGGGGCATGAGGTCTCCACAGTACATTGATGTTGTCGCCAGTGGTCGGCGGAAGGTGCACGTGTCCGTCGACCTGGGACCGGACCGCAGCGACGCACGGATGCACGCCAAGACTGTAGGATCCTACGCAGTGCCGTAGGGGATCGCACCGCCACTTCCCAGCAAATTAGGGACACTGTTGCTCCTGGGGTATCGGCGAGGACCATTCGCAACAGTCTCCATGAAGCTGGGCTACGGTCCCCCACACCGTTAGGTCGTCTTCCGCTCACACCCCAACATCGTGCAGCCCGCCTCCAGTGGTGTCCCGACAGGCGTGAATGGAGGGACGAATGCAGACTTGTCGTCTTCAGCGATGAGAGTCGCTTCTGCCTTGGTGCCAATGATGGTCGTATGCGTGTTTGGCGCCGTGCAGGTGAGCGCCACAATCAGGACTGCATACGACCGAGGCACACAGGGCCAACACCCGGCATCATGGTGTGGGGAGCGATCTCCTACACTGGCCGTACACCTCTGGTGATCGTCGAGGGGACACTGAATAGTGCACGGTACATCCAAACCGTCATCGAACCCATCGTTCTACCATTCCTAGACCGGCAAGGGAACTTGCTGTTCCAACAGGACAATGCACGTCCGCATGTATCCCGTGCCACCCAACGTGCTCTAGAAGGTGTAAGTCAACTACCCTGGCCAGCAAGATCTCCGGATCTGTCCCCCAATTGAGCATGTTTGGGACTGGATGAAGCGTCGTCTCACGCGGTCTGCACGTCCAGCACGAACGCTGGTCCCACTGAGGCGCCAGGTGGAAATGGCATGGCAAGCCGTTCCACAGGACTACATCCAGCATCTCTACGATCGTCTCCATGGGAGAATAGCAGCCTGCATGGCTGCGAAAGGTGGATACACACTGTAATAGTGCCGACATTGTGCATGCTCTGTTGCCTGTGTCTATGTGCCTGTGGTTCTGTCAGTGTGATCATGTGATGTATCTGACCCCAGGAATGTGTCAATAAAGTTTCCCCTTCCTGGGACAATGAATTCACTGTGTTCTTATTTCAATTTCCAGGAGTGTTTTTATGTATTTGATTTTTGAGCAATGTATCGACTCGTGCTACACCTTGTGTTTAAATTGCATTGGTTTTCCTGTTCTTCCCCTGACATGTTTGTTTGGTATGTTGTCTGTCATTAAGTGGCTGCTTGGTTGTCTTTTCCCTCTCCTATCGATATCTGCCTTTTGCTTCCGGGAAACTGCTATGGAGGAAGTGAGATCTTTGACCGGTGGTAACTTCGTCTGGTAGCGCGGTAGTAGGGGCGTGCGCTCAGAGAGTGTGGTGGACACGGGAGGACAGTGTGGCTCGCCAGCGCCAACAGGCCGTGGTCGGTTGTACCCAGTCGCCACGTGATGTATGTCGGTTGTGTGTAACGAGCGGGTCGAGTTGACGGAAGAGCTCCCCGCGTGGTGGTTGTATACAGTATCGGCCCACGAGTAGTTGCTGTTCATTTCACCTTGGTGGGACGTTAAAAAGCTTAAGTCCTCCGTTTCAACACTGGAGTTTATAAAGAAGACATCTAACGTGAAGGAGCGGTCACCACTCGTCAACGTTGGAGAGAAGACGTGAATTCCGGTGACAGAGCGTGTTATCACGTGACCGTGGCGGGTTGGGTACGTAAGTCGGGAAAACCGAATTGGCCTCCAAAAACCATGTAAGCTACAGCACACGCACGGTCCGCGTGATTTTCCTTCCTCTCTCGCTCTCTTCGCACAAACTACGAGCACCATCCAATAACTAACGCAACGCATTTTTCTTTCGGCCAGTTTCGGATGAAGAAATGAGGAATTTGTTGTGGGACATCGTAGAATATTCCCTCTTCCTGAATTTCCGGTTGAGGACGGCTCTATACGCAGCCCTCAAAATGGCGTCCGGAGTGGAGGTGCGTTTCAAGCAGAGAGCTCAGCTTCTTTTGATGGAATACCAGGGCACCGCAGATATTCGTAGGCGTCTCTAGAATGTCTACGGAGACCTGGCAATGAACAAAAGCACGGTGAATCGTTGAGTGAAGCGTCTGTCGCCATCGCAACAGGATCGTGCAAATCTGTACGACCTTCCGCGTGCCGGACGGCGGCTTACAACCGAGACTCCTGCAGTGTTGGAACGTGCGGACACTCTCAGTCAAACACCTCACTCTCAATCAAACACCTCACTGCGCAACTGGACTTGTCTGTTGGGGGTGCTGACACACTCGTCCACCAGTTGGGTTCCTCTCCGCCTAACAGGAGCCCATAAAGACGACGGAAAGACCATTTGTGCGGAATTCCTTGAGAGTTACGGGGGCGAATAAAGAATGCACTCCGCGGGAAAAAGTACGTGGATGGTGGGGAGACTGTTGATGCAGCAAGTGTTTGGCTCCGATGACGTTGATCAGTAGAGTGGTACCACGCGGGTGTGCAGGCACTCCCTCTAAGGTAGCACAAGGCGGTTGCATTTAACGGTATGGAATCCTGAATAAAACCAATCTGATTTCAGAAAAAAAAAGTATTGCAGTACTCGTAGAACGCCCCTCGAATTAATCCTATTTGAAAAATGAATTGGACTTTTGTGGGAAATTTAATGTGGTTTAATTTTGTAGTGGGATTCGTTTTCGCTAGATGCCGCAACTTGAAAGTTACTCAAGAAAAACGTACAAAAGTGACCACCGGTCAGGATTTTTAGGAGACTGTTCGTGGCACTCTCTACTATCACTGTACAAAAATTTGTGACTCTTTAAATTATTTC
Source organism: Schistocerca gregaria (assembly GCF_023897955.1). Taxonomy (NCBI): domain Eukaryota; kingdom Metazoa; phylum Arthropoda; class Insecta; order Orthoptera; family Acrididae; genus Schistocerca; species Schistocerca gregaria. Next base: position 181,742,942 of record NC_064929.1, on the reverse strand, counting down.
CCATACTCAACTCTTTTTGTCTTCACTCTTACGCCACCGGCTTAGTCGTGCACTTACAAACTTCGAAATTTATGTTTATCCAAATTTTGCTTCACAATTTTTTTTGAATTTTAACACCATAAAATCGTTTTGTTTGTCTGGCCTTCTTACTACGAAATTACTATTGATGTAAGGGGTATGTTTTGGTCAAATTGTAAGCGTAATTAGTTTCTGCATTTCGTTTGCAGTAATCTTTTTTTTCCTTCCGTTAGGCTCATGAGAGAATTCGAATCAGCAATGTTAACGAAACAGTCGACTAAGAAGGGGGCGTAATAGCTCTGTCAATGAAGACCAAAGGAGGTCGAATGTGGGAAATAATATGTATAGTAGCAACTTTTGTGCAGCAGTAGGAAGGAGTTTAATGCAAAACATGTTAAAAATCCTTGTCGGTGAGAGGGTTGAGACGTAACATCTAGGACCTTTCCGCGTATTTAAAGTTTGTTGCTAACAGATTCTTTCTCACATTTATTAATCATAAAGCTAATAACTCGTCAACGTCAATCCTAATCATAGCCAAATGTGGACAGTGTAAGTAGCGCTATACTTTTGCATCTGTTATGATGAAATAAACCTGTACATTGTATTCCTTATACCCCAAGATGACACTGTAATTGTTAGGATTCTTTGAAACCATACCATTTTCTTAAAATCACTAAAATACAGTTTCGGTCATTGTATATGACACATACTTTAAATATGATATTATTTGGAAGTAGAGAAAATAATTTTAAAAAATGTGAACCTTACATGAAATTGTAAGACATTATCCTGTCGGCCAGCTCATTTTATTATTATCGATATGAAGAGCATTTTTATTAAAGCTAGGAAACATGCTAGGAAGAAGTTACCTACGATATTTTACGAATAAGTCACTAAAATGTAAATATGTATTGTTATAATTACATACCTATTTTCATTGTGAATGAGACTGGTTTGTAACGAGATTTATATTTTATTTTTCGATTCATACAATGTCATTTACTGTTCAGACATCTGTCAAAATTCATTGTATTTCTTGTGATTGTACCAAAAATTGTGCGCCTAGTTTTGCTCAAATTTTCGAGAGGGTCTCTGTGTCGACCTGTCTTGAGATTATGAAATCGATTCTTAAAGGTACGTACTGTGCCAACTTTGTACAGTTGTACCCTGGCTTGTCTTATCGCTGGATTGACTTCAACACAGAAATTAACAACGTTGAAACTCAAAATAATTAATGGAACGATTAATGTGGGCATTATTAGCCACCTGGCCCGTCTTTGTTATAGCAGGACTTAAGTATCTGATGGCCACTTCAGGGTGGAGATGGGTCTGAAGGTCACTAGGCCACTTTTGTACGTTTCTCTGGAATAGCTCGAAAGCCGCTGCCTGCAACGAAAACGTATCCCCATACAAAATTAAACTGCTTTAAATTTCCCTCAAATTTCTCTAAGACGAATAGTTCGCGCGCAGAGCGAGAGAATACTGTAATCCTCGAGCAGTGCCCATGCGCCGTGGCTTAGGTGGTTTCGTAGGCCAATTTGAGATTGTTTCCCGACTTGACGGACCACAAATCTCGTATCTCAAATTGTTCGACTCGACTACCTCTATACCGCTGCTTTACGCTGAACACAACTATCGTTTACATCATGTATACAGAAATTAAGGCTATCGAAACGCTGTGAAACCTCCAAAATGTTGAATGCAAGCATGCATGCGTTGTTTGTGAGTTACCGGATGTCAGTTTGTGGTACCTGCTGCAGTTGGTTGGTCATTACAGCTACTGTTCAAGCTGCAGTTGTCGTCCTACGACTTCCCATATAGGCTCGGTTGGAGACACCTGGTGATCGAGCAGGCCAGTACAACATGTCGACACACTGTAGAATGTGTTGGTTTACAGCACCAGTCTGTGGGCTAGCGTTATCTTGTTGGAAAACACCATCTGGAATGCTGTACATGAATGGGAGCACAACAGGTCAAATCATCAGATTGACGTACAAATTTAGAGTCATGGCGCGTGGGATAACTAAGCAAGAGCTTAAATTGCACTCGAGTCATTAACTCACAGTGTAGGTTGTAATGGTACTTGAATTACGCAACCATTACGGCACCGCTGCTTTACGCTGAAAACAACTATCGTTTACATCGGGTATAAGGAGATGAAGGCTCTGGGAACGTATTGTGGCGAAATACAGGGCGTTTCACAGAATTTTGACGATATCAAATTTGAATAACGCGTGCTAAAAATAAGATACAGCGACGGTGGCTCGTCTGTTAGTAGCGCGGAGTGTCAATTTTCATTTCGTATATAGATCAGTAACCATGTCGAGGCAACACCGTGAGTTTGCAGCGGAGTGCTATTTTCGCTACGGCACATATGTCGTGAGTGTGCAACGTGCCATTCAAAAGGATTTCAGTCGCGGTATCCACTTCCTGCTCACAGAACAATATTTAATTGGGTAAGAAACGTCCGTACAATTGCCAGAGCATCAAATCGAAAGCCAACCGATCCACGGAAAAGAATCCGAGCTCCCGAGAACATACAACATGTTGTTACAGTCAAGTCCCAGTTGTTCGTTACGAAAACTTGGTTCCAACAAGAAGGCGCTGCGTGCGACACATGCAACAAGCCCTTGCCAAGTTCTACGCGAAGCGTTTGATAATCCCATTATTTCCAAACGCGCTTGCTTCGAATAGCGCCTCGCCCGTCTAATTTAACCGTACCAGATTATTATCTCGGGGTTATTCAAAGACGACAGTTTACTCCGACCGCGCGAGAAGTTTGCAACAGTTAAAAGATTGACTTCACGATGAAATTTCCAGAATTCCTTTAGCAGCTAGGAAAGGTGTGTTCAAAAAGTGGATGAAACGCGCCGCGAGTGACCGTCAATTGATCAAATGGCTCTGAGCACTATGGGTCTTAACATCTGAGGTCATCAGTCTCCTAGACTTTTTTGGTCATCAGTCTACTGACTGGTTTGATGCGGCCCGCCACGAATTCCTTTCCTGTGCTAACCTCTTCATCTCAGAGTAGCACTTGCAACCCACGTCCTCAATTATTTGCTTGACGTATTCCAATCTCTGTTTTCCTCTACAGTTTTTGCCCTCTACAGCTCCCTCTAGTACAATGGAAGTCATTCCCTCATGTCTTAGCAGACGTCCTATCATACTGTCCCTTCTCCTTATCAGTGTTTTCCACATATTCCTTTCCTCCCCGATTCTGCGTAGAACCTCCTCATTCCTTACCTTATCAGTCCACCTAATTTTCAACATTCGTCTATAGCACCACATGTCAAATGCTTCGATTCTCTTCTGTTCCGGTTTTCCCACAGTCCATGTTTCACTACCATACAATGCTGTACTCCAGACGTACATGCTCAGAAATTTTTTCCTCAAATTAAGGCCGGTATTTGATATTAGTAGACTTCTCTTGGCCAGAAATGCCTTTTTTGCCATAGCGAGTCTGCTTTTGATGTCTTCCTTTCTCCGTCCGTCATTGGTTATTTTACTGCCTAGGTAGCAGAATTCCTTCATTTCATTGACTTCGAGACCATCAATCCTGATGTTAAGTTTCTCGCTGTTCTCATTTCTACTACTTCTCATTACCTTCTTCTTTCTCCGATTTACTCTCAAACCATACTGTGTACTCATTAGACTGTTCATTACGTTCAGCAGATCCTTTAATTCTTCTTCACTTTCACTCAGGATAGCAATGTCATCAGCGAATCGTATCATTGACATCCTTTCACCTTGCATTTTAATTCCACTCCTGAACCTTTCTTTTATTTCCATCATTGCTTCCTCGATGTACAGATTGAAGAGTAGGGACGAAAGGCTACCGCCTTGTCTTACACCCTTCTTAATACGAGCACTTCGCTCTTGATCGTCCACTCTTATTATTCCGTCTTGGTTGTTGTACATATTGTATATGACCCGTCTCTCCCTATAGCTTACCCCTACTTTATTCAGTATCTCGAACAGCTTGCACCATTTTATATCGTCGAACGCTTTTTCCAGGTCGACAAATCCTATGAACGTGTCTTGATTTTTCTTTAGCCTTGCTTCCATTATTAGCCGTAACGTCAGAATTGCCTCTCTCGTGCCTTTACTTTTCCTAAAGCCAAACTGATCGTCACCTAGCGAATTCTCAATTTTCTCTTCCATTCTTCTGTATATTATTCTCGTAAGCAGCTTCGATGCATGAGCTGTTAAGCTTATTGTGCGATAATTCTCGCACTTGTCAGCTCTTTCCGTCTTCGGAATTGGGTGGATGATGCTTTTCCGAAAGTCAGATGGTATGTCGCCAGACTAATATATTCTACACACCAACGTGAATAGTCGTTTTGTTGCCACTTCCCATAATGATTTTAGAAATTCTGAGGGAATGTTACCTATCCCTTCTGCCTTATTTGACCGTAAGTCCTCCAAAGCTCTTTTAAATTCCGATTCTAATACTGGATCCCCTATCTCTTCTAAATCGACTCCTGTTTCTTCTTCTATCACATCAAACAATTCTTCAACTTCATAGAGGCTTTCAATGTATTCTTTCCACCTATGTGCTCTCTCCTCTGCATTTAACAGTGGAATTCCCGTTGCACTCTTAATGTTACCACCGTTGCTTTTAAAGTCACCAAAGGTTTTTTTGACTTTCCTGTATGCTGAGTCTGTCCTTCCGACAATCATATCTTTTTCAATGTCTTCACATTTTTCCTGCAGCCATTTCGTCTTAGCTTCCCTCCACTTCCTGTTATTTTATTCCTCAGCGACTTGTATTTCTGTATTCCTGATTTTGCCGGAACATGTTTGTACTTCCTCCTTTCATCAATCAACTGAAGTATTTCTTCTGTTACCCATGGTTTCTTCGCAGCTACCTTCTTTGTACCTATGTTTTCCTTCCCAACTTCTGTGATGGCCCTTTTTAGAGACGTCCATTCCTCTTCAACTGTTCTGCCTACTGCGCTGTTCCTTATTGCTGTATCTATAGAGTTAGAGAACTTCAAACGTATCACGTCATTCCTTAGAACTTCCGAATCCCACTTCTTTGCGTATTGATTCTTCCTGACTAATGTCTTCAGCCTACTCTTCATCACTACTATATTGTGATGTGAGTCTATATCTGCTCCTGGGTACGCCATACAATCCAGTATCTGATTTCGGAATCTCTGTCTGACCATGATGTAATCTAACTGAAATCTTCCCGTATCTCCCGGGCTTTTCCAAGTATACCTCCTCCTCTTGTGATTCTTGAACAGGGTATTCGCTATTACTAGCTGAAACTTGTTACAGAACTCAATTAGTTTTTCTCTTCTTTCATTCCTTGTCCCAAGCCCATATTCTCCTGTAACCTTTTCTTCTACTCCTTCCCCTACAACTGCATTCCAGTCGCCCATGACTATCAGATTTTCGTCCCCCTTTACTTACTGCATTACCCTTTCAATATCCTCATACACTTTCTCTATCTGTTCATCTTCAGCTTGCGACGTCGGCATGTATACCTGAACTATCGTTGTCGGTGTTGGTCTGCTGTCGATTCTGATTAGAACAACCCGGTCACTGAACTGTTCACAGTAACATGCCCTCTGCCCTACATTCCTATTCATAACGAATCCTACACCTGTTATACAATTTTTTGCTGCTGTTGATATTACCCGATACTCATCTGACCAGAAATCCTTGTCTTCCTTCCACTTCACTTCACTGACCCCTACTATATCTAGATTGAGCCTTTGCGTTTCCCTTTTCAGATTTTCTGGTTTCCCTACCACGTTCAAGCTTCTGACATTCCACGCCCCGACTCGTAGAACGTTATCCTTTCGTTGATTATTCAATCTTTTTCTCATGGTAACCTCCCCATTGGCAGTCCCCTCCCAGAGATCCGAATGGGGTACTATTCCGGAATCTTTTGCCAATGGAGATATCATCATGACACTTCTTCAACTACAGACCACATGTCCTGTGGATACACGTTACGTGTCTTTAATGCAGTGGTTTCCATTGCCTTCTGCATCCTCATTTCGTTGATCATTGCTGATTCTTCCGCCTTTAGGGCCAATTTCCCACCCCTAGGACAAGAGAGTGCCCTGAACCTCTATTCGCTCCTCCGCCATCTTTGACAAGGCCATTGGCAGAATGAGGCTGACTTCTTATGCCGGAAGTCTTCGGCCGCCAATGCTGATTGTTTATCAAAGTTTAGGCAGTGGCGGGGATCGAACCCGGGACCGAAGACGTTTTGATTGTGTATCAAAGACGCTACCCCTAGACCACGGGTACGTGGAAGGGGGGGAGGGGGAGGTTAGGAGGTCCACTACTACAGGGCTTTCCACTGACGATTCGTAATTTGTGTGTTCTTCAAACTAAAGGCGAAAAAACTTGAACATTTTATACAGCATTTATTCAAGTTTGCTTACGAAATGACACGTCGAGCAACTGACGACCGCCGGCCGCTGTGGCCGAGCGGTTCTAGGCGCTTCAGTCTGGAACCGCGCTGCTGTAACGGTCGCAGGTTCGAATCCTGCCTCGGGCATGGATGTGTGTGATGTCCTTAGGTTAGTTCGGTTTAAGTAGTTCTAAGTCTGAACCAGTCTAGTAACCTCCTACTTTTGAGATAGGTTTCATTCAAAACGTGTTCTGGTTGGTTTATGAAAGCAGTATAAATTTCAGTCTCTTCTAAACAATCAAGCTGTCTTACTTTTCCAATTTTGTGAAGTATTTCTAAAGAGCTTTCCTTGTTATATAACCTGTGTTTAGTCGTCCGAATATGGCTCGCAGACAGCTATCTAAAACTGTCGCTGTTGTACTGTTCTCTAGAACGAATGTTTTGTCCTGTATTAAACTTAGTTCATTCCTACAGTTAATTTTATAAAGCCGAGACTATGATTTTATAAGAAACGTCCAGACTCGCTGCTTCATGACATTAATTATTATTTCTTTCACTTTCACTACAGCTCTGTTTCGGCTAAATCGTCATTAACAAATGACGTATATATTGTCTAGATAAACTGACGTACATTGTTGATTTAAAATAGTAATTAATTTGTTACGACAGTAACAGCTTTTCTCATATGTTTACCTCGTAGCTCCAAAACTGTGAAATTACTGTCATAACTTTTTAATTACTGCCTTAATTCAACATAAACAGAACGACAGTCAAAATACTGTTACCAAATATGTGATTAGTATGTTAGCCCATCTAGACGTTATATAATTGATGATGGCAGTTTAGCCGAAATAAATCTATAATGAAAGTGAAAGAAATGAAAATTAATATCACATAGCTGTGAATCTCGGCACTCCTTATAAATATGTAACATGCTGAGTTTACGACGCTACAGGCCCTATGGAACCCAGAGTGTGTGGAAGGTTTATTGTGTTGTAGGCTGTGACGTACGCTCAGGCCTAACGTGTCGTCGGTACGGAAGCCTGTTCTTACCTCGCTGTTACGAAGTTGTTCAACTATTCTGCCAGAAACAGGTCCACGTTATGGTAGGGACAAATGGTTTTAGCTTCTTCCTCTTTCTGCAACGTAATCTCATCAGTAGCATTGCGACTGAGTAATTTTGCAGCGAACGTTTTACCAGTTATTTGAGCAATGAAAACGTTGTTTTCTGCTACACGTCTGATTCCTGGTTCATTGCAATTTCTTTCTGCTCTAGAGGAAGACTGGCTAATCTGTGAGTCATAGAAAAGAAAAATGCATTCTTCTTGGTTCGTGGGAGGCAGAAATTATTGTAGATATCATTATCTGTGCAAGTGGGATTACGATAGATGACAAATACCATTATCACTCTTGATATTCAGATTTAGACAGTCAGTTGGATGTTGTTGTTCTAACTCCATGGTGAAAATTAATGCTAGTGTATATACTATTCATTTATGTCAATGTAGTGACAGTGTCACTGAGTGACCCTCTAAATGACATAAAGATTTCGTCCATGTACATACTATAATATTAAATTTTATTAGCTCTGATGGGGAATTTCTTGAAGTACTGTTTTTTGTGATGTTTAACAAATCTGTTAGCAAGCGTACTTGATATACAAATGCGCATGCAAAGGCTTCCGGCAGTAAAAAGAATTTCAGCGTTAAACTTGAAATAGATATAGGAGAGTATCAGAACTAATAACAAAACGACATCTTTAATTTCTTGTACATTAGCTTTTTTAGAATGGGTAGCTTTGAGGGATGAAGTAGTGAAGGCAGCAGAGGATCAAGTAGGTAAAAAGATGAGGGCTAGTAGAACTCCATGGGTAACAGAAGAAATAGTGAATTTAATTAATGAAAGGAGAAAATGTAAAAATGCAGTAAGTGAAGCAGGCAAAAATGAGATCGACAGGAAGGGCAAAATGGCTAAGCAGGGATGGCTAGAGGACAAATGTAAGGATATAGAGGCTTATCTGACTAGGAGTAAGACATACTGCCTACAGGTAAATTAAAGAGACCTTTGAAGAAAAGAGGACATCTATGAATATCAAGAGCTCAGATGGAAACCCAGTTCTAAGCAAAGAAGGGAGAGCTGAAAGTTGGAAGGAGTATATAGAGGGTCTATACAAGGGCGATGTACTTGAGGACAATATTATGGAAATGGAAGAGGATGTAGCTGAAGATGAAATGGGAGATATGATACTGCGTGAGGAGTTTGACAGAGCACTAAAAGACCTGAGTCGAAACAAGGCCCCGGGAGTAGACAACATTCCATTGGAACTACTGACAGCCTTGGGAGAACCAGTTCTGACAAAACTCTACCATCTGGTGAGCAAGATGTATGAGACAGGCGAAATACCCTCAGGCTTCAAGAAAAATTTAATAATTCCAATCCCAAAGAAGGCAGGTGTTGACAAATGTGAAAATTACCGAACTATCAGTTTAATAAGTCACGGCTGCAAAATGCTATCACGAATTCTTTACAGACGAATGGAAAAACTAGTAGAAGCCGACCTCGGGGAGGATCAGTTTGGATTCCGTAGAAATATTGGAACACATGAGGCAATACTGATCCTACGACTAATATTAGAAGATAGAGTAAGGAAAGGCAAACCTACGTCTCTAGCATTTGTAGACTTGGAGAAAGCTTTTGAGTGGAATACTCTCTTTCAAATTCTGAAGTTAGCAGGGGACAAATACAGGGAGCGAAAGGCTATTTACAATTTGTACAGAAACCAGATGGCAGTTATAAGAGTCGAGGGACATGAAAGGGAAGCAGTGGTTGGGAAGGGAGTGAGACAGGGTTGCAGTCTCTCCCCGATGTTATTCAGTCTGTATATTGAGCAAGCAGTGAAGGAAACAAAAGAAAAATTCGGAGTAGGTATTAAAATCCATGGAGAAGAAATAAAAACTTTGAGGTTTGCCGATGACATTGTAGTTCTATCAGAGACAGCAAAGGATTTGGAAGAGCAGTAGAATGGAATGGATAGTGTCTTGAAGGAGGATATAAGAAATATCAACAAAAACAAAACGAGGATAATGGAATGTAGTCGAATTAAGTCGGGTGATACTGAGGGAAGTAGATTAGGAAATGATAGACATAAAGTAGTAAAGCAGTTTTGCTATATAGGGAGCAAAATAACTGATGATGGTCGAAGTAGAGAGGATATAAAATGTAGACTAGCAACGGCAAGGAAAGTATTTCTGAAGAAAAGAAATTTGTTAAATTTCGAGTATCAGGAAGTCGTTTCTGGAAGTATTTGTATGGAGTGTAGCTATGTATGGAAGTGAAACATGGACGATAAATAGTTTGGACAAGAAGAGAATGTAGTGCTACAGTAGAATGCTGAAGATTATATGGGTAGATCACATAACCAATGAGGAGGTACTGAATAGAATTGGGGAGAAGAGGTGTTTGTGGCACAGCTTGACTAGAAGAAGGGATCGGTTGGTAGGACATATTCTGAGGCATCAAGGGATCGCCAATTTACTATTGGAGGGCAGCGTGGAGGGTGAAAATCGTAGAGGGAGACCAAGAGATGAATAAGCTAAGCAGATTCAAAAGGTTGTAGGTTGCAGTAGGTACTGGGAGATAAAGAACCTTGCACAGGATAGAGTAGCATGGACAGCTGCATCAAAACCAGTCTCAGGACTGAAGACAACAACAACAACACTAGCTTTTTGTGTTGGAGAAGATTCTCTTCAGTAACTTTAATAGTCTCATAAATGTGAATGTTAGTAAGTAAATTAACTACGTTGAAGGATACGAAATTATCATAATCAGGAATGGAAAAGGTTTTAATTTTAGCTGTTAGTTAAAGGGAAGTTTTGACAGTGTAGTTTTCTTCAAAGACATAATATTCTTTAAATGGTGTATGAGATTTTTTGTCGATCTCATAGAAGCGCCGTCTGTATAGTTAACACTGTCCACCAGAAGCGAAGTCGACATGCAGTCGGAGGCGATGCTGGGTTCGTAGCGGTGGGCATCAATTGTCGGTTACGGCGGAACTGCCCGGGAGGCACACTTACATTCGGGTGGCCGCACGTGTCACGGTGGATGCAGCAGAAGGTGCGTAGCAGGAGTGACCCTGTCGCGGTTGTGTGCACCACCTGTTCTAGTGTCTGGTGGACACGAAGGACCTCTGCGGACCGAGCTGCAAATTTCTTACAACGAAATCGTCAGACTTGTCATGCCAAAACGTGTATTGGTTTTTTAGGACTCTTATTTAAGTGTGCAAAAGGTCCGTATGCAAAATTGTAGCTGCTGACATGAACTGGAAGTCACCTAAAAAAAAAATCACGAACATGGCTGTGTTTCCTGCTTGGCGCTTGCAGTGACGGCTGGCCACCCCTGGTAATGGCGAGTCTAGAGCGTTGTGCGCATGGTCGGGAAGTGTGGCCGTCTTATCGCGGCGTTCACTGAAGAGGAATATCGCTTCACGGTTTTGGTGAAAAGGGGAAACGAATATTCGTTTCTGTGAAACGCAGAGATGTGAAATATGGTCTGTACATGTTCATCTATACTCCGTAAGCCACTTCACGGTGAACATTGTCTCCCCTCACAAGTGATGGCGAACCCTGTAAATGTTTTGCTGCTTGCCATGGAGAAATACCACAGACGCCAAATGAAGCAATCAACAGAAAACACACGTGGAGACTGTGCGTTGTGCGACATGGTTGTTAAACTTCTAGACGAACGTGTAAATGGCGCAGACATGTGGCTAGAAACAACTGAAACATCCGATATTGCAGACTGTGAATCTACAAACAGCGAATACACCGACGAAAGTTGCACTCATGAAGACTCTTCGAGTGATAGAGCCACGTACCATCATCATCAGCTCCAAAAGTAACACCAGCAACTAAAATTTCCTTATCAGACAAAGAAAGAGGTGACGTATTGGTTGAACGGAAGTGGTAAGAAACGCCTACATGTAAATACTGTTCAAAATAAGTATCGCTTTGTCCGTTCTGAACGTGAATTGTATAGCTGGAAAAAGGAAGTCGCTGGACGACGTAAGAGTCGACTGCCAATTGCGACGGAGATAAATGCGCGACTTTTGAGCTATTTACCGATGCCAGACAACAGTCATTTAGTGTCAGCGATACAACTTTGTGTGATTAGGCTTTAGAGATTGCCAACGCGATAGGCGCTAAAGAATTTACAGCTTCTCAAAGTTGGTCTAGTCGCTTCAAAAGATAACATAAAATTGTGACAAGAAAAATAACAAAATTTGTATCGAGAAACAGATCGGAAAATGAAGTGACACAAATCGAAATGATAGAAGCTTTTCTTACGAATGCCAAAAATAAGATCGCTAGTTTTAGTGAATCGTACGTGTACGATGCAGATCAGTCAGGTGTTCAAAAAGAAATGCGTGCGAAAAGAACACTGTCATTCAAAGGGGTAAAACAAATTGAGGCGATTGCGCAGTCAACAAGTGCATTCACCATCCATACACTATAATGCCCATAATTAGTCTCGATGGTTCATTGATACCTAAACTATATGTGTCTTCAAGAACCAACTGGACGTTTTGGACCACGTGTCAAAAGAACAATGTTCTACGCAAACAATCTTGCGGTAGACGCATCGAAGTCTGGAGAAATGGGAAATGAAAACGTTACACTTTTCATGCGTCATGCTTTTCTTCCGTTCTGCGGGAACAAATCTCTTCTCCTTCTAGATTCGTGGTCTGGTCATAAAAGGTCTGATTCATTAAAAGCTGTATTTCGAGTCCACCCTGACAAAGAAGTAGAGGTACTTCAGATTCTACCCAGCACGACGAACGTAATTCAACCTTTAGAAAGATAATTTTTCCGTCAGTGGAAGGCATTTTATAGAAAACTAACTGAGAAAATTATTGTGTGCAGATCACTGCAGTTTTCTGTCTATCACCGTGACAATATTCTCAAGCTGCAATCAGTAGTACATTATCAATTTTCCTCCCAACGGTTTCAGAATTTGATTAAATAAGCGTGGCAATCCTCGAAATACACTGACACTAGGCCTGATTCATACTTAACACCAGCCCAGTTTTGTCTACGGACATCTAACAACGTCTGTGATTCGCAGAGCTGTCATATGTTGCTTGTATGTTCTTGGTGCACAACAAAACCTATGTTTTGAAAATTGTATCAATATTTCGCATTTTTCGGTAATTACAAGAAATAAAGTTTTGACGTGTTCTAAACCGTATATTTATATGTGTCTATTTCGTAGCTATTTGGAAAGAATGTCGTAGACAGCATATCAGCCATATTTGTCAACGATTATTTAATTATACGATCGCTTTCACTGGGAGAATCAGCTCTCACTGCTGTGGCAAGAAAGCGGCTCGTAGCGAACGCCACCTTGTCCATAGATAGCGTTGGTAGAACGCAGCGAAAGAGGTCAGGGTTGTACAAGAGGCAGTTATAAGCGCGGAAGCCATGCGACAGTAATGTCTTACTTCATAAAATTGTTTACTGACTTCCAGGTCATGCCAGCTGCCAAAATTCTGCATACAGACTTCTTGCAATTTTAACTCACAGTGGTAAAAAAGGCAACACAGGTTTCTACATGACAAGTCTGACCATTCCCTTGTTAGCTCGCTGGACTGTGCAGTTCATGATTTACCGGGGCTGTGCTTGATGCACCCTGCCTGGCAGAGGTGTGTTGCAGGGTGGTGTCAGCGTCTGACAGCTTCTGCGACTATACAAATAAACTGGCGGTAAAAAAATGAAAGCAACAAAAAACAAAAATCATGTAGAGTAATGAAATTTGGGGAATACGTCTATGTAGCATATTTAAGTGATTAACATTGCAGCATCACATGCCAATGTAAGCGCGAAATAAGCCGTTGCAAAAGTGACATGTTGGTAAATTAATAACAGATGTAACGATCAGAATGTTGAATGCAAGAACTGAAACGAGCATTCATTGTGTCGCAAATGGCCGTGGTTTGGGGGTCAGTGAAATGCATGCTACTGGGCGTCTGGCTCGGGGATTTCCCTGAAGTAATCGATTTTTAACATTTCGTTATGTCGCCAACTGCTGTTCAAATTGTTGCTGCAGAAGAAATGTGATGCGCCAGAGCCATACGCCAAACACGATTGTCTTCCCTCTCGGGCGCGCCACGCGACCGGTGGGACCCCGGGCTGTTTGCAACCGTACATTCTCGTGGTCACCGCTGCCAGTAATCGTGTACAGTGCTACATTTCTGCCAAGTCTTCCTGCGATATCGCTGAAGGAATATCCAGATTCACGTGGCCCTATTACACGATCTCGTTCAAACTCAGTAAGATGATCATAATGGCGTCTCTATCTCCTCAGAGGCATTCTTGACTAAGATCAAATCACTACATCCAATCTAGAAGCTAACTAACCTAAGGACATCACACGCATCCATGCCCGAGGCAGGATTCGAACCTGCGACCGCAGCGGCCGCCCGGCTCCAGACTGTAGCGCCTAGAACAGCACGGCCACTCCGCCCGACACATGTCTGGAGAACATGCTGGCCACACTATTCGGGCGATGTCGTTATCCTGAAGGAAGTCAGCCGTAAGATGTGCACGATGGGACCGATAATTGTCGTCCATGAAGACGAATGCCTCGCCAGTGTACTGCCGATATCATTGCACTATTTTTTTTTTTTTAAATCGGTCGGAGGATGGCATTCACGTATCGTACAGCCGTTGCGGCGCCTTCCATAACCACGAGAGAGTACATCGGCCCCACATAATGCCACCCCAAAACAGCAGGGAACCTCTATGTTGCTGCACTCGCTGGACAGTGTATTTAAAGCTTTCAGCCTGACCGGGTTGCCTCCAAGCACGTCTCCGACGATTGTCTGGTTGAAGGTATATGTGAGACTCGTCGGTGCAGAGAACGTGATGCCAATGCTGAGAGGTCCATCCGGCATGTTGTTGGGCCCATCGGGACCGCGCTGCACTGTGTCGTAGTTGCGAAGATGGACCTCGCCACGGACGTCGGGAGTGAAGACGTGCATCGTGCAGGTTACTGTGCACTGTTTGAGTCTTAACACGACGTCCTGTGGCTGCACGAAAGGCATTATTCAACATGTTGGCTTTGCTGTCGGGGTACCTCCGAGCCATAATCCGCAGGCAGCGGTCATCGATTGCCGTAGTCGCCCCCGGGCATCCTGAGCGAGACATGTCATCGACATCGCTTTCGTTTACTCCGACTCGCCTTGACACTTCACTTGTTGAGAGCCCTTCCTGGCACAAACGAACAATGCGGACCGCTGTATTGACGGTGTAGGCACGGTTGAACTACAGACAACACGAGCCGTGTACCTCCTTCGTGGTGGAATGACTGGAACGGATCGGCTGTCGGACCCCGTCTGTCTAATAGGCGCTGCTCATACACGGTTGCTCACATCTGTGGTCGGGTTTAGTGAGATCTTTGAACAGTCAAAGGGGCTATGTATGTGATACAATATCCACAAAAATGGTTCAAATGGCTATGAGCACTATGGGAGGTGATCAGGAATTCTGAAATTTGTCTGCTAGGTTTTATGAAAATTAAGCGTTACTGAAAAATATTGCTTAAGTGAGCTATGCAAATGACAAATATCGTGCGCAAAAGATGAGATACAGGGTGACAGCTATTGAACTATATGAAATAAAACTGTCATAACTTCTGAACCGTTTGTAGGGCGTTCAAACTGCACGTTGGTCGCGGGGCATGATGGGAATTAGTACAAATGCGCAAGCGCCATGTTGTCGACCATTTGCACGTGAAAATGTCACGGTACAACTTGCGTGAGCGTAGAGTGCTTGTCCTTCTAAGAGATCAACATCATAGCCCAACCGCGGCTCAAAGGACGTTTGCGACCGAGTTCAAGCTGAAGACAACCGTCCCAAGTGTGCTAACAAGCAAGAACTTGAGTCGCAAGTTTGAGAGAAAGGGTAGTGTTCATGACGACAGGGTTGGCAACTTTGGTCGTCCAAAAAGGATGAAAACCCATGAAAAACATCGAGAAGACACGCACTGTGTTTCAAAGCAGCCCCAAGGAATCGATCAGACGAGGTGCACAACAGGTGGGAACAAACCGGGAGATGGTTCAAATGGCTCTGAGCACTATGGGACTTAGCTTCTGAGGTCATCAGTCCCCTAGAACTTAAAACTATTTAAACCTAACTAACCTAAGGACATCACAAACATCCATGCCAGAGGCAGGATTCGAACATCCGACCGTAGCGGTCGTGCGGTTCCAGACTGTAGTGCCTAGAACCGCTCGGCCACTTCGGCCGGCCAGTATCCACAGCCAACGTTTATCTTCCCGAGTTCTGGTAACCGGGGTTACGCAAATTTTTTTTATGTGTGTATTTCCATTGTATGTGCTCTCTCGAACTAGGTGCTCAAGACAGTTTTCGAAAAAACATGTTCAACAGTACTCTGCAAGGCTACTTATGTGGAAACCTTGTAATGAATCCATAGGTGTCCTAGTTTACGCTCGGAACTAATACTGCACGATTTGGGTACTTCCGCACTACTGAGCGTAGACTTTCTTTGAATAACTCTGTCTCGACGGAATCGGGAGGCCGGTAATATCACCCAACAATTAGCTTCTTTTCATATAGACCTGTTATACGTTACCAGATAATTTCAAAGCCACACTCAAATCCGACTTCAATAGAAACAACATTTTTGTGGCCCTCGGTAAACGCTTCCCCTTCAGTGGCGTTTGATATGTCTTTTCGATGTTTCGTGAATCGCTAAACATTTCAGAGCTTTATACTTGGAGTTTCAGACAGCTCTCGGTCCCGAGAATAATTTGAGTGTGACGAATTTCCGAGAGGGCAGGAAAGGTGAAATATTAGGGATATGCGATGTCTGTTATTTCTGACATGTTTGAATAAACAGACAATACGCTTTCATATAGCTGAATCACCCCTATGAGCAGTGAATCTACCACACTGAGTGCGGTAGGGGACGTGGCCGGGCAGGGAGGCGTGCCGAGGCAGGACTCGACGCTGCGTCCGGCTGCCACAGTGCTTAACGCAACGGCTATTAAGCAGGAGGCCCCGGGTTCGAGTCCCAGTGTGGCATACATTTTCCCTCATCGCCGCTGATTCCGCGGAAGGTCCCAGTGCAGCTTACCTTAATAGTTCCTTCCGTTTCCTTCCTCCTCGCTTCACCTTCAGTCTACATAAAATGGCGAAATATCCTGCGGCTTTTTGGCGTAGCGAAGATGAGCCGGAAGACACAGACAACCTTATACAGGTTGCATGAGAGATATTAGGCATTGACATAGGTAGGAGTTATTGGATGGTACGTAGATTATAAGGTGCTTACAAATCTCGTCCAGTAAGTGTTAAGTTTGTCTCACACCGAAAAAGGACATCGACTTCAGTCACAAGAAAAAAAAATAGCAAGGACAGGGTTAATAATAAGACAAGGTCTTACAAAGGACCATCTAAGGATTTAAAACAGCGCCACACAACACTTCGGCCTTCAGAATGTATGGACTCATGACGGCAGCGTAACTAACACCGCCCCTGAAAAGAATACGTTTACAAACATGTCAGAACTGAACAGCATTAAGAAATGGCTCTGAGCACTATGGGACTCAACTGCTGTGGTTATTAGTCCCCTAGAACTTAGAACTACTTAAACCTAACTAACCTACGGACATCACACACACCCATGCCAGAGGCAGGATTCGAACCTGCGACCGTAGCAGTCGCAGGGTTCCGGACTGCGCGCCTAGAACCGCGAGAGTAGTAGGAATGCTCGCACTTTTAAAACGCATTGACATTAATAGTGGAATCTGAATTATCACGTGTATAGGCAAATGGACTTTTTTTTGCTCTCCTGTAAACGGGGTTTGGTTTGAAAGCGTATTTATGCGTCCCTCACCTTCAGTAACTTTCGTAGCTACTAACTTTGCTCACGATAAATGTAACCGTTTCAAAGAGAAGAGCGGCCAATGTGACGATCTGACATTAAGTCGATTCGATAGCAAATGTCGAAAACTGGCGAATTTCTCACTTTTTTACTACATATGAACACTTTTCGCATTCTCCCATGACACATGGCTGCTAGGCCTGAATTCATGCAAAATCCTAAAATCATAGCTCATATCCAAGGCACCAAAACCGGCAAAAATGTCAATAATCGATAACTAAAACTTGAATTGTACTGCTTATTACTGGCTATTACATCAACTTAGAAACTTCTTCTGTGTTCTATTATGGTGCTTTTAGTGTCTCCGCATACCGCAGCACGCAAAATAGCTTTGCTCACGATAAATGTAACCGTTTCAAAGAGAAGAGCGCCCAATGTGAGGATCTGGCATTATGTCGATTTGTTAGGAAATGACTAAAACGGACGTGTTTTATCAGGTGTTTACTACATATGAACACTTTTCTCATCCTCCCGTGCAACATGGCTACCAGGCATCCCTTCATGCAAAATCTTAAGGTCCTAGCTCATGTTCAAGGCACCAAAGCCCGCTAAAAAGTCAATAATCGATAAGCAAAATTTGAATATTACTGCTTCTTACTTGGCTATTATATCAACTTAGAAGCTTCTTCTGTGTTCTACTGTGGTGCTTTTAGTGTCCCCGCATACCGCAGCACGCAACGTAGCTTTACTCTCGATAAATGTAACCGTTTCAGAGAGAAGGGAGGATAATGTGACGATCTGGCATTAAGTCGATTCGGTAGCAAACGACGAAAACGGTCGGATTGGTTGGGGTTTTACTACATATGAAAACTTTTCACATTCTCCCGTGCAGCGTGGCTGCTAGTCCTCCCTGCATGCAAAATCTTAAGGTCCTAGCTCATGTTCAAGGCTCATAAGAAGGCTAAAAATTCAAAAACCGATACCTAAACTTGAATTGTACTGCTTGTTACTGGCTATTACATCAACTTAGAAGCTTCTTCTGTGTTCCACTATGGAGCTTTTTGGGTCTCCGCATACCGCAGCACGCAACGTAGCTTTACTCTCGATAAATGTAACCGTTTCAGAGAGAAGGGAGGATAATGTGACGATCTGGCATTAAGTCGATTCGGTAGCAAACGACGAAAACGGTCGGATTGGTTGGGGTTTTACTACATATGAACACTTGTCTCCTAGTTCCGTGCAATGTGGCTGCTAGACCTCCCTGCATGCAAAATCTTAAGGTAGTAGCTCATGTCCAAGGCACCAAAGCCGGCTAAAAAGTCAAAAATCGATAACTAAATTTGAATTGTACTGCTTCTTACTGGCTATAACATCTACTTAGATTCTTCTTCTATGTTCTATTATGGTGCATTTAGTGTCTCCGCATATCGCAGCACGTGACATAGCATTGCACACGATAAATGGAACCGTTTCAGAAGGAAGAGCGGCCAATGTGACGATCTGACATGAAGTCGATTCGATAGCAAATGACGAAAACGGGCGGATTTCTTGGGTTTTTACTACATATGAACATTTTTCACATTCTACCGTGCAACGTGCCTGCTAGTCCTCATTGCACGCAAAAACTTAAGGTCCTAGCTCATGTCCAAGGCACCAAAGCCGGTTTAAAATTCAAAAATCGATAGCTAAACTTGAATTGTACGTCTTCTTACTGGCTATTACATCAACTTAGAAGCGTCTTCTGTGTTCTACTATGGTGCTTTTAGTGTCTCTGCATATCGCAGCACGCGACATAGCTTTTTACACGATAAGTGTTACCGTTTCAGTGAGAATAGCGGCCAAAGTAACGATCTGACATTAAGTCGATTCGATAGCAAATGACGAAAACGGCCGGATTTCTTAGTTTTTTACTACATATGAACACTATTCACATTCTGCCGTGCAACGAGGCTGCTGGTCCTCCCTGCATGCAAAATCGTAAGGTCCTAGGTCATGTTCAAGGCACCAAAGAAGGCTAAAAAGTCAAAAACCGATAATTAAACTTGAATTGTACTGCTTCTTACTAGCTATTACATAAACTTAGAAGCTTCTTCTGTGTTCTACTATGGTGCTTTTAGTGTCTCCGCATATTGCAGAACGCGACATAATTTTGCACACGATAAATGTAACCGTCTCAGAGAGAAGAGCGGCAAATGTGGAGATGTGACATTAAGTCGATTCGATAGCAAATAACGACAATGCGGAATTCTGAGGTTTTTACTACATATTAACACTTTTCACATTCTGCCATTCAACGTGGCTGCTAGTCCTATCTGCATGCAAAATCTTAAGGTCCTAGCTCATGTCCAAGACACCAAAGCCGGCTAAAATGTCAGAAATCGATAACTAAACTTGAATATTACTGCTCCTTACTGACTATTACATCAACTTAGAAGCTTCTTCTGTGTTGTACTATGGTGTTTTTAGTGTCTCCACATATCGCAGTACGCGACATAGCTTTGCACACGATAAATGTAACCGTTTCAGAGAGAAGAGTGGCCAATGTGGCGATCTGTCATTAAGTCGATTCGATAGCAAATGACGAAATCTGGCGTGCTTGTTAGGTTTTTACTACATATGAACACTTTTCACATTCTCCCGTGCAACATTGCTGCTAGTCCTCCATGCATGCAAATTCTTAACGTCCTAGCTCATGTACAAGGCACCAAAGATGGCTAAAAAGTCAAAAATCGATAACTAAACTAGACTTGTACTGCTTCTTACTGGCTATTACATCAACTTAGAATCTTCTTCTGTGTTCTACTATGGAGCTTTTAGTGTCTCCGCATATCGCAGCACGCGACATAGACTTCCCCTCGATAAATGTAACCGTTTCAGAGAGAAGAGCGGCCAATGTGTCGATCTGACATTAAGTCGATTCGGTAGCAAATGACGAAAACGGCGGATTACTATTGTTTTTACTACATATGAACAATTTTCACATTCTCCCGTGCAACGTGGCTGCTACTCCGCTCAGCATACAAAATCTTAAGGTCCTAGCTCATGTACAAGGAACCAAACCCCGCTAAAAAGTCAAAAATCGATAACTAAACTTGAATAGTACTGCTCCTTACTGGCTATTACATCAACTTAGAAGCTTCTTCTGTGTTGTACTATGGTGTTTTTAGTGTCTCCACATATCGCAGTACGCGACATAGCTTTGCACACGATAAATGTAACCGTTTCAGAGAGAAGAGTGGCCAATGTGGCGATCTGTCATTAAGTCGATTCGATAGCAAATGACGAAATCTGGCGTGCTTGTTAGGTTTTTACTACATATGAACACTTTTCACATTCTCCCGTGCAACATTGCTGCTAGTCCTCCATGCATGCAAATTCTTAACGTCCTAGCTCATGTACAAGGCACCAAAGATGGCTAAAAAGTCAAAAATCGATAACTAAACTAGACTTGTACTGCTTCTTACTGGCTATTACATCAACTTAGAAGCTTCTTCTGTGTTCTACTATGGTGCTTTTATTATCTCCGCATATCGCAGCACGCCACATAGCTTTGCACACGATAAATGTAACCGTTTCAGAAGGAAGAGCGCCCAACGTGACGATCTGACATTAAGTCGCTTCGATAGCAAATGAAGAAAACGAGCGGATTTCTTTGGTTTTTACTACATATGGACACTTTTCACATTCTGCCGTGAAATGTGGCTGCTAGTCCACGTTGCATGCAAAATCTTAAGGTCATAGCTGATGTCGAAGGCACCAAAGCCGTCTAAAAAGTCAAAACTCGATAACTAAACTTTAATTGTACTGCTCCTTACTGGCTATAACATCAACTTACAATCTTCTTCTGTGTTCTACTATGTTGCTTTTAGTGTCTCCGCATATCGCAGCACGCGACATAGCTTTGCACACGATAAATGTAACCGTTTCAGAAGGAAGAGCAGCCAATGTGTCGATCTGACATTAAGTCGATTCGGTAGCAAATGACGAAAACGGGCGGATTACTATTGTTTTTACTACATATGAACAATTTTCACATTCTCCCGTGCAACGTGGCTGCTAGTCCTCCCTCCATGCAAAATCTTAAGGTCCTAGCACATGTCCAAGGCACCAAAGCCGGCTAAAATGTAAAAAATCGATAACTAAACTTGAATTGTACTGCTTCTTACTGGCTATTTCATCTACTTTGAAGCTTCTTCTGTGTTCTACTATGGTGCTTTTAGTGTCTCCGCATATCGCAGCAGGTGACATAACTTTGCACATGATAAATGTAACCGTTTCAGAGAGAAGAGCGGCCAATGCGACGATCTGAGATTAAGTCGATTCGATAGCAAATTACGAAAACTGGCGGACTTCTTACGTCTTTACTACATATGAACACTTTTCACATTCTCCCGTGCAACGTGGCTGCTGGTCCTCCCTGCATGCATAATCTTAAGGTTCTAGCTCATGTCCAAGGAACCAAACCCCGCTAAAAAGTCAAAAATCGATAAATAAACTTGAATTGTACTGCTTCTTACTGGCTATTACATCAACTTAGAAGCTTCTTCTGTGTTCTACTATGGTGCATTTAGTGTCTCCGCATACCGCAGCACGCGACATAACTTTGCACATGGTAAATGTAACCGTTTCAGAGAGAAGAGCGGCCAATGTGTCGATCTGACATTAAGTCGATTCGGTAGCAAATGTCGAAAACGGGCGGATTACTATTGTTTTTACTACATATGAACAATTTTCACATTTTCCCGTGCAACGTGGCTGCTAGTCCTCCCTTCATGCAAAAACTTAAGGTCCTAGCACATGTCCAAGGCACCAAAGCCGGCTAAAATGTCAAAAATCGATAACTAAACTTGAATTGTACTGCTTCTTACTGGCTATTTCATCTACTTTGAAGCTTCTTCTGTGTTCTACTATGGTGCTTTTAGTGTCTCCGCATATCGCAGCAGGCGACATAGCTTTTTACACGATAAATGTTACTGTTTCAAAGAGAAGAGCAGCCAATGTGACTTTCTGACATTAAGTCGATTCGATAGCAACTGACGAAAACGGCCGGATTTGTTAGGTTTTTACTACATATGAACACTTTTCTCATTTTCTCGTGCAACGTGGCTGCTAGTCCTCCCTGCATGCATAATCGTAAGGTCATAGCTCATATCCAAGGCACCAAAGCCGGCTAAAAAGTAAAAAATCGATAAGTTAATTTGATTTGTACTGCTTCTAACTGGCTATTACATCAACTTAGAATCTTCTTCTGTGTTCTGCTATAGTGCTTTTATAGTCTCCGCGTATCGCAGCACGCGACATAGCTTTTTTCACGATAAATGTAACCGTTTCAGAGAGAAGAGCGGCCAATGTGTCGATCTGACATTAAACCGATTCGATAGCAAATGACGAAAACTGTCGGATTTCTTGGGGTTTTACTTCAAATGAACGCTTTTCACATTCTCCCGTGCAACGTGGCTGCTAGTCCTCCCTGCATGTAAAATCTTAAGGTCATAGCACATGTCCAAGGCACCAAAGGCGGCTAAAAAGTCAAAAATCGATAACTAAACTTGAATTGTACTGCTTCCTACTGGCTATTACATCAATTAAGAAACTTCTTCTGTGTTCTACTATGGTACTTTTAGTGTCTCCGCATATCGCAGCAGGCGTCATTGCCTTGCACACGATAAATGTGACCGTTTCAGAGAGAAAAGCGGCCATTGTTGCGATCTGGCATTTCGTCGATTCGATAGCAGATGCCGAAAACAGGCGGATTTCTTACGTTTTTACTACTAATGATCAGTTTTTACATTTTCTCGTCTAACGTGGCTCCCAGACCTCGTTTCATGCAAAATCGTAACGTCGTCAGTCAAGTCCCTGGCGCTAAAGGCGGCTAATAAGTCATTAATCGATAGCTAAAACTTGAATTGTACTGGTTCTTACTGGCCGATTACATCAACTTAGAGCCGGCCGCGGTGGTCTAGAAGTTCAGGCGCTCAGTCCGGAACCGGCTGACTGCTACGCTCGCAGGTTCGAATCCTGCCTCGGTCATGGATGTGTTTGATGTCCTTAGGTTAGTTATGTTTAAGGAGTTCTACGCTCTAGGGGACTGATGACAACAGATGTTAAGTCCCATAGTTCTCAGAGCCATTTGAACCAATAACTTAGAAGCTTCTTCTGTGTTCTATGGTGTTGCTATTAGTGCCTCCCCATGCCGCAGCCCACGACATAAGTTTCCAGACGATAAATGTAACTGTTTTATAGAGAAAAGCATCCAATGGGACGATCTGTCATTACGTCGATTCGACGGCAATTGACGAAAACGGGACGATTTCTTAGGTTTTTACAACACATGAACACTTTTCCAATTCTCTCGTGTAACGTGTCTTCCAGACTTCGTTTCATGCCAAATCTTAAGGTCGTCGGACATGTCTGAGGCACCAAAGCCGGCTAATAAGTCAATAATCGATTACTAAAACTTGAATTTTACTGCTTCTTACTGGCTGATTACATCTTCTGTGTTTTACTGTGTTGCTATTAGTGCCTCCGCATACCGCAGCACACAACATAAGTTTGCAGACGATGAAGGTACCCGCTTCACAGAGAAATTTCAAATTCTGTGTCTGTGTCTATTGCCTGCTCATATTGTTTAAAGCAGGTTTCTCAATGCCCAGTGGATCTGATTCCCTTGATACCCATTCAAAAAAACTCGGAATGGGAAAGACCAAGCTCTGCTTATACTTATAGCCTGGGAAGTTGACATATCTTAGACAGCAAAATATGATGGTTAAAGATGTCCATTGAGTATTCCCATATACACTGAAGTTAGCTTTGAACAACAAATTATTAATTGGCCACCTACTCTTGACTCAATAGCTACTAAGATCTTTCACTGGTGAAGGAGGTGACGACGTTGTTATGTCCATTAGAGGCTTCTGTAGTTTGCTGAAAATAATGTGATATAATTGTGCCTTGTGACTTTCTGTGGAGTTCCAGAGTAAGTTCTATACTGGTGCAGGACATTCATTCCTGCTGTTCTCATTCGAGGCAATCCTGGATTCTGAATCTCAAGCACCAGAGAATTATAAACAGCAATGCAACCTCTGTCTTCGTTACAGGATCATTTAGTAATTGCGAAAGCGTTACGGAGATGATAGATAAACTCCAGTGGAAGACTCTGCAGGAGAGACGCTCAGTAGCTCGGTACGGGCTTTTGTTGAAGTTTCGAGAACATACCTTCACCGAAGAGTCAAGCAGTAAATTGCTCCCTCCTACGTATATCTCGCGAAGAGACCATGAGGATAAAATCAGAGAGATTAGAGCCCACACAGAAGCATACCGACAATCCTTCTTTCCACGTACAATACGAGACTGGAATAGAAGGGAGAACCGATAGAGGTACTCAGGGTACCCTCCGCCACACACCGTCAGGTGGCTTGCGGAGTACGGATGTAGATGTAGATGTAGATGTAGATGTCTTCCTGGCTGTGCACTATTTCAAAGTGCTGTGGTTGACAGTCTCTTCTCATTGTGCAGTGCTTGTAGATTATTGTAAATGGATTATCTGTAATATTTAGAACATCTCATTCTAAACTTTCTAAAGCACGAGACTTTTCTGTCATGACCACTTTTTGTGTGAGGTGATAAATACCAGGAATTTGGTTGCATTTTGAGAACCTAATGGTGACTGACATTAGTGTCTGTGTAAATTAATGGAACTCGATTTTTCCGGAGGTCGACAGCTTTTCCGAAGGTCGGCGTTTTTCCCGAGGTCGTCGATTTTCCCAAGGTCGGCGTTTTTCCCCGAGGTCGGCGTTTTTTCCCCGAGGTCGGCGTTTTTCCCCGAGGTCGGCGTTTTTCCCGAGGTCGGCGTTTTTCCCCGAGGTCGGCGTTTTTTTCCCAACGGCGGTGTTTTTCCCTGATGTCGGCGTTTTTCACGATGACGTCGTTTTTCCCCAAGGTCGGTGTTTTACCCCGAGGTCGGCGTTTTTCTCCGAGGTCGGCGTTTTTTTCCCAACAGCGGCGTTTTTCCCCGAGGTCGGGCGTTTTTCCACGATGTCGGCGTTTTACCCCGAGGTCGGCGTTTTACCCCGAGGTCGGCGTTTTTCCCCCGACGTCCGGCGTTTTTCCCGGAGGTCGGCGTTTTTCCCCGGAGGTCGGCGTTTTTCCCCGAGTCGGCGTTTTTCCCCGAGGTCGGCGTTTTTGCCCCAAGGTCGGCGTTTTTGCCCCGAGGTCGGCGTTTTTGCCCCGAGGTCGGCGTTTTTGCCCCGAGGTCGGCGTTTTTGCCCCGAGGTCGGCGTTTTTTTCCCGAGGTCGGAGTTTTTCCCCCGAGGTCGGCGTTTTTCCCGAGGTCGGAGTTTTTTCCCCGAGGTCGGCGTTTTTGCCCCGAGCTCGGCGTTTTTCCCCGAGGTCGGCGTTTTTCCCCGAGGTCGGCGTTTTTCCCCGAGGTCGGCGTTTTTCACCGAGGTCGGCGTTTTTGCCCCGAGGTCGGCGTTTTTGCGCCGAGGTCGGCGTTTTTTCCCGAGGTCGGCGTTTTTTCCCCGAGGTCGGCGTTTTTGCCCCGAGGTCGGCGTTTTAGCCCGAGGTCGGCGTTTTTGCCCCGAGGTCGGCGTTTTTTCCCCGAGGTCGGCGTTTTTGCCCCGAGTTCGGCGTTTTAGCCCCGAGGTCGGCGTTTTTGCACCGAGGTCGGCGTTTTTGCCCCGAGGTCGGCGTTTTTTGCCCCGAGGTCGGCGTTTTTGCCCGAGGTCGGGGTTTTTGCCCCGAGGTCGGCGTTTTTGCCCCGAGGTCGGCGTTTTTGCCCGAGGTCGGCGTTTTTCCCGAGGTCGGCGTTTTTGCCCCGAGGTCGGCGTTTTTGCCCCGAGGTCGGCGTTTTTGCCCCGAGGTCGGCGTTTTTTGCCCGAGGTCGGCGTTTTTGCCCCGAGGTCGGCGTTTTTCCCCGAGGTCGGCGTTTTTGCCCCGAGGTCGGCGTTTTTGCCCCGAGGTCGGCGTTTTTGCCCCGAGGTCGGCGTTTTTGCCCCGAGGTCGGCGTTTTTTGCCCGAGGTCGCGTTTTTGCCCCGAGGTCGGCGTTTTTGCCCCGAGGTCGGCGTTTTTGCCCCGAGGTCGGCGTTTTTGCCCGAGGTCGGCGTTTTTCCCGAGGTCGGCGTTTTTGCCCCGAGGTCGGCGTTTTTGCCCCGAGGTCGGCGTTTTTGCCCCGAGGTCGGCGTTTTTGCCCCTAGGTCGGCGTTTTTGCACCGAGGTCGGCGTTTTTGCCCCGAGGTCGGCGTTTTTGCCCCGAGGTCGGCGTTTTTGCCCCGAGGTCGGCGTTTTTCCCCGAGGTCGGCGTTTTTCCCCGAGGTCGGCGTTTTTCCCCGAGGTCGGCGTTTTTCCCCGAGGTCGGCGTTTTTGCCCCGAGGTCGGCGTTTTTGCCCGAGGTAGGCGTTTTTGCCCGAGGTAGGCGTTTTTGCCCGAGGTCGGCGTTTTTGCCCGAGGTCGGCGTTTTTGCCCCGAGGTCGGCGTTTTTGCCCCGAGGTCGGCGTTTTTGCCCCGAGGTCGGCGTTTTTGCCCCGAGGTCGGCGTTTTTTGCCCCGAGGTCGGCGTTTTTTGCCCCGAGGTCGGCGTTTTTGCCCCGATGTCGGCGTTTTTCCCCGAGGTCGGCGTTTTTCCCCGAGGTCGGCGTTTTTCCCCGAGGTCGGCGTTTTTGCCCCGAGGTCGGCGTTTTTTCCCGAGGTCGGCGTTTTTGCCCGAGGTAGGCGTTTTTTGCCCGAGGTAGGCGTTTTTGCCCGAGGTCGGCGTTTTTGCCCCGAGGTCGGCGTTTTTGCCCCGAGGTCGGCGTTTTTGCCCCGAGGTCGGCGTTTTTGCCCCGAGGTCGGCGTTTTTGCCCCGAGGTCGGCGTTTTTGCCCCGAGGTCGGCGTTTTTGCCCCGAGGTCGGCGTTTTTGCCCCGAGGTCGGCGTTTTTGCCCCGAGGTCGGCGTTTTTGCCCCGAGGTCGGCGTTTTTGCCCCGAGGTCGGCGTTTTTTGCCCCGAGGTCGGCGTTTTTGCCCCGAGGTCGGCGTTTTTGCCCCGAGGTATGCGTTTTTCCCCGAGGTCGGCGTTTTTGCCCCGAGGTCGGCGTTTTTTCCCGAGGTCGGCGTTTTTGCCCCGAGGTCGGCGTTTTTGCACCGAGGTCGGCGTTTTTGCCCCGAGGTCGGCGTTTTTTGCCCCGAGGTCGGCGTTTTTGCCCCGAGGTCGGCGTTTTTGCCCCGAGGTCGGCGTTTTTGCCCCGAGGTCGGCGTTTTTGCCCCGAGGTCGGCGTTTTTGCCCCGAGGTCGGCGTTTTTGCCCCGAGGTCGGCGTTTTTCCCCGAGGTCGTCGTTTTTGCCCCGAGGTCGGCGTTTTTGCCCCGAGGTCGGCATTTTGCCCCGAGGTCGGCGTTTTTGCCCCGAGGTAGGCGTTTTTGCCCCGAGGTCGGCGTTATTGCCCCGAGGTCGGCGTTTTTGCCCCGAGGTCGGCGTTTTTCCCGAGGTCGGCGTTTTTCCCGAGGTCGGCGTTTTTCCCCGAGGTCGGCGTTTTTGCCCCGAGGTCGGCGTTTTTCCCGAAGGTCGGCGTTTTTGCCCCGAGGTAGGCGTTTTTGCCCCGAGGTAGTCGTTTTTGCCCCGAGGTCGGCGTTTTTCCCCGAGGTCGGCGTTTTCTTCCCCGAGGTCGGCGTTTTTGCCCCGAGGTCGGCGATTTTGCCCCGAGGTCGGCGTTTTTTCCCGAGGTCGGCGTTTTTCCCCGAGGTCGGCGTTTTTCCCCGAGGTCGGCGTTTTTGCCCCCGAGGTCGGCGTTTTTGCCCCGAGGTCGGCGTTTTTGCCCCGAGGTCGGCGTTTTTGCCCCGAGGTCGGCGTTTTTGCCCCGAGGTCGGCGTTTTTGCCCCGAGGTCGGCGTTTTTGCCCCGAGGTCGGCGTTTTTGCCCCGAGGTCGGCGTTTTTGCCCCGAGGTAGGCGTTTTTGCCCCGAGGTCGGCGTTTTTGCCCCGAGGTAGGCGTTTTTGCCCCGAGGTCGGCGTTTTTGCCCCGAGGTCGGCGTTTTTGCACCGAGGTCGGCGTTTTTGCCCCGAGGTCGGCGTTTTTGCCCCGAGGTCGGCGTTTTTGCCCCGAGGTCGGCGTTTTTGCCCCGAGGTCGGCGTTTTTGCCCCGAGGTCGGCGTTTTTGCCCCGAGGTCGGCGTTTTTGCCCGAGGTCGGGGTTTTTGCCCCGAGGTCGGCGTTTTTTTGCCCGAGGTCGGCGTTCTTCCCGAGGTCGGCGTTTTTGCCCCGAGGTCGGCGTTTTTGCCCCGAGGTCGGCGTTTTTGCCCGAGGTCGGCGTTTTTGCCCCGAGGTCGGCGTTTTTTCCCCGAGGACGGCGTTTTTGCCCCGAGGTCGGCGTTTTTGCCCCGAGGTCGGCGTTTTTGCCCCGAGGTCGGCGTTTTTGCCCCGAAGTCGGCGTTTTTTGCCCGAGGTCGGCGTTTTTGCCCCGAGGTCGGCGTTTTTGCCCGAGGTCGGCGTTTTTTGCCCCGAGGTCGGCGTTTTTGCCCCGAGGTCGGCGTTTCTGCCCCGAGGTCGGCGTTTCTGCCCCGAGGTCGGCGTTTTTTGCCCGAGGTCGGCGTTTTTCCCGAGGTCGGCGTTTTTGCCCCGAGGTCGGCGTTTTTGCCCCGAGGTCGGCGTTTTTGCCCGGAGGTCGGCGTTTTTCCCCCGAGGTCGGCGTTTTTGCCCGAGGTCGGCGTTTTTGCCCCGAGGTCGGCGTTTTTCCCCCGAGGTCGGCGTTTTTGGCCCGAGGTCGGCGTTTTTGCCCCGAGGTCGGCGTTTTTGCCCCTAGGTCGGCGTTTTTGCCCCGAGGTCGGCGTTTTTGCCCCGAGGTCGGCGTTTTTGCCCCGAGGTCGGCGTTTTTGCCCCGAGGTCGGCGTTTTTGCCCCGAGGTCGGCGTTTTTGCCCCGAGGTCGGCGTTTTTGCCCGAGGTCGGCGTTTTTGCCCCGAGGTCGGCGGTTTTGCCCCGAGGTCGGCGTTTTTCCCCGAGGTCGGCGTTTTTCCCCGAGGTCGGCGTTTTTCCCCCGAGGTCGGCGTTTTTGCCCCGAGGTCGGCGTTTTTGCCCCGAGGTCGGCGTTTTTGCCCCGAGGTCGGCGTTTTTGCCCCGAGGTCGGCGTTTTTGCCCCGAGGTCGGCGTTTTTCCCCGAGGTCGGCGTTTTTCCCCGAGGTCGGCGTTTTTGCCCGAGGTCGGCGTTTTTGCCCCGAGGTCGGCGTTTTTTCCCGAGGTCGGCGTTTTTTCCCGAGGTAGGCGTTTTTGCCCGAGGTAGGCGTTTTTGCCCGAGGTAGGCGTTTTTGCCCGAGGTCGGCGTTTTTCCCCGAGGTCGGCGTTTTTCCCCGAGGTCGGCGTTTTTTCCCCGAGGTCGGCGTTTTTTCCCCGAGGTCGGCGTTTTTGCCCCGAGGTCGGCGTTTTTTCCCGAGGTCGGCGTTTTTGCCCGAGGTAGGCGTTTTTGCCCGAGGTAGGCGTTTTTGCCCGAGGTCGGCGTATTTGCCCCGAGGTCGGCGTTTTTGCCCCGAGGTCGGCGTTTTTGCCCCGAGGTCGGCGTTTTTTGCCCGAGGTCGGCGTTTCTGCCCCCGAGGTCGGCGTTTCTGCCCCAGGTCGGCGTTTTTGCCCCGAGGTCGGCGTTTTTGCCCGAGGTCGGCGTTTTTCCCGAGGTCGGCGTTTTTGCCCCTAGGTCGGCGTTTTTGCCCCGAGGTCGGCGTTTTTGCCCCGAGGTCGGCGTTTTTGCCCCGAGGTCGGCGTTTTTGCCCCGAGGTCGGCGTTTTTGCCCCGAGGTCGGCGTTTTTGCCCGAGGTCGGCGTTTTTGCCCCGAGGTCGGCGTTTTTGCCCCGAGGTCGGCGTTTTTGCCCGAGGTCGGCGTTTTTGCCCGAGGTCGGCGTTTTTCCCGAGGTCGGCGTTTTTGCCCCGAGGTCGGCGTTTTTGCCCCGAGGTCGGCGTTTTTGCCCCGAGGTCGGCGTTTTTGCCCCTAGGTCGGCGTTTTTTGCACCGAGGTCGGCGTTTTTGCCCCGAGGTCGGCGTTTTTGCCCCGAGGTCGGCGTTTTTGCCCCGAGGTCGGCGTTTTTCCCGAGGTCGGCGTTTTTCCCCGAGGTCGGCGTTTTTCCCCGAGGTCGGCGTTTTTTCCCCGAGGTCGGCGTTTTGCCCCGAGGTCGGCGTTTTTGCCCGAGGTAGGCGTTTTTTGCCCGAGGTAGGCGTTTTTGCCCGAGGTCGGCGTTTTTGCCCGAGGTCGGCGTTTTTGCCCCGAGGTCGGCGTTTTTGCCCCGAGGTCGGCGTTTTTGCCCCGAGGTCGGCGTTTTTGCCCCGAGGTCGGCGTTTTTTGCCCCGAGGTCGGCGTTTTTTGCCCCGATGTCGGCGTTTTTCCCCGAGGTCGGCGTTTTTCCCCGAGGTCGGCGTTTTTCCCCGAGGTCGGCGTTTTTCCCCGAGGTCGGCGTTTTTGCCCCGAGGTCGGCGTTTTTTCCCCCAAGGTCGGCGTTTTTGCCCCGAGGTCGGCGTTTTTGCCCCGAGGTCGGCGTTTTTCCCCGAGGTCGGCGTTTTTCCCCGAGGTCGGCGTTTTTCCCCGAGGTCGGCGTTTTTTCCCCGAGGTCGGCGTTTTTCCCCGAGGTCGGCGTTTTTTCCCGAGGTCGGCGTTAACACGCGATCTAGTGTCGTTTTTGCCCGAGGTAGGCGTTTTTTTGCCCGAGGTCGGCGTTTTTGCCCCGAGGTCGGCGTTTTTGCCCCGAGGTCGGCGTTTTTGCCCCGAGGTCGGCGTTTTTGCCCGAGGTCGGCGTTTTTGCCCCGAGGTCGGCGTTTTTGCCCCGAGGTCGGCGTTTTTGCCCCGAGGTCGGCGTTTTTGCCCCGAGGTCGGCGTTTTTGCCCCGAGGTCGGCGTTTTTGCCCCGAGGTCGGCGTTTTTTTTCCCCGAGGTCGGCGTTTTTGCCCCGAGGTCGGCGTTTTTGCCCGAGGGTCGGCGTTTTTGCCCCGAGGTCGCGTTTTTGCCCCGAGGTCGGCGTTTTTTGCCCCGAGGTCGGCGTTTTTGCCCCGAGGTCGGCGTTTTTTGCCCCGAGGTCGGCGTTTTTGCCCCGAGGTATGCGTTTTTCCCCGAGGTCGGCGTTTTTGCCCGGAGGTCGGCGTTTTTTCCCGAGGTCGGCGTTTTTGCCCCGAGGTCGGCGTTTTTGCACCGAGGTCGGCGTTTTTGCCCCGAGGTCGGCGTTTTTGCCCCGAGGTCGGCGTTTTTGCCCCGAGGTCGGCGTTTTTGCCCCGAGGTCGGCGTTTTTGCCCCGAGGTCGGCGTTTTTGCCCCGAGGTCGGCGTTTTTGCCCCGAGGTCGGCCGTTTTTGCCCCGAGGTCGGCGTTTTTCCCCGAGGTCGTCGTTTTTGCCCCGAGGTCGGCGTTTTTGCCCCGAGGTCGGCATTTTGCCCCGAGGTCGGCGTTTTTGCCCCGAGGTAGGCGTTTTTGCCCCGAGGTCGGCGTTATTGCCCCGAGGTCGGCGTTTTTGCCCCGAGGTCGGCGTTTTTCCCGAGGTCGGCGTTTTTCCCCGAGGTCGGCGTTTTTGCCCCGAGGTCGGCGTTTTTCCCGAAGGTCGGCGTTTTTGCCCCGAGGTAGGCGTTTTTGCCCCGAGGTAGTCGTTTTTGCCCCGAGGTCGGCGTTTTTTCCCCGAGGTCGGCGTTTTTCCCCGAGGTCGGCGTTTTTGCCCCGAGGTCGGCGATTTTGCCCGAGGTCGGCGTTTTTTCCCGAGGTCGGCGTTTTTCCCCGAGGTCGGCGTTTTTTCCCGAGGTCGGCGTTTTTGCCCCCGAGGTCGGCGTTTTTGCCCCGAGGTCGGCGTTTTTTGCCCCGAGGTCGGCGTTTTTGCCCCGAGGTCGGCGTTTTTGCCCCGAGGTCGGCGTTTTTTGCCCCGAGGGTCGGCGTTTTTGCCCCGAGGTCGGCGTTTTTGCCCCGAGGTCGGCGTTTTTTGCCCCGAGGTAGGCGTTTTTTGCCCCGAGGTCGGCGTTTTTTGCCCCGAGGTAGGCGTTTTTTGCCCCGAGGTCGGCGTTTTTGCCCCGAGGTCGGCGTTTTTGCACCGAGGTCGGCGTTTTTGCCCCGAGGTCGGCGTTTTTGCCCCGAGGTCGGCGTTTTTGCCCCGAGGTCGGCGTTTTTGCCCCGAGGTCGGCGTTTTTGCCCCGAGGTCGGCGTTTTTGCCCCGAGGTCGGGCGTTTTTTGCCCGAGGTCGGGGTTTTTGCCCCGAGGTCGGCGTTTTTGCCCGAGGTCGGCGTTCTTCCCGAGGTCGCGTTTTTGCCCCGAGGTCGGCGTTTTTGCCCCGAGGTCGGCGTTTTTGCCCGAGGTCGGCGTTTTTGCCCCGAGGTCGGCGTTTTTCCCCGAGGACGGCGTTTTTGCCCCGAGGTCGGCGTTTTTGCCCGAGGTCGGCGTTTTTTGCCCCGAGGTCGGCGTTTTTGCCCCGAAGTCGGCGTTTTTGCCCGAGGTCGGCGTTTTTGCCCCGAGGTCGGCGTTTTTGCCCGAGGTCGGCGTTTTTGCCCCGAGGTCGGCGTTTCTGCCCCGAGGTCGGCGTTTCTGCCCCGAGGTCGGCGTTTTTGCCCGAGGTCGGCGTTTTTCCCGAGGTCGGCGTTTTTGCCCCGAGGTCGGCGTTTTGCCCCGAGGTCGGCGTTTTTGCCGGAGGTCGGCGTTTTTCCCCCGAGGTCGGCGTTTTTGCCCGAGGTCGGGCGTTTTTGCCCCGAGGTCGGCGTTTTTCCCCCGAGGTCGGCGTTTTTGGCCCGAGGTCGGCGTTTTTGCCCCGAGGTCGGCGTTTTTGCCCCGAGGTCGGCGTTTTTGCCCCGAGGTCGGCGTTTTTGCCCCCGAGGTCCGGCGTTTTTTCCCGAGGTCGGCGTTTTGCCCCGAGGTCGACATTTTTGCACCGAGGTCGGCGTTTTTGCCCCGAGGTCGGCGTTTTTGCCCCGAGGTCGGCGTTTTTGCCCCGAAGTCGGCGTTTTTGCCCGAGGTCGGCGTTTTTGCCCCGAGGTCGGCGTTTTTGCCCCGAGGTCGGCGTTTTTTCCCCGAGGTCGGCGTTTTTCCCGAGGTTGGCGTTTTTTCCCCGAGGTCGGCGTTTTTCCCGAGGTCGGCGTTTTTGCCCCGAGGTCGGCGTTTTTGCCCCGAGGTCGGCGTTTTTGCCCCGAGGTCAGCGTTTTTCCCCGAGGTCGACGTTTTTCCCCGAGGTCGGCGTTTTTGCCCCAAGGTCGGCGTTTTTGCCCCTAGGTCGGCGTTTTTGCCCCGAGGTCGGCGTTTTTGCCCCGAGGTCGGCGTTTTTGCCCCGAGGTCGGCGTTTTTGCCCCGAGGTCGGCGTTTTTGCCCCGAGGTCGGCGTTTTTGCCCCGAGGTCGGCGTTTTTGCCCCGAGGTCGGCGTTTTTGCCCCGAGGTCGGCGTTTTTGCCCCGAGGTCGGCGTTTTTGCCCCGAGGTCGGCGGTTTTGCCCCGAGGTCGGCGTTTTTCCCCGAGGTCGGCGTTTTTCCCCGAGGTCGGCGTTTTTCCCCCGAGGTCGGCGTTTTTGCCCCGAGGTCGGCGTTTTTGCCCCGAGGTCGGCGTTTTTGCCCCGAGGTATCTGTCTCGCGTGTGTCCCCGAGGTCGGCGTTTTTTGCCCCGAGGTCGGCGTTTTTCCCCGAGGTCGGCGTTTTTCCCCGAGGTCGGCGTTTTTGCCCCGAGGTCGGCGTTTTTGCCCCGAGGTCGGCGTTTTTTCCCGAGGTCGGCGTTTTTTCCCGAGGTAGGCGTTTTTGCCCGAGGTAGGCGTTTTTGCCCGAGGTAGGCGTTAACACGCGATCTAGTGT